>NC_137155.1:5117889-6317889 GCF_951394435.1 Stenella coeruleoalba | reverse complement strand
TTTAAAGCTTTCTATAAAAATGTATCCTTTTCTATTTAGGAGAAATAATAGAATCAATACCATTTTTGAAGTTGGCGGCAAGATCAAGAGTACGGAAAGGTAGAGGGCTCAAGAATTTTTTTGAGGTGCTTAGGTGCACACAAATATATCACCTCCTTTTTCTTCACAAATGGGATTGTCCTATGGATGTTGTGGGCAAAGTACAGACTCCATCTTGGCCATCACTCACCAGACACACTGTGATCTACTGCCAGCTGTTTCCTGCTGGGCAGTATCCCCCCCCCAGGTGGCCCCAGAGTTGGACACAGGGTTTGTGGGCCCTGAGACTTATGCATATAAAATTAGGTACAAAGTGCAAGTGAATACTTGGAATGAAAAATCACAAGATACTTTCCTTATGCAAATTTCATACACCATAAGGCCCTGCCAGCATACTGCTAGGACCACCCAGGGCCTTGGAAGGAGCTTCAGTTTCTGTAGCTTTACAGTAAATTCCTTCTAGGTGATTTACTTATCCATTTGTTCTCTGATGGATATTTTGGGCTGGTCAGTTTTATTTTGTTTTGTTGTGTTATTAAAACAATACTGGGTGGGAGGTGAGAGAGGGAGCTTTGTCAGCTGAGGTCATTCTCCCAGTGGCTGTGTTGCCTTCCTTCCCCGGTGGATCTGAGAGCCCTCAGGCCATCGGGAAAGGAGCAAGGAGGCTTCGGTTCTGCATTCCAGGAAAGTGGCTCAAGCCCCCTCGGGAGATTCTGGCTCTGTAGATCTGGGCAGCACACAGAAGTCTGCGTTTCGACAAACGTCCTCGGGAGTTTCTTTGCATGCTAACATTCTAGAACCAGTTATTCAAGCTCCAGAAAGAGCACAGGCTCGGCCTTGGGAAAGTCACACTCTCTCTTGCTTCCCTTTCTTTATCGGGCAAAGGAGGATGATAATATGCATCTGGAGGGTTGGTGAGGGGCTGCGGTAATGAATTCACATTACATTCATTCCATTCCATTAGCTCCATTGCACAAGCCTGGCACAGGGCAGCCTTTTTTTTTTTTTTTTTTTTTTTTTGCCGTACGCGAGCCTCTCACTGTTGTGGCCTCTCCCGTTGCGGAGCACAGGCTCCGGACGCGCAGGCTCAGCGGCCACGGCTCACGGGCCCAGCCGCTCCGCGGCATGTGGGATCTTCCCGGACCGGGGCACGAACCCGCGTCCCCTGCATCGGCAGGCGGACCCTCAACCACTGCGCCACCAGGGAAGCCCACAGGGCAGCTTTATTAACATCTAATCTAGGCAGAACCTCAAGTAATTTCGGGAAGGGAGCAATCTAGAAACACTGCCACCCCAGTGCTCTGCCTGGCCCCAGCAAGGACACAGCCACCATTCACAGCCGCCCCTGAGCGGGTGGGCAGGAACGCAGCACAGACTCTGTCACCAGTGCAAGGCAAAGGAGAGGTCTCCTTTTCCAAGGGAACCTGTACATTCCTAGTCGACAGATGTGAAAGTGGAAGCTGAGTAAGGAGCAGCTGGCCCTGGAACACCTGATCAATCAATTTATGTCCGAGTGGGAAAAATATTTTGGTTTCGTGGTCCCTGAGATCATGATGCTTCACGTGTTCCTGCAAGTAAAATATCCACAGATAGAATTTTTTAAAATAACAGGTGATCTCTGTCATCTAATTCCCACTGCTTGATAGAATTTTCTATAAATGAGCAGAAAAACCAAGCATGAATGGCAAAGACAGCTTACCCCCATGACGTGGTTTAGGCTTTCGTCCGCTGGCGTACCAGAGTTAACTCAGAAACAGATCTCCGTACACACGGGTGTGTTTTACAAGATTCTGAACTGTTACCAAGAACTTTGGTCCATACAACTACATAACTGGAAAATCAACTACAAGTTTGAAGTCTTCATTTTATCAAGGATTTGCAAAGGAAATTGTCTCTAAATTAGCAGAAGAAAACAGGGCTTCAAATCGCAGGAGGAATGACAGTGATCGTGAGGACGCTTGAGCAGCTGAGCACAGCAGACGTGTCTGGGCAGCTCGTCCAAACCTGTCTCTTCCCTCGGCAGTTAGCGGGCCGGGGCACTTTCAACACAGCCCACAGACGTATATCAGAGACACAGAGGCAGTGCCCCGAGAACACGGGGAGGAACTGCGCTCCAGACAGGCCTGTATCCAAACCAGTGATGGTAAGTTAACTGCATACAGGTTTTAGTCTTCACCAAAACTGCAAAGGAAGGTTGCCCTATAACATCTGGAAACATGATGATGAGAGACTGGGGACCGGAAGGAACACCAGAATTTAACCAGTAGAGAAGAGGGGCGACATTCTTCTAAGAGGGGACAAGGCTTCATTAGGAAAAAATAAAATAGTATGAGGTGTTTGTGCACCCCTAGCTGCTCATTTTTTTTATTTTTTATTTTTGCGGTACGCAGGCCTCTCACTGTTGTGGCCTCTCCCATTGCGGAGCACAGGCTCCGGACGCGCAGGCTCAGCGGCCATGGCTCACGGGCCCAGCCGCTCCGCGGCATGTGGGATCTTCCCGGACCGGGGCACGAACCCGTGTCCCCTGCATCGGCAGGCAGATGCTCAACCACTGCGCCACCAGGGAAGCCCCCATTGTTTTATTTTAAACCAGAGAACAGGCAGACCTTGGAGGTATTTTGGGTTTGCTTCCAGACCACTGCAATACAGTGAAAATTGCAATAAAGCGAGTCACACAGATTTTTTTGGTTTCCCAGTGCATATAAAGGTTATGTTTACACTATACCATAATCTTTTAAGTGTTCAATAACGTTATGCCTAAAAGAGCAATGCACATACCTTAATTTAAACATACTTTATTGCTAAAAAATGCTAACCATCATCTGAGCCTGAGATCTTTTTGCAATAATAGCATCAAAGGTCACTAATCACAGATCACCATAACAAATACAACAATGATAAAGTCTGAAATATTGCAAGAATTACCAGAAGTGACAGAGAGACACAGAGTTAGCAAATGCTGTTGGAAAAATGGCACCGAAAGGCCTGTTTGATGTGGGGTTGCCGCAAACCTTAAATTTGTGAAAAAATAAAAAATAAAAAATGCAGTGTCTCGGAAGCGTGACAGAGCAAAGCACTGTAAAACGAGAGTTAGATTTCTGTTTCTGATATTAGGTTTCAAGATTTCTGAGGTGAAACAGCTCCGATGCCATGGGGGTAGGTAGGAAAGGTGATTTGGAGGTGCAGATCTCTGGGGTTCTGAATGTCATCCTCAAGGGCACTGAGTGATATACCTCAAGGATGAGGAAGTGGGTACCTAAGATTGTCCCACTGAGAGCAGCTGAGAGCTCTGAGATGCCTCTTCGCACACCTCTTTGCACCTCGGTACCCGAAATATGAGTTATGGTGCAGCGACTGCGGAGCCCTTCAGAGGAGAGCCAGAGCAAGTGGTCAGTGAATAGGTTCAAGATTTAATGTGGGCCTGGGCGGCACAGACACAGGGAAATGGACCGGGGAGGGGCCGCGTTAGCAGTCGGAGCAGGAGAGGGAGAGACGACAGGCAGCTGGGGGGCATGGACTAGGGGATGCGTACAGAGCAGGTTAAGGCCCCCGCCAGCAGCATCTGTTAGCATGTAGATGTCACATATGAAGAAAGTGAGCCCCAAAGGTAAGGTTCAGGTCAACAACAAGCGGGGGAGTCAAGAATAAGGCTGGTCACGGTACCAAGAGGTGTAGTTAGCCCACTGAGCACCTGAACCAACCAGGGAGATGAACGGGCTGTGCCTGCTTCGTGCCTGAGCACCCAACAATCGGCAAACACGCAGCAGGCCCCTGAGAGAAACCTGCGGAATAAATGAGCGAGGGAACGGATCCTTCGGTAGCCACCACCGACGGTGCCTCAGGGTGTGCTGACGCGTGTGCGTAACCCAGCGTGACTGTAAACCGTTCAGAAACGGAACTGCTGCGCAGTAATCAGACAGCTGCCATCCATAAGGAGAAACCTACTGATGCACAAATTCACCCTTCCATCCTTGCTGGGGAGACAAATTCCGTCCCCCGTGATTTTCTAGAAAGGAGTCATAGGTGAATTCTGATCGACAGAGCCAGCACTGCTATGAACTAGAACCCAAAGTTGCCATACCTAGAAGACACAGGTGGGAAGCCTGCATTTACAAACAAGGAAATTAAAGGGAAAGAACTTATTGACCAAATCATTGGGTCAGATATTCAGCAAGTCACGGTAAGGCTTTTAAACGATATTATTTGCACGTCAGTCATGCCGGGGTAGCACGGGCGTTTGAAAGCCCTTCAGAGGATTCCAGTGAACAGCCAGCCTTGAGAACCACTTGGCTGGGGTCGTTGAGGGTCAGCTGCCTGACCCCGGACTGCCATCCACTTGGCTGTACGGAAGTAGCCGATGTGTGTGCTCCCAGCTGCCGGATATTACGTGGGCCCAGGACTTAGACAAGGGTGCCTGGGTGTGCGTGTGTATTTTAATTATGAGGATAGAGGCAATGAGTAATTACTTTGTTTTCACAATGCCCTGCTATCAATCTAGCCTTCGGTGCCCTTGTCACCGTTCTTTTGACTTTTGCTTCCCACAGACATTACTGGGTTTCTTATCACATTTATCCTCAGTCCCTTTGAAGTAAGCTGCATACTTACAATCGTTTCTTGCCATCAGACCCTACAGGACTAAGAGTTGAGAAAAAGACATTAAACAATATTTGAGTATGTGTACAGTGTGAGTGAGGGCAACTTTCATGGAGAAAAGGCTTAGGTGGAGCCCGGGATTCACTTCCGTGCTTTCTCACCTCAAACGGAGTCCCCATTTCCCCCTCTATAAAAAGGAGAGACTGAGCGTTACTTTCTCCTCCTTAACTAGGCGCTATCACCTTACCTCTGTGTGTGTGTGTGTGTGTGTGTGTGTGTGCGCGCGCGCGCCCGCACATGCCTGTGGGACCCTGTGGTCACTGCACAAATCGGGAAGCTGCCCTGCACTCGGGCCAGTGCGCTGCGCGGGGTGATCACCGCCAGGTGGCCGCTGCACCAGCCGGGAGACCAGAGGGGACAAGGCAGTGATGCCACCCTCGTTCTCCTCCTCTAGGGCGCAGGAAATTGAGTCTAGGAAGGTGAAGTGATCTGACCTTTTGAATTTTGCATGACGGAGGGAAAAGTGGATACCAGACAAGACCAGAGATAGTGCGTGCCCATGGCTGGTGGGGTCAGCGCAGGCGGGCAACGAGCGCCACGAAGGGTGCAGAGTCAGGAACAGACAATCAAGAGCGGGCCCCTGGCTGCGCCCCGGGAACCCACGCTGTGTCTGTACCACCGTCTCTTTAGGAGACCAGGCTCTCCCAGCTCCCTGCCGCACCCTGACTTTTCATCCAGGAAACGGTGGTAGGAGCTCCCGGCAGGCCTGCTGGTGAGGGCTTGCCTGCCAGGATATCTGCTCTGTGGGTGACACAGTGGAACGTCCGTGATTTCAAGCAGAGGATCAGAAGGCAGAGCGAGTGAGAAGGGCCACTGTGAGGCCTAAACAAGATGTTTTCTCAAAAGTGGTGATGGCTCCGTATGTGCCACCAGGAACTGAAAAACAATACATTCAATTCCACAAGGTGACTTCTAAGGCTCCTCTGTAGACTTTACTGAATCATAAGCAAGAGAAAATACAAACTTGAGTTTTAAAATACTATTTTCTCCTTTCCCTGTGAAATCTATCCCTTACCAACACAAAGAGTGGATGGAGCCCCAGGATCACCCTGTGTTCACCACTGACTTTCCTGTTTTAGCTGGAGGCGGCTCTGAGTTTCCAAGGTGACGAATTCCTTCCCCCCAGCATTTCCCAAGGGAATGCACCCTCGAGGGCACAGCGACGGGCTGGAGAGACCACGCCCTTAGTGCCACAAGCCTGGGCACCAGGAGTTACAAAAGAATAAGAGGATCAAGCCGCATCCTCAGGGAAATGACCACCTTTTGGTACACATTTGCAAGGCATTTCAACTGGAAAAGGATAAGGGACGATTCAGAATTATTGGGACACTGAGCCTCAATTTGAAGAAAGGGGATTGAAAGAACCATTGAAGGAGGAGGCCCAGAGCCCCCTCTCCAAGTCCCTAAAAGCCTTCAGAGCAACTTCCCAAGTCTGGATGTCCCCACAGAACTCTGTTTCTTTTGCTCAACTGAAGTCAGAGTCATGAATTTGCATTACTATGAGTCATGGTTTTGAATGATCCAAAACGCCTTTGCTGGGACCCTTCTAATATTTCAAGGATAACTACGTATCTGCTAAAAAGCAGGGTCTGTCTGGAGCCTGCAAAATAAACGCCCGTGAACATGTCGTGCTGAGCAATTACGATGGCCAGAAACAACCTAAAGCACTATGCGTTCCTTCTTCCACCCTCTTCCCAAACCAATCTGAGATAGCTGCATGGACGCAAAGTCTTCGAGTATCTAGCATTAGTGAGAGATGAAGTTAGAAAGAAAATTGTTAGAATGCTCCGGAGTAGCTTCCTCTTCCTCTTTTCATTATGGACTCTTAGTAGAAAACTATGACCTAGATGTTGGTCACCGACTTAAGGAGTCTCCAAGCGCTGCTCTATCGACTGCCCCCAAACCAGATGCTTGAAAACCTCTCTCTGACTGGGCCTCCTATGTGACAGGCTAGCCTGTCCTGCACGATCACCTGGACAGTAGGAGGGCCACGTCCACGAGGCCCTTTTGCCATGCTCAGGAAGAGCCCTAGGCAAACCTCCCAGAATTGGTGCTGGCACAAGACAGCTGCCTCTCATGACCGACCAAGAGCTCTCTCTCCCGAGGATGCAGTGCTGGACGCTGGGTTAGGACAATTCATTCTTCTCCTCACCAGTCAATGGAAACTCGCTTCTAAGGTTAACTTCCAAACGAAAAATGTTATCGCCAGATGTCATCCTGTCAAGCAACCCCTCTTGAAGACAAACTTTCCTTTGTAATGGGGAAAACATACAAGCCTATGCAATGCATTGCATGTGTACCACAGTTTCATTTTTTATATGTTATGCGCATCTCACACTGGCTGTACTGTAAGTGCTCGGTGGAGGCACTTCCTGTCCTGGCTCTGCCATCATCTGCGATACAGCTGACGTTCTATGAAGACAACTGCTCTGTGTCTGTCGGCACCTCCCGTGCTTCCCTGGCCACTCCCTGGGCCACCAGGAACAGTCACAGCGTGACCGGGAAGACCAACACCGCCGCCAGGAGTGGACTGGACTCAAACGTTGAGCCTTAAACCACACCGCCTAAGAGAAACTTAGGTTAATCCTTGGATGACAGATGCAAAAACTCTCCTATGTTTAAAAGAAAAGAACTTTAAAAACAAAACCCCAGTCTCCAGAGAAAGTTTCCATCAAAATTAGAGTAGATATAAATACAGTTTCCTCCTTGAAAAAAATCATTTTTTCATTATTGATTGTCCACAGATATAAGCAGAAGTTCCTGTTTCCAGAAGAGAAACTTGTGTAATACCATGAAAGGACGAGGAAGAGTAGTGCAGAGGTGCTGCACAATCAGGGTGAGAAAGGCTTTTGTTTCTGTTAATCATTAACTAGGACTAAAACCTGAAAATGAGCCGTGGAAAGAGAATATGGAGTCATCTGTGGGATTTACTACTAACTGTAAACTACAGTTTTGGGTTATGAATTGGCCAAGCTAGGGATTCCAAAACTAAGTGGAGTAAAAAATGACCAATACAACCACCAACACAAAGGCGATTTCATTTAAAAAGCCTGGACACATGACCTCTATAATTTCAAACATGGAAAGTAGAACTAAAAGGGTAGAAGGTAAATCTGTTCTCACAGGACACGACCAACAGAAGTGCCCTGAAGGCTTGCCCACTGTGAGGAGCTGACAGGCATGCACGCTGGAGGGGACCCCTGGGACCCTCTAGCTCATCTTCTTTTTCCGAGATGTCAGTTGAGGAAATTAAGACACACATAAGGTAAATAATTTTTCCAAGTCCCATTGTAGTTTGGATTCTTTTGACTAAAATTAAAACATGGGAAAACATTGGGCAAGTTAGAAAGACGGGACACATAAAAGTAACCAATTAAGGGACTTCCCTGGCGGCACAGTGGTTAAGAACCCGCCTGCCAATGCAGGGGACACGGGTTCAAGCCCTGGTCCGGGAAGATCCCACACGCCACGGAGCAACTAAGCCCGTGAGCCACAACTACTGAGCCTGTGCTCTAGAGCCTGTGAGCCATAACTACTGAGCCTGCGTGCCACAACTACTGAAGCCCATGAGACTAGCGCCTGTGCTCCGCAACAAGAAAAGCCACCATCTCGCAACTCGCCGCAACTAGAGAAAGCCCATGTGCAGCAATGAAGGCCCAACGCAGCCAATTAAGTGAACTTTGTCCATTACAGGTTTTCACATAGGTGTGCAGGCTGGACTCAGTCCTCTAACTGGTCATTTGTAGAAATGCTAGCAATAGAAGCCCTCCAAATTCCTCATCTCTGATCCCTCTCTACACTGACAGATCTTTAGCAACATCATCAAAACCACATTTATTATCTGCAAATTGCTGGAGATGCACCACCAGCTGGCCCTGCCCGCTGGCTGATGCCAGGGCAGGCAGCTGTAATTAGCCTGGCACAGGGATGACGTGACCTGCTCGTCACTGTGCCTGGTGACATTCGCTAGGACAGCTTGTTGTGAACCGGTGAAAAAGGTATATAAACTTCATTCCATAAATGTATTCCACATGATATACAATTTGAACACTTTCTTCAGAACCAATTATACAGTCATAAATATAGAAAAAACAGCCGTCCTCGGGGATGAAAAACGGGATCATTTATGTGCTGCAATCGCGGGCGTAGGTGAAATGTGAGTGTGCCGGGCTCTCGGGCTGGCCTGGATTTGCAAGTGCCCCCGACTATGCGGTTGCAAGGACACCGCAGCCTCCGCGGGGCGCGCTGCACCCCAGGGCTGCAGTGAGGTTGCGCCGATGCTCTTGACGCAGACCTTGCCGCAGCAATTAAGATGACTGCTCCACGACAGGGAGCACCTAATCTCGGCCTCCAGGGCATTTCCTGGCCTCCTCAAATAAATCTGCAGAACTCAGCATCTACTGGAATTGTCAGGCCAAATGCAAAGTGAAGCAAGGGCCAGTTTGCGATATTTCACCCACAATACTGTGTTTCAGGCCATTCTGTTCCCAGCACAGCAGGAATCATGGGCACAGTGGGAGAACAGAGGCAGCTTAGTCATTAAGGGTGTGTGTTGTACACGTTGTTTTGCCAAACTTCAGTCATGGGTGTGCACACCAAGTTAGGACTGGGTCTTGTCACCTGTGTACAGCTCTGCAGAAGGCCGAGGGACCTTGTCTAAGGCAAGCTCTGATAGAGTTGCCACCACTCAGGGCCACATTTAGAACACAGTCCGGGCTCTTTTGACCAACAGCTTGAGCATTCCTTGAACTGTTTCCACACTCTTCTTGGGATGACATAAAATTCGCGGTTTTAGGGATGCATGATGAAGGATGGTGTGGTGAAATGACATTATTCCTTGGTGTGACGTGACTGGCTTTAAACTTTTTCAGAAATGAAAGGATAGATGATGAAATAATCTTGATGATTTGGGGCTCTGGATATGTATAACAACTTCTGGGTATAATGGAAATTTTTAAAACAATTTATTGAAAAATCCACTGAATGGTCCTTACCTTCTAGCTCTCTTCTGGAAAACCCCTTTCTGTGTGCAGAGAAAAACTGTGTAAACATGTTCACTACAGCCCTCACTGTTCTGGCTAACAAATCCAAAGCAATCTTAATGCCCACCAGCAGCGGCAGGCCACCCCGAGGACGAGGGACAATTACACAGATGAGGCTGTTTCATAAAGATTGCAATTTGGAAAGCTCTCAGTCAAAGTGAAGTTTAAAAAAAAAAAAAAAAGAGCAAGTAGCAAAACAATTTGCATCATACAAACTCATTGCATAAAACTATAAACCAAACCTAGAGTATTTTTATTTGTGCATACGTTTGTATGTAGCATACAGAGAACGACTTCTGGAAGGCACCTCCCAAACTCTGGCCAGTGGAAGTGGGATCTGGGAGGTGGAGAGCAAGACCCCCTCTATTCTCTGACTTTCTGCGACCACTGAACTTGTTACAAGGAGGAGGCGTTTTTGTATCAAGGAATTAAAATACAGCCAAACAAATAAACAAATGGAGACAGATAAGAATGGTGGAGGGAGGGAAGACGAAGGATGATGGAGTGCAGGAAGGGCACACTGGCAAACCTCCGGAGCTTGCTGTCTTCACATTCAAGGGGACGGGAGTGAGGTGGGCAGAGGCCTTTCATTCCAGAAAGAAAACAGTGTCAGCATTCAAAAAAAAAAAAAAAATGGGGCTGATAACAGGGCTGCGCCCCATTAGCAGAATGATGGAGGCTATCATCAGGGCTGAGAGGGAAGGTGACTGCCCTTGGTAATCACAGGAGCTGGATGACTGTGGAGGTCGCCCAGGTGTGCCCCTGTAATTTGTATTGGAATGACCTTAACCAAGTCGTGTGCCAGGCGTTCAGTTTGCAAGTGCAGATGGCCGGCAGTTGACTTTTAAATTACTCTAAAATCACCCCTGTAATTTGAACAACCACAAGTGTGGCCAGGTCCAGGGAGAGTGCATATACTCAGGACACACTGGTCGAGAAGTTAAACGTTCTTGAAGGCACCTGTGTTCTGACTCACGAAGACGTCCTAGGAACACTGCTGGCATCTGTTTTGCAGTTTTACAGACTGGATTTCAGGTTCTTTCATGGGGTCCTTTGTGCCAAGGGGGCCTGCCCTGATGGACCCCACCTTCGGAGCAGGGCAGGGGAAGGTGGGTGCAGAGTCTGAAACCAGGTTTTCTTCTCCGCGGAGGTGGCCGTCTCATTCCCTTCTCGGTACCTCGAGCTTTGTGGGGCTATTCATCCAGACGGGAGAGGAACGGGCACCGAGCAGGTGTGGCAGATGTCAAGCATGTGGGAGCGGGTGCACGTTTACTCCCTGCGTTATGCCAGGATCTGAGGAAGGAGATCCCTGTTTCCATGTATCACCTCCCCCGTGGGCCCATCTCGAGCAGCTAGGGACATACACACCCAGAGTTACTACTGTGGGTTCCTTTCCGCGGCCAGTGCTGCACCGAGGGAGGAGTGCCGTTGGGAAGGGCGGCTGCACACCAGGTGCCGGAATGTTCCCCGCTCACCTGCATGGGTTCCTGTAAGCCTTGACTCATGGCCAGGCCTTCCCACATCCTGGGTGAGAGCACGGCCCACGGGGTTGGGTCTCAGCTGGGGGCGTGGGTGCTCACGCACTGATGAACCCCAAAGGGGAGCTTCCAACTTGTCCCGACAGCACAAAGCGCAGGTAAGAAAAGGCTGCTCTCTTAATCCTCCTTCAAAGTCAGTGCTTGTCATTCATGCTCCTAATAAAAATAAAAAATCTTTGGTGCCAATAAGACGCATCTTGCCACACATCTGAAACGTTTTACGTGCTTCAGGCGCAAACCGCCTTTTGTTAAAGCGTGCGCTCTGCCTCTTCTGGGTGCAGAGAATGAGGCTTAGAATGAGCGCTCCGGAGACCCCCCGTCCCCTCCCTCCGCAGGCCTAGGAATACGCATTTTTAAAAGCGCCACGGCTCGGGCTGATCGACTCTCTAAGGAATGACGGGTTAAATAAGGGGGTTGTGAGCACAATGTTCAGAGCACGAAGTAGGGTTAGCCTGGAGCGTGCAGGGCGTCCGGGTGCCTGTGGTCCGTGTCAACGGCACACTTGCGGCAGCGGGGGAAATGGTTTTCCTTGTTTCAAGTGGGCAGTGGAAGTAGTGAAAGCCTAAGTAAACTCTGGCCATTAGATAATGGGCCATTATAACTCTGGACAACTTCCTGAATGGCTCTAAAAAATGAGTTTCTCATTTCCTGCCCGGAGAAAAGAGAAATATTAGGACAGCATTGTGTACACAGAACGCGAGGCTGCAGCGGGGCACGGACGGAGAGGGGCAGAGGGGACAGAGTCGGGGGAGACTGGGGTCGACTCACGGCTTAGAAGGGGAGACAAAAAGAAAGGCAAGACTTCAGTGCTCTCATGGGCCATCAACCCCCCCAGCTCACAGCCCCCCACACCCCCGGCTCGGCCCACCAGCGGCTGCCGCCTCCCCACCCCCACCCCCACCCCGGGCTGTGCGGGCCTCTAGGCCTCCTGGCAGGAGCAGAGGCCAGTGGCCCCTGTGCCGCGGAGTCTGGCCCCGGGCACTGCAAGCTGCACGGCTGTCCGGTGGGCCAGGCAGGGGCTCCTCGGAATTAACTAGGCAGAGAAGGGGAGAGAGGTGGAAGCATAAAGAAAAAAAGTCACCCTGCAGCTCATATTAAAACAGAAAATTCTGCTATAGTTGGTTTTGTTCCAAGACGCTGCCAGGAAAGAACTGGCTCACAGAGAAGCCGTAGTTTCACTTTTCCCATGCTCTGGTAATACGTCTTTCCAGCGCTCTTTCTTCCTCCACGGGAGCCAGATAATCTCACTTTTCTGGATTACCACAGACTGTCATTTTTTGGGGGGTAAATCTTACAACCTGTAATGACTGGTTTTAAGACATTCAGAGCGTTCTGAGTTGGAAGCCCTGGCTGTGTGAACGAAAGCAAGTTATTCAGTCTCTGAGCTTCAATTTCCTCATCTGTGAAGTGGAGATACTGAAGCAGGAAAACTGTGAGGCAATATAGATATTAGATAACTCATAATAATTACCCAGCACAGGGCCTGGTACCTGGTAAACAGCAGCTACTATAATACTATCAATACTGCTTTTAAACTATATGTGAGACGCACAAGGAGTTAGCAGTGGAAGAGGGTCGCCTTCCCCAGGGGCAGGGGGCATGTCCCTACGGAGCCCTGCACGTTGTCAGACTCAGGGCAGCACGTTCAGTGGACAAAACATGGAGCCCAAAACACGTGAGCTTGGCCATGGCATCTGCCACTGTGTCACTGGGGGCACCTGTGAGAATCAAGGACACGCTGGGTAAAGAACCCAGCACCGTGCCAGGAGACACAGGGACCCTGGGTGTCAATTCTTCTCCCTGCCTGATACTTAGCAGATCACACTTAGCAGAATTTCACCACACTGTTGACGTTATGGTATATGGTTAAAATGAAAATTCTACATGTTCAAGGACTCTTGTCTAGTTATTTCAGAAGTAATTTTCAGAAAGTAGAAGTGTTTATAAAGCACCAACTATATACTTTATTCTTTCTGTGTTGCTCTATTAAGTTTTCACGGACTCCTTTAGAGACAGAATCATCCCCATTTTATAGGAAAGAAAATGGCTCAGTGCGACAGAGCAGATGCCTACGGGTCCAGGAGCGCACAGTGACCTGGGACCTGAAACCAGAGCCCACGTGACCCCAGGGCCCACCAGCTTTCCATTCCGCCACGCCATCCCATGGAAAAGCAGACACACGCAGAAAACTTAAAGAAGATGGAAATGATACTGAGTTTTTGCAATATTAAAAGAATTTGCATGAATGCAGTGGAAAGGGGCAACTGAATGCCAACTCTGATGCCTCAGGTAAGACATACCTGCAGCAATTCTTCAAGGTGGTATGTAGTCTTTATATGATTAAATACGGAATACCTGTGTGGATGTGTTTTATTGTAGGCAGCTGACCACGGTCCACTTAGGCACCGGAAACTTCTCAAGGCTTCTGGTGTCCTGATTTTCTGGTGCTAGTTGACCCTTTGAGGGTCTAGAGAAATGAAGGGGAGGACACACCCTCCTTGGACTGGAGCATGCGCTTCAGTAGGTCATTCCGATGGAAATGGGCCTTTGCCACGGTTACTTCCCTATTTCCTGAGTGTCCACAGTATGTGTGATTGCTGAAGGCCAGGGCTGTGCTCCTCTGGAATTCAGACAAGCAACTGAACTGGGGAGCCGGGAAGGAATGTGGCAGGCGAGTGCTGCGCTGGGATGGATGTTTCCAGATGTCTCATCGTGCCTTTCCAAAGGCCAAAAGCCAGTATGTCAAATTCCTCTTCCCAATAATAGCCCTTCAAATATTTGAAGATAACTCTTATATCCTCCCTTAGTTTTCTCCCAAACAAGCAGCCCCAGGCCATCTTCATCTGTCCTTGTGACTTTTCTGAGTGCTTTCCCCACCCTTTGGCCCATTTCAATCTGCAAACATCCCTCCCAAGTGCAGTCCTGGAGCTGAGCACGTCCAATCAATATAAGCTTATCCAGTTTTATGTCCCTTGCTTATTCCTTAATACAACTTGATCCAAATGCATGCTGGATAGCACTCCTGTGAGTCGGTTTTAAGTCAGAGGCAAAGGGATCTTGCAGATGTCATTAAGGTCCCAGATCAAAAGGGAGAGTATCTATGTGGGCCTGACTTGATCAGGTGACAGCTCTTAACAAATGTCTCTCCTGGCAGAGACACTGTGGTCATGAAGAAGCAAACAGTCCTGCTGTGAATGGGCAGGCAGCTGCTAGGGCCCAAGGGCCTCAGTCCTACAACCTCCAGGAAGTGGATTCTGCCAACAACCGGGATGAGCATGGAGGAGGGCTGGGTAACAGCACTGTGAGCCCCTGAGAACCCAGGCACCACACAGGGTGACGACGCATGTGTATTGTTTTAAGCCACAGCACTTGCAGTAATTTGTTACAACATCCCAGGTGGGGCTGTTACTTCCTTATGGTAAAGTAAGCCTCACCTTCAATGGGTGCATCTGTTAAGCCGCTTTCCTCCGTCCTGTGTCTTTGCAGCTGGCTCTGCCTTGACCTCGCTGTGAATGAATTCCCTCATTCTGTTCCCTTCATTGTGGTTCGTGTTTTAGGGCCCTGATCTTGCCAACCTGTATATTCGAATCCCTCATCATTTCTTGTATTAGGAAAATACAAATTCCCAACATGTCGCCTACTGACTCGTGTGAGGAATATACAGAGACAGCGGATTTCATTTCACCAAAGACTTCTCAGTAGACTTAACTAATGGCTGTCCGCATTATAGTTCCTATTTATTTATTTTTTAATTTGTTATTGAAGTATACTTGATTTACAATATTGTGTTACTTTCAGGTGAAAAGCAAAGTGATTCAGTAATATATATATATGTATATATCTATATTTGTTTTTTTATTCTTTTCCATTACAGTTTATTACAAGTTATTGAATATAGTTCCCTATGCTATACGTAGGTCCTTGATTATCTATTTTATATATAGTAGTGTGTGTCTGCTAAGCCCAAATTCCCAATTTATCCCTCCCCTCTCTTCCCCTTTGGTAACCATAAGTTTGTTTTCTGTGTCTATGTTTCTGTTTTGTAAATAAGTTCATTTGTACTATTTTTAAGATTCCACATACACAGGATATCATATGATATTTGTCTTTCTCTGTATGACTTACTTCACTTAGTATGATAATCTCGTTTGTTGCTGCAAATGGCGTTATTTCACTGCTTTTATGGTTGAGTAATATTCCACTGTGTGTATATATACACACATATGTATACATATACACCACATCATCTTCTTTATCCATTCGTCTGTTGATGGACACTTAGATTGCTTCCATGTGTTGGCTGTTGTAAATAGTGCTGCTATGAACATTGGGGTGCGTGTATCTTTTCAAATTAGTTTTCATCTTTTCTGGATACATGCTCAGGAGTGGGATTGCTGGATCATACGGTAACTCTACTTATAGTTTTTTGAGGAACCTCCATATATTCTCCATAGTGGCTGTGCCAATTTACATTCCCACCAGCAGCATAGGAGGGTTCCCTTCTTTTCACGCTCTCTCCAGCATTTATTATTTGTAGACTTTTTGATGATGGCCATTCTGACCAGTATGAGGTGATACCTCATTGTAGTTTTGATTTGCATTTCTCTAATAATTAGCAATGCTGAGTATCTTTTTATGTGCCTATTGGCTATCGGTATATTTTCTTTGGAGAAGTGTCTATTTAGGTCTTTTGCCCATTTTATGACTGGGTTGTTTGTTTTTTTGTTATTGAGTTGTATGAGCTGTTTGTATATTTTGGAAATTAAGCCCCTGTCAGTCACATTGTTTGCAAATATTTTCTCCCATTCTGAAGGCTGTCTTTTTGTTTTGTTTATGGTTTCCTTTGCTGTGCAAAAGCTGGTTAAGTCTGATTAGGTCCCATTTGTTTATTTTTGCTTTTATTTCTATTGCCTTGGGAGACTGACTTAAGAAAACACTGCTAAGATTATTTAAGAGAATGTCTTACCTATGTTCTCTTCTAGGAGTTTTATGGTGGCATGTCTTATATTTAAGTCTTTAAGCCATTTTGAATTTATTTTTGTGTATGGTGTGAGGGTGTGTTCTAACTTCATTGATTTACATGCAGCTGTCCAGCTTTCCCAACACCACTTGCTGAAGAGACTGTCTTTTCTCCATTGTATATTCTTGCCTCCTTTGTCGAAAATTAATTGACCATAGGTGTATGGGTTTATTTCTGGGCTCTCTATTCTGTTCCATTGATCCATATGTCTGTTTCTGTGCCAATACCATGCCGTTTTCATTACTGTAGCTCTGTAGTATTGTCTGAAGTCCAGGAGGGTTATGCCTCCAGCTTTGTTCATTTTCCTCAGGATTGCTTTTGCAATTCTGGGTCTTCTGTTGTTCCACAGACATTTTAGAATTATTTATTCTAGTTCTGTGAAAAATATCATGGGTAATTTGATGGGGCTCACATTAAATCTGTAGGCTGCTTTGGGTAGTCTGACCATTTAAACAATATTAATTCTTTCAATCCAAGAGCATGGGGTATTTTTCCATTTCCTTGAATCATCTTTGATTTCCTTTATCAACGTTTTATAGTTCTCAATGTATAAGTCTTTCAGAAACCTCCTTGGTTTATTCCTAGGTATTTTATTTTTTTGACACAATTTTAAACAGGTTTGTTTTTTTTTCACTTCCTCTTTCTGATATTTCATTGTCAGTGTAAAGAACTGCAACAGATATATGTGTATTAATCTTGTATCCTGCTACCTTCCTGAAATCATTTCTCAGCTCTAATAGTTTTTGTGCGGTTTTCTATATAGAGTATATAGAGATCTACATACAATGACAATCGTACCTCTTCCCTTCTGTGGCCACACTCCAGACCCTTCGGGCTGTCTCCGAGTGGCCAAACCAAGTCCTCTCCCTGGGTCTGTCCACTGAAGCCAGTTGCAGCACACACCAGCACGTGCCCGTCTTGGGCTGGGAAGTGCAGTGATGTGGCCAGGACTGTCTGTCCTGGTCTCTCTCTACCCTGTGGGGCCACAGGCCAGCTCCCACACTCTCCTCTCCAGCCTCTGATGCTCCCTATCTGTTCAGGCTGACCTCCTGGCTGGTGAGGGAGGTTCCCAGGGTGAGGGAACCTTTCCTCTTCCACGGCTTCCTCCCAGGGGTGCAGGTCCCCTCCCGATTCCTCTTCTTCTCCTTTTTCCCTTCATCCTACCTGGTTACATGGGGATCTTTTTTTGCAGCTTTGGTTGTATGAGATCTTCTGCAAGCTTTCAGCAGGTATTCCATGAGAACTGTTCTACACATAGATGTATTTTTGATGTATTTGTGGGAGGAGGTGAGCTCAACATCCCTCTACTCCACCATCTTGATCTCCTCTTCACATATTTTGAAAACACAAGTTTGATTAATGAGTTGCAATTTTCGAAGGGCATAAAAGGATTCCCTTTCCTCAGTCTTTGTTATCATCTGTAGACCCAGCAGAGATCTCCACTCAGCCTAGCTGTAATTTAAAACTTGGGATTTATACAGTGTCTCACCATATCACTCTTTTTGTTATACTGCAGGTAAGCTGTCATTCCCCTGCAAGAGTGACCTACCGTGTGTCGTTCTCACATTGTATTCACCAAAGAAAGCTTTCAGCGAGGGCTCTAGACCATTGGCAAAGGTATCTGCTACAGTCCTTCTGGAATATGGGGAGGGCTCAGTGGAGTGAGTCATGAAGAAAATCCAAAGGAAGCCCTTCACTGGAGTTCAAGGCTGGCTGACTGCAGACTAAGGAAGGGAACACAATGTTTTCAGCGCATTTCAGAGATCATACGCTTCAAGCTGTCTGCGACACTGACATTGCAGTGGTTACGACCACTAAGAGCAAAGTCTCCACGTGGAATATGCAGATGACTGTGCTGTGACTTGAACTGTTCAATAAGAGGTGTCCATGTCCTGACCTCTGGTATCTGTGATGTGACCTTATTTGGAAATAAGGTCTTTAAAGATGTAATCAGGTTAAAATGAGGTCATACCTGACTGGGGTGGGTCCTAATCCAATGACTGGTGGCAGAAAGGAGAAAAGGAAAATGGGGAATAATGTAAGGTACTGTATCTTCTATCCATGTGTGAGGTTCAAAGACTATCTTTCTACTCATTGAAGTACCAAGAACGACCCAAGTTCCTGATGCCAAAACAGTTCTAATCCAGATTCTGCCACTTTGTAACTAGCTTTAAACAACTTTGGGTTAATCACTTATCTACTAATGGCCTCAATTTCTTGTTCTGTACGTAAGAGTCATGCCCTAGATGCTATTTCAAACTGTGGGTCTCAACCCAGCAGTGTTGGGAAATCATCTTAGTGGGTTGTTATACCAGCATAACAGACGAGAAAAAGAAATAGAATGGAAAGAAAAGAAAATGGACAGTATCAGAGTGATATTATAAAGACGGTATTATTTCATGAAACTTCACATATAGTCATGTGTAAATGTCATAATTTTTAAAATGAATTTCTCAGTTTGGTAATGTTTGAAAGCCATTGAACCAAATGTTATCTTGACACCTTTCCTGTGCCAACTTTTTGTGAGTCTACAACCGGCTTCAAAATCTCCTATAGAATAAACAAGAAAACACTGACAGCATGTTCTGAAGAGAGGAAAAGAGTTGGAAGGTTAAAAAGAAAGAAAATTCACTACTCCAAAATGATCTCTTTGCCCTTCTCTTCCCAGCAACACCAGGGAGTTGTGTAGAAACAGCCACTGTTACCCTAGGTTGGGGGGTAACTTGGTGACGGCCTGCTCGCCAAGGGGAGGCTTTGCCCACGGGGAATTTAGAGGCTGCCCCCCCCCCCCCGCTCTGCACCGTGGCCAAGGGCAGGTGCGCTCCGGCACTGCAGCTTGAGTTCACCCACACCCCAGCTTCCTGGGGACCTGGGCTCTGTTGGGGTTCTGCAACACACAGCAAAGCAGAAAGCAGAGCCAGGCTAAATACGTCTGCTTCCTACCAGCAGCAGGAATGACCGAGAAAAAGACGCACGTCCTCTGCCAGCACTGCATTTTCCTCCTGTTCCTTGCCGTGGACGAGGAAAGAGACTGTCCACAAAATCGAATGTCTGGGGCATGTGCCTCAGGCCCACACTACGTCAAAAAATAACATTGCCTCTGCTGCCGGAAGTCCACAGTTGATAACCTCCCTGTTAATCATTTCCACTCCCTATCTGCAAGGAGCCCCACCAAAAGCGTGTTTCAAAACGCTTTCTGTTCAGATTGCTTTTGTTTTACGTTAGGAAAAATTCCACCTGAAAAACTGTTTGACATAAACGTGGTAACCATATACTTTTTAAAAATTTATTTATTTTTTAACATCTTTATTGGCGTATAATTGCTTTACAATGGTGTGTTAGTTGCTGCTGTATAACAAAGTGAATCAGCTATATGTATACATATATCCCCATATCTCTTCCCTCTTGCGTCTCCCTCCCTCCCACCCTCCCTATCCCACCCCTCTAGGTGGTCACAAAGCACTGAGCTGATCTCCCTGTGCGATGCGGCTGCTTCCCACTAGCTATCGATTTTACATTTGGGTAACCATGTACTTTTATTTTTTGACAAGCGGGGGCCACTCTTCATCGCGGTGCGCAGGCCTCTCACTATCGCGGCCTCTCTTGTTGCAGAGCACAGGCTCCAGACGCACAGGCTCAATAGTTGTGGCTCATGGGCCTAGCTGCTCCGCGGCATGTAGGATCCTCCCAGACCAGGGCTCGAACCCGTGTCCCCTGCATTAGCAGGCAGATTCTCAACCACTGCGCCACCAGGGAAGCCCAACCATGTACTTTTTTTAAGCATTTAAAGTCCAGAATTGAGCTTTCATGCTTTGCAGCGCACCTTTTGTGGGCATTTTTCTAAGTGTCTGGTGGCTGGGTTGTGGCGAGGTCTTGTCATCAATCACCAGCACCCCAACCACCGGGTCACCCTGAGGTCACAGGGAGGAACGTCCCCTGTTTGTCCCCACCATGTCCACATCGCAGTGACCGGCATTTATTATCAAAACAAAAAGAAACAACGCCTGATTATTACAGCTGTGTAATATGTCTTGAAATAGGGTAGCGTCTTTTCTACAGATGGCACAGGGGCAACTAGACCTCAGGGGCAAAAGAATGAATGGCGACCTAGAGCTCACACTTTATATTCAAAATGGATCAAAGATTTAAGTCTAAAATGCAAAACTATGAAACTTGTATAAGATCACATAAGAGATAGCCCTCAGGATTTGGACTTCAGTGCGGAATTCTCAGATATGACACCAAAAGCATGATTCATAAAAAGAAACGCGTCACCTGCAAAGACCCTTCTAAGGGGTTGCAAAGACAAGCTACGGACTGGGGGTAAACACTGCAAACCACATATCTGACAGAGGACTCATAAACAGAACGTAGGAAGAGCTCTCAAAATACACAAATGTTCACTTCTGGCAACAGCCTGTCACTCACGGCAGGAAAGAGTGAAGAAGAACCCCTACGTGCCGACCTTATTTTCTCTTCTCCCTTTGACACCGAAACTGAACACAAGTACTTGGTACCTGGAGGTGGAGGAGAGTCTGGTGCCCTGTGCTTGTTACCACGCTCTAGGCCATACAAGGATGTAGGGCTGCACGAAACAGCAGAGTTCCTGAACCGTTTGCTTACTCCATGTCTCTGTGGAGGATGCCCAGGTGACGGAGGGGATACTCTGGGACCCAGAGACCCAGTGTTGCCCGCGGCTGCCCACGCCTCCGTCCTTCTGAGCAGAGCCCCACACCGTGGACCCATCACGGCTTCCAGGCTCTCACCACGTCAGCCACACTGGCAGTTCCTTAATCCGACAGATTCAGCAATTGCAGCATCAGTGTGGTCCCCAAGCTGACAGGTAGAGATAAACATTTTCTACAGGTGGAAAGACACGCAACGGCGTGTAAGAACGGTTCTCCTCAGCGGGTTGGGACCAGATGAAGGAAGGAGGAAGCTTACAGACTCTTTGCACACTTAGGTATTGTTTGACTTAGTACGATCAGCATAGAGTCTAAGTGTTAAGGAAAATAAAGCAAAAGAAAAGTATTTCTCTAGAAGTGCGGCACCTCTGGAGAAGTGGGGTACCTAAAGTATGGCTGTGAGAAGGGACCTTTCTGGCACTGTTGTGGGCTTTAGGGAGATACGCCGGCGTGGAAGGCAGGCCCTCAACCACCCTCCCCCACCCCGGCCCCACAGCTGTCACGCTGCCCCCCCTCCCCCCGTGCCCACAGGCAAGGGGACACCCGGGCACTGGAACATACTGCAGGGGAAGGGTAAACACTCCAGAGTTTCTAGAAAGCCAGGAGGAACATATGAAGCCTATTCTAGGCTGTTCTCCCGCCCAGGGAGGAAAGGCAGCAGGCCCGCTGTGTACTTTACCCCAAGAGAGGCAGCTAAGGTGCCCGCCCCGCTCCCTCCGTCACCCACAGCATCCTGGCTCACCACCCATCGCCTTTCACTGGCGAAACACCGCGATCCTGTGCAGCTCTGTGAACCAAACCAAGCAGAGCCCGAGGGCGTCAGAGCCTGTTCTGCAGCCCCCAGCCCAGGAGAGAACATCCAGCTCTCTGTCACTGCCTTAGTTCAAAAGAAAAGCTGACGGTGCACCCAGAAGAGCACCTCTCCAAGCCTTTTTGCAAGAGCGTTTCACTAAATCTAGCGCCCGAGAGCCCCTGCGGCCTCACAGCACGTTTCCACTCCTGCCCAGAGACCTGGGTTCCTGCTCTGGCCTGTTTCTGGCACTCTGGCAGCCCTGGATCTTTCAGTCTACAGGCTGCCCAGCCTGGCTTCCCCTGGGTTGGTTCCACTCGCGAGTCAACATTTCTGTCATTTAATTACATCACAATCACGCATCGTCGATCTGGATATTAGACTAGGAAGTGTGCAGTAGGGCACATGACACACACATGCTTTTCACGGTTAAAGAAAGAGAAGGAAGCCAAAGTTTTACTTTCCAAGTAAATACCAAGACTGAGATTAGAAAATTAAGCAATTAAACTGTTCTACAGCTTATGTTGTGCAAAATATTTAGTTATTTACTATGTTAACCACCCAGGAAAATAATTTCACAGTCTTAATGTGATCTTTTGCATTGAACTTCTATTCAACGATTATCAGGGAATTTCTATGTGGCCAAGGTCCTATGCCAGGCACACTGATAACGTTTTTAAAAATACCACATCCAGCACAGAATATTAAACTGCCAACTTCCACCTAGCTTTACAAAGAATGAAGATTTGATCCAAATATCTTCTTTGGAATCTTTGAGTCTAAATAATAATCTGTAATTGATCTCACCAAGACACTGGATGACTTAGCAACTCCTCTATTACTACACGGGTGTTTGTTCAACAACCGTGCAGACATTGGTAGCAACACAGATTTTTGTACAATTTTCATTCCGCCTTTATATGTCCTGTGATGGTAGTGAACTCGGTTTTCAAACACCAAAGCAGAGAAGGTTCAGGACTTCGGTTGCTAAGTCAATTTCCCTCATTCTCTGTTTTATTCATCATATATTTATTGACATCCTACGTGGCAACGCCAATGATGGGGTGGTATTACAGAGGTCCAGAATAAATGAAGGGGTGCTCAGAGCTCCATGGGTGTTATAGAACATAACCAGAACAGTAGGGGAGGGACAATACTCTTCCTCAAGGGTGAATGAGCTGTATCCTCTACAAGTGAAATACAAAGGAGAAGAAACTACCTCCTTGCAGGGGAGACTGTGGAAGAAGCAGAGATCAAGTAGGAAACAGGTCTTACTGAGATGAGCTCTGAAAATTGATACAGATGAAAAAGGTGAACGTGCGTGTGTGCGTGTGGTGTGTTCGCTTGGCTCTTTTTGGCTGGTGTGTGTGAAAATAGGTGAACTAGATGAGAGAAATAAAAAGGAGAATTCTTCTCTCGACGTTAATTGTGTTCCTAAGTCCAGGCCACATAACATAGTGGAAACTTCAATCATCAAACTGAATAAGAAGAAAAAAAAAAAATGAGCTATCAAACCAAAAAAAAAAAAAAAAAAAAAAAAAAACTGAACAAGCACAGGGGTTACTGGGATTCTCTCTAACTGATGCATCCAGCTTTCACTGGGACCCTGAGTCTGATAACAAAACTGTCTTGTAGTGCCCCTCAGATTGAAGGAACTTACAGGTCTTTCCTACGTTTTACGGGTATTTAACATGTGTTACCATTTCGGTTATTTATTCAACTATGATGAAAATCATATTTCAATTAGAATTTTAGCTAGGTATGCCACCTGAAAAACTAATAAAACTCACACAGAGTTTGGATTGTAATACCTTTCAAGCTGATGAAACATCGCTAACAGAATGTCATAATAAGCAGTAGCAGTACCTTACTTAAATGAGATGTTCTAACAGCAAACACCCCCTTCATTTCTAGTTAGTAATGGATAACTGCTAGGCTGGACAAGTGAACAAGGACAGTTAATCGAGCTAAACAGTGTTGACATTTCCAGGTT
Organism: Stenella coeruleoalba; assembly: GCF_951394435.1. Taxonomy (NCBI): domain Eukaryota; kingdom Metazoa; phylum Chordata; class Mammalia; order Artiodactyla; family Delphinidae; genus Stenella; species Stenella coeruleoalba. Next base: position 6,294,129 of record NC_137155.1, on the reverse strand, counting down.
ATTGGAAGTTACCGTGCAGTGAGCTTGTCTTTCTAAAGCCCTGCCCTGCAGAGCTACTCTGTCACAGTCCCACCACTGAAAGCAGCCCCTCTGATTCAGCGGTCTTCTTAGCTCAGCAGGTTCTGATCCGGAGAGTTGATTTGCATGGATTTTTGTGCAATCCTATTTACAAACCAACTGAAAAAAAAAAAGGGTTCCAATCCCGGAGTACATCGTGTAGCTCAGCGCTTGCCAGCCAAGGCAGCTGCGGTGCACTTGTGATGGGCCCGAGCTCCCGCCTCGTCTCCCCACTGCCTCTGGCCCTGCCCTGGGGTGTCCCTGTCAGAGGAGCCCGCGCTTCAGGGAGCCCGTTTGTAAGCGAGTTCAAGAAGATGTGTTCCCAAGATCTGGGAGGGACACAGCTCTGTATCAGCTGCGACGTGAGCGTGACCAAATCTGGGGCGAAATTCAGATTGCCAAATGTGTTCCAAGATACACGGGTTTCTTTTTTGCTTGTGTTATTGTCGTTGCTAAGTCCACCCCCCGCCGTGAGCACGGTCTGAAAACTGTTTCTATTCCAAAAGCCCTGAGATGAGAACTTCTGCCACGGTGCTTACAACTCAGTTGATAGAATGACCTCCAGGAGAAGGGCTGAGCGAAAGGAATGTGGCTGTAGGTGCCCAGGAAGCACGGGCGAGGAAGGCCAGGTCGTCAAAGCTGGTGTCCCGGCTGGTGAAGTTGACACTGGCTCCTTTGAGCTTTGTCTTCACCGTGCCAATCACGAGCCCGCAGCCTGGAGCTACCTGACCCTGCTCTAGCAGCGGGCTGACCGTGCAGCCACCTGGACACCCCTGACCCTCACTCAGTGACTTCCAAATGTTCCGTAAGAGTTTTAAGAGGGTGGCAAAGGAACTTCACTAGTATTGTGAAATGTCTTCTTGAGGTTGTTCTTATATCGGTTTTCCATTAACGTAACTGTTAGAATCTTCACCAAAGTTGTCTAAAATAGACTTCTGAAATACAACCTCATGGTTCAAATTCTGGATGGAAAGGTGTTGTTGAAATACTCTTCAGAAGAGAGCTCTTTATTTGGTAATTGGAATGATAGGTTAGCTACCTTCAGAAAATATAACCTCGATTTTGACAGCCAACAAGCTTACTCATTGATTACAAATTTCTTTTGACTTCAATGAATGGGTCAATTCGTTGTCGTAGTAGTTTATAACATGAAAATATGCATTCCTAAATATTAGATATTCTTTAGTAATACTATACATCTGTTGGGCCCCGGGGCAGGCCACCCCAAAACATGCCTCAAAGGCATACTGATTAGTTTGAATTAAAGTTACTTAACAAACAGCTGGTGGAAAAAAGGTATAAAACCCCACACTCTGACCCTCCTCTTTCCCCCAGAAAGTGGGAAATAAATAATCTCCCATGTGACGGTGTCCTTCCTGTACCAAGAGGATAGAGGGCATACTTGGCACCGGATTTAGGGAAATCAAGGCTAAGAAGGCCGTATAAACAAAATCTGGCCACTTCTTCATTAGGCTGCTGCCCCAAGCACAAGCCCCTTTGTTTGTTAAATCGTCACAAGTGTTTCTTAGTTTAAAAATGATATAAAAACAGTCTGCTCTGGTCACTTCGATGGTCCCATTTCTATGAGACCTTCATGCATAGGAATTAAATTGGTTTTTTCCTCCTGTTAATCTGTCTTGTGTCAATTTAATTATTAGACCAGCCTAAAGAACTCAAGAGGGGTAGGGAGAAATTATCCTCTCCCTGATACATCCTAGGTAAGAACATCATGTATTTGGGGAACAGGCAAGAAGATGTTTAAAATAATTAGATATTAAAAAAAAATCCATATTAGTCTCAAAAATAATTTTGAAAAGACTTTAAGTGGCCTTTCACACTGAGTGAAAGCATATGTCGATGCTCAACATCACTAATCATCAGAGAAATGCAAATCAAAACTACAATGAGGTATCACCTCACACCAGTCAGAATGGCCATCATCAAAAATCTAGAAACAATAAATGCTGGAGAGGGTGTGGAGAAAAGGGAACCCTCTTGCACTGTTGGTGGGAATGTAAATGATACAACCACTATGGAGAACAGTATGGAGGTTCCTCAAAAAACTACAAATAGAACTACCATACGACCCAGCAATCCCACTACTGGGCATACACCCTGAGAAAACCATAATTCAAAAAGAGTCATGTACCACAATGTTCACTGCAGCTCTATTTACAACAGCCAGGACATGGAAGCAACCTAAGTGTCCATCGACAGATGAATGGATAAAGAAGATGTGGCACATATATACAATGGAATATTACTCAGCCGTAAAAAGGAACGAAACTGAGTTATTTGTAGTGAGGTGGATGGACCTAGAGACTGTCATACAGAGTGAAGTAAGTCAGAAAGAGAAAAACAAATACTGTATGCTAACACATATATATATGGAATCTAAAAAAAAAAAAGGTTCTGAAGAACCTAGGGGCAGGACAGGAATAAAGACACGGACGTAGAGAATGGACTTGAGGACACGGGGAGAGGGAAGGGTAAGCTGGGACGAAGTGAAGAGAGTGGCATGAACATATACACACTACCAAATGTAAAACAGATAGCTAGTGGGAAGCAGCCCCATAGCACAGGGAGATCAGCTCAGTGCTCTGTGACCACCTAGAGGGGTGGCATAGGGAGGGTGGGAGGGAGATGCAAGAGGGAGGAGATATGGGGATATATGTATACCTATAGCTGATTCACTTTGTTATAAAGCAGAAACTAACACACCATTGTAAAGCAATTATATGCCAATAAAGATGTTAAAAAAAAAAAGAATGTCACTACTCACACTTTCTGTTTCTATTTTATAAACACAAACCAGACAAGGGGAATCAGCTGTAAACCAGGGCTCTAGTTTGATGACATCCTCATAACTTTCAGCTCTAACTGAGACCGCCAGGATGTAAATGCAGCAAGGTATTAAAGTCAAGAAGTAATTGGTTAGCCAGGAGGAGACTCAAAATGGGATCTCACAGTGAACACGTGAACACACCACGGAAGTTTTTTTGTGGATCTGGATGGGGACTCATGGTCAAAACAGATATTCTGAAACATTTTCAGCATGCCTCAGAGCAAGTGGGCAGGGCGGGGAGCCAGCCTCTTGGTTTTCTCTTGGGGTTAATAGTGAGCACCTTAGACTGAGCCAGGGCCCCTCAGGAGGAGCAGAGCCTGTGCCCCTGGTGGACCCGCAGGAAACCAGAGAGAGCACGCGCCAGGGACTGCCGGCCACGCCCAGCGCCAGAGGAGCCCCGCCCACACCCAGTGGCTCCGCCCACCTGCCTCTCCAGGCCAGGCGAAGGGTGTGGCTTACACTCACTCGCTCAGAAAGAGCTAGTTTAACTCAATCTAAGACGTGATTATTTCAATTCTAAAGGGGAAAAGATGCAAACAGTATTTTAACCGTAATTTGCCTAAAAGTTATTCCTTGTGGAAGATACACATCCCAGTAAGTACACAGTCTTCAAAGAAAAATATGTTATAATTGCTTGACTAAGTGAGAGTAGACAACATATTTGCCTTTTAAAAAACATTCTGGCCACCCCACGCCAGGGTGGTGGGATTTTAGATCAGTCCCCAGGGACTGACCCTGGGCACTCGGCAGTGACATCGCAGAGTCCTAACCACTGGACCGCCAGGGCCACCCCCCCGTTTTTTTTTTTTTTTGGTATGCGGGCCTCTCACTGTTGTGGCCTCTCCCGTTGTGGAGCACAGGCTCCACAGGCCACAGCCATGGCTCACGGGCCCAGCCGCTCCGTGGCATGTGGGATCCTCCCGGACCGGGGCACGAACCCGTGTCCCCTGCATCGGCAGGCGGACTCTCAACCACTGCGCCACCAGGGAAGCCCCCCCCCCCGTTTGTTTTTTTTTAAATGAAGCTTATAACATCTTAAGAGGTGGGGAAAACCAAATCTGATGTAGGTGTGCCTGTCTCTCTACTTAACAGGGATGTGGTTCAGATGATTCTAGAAAGTATTCTAATTTCTGCTCCTTGGTTTCCTCATGGGAAAAACGGGACAAAGTAGATATAAATGCTCTTAACAGCAGCTAAGAGCCCATAATGTTATGTAAATTCAAAACTGAGTTCACACTTGAACATTACGGAATAATACACATTTCACGTCCCCATAGGCCACCTACAAAGTGTGAGCTGCACTCGAAGTTGCAGTGGGGAGTTTGGGGTGATACACATGTATGCATCGCTAAGGCATCTACACTGCACACCCCTTCCGTCGGTGGTACGTGCCTCAGCCACTCACTGTGCTAAAGTTTTCCAGTGAGTATTTGATGTTATTCTCACAAAAAATCCTAGTAGGAAGGCACTACACTCACAGCTTTCCACAGACAAGGGAGCACGCTGAGTGGGAGACCTGGGAAGCTGATGTGGACGACAGCACTCAGCACACTCAGGCTGCCCAGGACTGAATCAGCCCTTCATTGATCCGGGACTCTCTGAACTGAGGAAATTCCTTCAGTTTTTGGAAAAATCAGAGATAATTAAGTGGTTACATGACAGAAGAAAGACCGACAGGTTGGAAGGAAAATGATGACAAGGGGATTGGGGAGTGAGTGAAAGTGATCACACAGAGCGAAGCCTGAGCGCTTATGTACAAGTAGTGAGACGTCAGCATGAGAAATTTTAGTCTGACTGGTGGGGAACCTTCCAGATGGTGAATTAAACTGAACTGTAGCCATGTACCTAAAAAAATTAATGGAAGTCCTAGGTATATGACATTTTAGAAGCTGGCAAATTCACAAGTAAAGAAAACAGGTTCACTTGGAGATGTCAGGTGACTCCTGGCATCTTTTCACCTGTGCTGTCATCTTTCAAGGACCTCTTTAAGGAGACAAAACAGCACATTGTTAAAAGCATTCATCAGTATTTATCTAAACACATCGAAGCAATTTGACTACGGTGCATCCATGAGTCAACAAAAGGCTGAACAACCGTTCCTGGTCCTATTAGTGGAAACAATTAATGGGCAAATGTGCTGACAGGAAGCTGTCCTTATGTAGTTGGTGCCTTTGCATAGAAAAGTCACTTCCTTAAAAAGGGAAACCAGCACCACTAATGACAGTGGTCAACACACCATGTGCCGGCCTGTATGTGCTGAAGTCTGTGCAAAGTTCCCCGAGGAACTCACCCCCAAATTACTTTGCTAGTAATAGCTATGACACCTGGACTGATGTTCTGTAAAGTAACAGTTAAGTAGGCACTGGAACTTTATAAAGCATACCCATTTCACTTTCCTGGAGGTCACGTACAAAGGGAGAGAGAGCTGCACGCAATGTCGTGGTCAAGGAGGTGCTGGCACTGGTGCATACCTGGCGGAATCCCTACTGCGGGGACAGAGCTAATCCCAGCACTGGTTGCAGGAGTCTTTCAGCTTTCTCGACACTGTTTTCCCTGTGTTACTTTCTGGCCCAGTCCAAGAGAAAAGTGTGCTGCAATACTGGCTCTATTCTGTTTATGTTGCTAAGTTACAGAATATTTTGCCTTGCCTTGTCCAGAAAACCATGTCAATTGTCTCTCGAGATAAGCTACGTTCTGGAACATCTCTGTATGTGTGACCTGAGTGTGCCGTGAGTATATCTGTAAGATAAATTTTGTTTTCTCTTTCAACTACAATTTGGAGAGAATCCTGTGATTCTATACTGATTTGAAATGTAGACTGCAGACATACCAGTATTTAAGCAGAAATATATCTCTTTAGCGTTCTTGTGAGCTACACGTGAGCACACACAGACACGTACACGCAGGCACATGGGTAAGAGTGGTTAGAAGGGAAGGAGGGTCACAGTCTGAAAGAGACGAAGAGACCCAAGAAGCCACTGAGTTGCCAGGACTCTGCCAACACACATGGGCGGCTTGTGAAGAGACAGTCATCGGGCCCTGGTTTAACGGACACCCTCAGGCTCTCCGGCTTCAATTCTCCTTTCAATCAAAACATTCTGAGAGAACTTTTCATCTATTTCTTGAAGATTCTGAATTTTTAGGCAAAACACAATTATAAGTAACAGAAGCAAAAGGAAGTATATATTCAAAACAACTCTTTCCTCTTGCCCCCAAAAGCCTTAACCCCAAAACACACAAAGTCAATTTTGGAAACTGCATCTCTTGTAAGTTCTCCACTGTAGCACACAACTAGTGGGGTGGGACAGCCCCTTCACCTCCTGCCTGTGAACAGGACACAAGTCTCCCGATTCCCTTCTCCTTCCTGGCCACGCGGAAAGCTGCCTACACAGCGTTTGCTCTGCTTCAATGGTCAGCGTCAGGGGATCCTTCTGGATCTCACAGCAAAGGCCGAGGCACAGACGGGATGACAGGCTCGGCATCTACCTCTGGGGCCTGTCTCCACTTCGCCTCCTGCTTGAACTCGGCATAGACCTCACCTGCTCCAAGCAACTGAAACATCCAGCGGGATGTGTACACCCACGTTGCCATGGAATAAAGCAAAACTTTATAAAGCTGGGATTAAATAGGATTCTTCTGGGACGAAAGCCCATCAGCTTTGTTCATTCCTTTTTCTTTTCTCCACTTCCTTGCCCTTCTGCGGGACTGGCGTGGGGGAATGAGAGGAATGCAACACTGCTCAACGATCCTACCAAGATAGGAGGTTACCCAAGCCACAGTCTGTGTGATTTCTTCCTGCACGTTTGTTCATTTGCTGCTAAAATCAGCACTCGCTGTGAATTACGACATAAACTGGAAGCCTGGAGGATCATTTGCCAATGACCATCTGCACAGGCCTCAACTCTCTCATCTGTAAAAGCGGAGCATTGAACTGGAGACTGAAAACCCCTGTTCTAACTCCAGCAACTCATCATTTTTAAAAATGCTGTTGCCGGGACCTCCCTGGGGGTCCAGTGGTTAAGACGCCATGCTCCCAATGCAGGGGATCTGGGGTTAGATCCCTGGTCGGGGAACTAAGATCCCACATACCGCTACTAAGCCCATGCGCCACAACTACAGAGCCCATGTGCTCTAGACCCCGCAACTACAGAAACCCGCGCACCATGACTAGAGAAGCCTGCGTGTCGCAACAAAGAGCCCGCGCGGCCAAGATAAATAAATAAATAAAGTTTTTTAAAAAAATAAATAAAATGCTTTTGTCACTTTCTTGCATGTGGGTGTGTGTGCACGTATGTATTTAAATCCCAGAACGCTAAATGGAAGTTAGGTAAGAAGTTCAACACTTCGGTTCTTTTCCCACTCCAGTTATGGCGGTCCTTTCCAAAATAGATAAGCTTGCTATATTTCAAGCAGTGGAGGTTTTGCTGAGGCAGGAAAGTTGGTGATGCTTACGATGACCTAGATGAGAATAAGTCAGTCAGTGATATTAGGGGACTCAGAAGAGCACCCTTCAGGGATCAAAACCTACGCCTGTCTGACCAGAAATAAAAGAAGGTGCTATGCACTGAAAAGGTGGGGAAAACCGAAGCTTCGTTACTCAAAAAAGAAGACACAGCGTATTCCCTTTCGTTTTTCTTAGATGCAGCCTGGGACAGGGGAGAAATGCCACATTCATAGAAAGGTGGGATAAGGCATGTAGCGTTATTCTCCTTTTAAAAGAATTTTAATAACCTATTTTTCTAAATATATTTGTGTCCTGTCTGTGCTTTTCAAGCGTGATATTTGAAAAATAATGCAGCCTGTGTTGCTCTCTATTAGAACTAAAAAAAAGCTCAGGTAATATCTCCGTTTGGTACATGATGTATTTCTGGAAACTCTTCTGAAAGTAGACTATCTGAAACTTAAGCAACCAGATTCTGTGTGTGTGTGTGTGTGTGTGTGTGTGTGTGTGTGTGTGTGTGTCGGCAGGGGAGGCTGGTGGGGAGAGAAAGAGAGAGAGAGAGAATGCATATTTGTGTGTGTAATTGAACCCCTGTGACTAGTGTAGGTAGCAGGTAGATCAGTTTGGGGCAATGCCCTGTAAGGATTTTCTCCTCAAACACTAGGGAAGTCTTTTCATGCATCTTCCTGGGTTCAGTGCATCTCCCCGACCCCACTGTCAGTAGTCTAATATTTAAACTCTAGTCAGCAATGTCACAGGGAGGTGGGTCTGGCCTGTGGGAACCCCGGTGGGAGTCAGGATGGGTGGAGCGAGGGGCTCTTTTAGACCTGGCACCACCCACTGTCTCTTCTTCCGAGGCTGTTTATCATTCGTTCAACAAATACTTATTGGACATATATGTGTAGCAGAGCAGAGCCATGACAAGGGCTAAAATAGGTGATTATAAGTGACTTCATTTTGTAGCTGAACACATGGAACTCCAGGGCCACCAGTGTAAATTTTTCTCTTCACGTGCTCATGTGTCTTAATTACCTGATTTTAGAAGAAATATTAACTGCAGAGCTCTGACTGGTTTCTTTGCCTTTCCTGAAATGAGAACTCCATTAAAAAAATACAGTAAAAATAAGCTTCATACTCATCTCTGTAACCAGTCTGGAACTGAATGTCTCAAAACTGCTTCATAAGAGACTTTAGTCTCACGACCTTTCTCTAAAGAAACAGTAGCAAAAAGGAGTGGCTACTGTTCCCAAAGGGCCCCGGACTTTCCGTAACAAAGCCAGACCTCTCCTCTCGGAACACATGTCCTAACCCTCTTCCCCTGCTGCCCCGCCCCAGCCCTACTCATCTGCTCACCACCATACATTTCTAACACGAGCGTGGAGGTGAGCTTCTCTCTTCTCTCAGCTCTTCCAAGTTTGCTCCTAGATGTTGACAGAATACTGCCTCCTGGCCGAAGGCACTGACACGGTGACTCTCACCGTGCACTGTGGTCACGGCTTCGGTGAGGACTGGCAGGAGGAGAGGACGGTAACCACCCAGGGCAAGTCCCCAGGGAGTGTCTAAGCAATCTTTGCTTTGACCTCGTTCGGTGTCTCACTGCAGACTATCTGTGAAGAAAACCATTGTCTGATGTGGATGTACTGCTACCAGAAACAACCAGAAACACCATCCCCATGGAAAACTGAGGGAGCAGGAAACAAGATATAAAAGAGAAGGGGCCTGACATCGATTCTTTTGAATCTTGTCTTTGTATCCTTCTCTATTTTCAGAAAAAACATTTCAATATCGAGCCTGAAGTCTATGAGGACTATATGAGACAGTTCCACCCAAAACTATTAGAACTAATAGATGAATCCAGCAAGAATGCAGGATACAAGGTTAATATACAGAAATCGGATGCATTTTTATGCACTAACAATGAAAGAGAATGTGTAAAAACAAACCTGTTTAAAATAACATAAAAAGAATAACATAAAATACCTAGGAATAAACTTAACCAAGGAGGTGAAAAATCTATACACTAAAAACTACAAAACACTGATGAAGGAAACTGAACATGATTCAAAGAAACGGAAATATATCCCATGTTCTTAGATTGAAAGAATCAATATTATTAAAATGGCCATACTACCCAAGGCAATCTACAATTTAATGTTCTCCCTATCAAAATATGCAGGACATTTTTTCACAGAAATAGAAATAAATAACCGTAAAATTTATATAGAACCATAAAAGACCCCAAGTTGCCCAAGCAATCCTGAGAAAAAAGAACAAAGCTGGAGGTATAAACCTCCCAGACCTCAGACTATACTACAAAGCTACAGTAATCAAAGCAGCATGGTAGTAGCATAAAAACAGACACATAGATCAATGGAACAGAATAGACAGCCCAGAAATAAATGCACACACCTATGGTCAATTCATCTATGACAAAGGAGGCAAGAATACACAATGGAGAAAAGACAGTCTCTCCAACAAGTAGTGCTTGGAAAACTAGACAGCTCCATGTAAAACAGTGGAATTAGAACCTTCCTTCATACAAAAATAAACTTAAAATAGTTTAAGGACCTAAATGTAAGAGGTGACACCATAAAACTCCTAGAAGAGAACACAGGCAAAACACTCTTTAACATAAACTGTAGCAATATTTTCTGGGATCAGTCTCCCAAGGCACAAAAAATTAAAAGCAAAAATAAACAAATGGGACCTAATTAAACTTAAAAACCTTTGCCAGAAAAGGAAACCATCAACAAAACAAAAAGACAACCTATAGAATGGGAGAAAATATTTGCACATGATATGACTGACGAAGGGCTAGAATCCAAAATTGTACAAAGAGCTCATACAATTCAATATCAAAAGAACAGTCTAATAAAAATGGGCAGAAGACCTGAATAGATGTTTTTCGAAAGAAGACATACTGGTGGCCAACAGGCACATGAAAAGATGCTCAACATTGCTAATTATTAGAGAAATGCAAATCAAAACCACAATGAGGTATCACCTCACACCAGTCAGAATGGCTATCATCAAAAAGTCTACAAATAATAAATGCTGGAGAGACGTGGAGAAAAAGGAACTCTCTTATATTGCTGGTGGGAATGTAAATTGGTACATCCACTACGGAGAACAGTATGGAGGTTCCTTAAAAAACTAAAAATAGAACTACCATATGATCTAGCAATCCCACTCCTGGGAATATATCCAGAAAAGGCAAAAATTCTAATTTGAAAAGACACATGCACCCCAATGTTCATGGCAGCACTATATACAATAGCCAAGACATGGAAACTACCCAAGTGCCCATCAACAGATGATTGATTTAATAGACACACACACACACACACACACACACACACACACACACAAAATGAAATATTACTTGGCCATAAAAATTCATGAAGTACTGCCATTTGCAGCAACATGGATGGACCTAGAGAATATTATACTTAGTGAAATAAGTCAGACAGAGAAAGACAAATACTATATGATATCACTTACATGTGGAATCTAAACAATAATACAAATGAATGTATATACAAAACAGAAACAGACTAACAGATACAGAGAACAAACTTATGGTTACGAAAGGGGAGAGGGAGGGATGGACAAATTAGGAGTGTGGTATTAACTGATACAAACTTCTATACATAAAATAGATAAGCAACAAGGATACACTGTACAGTGCAGGGAATTATACCCATTATCTTATAAAAACCTATAATGGAATATAATCTGAAAAAAAGTAACTGAATCACTATGCTGTATATCTGAAACTGACCAAAGTGTAAATCAACTTTACTTCAATATAAGATTTTAAAGAAAAGAATATATGAGACAGAAAAATAGTGTTCATTGAGGATTTTTGTCTGGAAAATTATTATTGTTCTGATATTTCAAAACAAAAGCCAAGACAAAACAATGACTGTTCTTTTGACACAGAGCAATGAGGGGTCCTCACTTTAAGTTTTGAACGTCATGGACCAGTAAGTAACCTTTCAGGGACTCATCATTATTTTGCTTGCTTGTTAAGGCATTTATTTGCTTTAGTGTACATTTTCCATTTGGATGACTTCCTCTAATAAATGTAATACTTTGAAATAACTTCCTTGTGGGTTCCATTTCTCTCCTCATTCGTGTCCCTAATGAATCTTGAAAGCATTTTGGATACAACAGCATTTTCCAGCTCCAGCTTTTAAAATTCTGACCCTCCTCATCTACTCTGATGCCACAGAACTGTACTTACCTGATGCACCAGGCACTGAGTAAGTGCCGAGCATCCTCACCTCACAGCATGCCGCAGCAGGGCTGCAGGAGAGAGACCCTGAGAGGTACAGAGCCGGCCTAAGATCACGTGGTCAACAGGCGGCGGAGCTGAGCCCAAGCAGGCGCTATCACCCTGCAGCCACGTGGGGCTCACCATCCCGCTCCAGGAACTGCCGACTCAATCTCGGGTTCTGTCATTTCAACTCTACGTGAACGCGTAAATTAGTTTTAAGTTTCAGAAGGGCTGCGTGAGTGTGAAATCATGTATTTTTTCTTGCTGTATCATTTTCCAAGCTTAGGAATGGCGCGCACATCATTAGTCTCTGCTGGGGTCCATTTCAAAGAAGAGGAACGTGCCACCGACCCCAGGAACAGCCGGAACAACCTGCCGGGCACAGTTTATCTTACCTTCCTAATATCAATCTAAATATCAAAGTTTTTTTGACCTGCCCTTTTTTTGTGTGATTCAGCAAACCAAACTTGACGGTGAAAAGAGATGCCTCCATGCGGTCGTGAAGACAGTCCGCTACCGTGCGTTCTGATCTTATCTCCTGCAGAATCTGGGTTCTCTTCCGGCAGACGCGCGCCAGCCATCGCCGCGTCCGGGCACCGCCGGGCACCCCCTGCCTCGGCCACCTGCCACCCACCCACCGCGCCCAGGCTCCTCCACCAGAACTGTCTCTGTGTTGAAAAGGGGCTGCGAAAGTCTGAAAATAATGGAGGCATGGCGATAACTCGTTTTCTATCAAATGCCACAATATTTTAACCACCGTGTTACAATATTGCGATTCTTCAGTTATCAGTTCTGTGGTTTTCTAAAACTTGGGTTGTAATTCTCCAAAGTCAAACTAGATTACGGTGATTTGCAAATTTTATTTTATATTTCTGAAGGTAAGAACACCACCGAACGAAAAGCAGTCTCTCCAAATCGAAGGAATGTGTTAACTTGCAAAACAAGAGAAGCAAGAAAGGAGCCAGCCTCCACAGGGCGGTTCTCCACACGCTCATGGGGACGTTTTAGCACCTTATTCAGATGTCCCGTGTGCACTGAACTTCAGTCATGTAGCCACAGCTAGGAAAACACAGGCTAGAAACGATCTCCAGCTTTTTGGAACAGTTCATCTTTTTCATAATCCATGATAGGAACAGACTTCCGGAACCCGTCTCCAGAGTTACAGAAGAATGCGGCAGCAGAGAATAGTTTTGGAATGACAGAGGCTATATGACTCAACTTCATTCTGCAGAAAAATTAGTTCACTTACCCCGTGTCCCCAGTGCTTTCACCCCTGCCACGAATATCAGAACATGTTAGTAGCGGAGAGAGGTGAGGAAATAACGGTCCATGTGCCCTACACCACAGCAACTTCTGGTGAGGCTTCATCTCACCTCTGGTTTGATTTGCAGACCTCTCTCCAGCCGGAGTTAACGTGTTGACAACACGATTCATGCTGCCACGATCCCAAGCTATTTCTCGTTCCTTTTGCAACAGGAACCTTTTAATGAATACATTCAAAAATGGGAAACTGGCTGTCCGTTTTTAATAACTTTCCAGCCGTTGCTCTGTACTTTTGATCTTAAAATAAAACTGATCTGGGCTTCCCTGGTGGCGCAGTGGTTGAGAGTCCGCCTGCCGATGCAGGGACACAGGTTCGTGCCCCGGTCCGGGAGGATCCCACATGCCGCGGAGCGGCTGGGCCCGTGAGCCATGGCCGCTGAGCCTGCGCGTCCGGAGCCTGTGCTCCACAACGGGAGAGGCCACAACAGTGAGAGGCCCGCGTACCGCAAAACAAAACAAAACAAAAAAAACTGATCTTATAAAGGCTACAAGTGTGTTAGTATCACCTAGATAATCAGAGGCTTTTGAAAGTGCATCAACTCTTTAGACTCACCCAGGACAGCTCACTTGCACGGGGAATTTCCACACAGCACATGAGTCATCAGCAAAGGTTACTCCTCATGCATCCCTCTCCTCCCTAGGGAGTTACTTACTTAGAACATCTAAGTATTCATACAGGAAAAGCCCAGAATGCAGCAAGAATCTCCAGGAAGCTAAGGAATTCCAGAATTACATTTCTGAGACAGTAGACGGGAAAATCCTCATCTGGTCCCCCATTTATTAAGGATCAAGCAATCTCCAAAAAAATGTCATCACCTTCCAGATAACTCAGGTTGACCTCTGTAAGCCTTGAGAATGCTTACTTCAATGCTTTTGGATAAATATTTGTAAAACATTTGCTCTGAGCCTTCCGATGTCACCATATTTGGTTTGTGGTTTGGCGTGTAGGTGACCCCCTCTGTAGACAAGGCTGGGACACACCAACCTCCTTGGCCTCTGGCCTGTGTGGGCTGTTTGCTGTCACACAGATGACCTGCCCACTAGGCTTATGTCTCCTTTTCATGTCCTTTATTCATTGACTTTTTCTTTGTTCTAGAGGTTGTTATGAGAAGTTCTAAATTCAGAAGTCTAAGATCAATGAGAAATTCTATCCTCGTGTTGTTAGCAGCCTTTACCTTGCTATATAATTGCTACACTATTTTTTCTTGCTGCTGTCAAACTTTTTAAATCCCTTGTGGACATGTAAGAGCTTCTGGTTTCTAATTAGGTTTAAACTGTCCCTAAAATAAGAGCAAATAGCCACTGAGTGAGAATTTGAAGGACCAAATGAGGGAACAAAAAGTACATAAACATCAGTGGGATCACTCTAAGATCTCTGTTTGGTTTGCATCTATTTATGTGTTTCTTGTCCGTAAAGTGGACCCTTGAACAACCCAGGTTTGAACTGTGCAGGTCCACTTACACACAGGTTTCGGTCAATGGTAAATACTACAGCACCAGATGATTTGCTGTTGGTTGAAGCCACGGATACCGAGGGCCGACTGTAAAGTTATACTCACACTTTCCACCGCGCGGGGGTCAGTGACCCTAACCCCCGTGTTGTTCAAAAAAGGGAAAATGGACTCTGAGAACGTGAGGGGCCCTTTCTGGATGTCTGGATTCTAATATATTCTCCTAACAAAGCAATACAGGCTGCTCTGTGAAAAATACCCAGTTCTGGATTTTTGAAATTACAACCGACAGACACTACATTAAATTATTTTCCATTAAATTGGCTTACTGGTGGAGAAGAATAATTGACACAATTATTATGAATTGGAATTACTTCTACTTGACAGTCAAACAGGCCTGTGAATAATACACACGACCTACTATTAAACATTCATGCTATATCGATAGGTTCGTACGTAAGCCTGCATGCATTTTTAAATTAAACTCTGAATATTAAAGACGTAGTTTGAAGAAATATATTGTTATACATCAAAAACTGATGTTTACTTGTGCTTTGCAGTTTTCCTTTAGTCCAGGAAAGATCATTCTTTTAAAAGAAAAAAAAAAAAATCTCCTATTATGTTCAGGCAAATAAACCCAGAACACCCGGTACAATTCTTCTGCTTTCTTGTGCATCACACATCACGAAGCGCTGCTGAAACAAGAAGGTTGAAGGGAACTGCCTTTCCATTAGCAGTGAAGGGCAGTGGTGCTCAGATGACAAAAATGGACTAAAACCTCTATTTTCCATGTTAGGTTTTCACTCCCTGAGGGCTGTGTGTGGAGGTGAAAGGTAACGAAAGCAAGGAAATTGTGCAGCACCAAGCAAAGAAGCCCAAGAACTCCTGTGCTGGCTGATTCAGCCTTATTTCTTAGTTGAAGAAGAGAGCAGGGCTTCCCTGGTGGTGCAGTGGTTGAGAGTCCACCTGCCGATGCGGGGGACGCGGGTTCGTGCCCCGGTCCGGGAAGATCCCACATGCCGCGGAGCGGCTGGGCCCGTGAGCCATGGCCGCTGAGCCTGCGCGTCCGGAGCCTGTGCTCCGCAACGGGAGAGGCCGCAACAGTGAGAGGCCCGCATACCGCACAAAAAAAAAAAAGAAGAGAGCAGTTGGAATTTACATCCCAGGACAAGCTGAGAAGTCCCTCCAGTCCTGGGGGCACCGCTCTGCTTCCTCTACGTCACCCTCATGGAGAGCGTGTCTCACGAACCATCCCACCCACTGCTGTGCTCCCCTCGCTGCGCAGACCCAGCCCTTCACCCACTGCCAGCTCACGATGCACTTCTGTTGGCCTGGTTGATGCCACGTGCGGCCCAGATGGTCCCGAGATGGCCCCACTCTGAGTAAGGTCTGCGTGCGCTGATGGTAAAATACTTTGGGGGGGATCTCGTGGGAAGAGAACTTTTCCAGTTAAGTGTAGGTTTAGTGTTCATGGAAAAACATCTATTTTTTGTTCGTTCTATTTCCTGCCCCACGCCTGGTCTTTTCATCTTAAACACACACTGGACCCGTCCACAACTCTACTGCTATCCAGAGAATTCCACACCTTTCCAACTGCATCGGCCCATGTGGGTCCATCTAAATTATGAACCGAAGTGAAACAAAGCCTGGACCTTAATGACTTCACCAGGGAAGATCAAGGAGGAAAAGCGGGGGAGAGCAGATCTGCCACAGGCAGAAAAGGTTGGAGATGAGAGGAGGCGACTGGACCAGTTTGATGAGGCCAGTCGGTCTGGCTTCCGGGCACAGATTTCCTGATTTCTCTTATGTGTGAAACTTGACCCCATCTGTTCTTTCCATTTGACCCTGAGTGATGAGAATGGAGATGCAGTGTGGTGTGGAGAAGCAGAGTGACCTTGGCAGCAGCCGGCTCAGGGCTCGGGCTCGGCTCTGTGGGTTTGGAGTGGTCACTCCACCTCTCTGTTCCTCACCAGTGAAAAGGAGCCATGACGTTTCTCTTGCAGGCGGAGTCTAAGCACACAGGATTAAAGCGCAGTGCCTAGCATGGGGCAAGCAACCACAGCATGGTAAGATTCAGCTCATGGGAGCAGTAAGGGCTCCGTTGACTTGGTATTAAAGGTACATCTGTCGAGTTCAGAGCACAGTTTTACGTTAAGTAGCTCTTCAGTGATGCCACAAGTCAGTTCCTGATTATTTCCAAAGAACTGGGAAGGAAAGAAAGCTACTGGGAAATAATACTGAATAATAATAATACTGTGACGAATACTGACTAATACTGTTCGCCTGCCTATCAAATACGATCTAAATGGCACAAATACAGTGGAGAGGAACACCACAAAATTATACTCAGAAACCCATGTACACTTTTCCATGCAAATAAGCAGTGATGAAAGAGAAAATATGGCCGTTGAAGCAACAGGTATAAATGATCAACAGTCAATTACTGTAACTTATTTCTAGGGTCATTTCTATGACCTTAAATGAACGGTTAAGAAAGGGTACCTGGGGTGTGGAGTCCTTTGCTCTACTGTCCCTCCCTTTCATGGCCACCTGTTACTCCCACTTTAATTCAGATACTTTGGAAGCCAGAACTCCTGCCTCTTTCTCACACGGTGCATCACAAATCCCCCGCCTGTCTTTGAAGACCAATCTTAATTCAAAAATGAAGTTTCCGGGCTTCCCTGGTGGCGCAGTGGTTGCGAGTCCGCCTGCCGATGCAGGGGACACGGGTTCGTGCCCCGGTCCGGGAAGATCCCACATGCCGCGGAGCGGCTGGGCCCGTGAGCCATGGCCGCTGAGCCTGCGCGTCCGGAGCCTGTGCTCCGCAGCGGGAGGGGCCACAACAGTGAGAGGCCCGCGTACTGCAAAAACAAAAACAAAAGAAAAAAAGAAGTTTCCTTTTCTACCATGTCTTGGGAGCTGCTAGAGCTGGGACCTAGTTCTAGAACAGTCCTTCGCTCCCCCATTACTCCACTTCTGGCTTTTAGCCTCGGGCTCTCTCATTTTAGGCTAGATTTCTTACTTTTCACATCTCCCCAGCATCAGTTCCTCTCCTGGTTCACGGGGTTTCTTAGCTCCTCCTCCGGGGCCCTAAATTCCCCTGAAGCTGAGATTAGAGTCCCATGACCCTGAGCCATTAGATCCCCAGCCCCTGGTCCGCCCAGAGCGACAGTGCATACCACGTGCTCAAGCTTGTGAGAACCCGTCAGTCCAAGCCCCGCATCTCCAGCCGTCGCACCCACAGAGAGACAGTGGTGTCTGTGAGGCTTAAACAGCTTCGCTTTTTAGGTGCTGCACAAACTGTGTCAATCAAGGTATAAAATGCTTTGTAGGTCAAGGAGATTAGATCATAGTTGGTCTGCCCTTTACAGCCTCTTGGTGAAGCTCATTTGTCTTGGTTCCAACCATCCACATACGGACAATGACCTTTCACACAGAGAGACGTGTATATTTATAGGGATTTTTTATATATGACACCCTTTGAGACCCATGTAGGGAGAAGCGTGCCTCTCATAGCAAAGCTGGGATATGCAACGTTGTCTAATCAGAGCAAAGAAATCCGTGCAGTGTTGAGTACCGCAGTGAGGGGAGGGGAGAGCTCTGTTATAAAAATCATCCACGGTTGTTCCCCCGCTCTGTGGCTCAGAATCTGCACGGGCATGGGAGAATTGTACTGATAAAGACACAAGCCGGGTTATGGAGATCGGGGCTAATTGGAAGCAGCTGAGAACAGTGGGAAGCAAACGCTCCACATTTGGACACTGCTCTCCTTGGTGTGGGTGGGCGACTTGGTAAAGGCCCTGCAGCCTTCCCAGGGGTGGGACCTGAAAGCTGAACAGCAACACATACCTACATGGAAGACAGAATCTCATCCACACAAGAGACCTACATGTCCAGTCCCAGGGGGCCTACTAGATATCACGAACGAAATCCACTGGGTTCATGTTAAGTGATTCAGAGTGGCCTGTGTTCCCAAATGTTGCTGGTGGAAACACAGTCAGGAGTGGCATGCATGGGTGCCTAGGCTGTAGTTTACGTCTTGTTTAAAGAGCAAGGAGTGTCTCCCGCTGTTTCGTTCACCTTCTTTAGGGTTACTTTAAAAGGCTGACATGTGGCAGAAGTGGAAGTAGAGTAGACTGGGCCATGTCTGTTTAACATCATCGAAAAAAACAGTACTTTGCTGGCCTCCCACTCTATGCTCATCGTTCCAAAGGCTCATGTGGTCACACGGTTGGTAACAGGCAGAGCTGGACCGAGACCAGGTCTCTCCAGCTCCAAAGCCAGCTTCCTTCTCCAGGTCACGCAGCATCTTAAGTCCTCAAACCTGCTCATCTACTATTCAGAGGAAACTGCATTGTTACATTGGGAACAAGCCCAAATAACCTTCTAAACTATGGTGTCTATCATAACCTTCTATGGCTCCCAAAACACAAGATGATGAGAAGCTCACTGTGGCCCTGCTCATGGGGGGATGGTATTAGGTCTTGGGTTCTTGAAACAGTCTGGCACTCCCCTACAAAAACGGATAGAAAAGATACTAAGGAAAGGTCTATTTTAAAATATTTGTGTGGGGCTTCCCTGGTGGCACAGTGGTTGAGAGTCCACCTGCCGATGCAGGGGACACAGGTTCGTGCCCCGGTCTGGGAGGATCCCACATGCCGCGGAGTGGCTGGGCCCGTGAGCCATGGCCGCTGAGCCTGCGCGTCCGGAGCCTGTGCTCTGCAACGGGAGAGGTCGCGACAGTGAGAGGCCCGCGTACCACAAAAAAAAAAAAAATTTGTGTGCCTCATCATCAGAAAATCTACAAGCAACAAATGCTGGAGAGGGTGTGGAGAAAAGGGAACCCTCTTGCACTGTTGGTAGGAATGAAAATTGATACAGCCACTGTGGAGAACAGTATGTGGTTTTAAGTTTTAAGGATAAAAAACTTAAAATAGAACTACCATACGACCCAGCAATCCTACTACTGGCCATATACCCTGAGAAAACCTTAATTCAAAAAGACACATGAACCCCAATGTTCACTGCAGCACTGTTTACAATAGCCAGGACATGGAAGCAACCTAAGTGTCCATCAACAGACGAAAGGATAAAGAAGATGTGATACATATATACAATGGAATATTACTCAGCCATAAAAAGGAACAAAATTGGTCATTTGTAGAGAGGTGGATGGACCTAGAAACTGTCATACAGAGTGAAGTAAGTCAGAAAGAGAAAAACAAATACCGTATATTCATGCATATATGTAGAATCTAGAAAAATGGTGCAGATGAACCAGTTTGCAAGGCAGAAATAGAGACACAGATGTAGAGAACAAACGTATGGACACCAAGGGGGGAAAGAGGCGGAGTGGTGGTGGTGGTGGGATGAATTGGGAGATTGGGATTGACATGTATACACTAACATGTATAAAATAGATAACTAATAAGAACCTGCGATATAAAAAACATTAAATTAAATTTAAAAATGTGTGCCTCATTACATTTTTTTGTAAAATGTGGGACTTTGAAAAATCAGCATCACACTGTGAAATTCAAAAATTTACCATGAGACTGCAGTAACTTCACTTTCTGAACTACACCCCAAGGAAATAATCCAAAAGAGAAAACTAATTGTGTGTAAAACTACTGAGGCACTAATAAAAAAAGAAATATCAAGAAACCACACAACTGGCCCAGTAAAAGGATGGATGAACAAACTAGAATACGTAAATTTAATGAAATAAAATCATATGACTTTAAATGGCAATTCTGTGATTAAGAGCAATAAAATGGCTCACTGGGAAAGGTAAGAAAACTTAGAATGACAGAAGTAAATTAGAATCAGGCTATTCTTCTGTGGGGTGGAAGCAACCCCTGCACGTCCCCCTCAGAACCCTCTGTGTGCTCGGGGCAGGTGGGGAACCCACCTCAGCCCACACCCCTGAGCCACCAGTGGGCACCCAGCACAGGCTCCCGGAGGCCCAGCAACACCTGGACACGAGCGCAGACCTCCGTGCTTCCAGTTCAACTTCTGCCCAGACGTTCTCTGGGTCAGGAACGTGCCCAGTGTCCCCTCAGCGCATCTCTGTGAAAACACTGTTTTCTCATAGTGATGATGTAATGGGTAAGAAATCTTGCAAAACTCTGATTATTCCACACAAATATTTATTCAACAAATATTTACGGAGCACTACTATAGGTCATGTAATTTCACATTATCAGAACGTGGTAAGCATAGAATAACACAAAGCATAGGAATAAATACATTTAGAAAAAGGTCAAGTGATTGCCACAAGTTCTGGGAAGGGAAGGGTGAACAGGTGGAACACAGAGGATTTTTAGGGCAGTGGAACTATTCTGTGTGATACTGTAATGGTTGAGTCATGTCCTTATACATTTGTACAAACCCGCAGAATGTTCAACACCAAGAGTGAACACTAGTAAACTGTGAACTTCAGTTAATAATAATGTATTGTCTCTTGTGTCTCCTTCCTAGAGAAGTTCCTTTAGCATTTGTTGTAAAGCTGGTTTGGTGTACTGAATTCTGTTAGCTTTTGCTTGTCTGTGAAGCTTTGGACTTCTCTGTGGAATCTGAATGAGATCCTTGCTGGGTAGAATAATCTTGGTTGTAGGCTTTTCCCTTTCAACACCTTAAATATATCCTGCTACTCCCTTCTGGCCTGCAGAGTTTCTGCTGAAAAATCTACTGATAACATGATGGGGATTCCCTTGTATGTTATTTGTTGCTTTTCCTTAGCTGCTTTTAATATTTTTCTTTGAATTTAATTTTTGTTAGTTTGGTTAATGTATCTCTTGGTGGGTTTCTCCTAGGGTTTCTCCTATAGGGGACTCTCTGCACTTCCTGGACTTGAGTGACTATTTCCTTTCCCATGTTAGAGAAGTTTTCCACTATGATCTCTTCAAATCTTTTCTCATACCCTTTCACTTTCTCTTCTTCTAGGACCCCTATAATGTGAATGTTGGTGTGTTTGATGTTGTCCCAGAGGTCTCTGAGACTGTCCTCAATTCTTTTCATTCTTTTTTCTGCTCCTCAGCAGTGCCTTCCATCATTCTGTCTTCCAGCTCACTTATTTGTTCTTGTGCCTCAGTTATTCTGCTATTGATTCCTTCTAGTGTATTTCTCATTTCGGTTACTGTGTTGTTCATCACTGTTAGTTTGTTCTTTAATTCTTCTAGGTCTTTGTTAAACATTTCTTGTATCTTCTCAATCTGTGCCTCCACTCTATTTCTGAGATTTGGGATCATCTTTATTATCATTACTCTAAATTCTTTTTCAGGTAAGTTGTCTATTTCCTCTTCAGTTATTTGGTCTTGTAGGTTTTTACCTTGATCGTTCATTTGTAACCCAAAACAGTCAACAAAATAGTAATAGGAATATCCATATCGATAATTACCTTGAATGTAAATGGATTAAATGCTCCAACCAAAAGACACAGACTGGCTGAATGGATACAAAAACAAGACCCATATATATATGGGTCCTTGGGGTGTAGTTCAGAAAGTGAAATTACTGCAGTCTCATGGTAAATTTTTGAATTTCACAGTGTGATGCTGATTTTTCAAAGTCCCACATTTTACAAAAAAATGTAATGAGGCACACATTTTTAAATTTAATTTAATGTTTTTTATATTGCAGGTTCTTATTAGTTATCTGTTTTATACATATTAGTGTATAAATGTCAATCCCAATCCCAAAATATTAGCAAACAGAATCCAAAACCACATTAATATATATATATATATATATATATATATATATGCTGCATATATATATATACTGCATATATAAGACTCGCCTCGGACCTAGGGATACATGCAGACTGAAAGTAAGGGGATGGAAAAAGATATTCTATGCAAATGGAAATCAAAAGAAAGCTGGAGTAGTAATACTCATATCAGATAAAATACACTTTAAAATAAAGACTGTTACAAGAGATAAGGACACTACATGATGATCAAGGGATCAATCCAAGAAGAACACATAACAGTTATAAATATTTATGCACCCAACATAGGAGCACCTCAGTACATAAGGCAAATACTAACAGCCATAAAAGGGGAAATCGACAGTAACACAATAATAGTGGGGGACTTTAACACCTCACTTACACCAATGGACAGATTATCCAAACAGAAAACTAATAAGGAAACACAAGCTTTAAATGACATAATAGGCCAGATAGATTTAATTGATATTTATAGGACATTCCACCTGAAAGCGTGACAATACACTTTCTTCGCAAGTGCAACTGGAACATTCTCCAGGATAGACCACATCTTGGGTCATAAATCAAGACTTGGAAAATTTAGGAAAACTGAAATCATATCAAGCATCATTTCTGACCACAGTGTTATGGGATTAGAAATCAATTACAGGAAAAAACCCCACAAACACATGGAGGCTAAACAGTGCACAGCTAAATAACCAAGAGATCACTGAAGAAATGAAAGAGGAAATTAAAAAATACATAGAAACAAATGACAATGAAAACACGATGATCCAAAACCTATGGGACACAGAAAAAGCAGTTCTAAAAGGGAAGTTTACAGCAATTCAATCTCACCGCAAGAAATAAGAAAAATCTCAAATAAACAATCTAACCTTACACCTAAAGCAACTAGAGAAAGAAGAACAAAGAAAACCCAAAGTTAGTAGAGGAAAGAAATCATAAAGATCAAAGCAGAAATAAATGAAATAGAAACAAAGAAAACAAGAGCAAAGATCAACAAAACTAAAAGTTGGTTCTTTGAGAAGATAAACAAAATTGACAAACCTTTAGCCAGACTCATCAAGAAAAAAAGGAAGAGGACTCAAATCAATAAAATTAGAAATGAAAAAGGAGAAATTACAACTGACACTGCAGAAATACAAAGAGACTAAGAGACTCTCTCATAAGAGACTACTACAAGCAACTATATGCCAATGAAATGGACAACCTGGAAGAAATGGACAAATTCTTGGAAAGGTACAACTTTCCAAGACTGAACCCGGAAGAATTAGAAAGTATAAACAGACTAATCACAAGTAATGAAATTGAAACTATAATTAAAAATCTTCCAACAAACAAAAGTCTAGGACCAGATGGCTTCACAGGAGAATTCTATCAAGCATTTAGATAAGAGCTAACACCCATCCCTCTCAAACTCTTCCAAAAAATAGCAGAGGGAGGAACACTCCCAAACTCGTCCTACGAGGCCACCATCACCCTGATACCAAAACCAGACAAAGATATCAAAAAAAAAGAAAATTACAGACCAAAATCACTGATGAACATAGATGCAAAAATCTTCAATAAAATACTAGCAAACAGAATCCAAAAACACATTAAAAGGATCTTACGCCATGATCCAGTGGGATTTATCCCAGGAATGCAAGGATTCTTCAATATATGCAAATCAAGCAATGTGATACACCATATTAACAAATTAAAGAATAAAAACCATACGATCATCTCAATAGATGCAGAAAAAGCTTTTGACAAAACTCAACACCCATTTATGATAAAAACCCTCCAGAAAGTGGGCATAGAGGGAAACTACCTCAACGTAATAAAGGCCATATATGACAAACCCACAGCAAACATCATTCGCAATGGTGAAAAACTGAAAGCGTTTCCTCTAAGATCAGGAACAAGACAAGGATGTCCACTCGGGCCACTCTTATTCAACATAGTTTTGGAAGTCCTAGCCACAGCAATCAGAGAAGAAAAAGAAACAAAGGAATCCAAATTGGAAAAGAAGAAGTATCACTGTTTGCAGATGACATGATACTATACATAGAAAATCCTAAAGATGCTACCAGAAAACTGCTAGAGCTAATCAATGAGTTTGGTAAAGTTGCAGGCTGCAAAATTAATGCACAGAAATCCCTCACCTTCCTATACACTAACAACAAAAGATCAGAAAGGGAAATTAAGGAAACAATCCCATTTACTATCGCAACAAAAAGAATAAAATACCTAGGAATAAACCTACCTAAGGAGGCAAAAGACCTGTACTCAGAAAACTATAAGACACTGATGACAGAAATCAAAGATGAGAGAAACAGATGGAGAAATATACCATGTTCTTGAATTGGAAGAATTAATATTGTGAAAATGACTATACTACCCAAAGTGGTCTACAGATTCAATGCAATCCCTATCAAATTACCAATGGCATTCTTCACAGAATAAGAACAAAAAATCTTACAGTTTGTATGGAAACACATAAGACCTCAAATAGCCAGAGCAATCTTGAGAAGAAAAACAGAGCTGGAGGAATCAGGCTCCCCAACTTCAGACTATACTACAAAGCTATAGTAATTGAGACAGTATGGTACTGGCACAAAACCAGAAATACAGATCAGTGGTACAGGATAGAAAGCCCAGAGATAAACCCAGGCACCTACGGTCACCTAATCTATAACAAAGGAGGCAAGAACACACAATATAGGAAAGACAGCCTCTTCAATAAGCGGTGCTGGGAAAACTGGACAGCTACATGTAAAAGAATGAAATCAGAACCCTACCTAACCCCGTACATATCGGCACCGCGAACACCTGAGGATGGCTGTTATCACCACGAGTCTTTCCATCAGCTGAATTACTCATGCATGGTTTCTAACTGTCCTCTTGGCTACACTCCACTCCACAAACTCCCACTCGCCATGGTCCCTTTAAGATGTGCCCTGAATCAGCCAGCAGAGTCTACTCACCCCTGCCCAGCACCGGGCACTGGACCTTCACCTCGTGGAGTCAGGACCCTGTGCTTCCACCAACATGCTGCTGCATCCACACCACACTGTTGTTGGCTCACACTTAACCTGAGCCAACGAAAACACCCCATCTTCTTCACACTTACATAACTGGTGCTTTTTCATTCTGCCAGTCATTCAACAAATAGTGCCTTCAAGAAAAAAATGTCCAAAAGTAGACAATTTTCCGTAAGATGATTGGGCAACAAACAGACTAAGGAAACACATGGACTTCTGACCTACAAGTGAACCCGAAATTGAATTTTTCCATGTTAAAAGTTAACTATTATTATCAGTTAGTTGTTAAAGGCAAAGCAGCCACGCAGAGTCCCAGTGTCACGTGGGAGGGGGCACTGCAGACAACGAGGTGAAGTCCCATCACGTCCCACCCTCATGCTCAGACGCGTGTGTTTGGAGGGGCACAGAGTAGATTGCTGAGAAAGAGTCAGATTCTGACTGTCGCCGGTTTGAAAATCAATGGAAAGCACATCTTTTAGTTCAAAATGTTATTCTTAGAAGTTATGTAAGTAGCACTCGTAGCTGCTTTACTCACTCTGACACATCAGACAAGCTCCTTAGTTTTCCAGGTATTACCCTACACATAAATACAGGATGACCATCTGTTTTACTTAAA
This sequence comes from Stenella coeruleoalba, assembly GCF_951394435.1. Classification (NCBI taxonomy): domain Eukaryota; kingdom Metazoa; phylum Chordata; class Mammalia; order Artiodactyla; family Delphinidae; genus Stenella; species Stenella coeruleoalba. Next base: position 6,268,359 of record NC_137155.1, on the reverse strand, counting down.
TAGTGAAAACACTCATGAGTTTTCCTTAAACTCTTAAGCTACCAATGTCGCTTACGAGATGCCTTTATTCCCTCTGCCCTCACCCATCTGGTTTTCCATGTTTTGTGAATATTTTTCAGGTGCCAAGGGTCTAACTCACCTTTTGTATTCCCTTCTTAACCAACAAACTGTCACAGAATCATGTAATTATTAAGAGCAAACTCAAGCTCAGAGCTGGAGAACCCCAATGTTTTCTTACACTGAGGCTCCCAGAAGCACCCTGGTTCATTCAGGCATGTTCAGCTCTGTGCTCATAAGCCCCGTGAACACACAAAGCTCAAGAACTGACCTCGAGTAGGCGGAAGTCTACTTGACAAGACAACAGTGAACAGAAGAGTAAGTCACTCAAACTCAGAAGAGTTCACGACGCAGACGATGCAGTTCAGCATAGATGACACTGATCCTGGTGTGTGTCAGTGTGCGCGTGTGTCTGTTGAGTGGGAGGGAGGAACTGCTAGGGGAAGAGGAGGGAAAGAAGGGGAGAGAAGAAGTTGCACAGCTAAATGTGGTTACTTCAAGGACAGACCTCTCCGCAGGTCATGCACTTATGAGGAAAACAGTCATGTGTCATATGCAGCTACAGTAACCAGTTCCTAAATAATGTCCCTGGGCTGGATGAGGTAACGCACAAGTGTAAGTGTGTACTGAGTCCAGATATGTTCAATTTTGAACATCAGACAGAAGGATCACCTAACAGAGTTAAGAAGCTCGTGACCTGATGTGATTAGCATTTTAGAACATTTCAGAACAATTCTAGCTAAACCACATGGAGAACTTTCACAAAACACCCATGACGTCCACTCCAGACCCATTACAGCAGGATACCAGAGACTGGGGCCAGTGCTGGGATTTTTTAAGGCTCCCCAGGCGATTCCAATGTGCAGCCAAGGTTTCAAACCACTGTTTTAGAGATGGCTCCGGCAGCTGTGCTGAGAAGCTCTGAGAAAGAGCAGGGGAGGGGGGCAAGGAGGAAGCAATGACACTGTCCTCACGGGAGATGGTGAGGGCCGACCCAAGAGGCCATCGTGGGGACCAAGGACAGGATGGACGCAGTGGGGAAGATGGGGATGTCTAAGGACGGCTCTGGTGTGTGACTCTGGTGCATGTGTAAACAGAACCTGAAGTGGCTGTGGAACTGCCAGTGCAACCTCCAAGGGGCTCTATACACAAGTGTGCAGACGTGAGGCCCGGCCACGGTGAAGGCTCTGCATCCGGGGTCGGCAGGGGCCTTTAACTGTGAGCGCCGAGAAGAGTACTGAGGGCAAGGAGGACAGGAGGGACAAGGATGGAGACGGCATGAAAATCAAAGCAACGATGCCCTGAGGACCTGCCACCGCGGCAGGGGTGTGAGAGCAGAGGTGCTTGGTTTCCTACTGTGCCCAGGGTTTTGGCCACCAGGTGCTCCAGACCTTCCCAAGCAGATTTCACACATCCGGGCTCGCTGTCAAGCTGTGATTGAGACTAAGGGCCCTCATTTTGGGAACAAAGGACATCAGTGTGTGAGACAGCCTCGCTGACCCGTCCAGAGCGGTTGTGTTGGGGAGCTGGGTCCCCGCAGGAGGCCGGGGCACAGGCAGGCACGAGGCTCTGGGCCCGGGTGAAGGCAGCCCAGCCCGCCAGCCCCGCGCCCTCAGTCCTCAGCTGTCTTCCACGCAACCTCACCTGGTCCCGCACACGCCAACGGAAGGACGACCTGGGGGGGAAAGTTGCTCAAGTTTCATCAAAGGTGAAACCTGAGAAACTTGCTCAAGGTCAGCGAAGGTCGAGGTGGGGGGAACTGGACGGCCAGGTTCCTGCTCCAGGCTGGGCGCTCGGCCCAGAAGCCGCCTGATCCGGGCCAGGCGATCTGAGGGAGGGAAGCGTGGAGCGCCAGGCCTTCAGACCTTCCAGAAAGGGCGGATGGGAGTCCAGGCAGAGGACAGGCGGGGAACAGGCAGCCCGATGGGCAGGCTCTCCTCTTCCGGGGTGGACAAGGCCCCATGCCGCGGCACTCGGCACCCGTCGACGGGTGTGGAGACTGTCCACCGACGGAGAGGGAGGGCACCTGCCTTTTTCACAAATTGAGGGAAATGAAAACTTTTCCTCAGAGACTGAAGAAATCATCAATGTCCCTTAGGAACTGGGTTTGTCCGCTTCCAACAAAACCAGCTTATTGTAAAGCAGATCAGTTAAGAGCTCAATCGATCAATCAATAAAAAACCAAAGAGTGCGAGCTCATGTGAATCACCTGAAGGAAGGGCCAGGCATCAGGTGTCCACAGACATGCAGCCCCCACCCACCTCAGGTCGCCTGGGACACAGGGGCGGCTGGGCTGGGACAGAAGCCTCTTGGATTTGCCAACCTTTGTTTTTTTTTTTTTTAACATCTTTATTGGAGTATAATTGCTTTACAATGGTGTGTTAGTTTCTGCTTTATAACAAAGTGAATCAGTTATATTTATCCATGTGTTCCCATATTTCTTCCCTCTTGCGTCTCCCTCTCTCCCACCCTCCCTACCCCACCCCTCTAGGTGGTCACAAAGCACCGAGCTGATCTCCCTGTGCTGTGCGGCTGCTTCCCACTAGCTATCTATTTTACGTTTCATAGTGTATATATGTCCATGCCACTCTCTCACTTTGTCCCAGCTTACCCTTCCCCCTCCCCATATCCTCAAGCCCATTCTTTAGTAGGTCTGTGGCTTTATTCCCGTCTTGCCCCTAGGTTCTTCATGACATTTTTTTTTTTTTTTAGATTCCATATATGTTAGCATACGGTATTTGTTTCTCTCTTTCTGACTTACTTCACTCTGTATGACAGACTCTAGGTCCATCCACCTCACTACAAATAACTCAGTTTTGTTCCTTTTTAAGGCTGAGTAATATTCAATTGTATATATGTGTCACGTCTTCTTTATCCAATCATCTGTTGATGGACACTTAGGTTGCTTCCATGTCCTGGCTATTGTAAATAGAGCTGCAATGAACATTTTGGTACATGACTCTTTTTGAATTATGGTTTTCTCAGGGTATATGCCCAGTAGTGGGATTGCTGGGTCGAATGGTAGTTCTATTTGTAGTTTTTTAAGGAACCTCCATACTGTTCTCCATAGTAGCTGTACCAATTCACATTCCCACCAGCAGTGCAAGAGTGTTCCCTTCTCTCCACACCCTCTCCAGCATTTATTGGTTCTAGATTTTTTTGATGATGGCCATTCTGACCGGTGTGAGATCCTTTGCATTTCAATTGTAACTTGCTTTTTGGCCCCGGGGCAGCTAGCAAACGACTGTATAACCCACGGTTCTCCCAGGGCTTCCGCGGGCCTCCCCTGCAGGGACTGCATCTCCGCTCTCGCCCAGCCGCCGCCCGCCGGGGAAGGCAGCGCCGTCTCTAAGGGGAAGCAGTAGGCGCCGAGCTTTGAATGAAACAGGCAGCGCTCTGGGATCACGTGGGAAACCCCGGGAGGAGAAAGCGTGGCCAGGCGGGAGGCGACTCTGGTGACCGCAGGCTGGGACGTTTCGGGACTCCCGGGCCGCAGAACATCTTGGCAAGCTGCGCACGCACCGGCCCACCAGGCACCGCCTCGCAGCCGGACCGCGCGGTGTTGGGCTCATTTCTAGAGACGCCTCCGTACTTCCCGGGGCCGGAGGTCTCCCAGCCCCCAGCGCCGAGGGCTGAGTTCCTCCAGGCGCCGGGCCGTGAAGTCTTATTTACTCCAACACTAAGTTATGACAGTGAAACATGTCAGGGAACCACAGGGATTTTCCCTAGATAAGCAGAACCCATATTAAACTGGTAATAATTAGAATAGTCTGCGCTGAGGAATGTGCGCCGGCCTGCATTCTCTCCCTGACCTAAGAAAGCTAAAATAACATACTTCTCAAAACCGTATCCCTGAAATGCTTGCAGGGCACTGTTTGCACAGTTGGAGGAGGGCCTCTCCTGGTGCTGGGAACCCACGTTTTCTTTTACTGGCTCCTCTCCCAGTCCCCACGTGGCGCTGTCCTCAGGGTCGCCGAGAGCTGAGCGGCTTGGGTGCGGGGGTCAGAGCCCACGCTCGCCCCGGCCGGCCCTTCCTCCAGGACGGCCCCCGCTGACCTCCGTCGCATTGCAGCCACTGCATCCCCACCGGGAGCCGTGGACTCGCCCCTTTCCACACGGCCTGTCCGGCATGTGCACTTTGGCCACTGACGTCGTCAGCCCTCGCGTGCAAGAGCCCGGCCAGCATCCCCCGCTACCAGCCTGGGCGGCCAGGGGCACCTCTCTACCTGGTGGCATCTTCCCTTGTTCCACCACAGGGCCACAGTCCCGGGCGGGACAGACCCCCGAGGTTTCTGGGGAGAGCAGCATTTAGCTTGCTTTCCGTGGAGCACAGCCGGCATGGGGCAGGATTACTCATTATCGTTATTATTATTACTACTACTACTGATTGGCTGATTACTGAAACTATTGAAAGAAGTCTAATTTTTGAAGAATAGAAAGGGTTTAAATGTGAGGGTCCAGGCCAGGCCATCAGACACCAAGGTGCACAATCAGGGCTGTGGACACCACATTGCTCCCCCAGAACCCATTTCTCAACACATAACTAATTAATGAATAAACTGTGCCTGAGGAAGGACGGCGTGTAAGTCTCTTCTGCAAGGCTCGGAGCTGTTTCTCATCGTCAGTGAGCAAAAGCGCTGGCTCAGTGCCTGTCCGTGTAGTCCCCCGAGAGACGCCAGCAAGGGGAATCTTCATCGTATTACAGGAGAGAAAACTAAGGCCCAAGGAGGACACGGGACTTGAGCAAACGTACTCAGCTAAAGCAAGCGCTGCGGAGCTGGGAGTCAGGGTTTTTTCACTCTCAGTGCATTTTGTGTCAGTCAACGTACAGTGGTGCTGGGCTCTGTGAGTACACAGGTGAAGGAAGCAGGTGAGAGCTCTGCCGTCGTGGTCCAGCTGGAGAGACATTTAAAGAGCAAACACACACTCCACAAGGTGAGAAGGACGTTACAATGGAAGATCCGGGACGAGCTGTCCAGGCAGCGGGAACAGCTCGTGCAGAGGCCCCGGGGGAGTAAGAACTTCAGCTTGAGAAACTAAGCAGTGGCCAGTGAGCCTGGAGCCCACTGAGCTGGGGGACAGCGGGTTAACATGACACTGGGGAACAGGTGGGGACATGTGCATGAGCGCAGCTCTCCAAAAGCCTCCCTTTAACCTTAGACACGCAGACTTCAGACGGTCGTGACCCTAGCTGGACCAAAGAAGGCAGAGCCTCATCTTTGTGTAAAGGCTTCCTAGGGCTGTGCCTGCCCCACAGGTCACTCTCTGGGGACCAGATACACTCATGCAAAGAGCTGTGACCTGGGCAGCGTCAGTAATCTGCAAAGGAATGACTTAGCAGGGCTCTCCTGAGGGTCAGGAGCTGTCACACTGCTCAAGGGACATTTCCAGTGAGTTAGGCACTTAGGGAAGACCAGGATTTCCAAACTGAACCAGATGGTGTGCCCACCCTCTAGGGGCTCAGATCCTGCAGGTGACACAGACACACAGACACACGCAGGAGGAGGGAAGGGGAGCAGGCGTGTGCCGAACCCCAGGCAGAGGCCAGGACACTTGAAGTCTTTGGGTTTTTTTTGTTTTTTTTTTTTTTTTGCTTTTTGCAGTACGCGGCCCTCTCACCGTTGTGGACTCTCCCGCTGCGGAGCACAGGCTCCGGACGCGCAGGCCCAGCGGCCATGGCTCATGGGCCCAGCCGCTCCGCGGCACGTGGGATCCTCCTAGACCGGGGCACGAACCCGTGTCCCCTGCATCGGCAGGCGGACTCTCAACCACTGCGCCACCAGGGAAGCCCCACTTGAAGTCTTTGGATTTTGGGGTTTGGGTTTTTTTTTGAAAGAGGAAACAAGATTTCAGCAGGTAGAGATGTTGAAACCACATTCTAGATGGAGGGCAGAGTATGGACACAGGCAGAGGGCTATGGAGATGCAAGGCCCAGCCACAGTGATGGGCCAGACAACTCAGGGCAGGGCTGGCAGGAGAAAACTACAGGAGACCTTGGCCTTTATCCCATGGGCACAGGGAGCTGGGGAATACTCTAAGCTGGGGAGTGACTTTATCAGATTTGGGCTTTAGAAGAGAACAGTTGACACCCATGTTCATAGCAGCATTATTCACAACAGCCAAAAGGTGGAAGCAATCCAAGTGTCAACTGATGAATGAAAGGATGAACAAAATGTAAATATCTACAATAAAATATTATTAGCCTTAAAAAGGAGAATTCTGCAATATGCTATGACATGGAGGAACCTTAAAGATACGCTAAGTGAAACAAGCGAGTCACAAAAAGCCAAATATTGTATGATGACACTTAATGAGACTTCTAGGGTAGCCAAATTCATAGACACAAAAAGCAGAATGGTGGTTGCCAGGGGCTGGGGAAAGGGAAGAATGAAGAGGTGTTTACTGGGGACAGAGTTTCAGTTCTGCAAGATGAAAAGAGTTCTGGGGATGGATGGTGGTGATGACTGCACAGCGACGTGAAGGTAGTTAATGCCACTGAACTGCACACTTAAAAAGGGTTATGGCGGTAAATGTTGTGTTAAGTATGTTCTGTCACAGTTAGAAATAGTTGGAGAGAGAGAGAGGGAGCAGGGTGGACCCACGACTGGGGAGGTTGTCCATCGCTCGCCCGCAGTGACAGCTGGGTCGGGGTGGGAGCAGGTGAAGGGGCGATTCAAGCAGCATTTTCAGAGGCCACGTGGGAGTCTACGGATGTGAGGGCATGTAGGAATCCTGCAGGTAAGACGGGCAGATTCCCACTCGGGCTGATTTAGAATCTGCCGCCACGATGCATGCAAGCAAGGGGTTTGCACTCCTCTGAGCTTGTGGACACACAGTCCTGATTCTGTTTGAGCTTATCATTCCATATGTGAAAGAGCCCCCGGCTCCCTGAGGCCCTGTTCCTGAGATGGCCCTGCCGGACCCCATCCCGTCGGTTCCACGCTGTGCAGAGCCTCGTACCTGCAGCCCGGGGAAAGGCCACGAGGGACGGCCAGCGGGGCCGCGGCCAGGCTGCCAGGGGAAGGTCTGCAGGAGGACGAGTGAAGCAAGGAGCCCACGCTCAGCTACAGCTAGCTAATCCCCAACTGTCAAAAGTGAGATTTTGACACTGTGAGTCAAGTGTCAGATTTCTGTCCCCAGAGCCGTCTAACGGCTGACAGGTCTGCCCGTGCAGCAGTGGCCTGTGGTGTGTCCTGGGAAACAGCGACGAGGGGCTGAGCGCTCACGAGTCCATGGGCCGGGAGGGCATGGTGGCTCCAGGTTCTCCCTAATAGAAGATACATTAAAATGATACTCTCTTCGGGCCTCCCACAGGGGGTTGTGAAGCTGGGGTGGAACTTTCTAGACACATATCAATAATCATCCCTACGTATTGCTACAATCAGTGAAGATCGTATTAAAGTTGATTGAGATCATGCGGATGGAATTCATACTTAGCTAATTTGGGTAGAAAAAGTCATGGAATATTGTACTGCATCAACGGCATCAAAATACTTCATGTGGCTAAAGCATACATACTAAAAGTAAGTAACACTTCCACTTATTTTAAGGGGTGGAACATATTATTTTAAAATAGTCTTTTGAGTTTCGAGTCCTATCTTCAATGTACTGTAGGACACCTGTGTTTCCAATTGTTAAAGCCCAGCCACTCCAGGCATCTGTCCCATTTCAACATCTTCTTGGTGAGAATTAAGCTAGCTGGTTTCTGTTTCCTGTTATCCTTCTAGCCTGGCTTTCTTCCTTCTGGTGTTACAGAAGTAACTGAGGTTGAAAGATCCGGGTAGGTTCCAACGCGCCATTAACTGGTCACGTGGTCCTCCGACCATGTTACCTATGGACACCAGTGCCTCAGACAGCACCCAGTTCTATAAAAGCTCTGAAAGCATGAGTGGTTCTGTCTACACATCTCCACCAATCATTCACAGGGAATTAAAATGCTGACACACCACATTTTTTCTAATACAAGAATTTCAAACTGCTTCTCAGACTTACTATTCTTGGTGAATTGCGAGTGTGTATGTGGATAATAGGTGGGACTTGGTGAATACCTCTCATATCACAAGCATAACGAAGCTTGCTTACTTTTAACGCTATGGGGGGGGTGAGACGAATAAGTCTTAGACATAACAAACACTCGTAACAGAGTACTTTCGTTTTTAAAAAAATATTAAATATAGATTAAAATTTCCAGAAAGGTATGCAGTTTAAAACTGACACAGTAAGCATTTGGAAAGGTGTGATATGACTCCTGTAAAATTTAATCTCAGAGAACAATTTTAAGCATTGGATCAATTAGAGCACAAGTCATCTCACACCTCACACCGGTCAGAATGGCCATTATCAAAAAATCTACAAACAATAAATGCTGGAGAGGGTGTGGAGAAAAGGCAACCCTCTTGCACTGTTGGTGGGAATGTAAATTGATACAGCCACTATGGAGAACAGTATGGAGGTTCCTTAAAAAACTAAAAATAGAACTACCATACGACCCAGCAATCCCACTACTGGGCATATACCCTGAGAAAACCGTAATTCAAAAAGTCATGTAAAATGTTCATTGCAGCTCTATTTACAATAGCCAGGACATGGAAGCAACCTAAGTGTCCATCCACAGATGAATGGATAAAGAAGATGTGGCACATATATACAATGGAATACTACTCAGCCATAAAAAGGAACAAAACTGAGTTATTTGTAGAGAGGTGGATGGACCTAGAGACTGTCATACAGAGTGAAGTAAGTCAGAAAGAGAGAAACAAATACCGTATGCTAACACATATCTATGGAATCTAAAAAAAAAAAAAAGAAAATGGTCAGAAGAACCTAGGGGCAAGACAGGAATAAAGATGCAGACCTAGTGGAGAATGGACTTGAAGATACGGGGAGGGGGAAGGGTAAGCTGAGACGAATTGAGAGAGTGGCATGGACATATATACGCTACCAAACGTAAAATAGATAGCTAGTGGGAAGCAGCCACATAGGACAATGAGATCAGCTCGGTGCTTTGTGTCCACCTAGAGGGGTGGGATAGGGAGGGTGGGAGGGAGGGAGACGCAAGAGGGAGGAGAGGGGCTTCCCTGGTGGCGCAAGGGTTGAGAGTCTGCCTGCCGATGCAGGGAACACGGGTTCTTGCCATGGTCCGGGAAGATCCCACATGCCGCGGAGTGGCTGGGCCCGTGAGCCATGGCCGCTGAGCCTGCGCGTCCGGAGCCTGTGCTCCGCAACGGGAGAGGCCACAACAGTGAGAGGCCCGCGTACCACAAAAAAAAAAAAAAAAAAAAAGGGAGGAGATATGGGGATATATGTATATGTATAACTGATTCACTTTGTTATACAGCAGAAACTGACACACCATTGTTAAGCAATTATACTCTAATAAAGATGTTTAAAAAAAAAAAGACGACACCCCCTACTGTGACACCATTCAGAGGATAAGGGGCCTCCAAAGACAAGGATAACAAAAACTTGTTTGGGGTCGATTTTCAATACAGGGTCACCCTTTGTGTGTTCCACAGACACTGCATGAACAGCCAGGCTACAACCAGCGTCAGCAAAATACTCGTGGAAAAGAATTACCTGCAGTGGCTCCAACTTCAGGCAACAAAGGTCTGATGATTTTATTTCCACTTTACAGTATAATCCAAACACCCAGCCCATCACACCAATGATTCCCCTCTTGGTGGGGATCCTTACAAAGTATTCTGAAAGCAGGGCAGACAACCAGGGTTACTTGGTGTCTGCACCAACAATCAGAGTGGAAAGTCTGGGAAACACTAACAGAAAAAGGAGAGCCTTGCCGGGCCGTGGTTTACCGTGTACTCACGGCTTGGTCACACCGTTTGTGCTCATAGTCTGGATTTCCTTTAATTAAGAGGCAGCTGTATTTGATGTACATAGCTCCTTCCTGAGAATAACCGGCATTCTATGCTATAGAGACATTCAAAGGAAGAAAATCTGTTCCGGGTCATTCAGTTTGCTTTTCTCCTTGGATGAATTCTGGATCAGCTGCTACCGTATTTCACCTTTGCCCCAGATTGCTGTGAGTGCCTACCTACTCGGCATGCAGTGTCCCGTTCGGTGCTCTGACAGAGGTAGAGACTCTACCCTCAATCCCAAGCGAGGACTCTTGACGCCGTGCCCACGGTCCCACGGCCAGTTTGAGCCCAGTCTGTCTATAAAGAGATGCCTGTAACCACTGTCTTCTAATTGGCTCCATGAAAGTCTGGTAACCAAGAAAACACAGACAAAACCACTTTAAAAGCATCATGGAAGGTCCTATCGTGCCAGGGAAGATGCACATGCACATCTCCAAAGGTAAATTACAGTGATGTCCAAGGTCACGCTAAGGCCATCGGGCAGTCCCAGCTGTGTTTGCCTAAACTTCACCAACTTCATCAGCACTTGTAACTCAAATTCCACGCAGGGCCCTGGAGCCAGCTTACACAGCTTAACAAGGCACACGGCTGTCACCTACTGCTCACACGCTGGCCCAGAGAAGCCCTGTGTCATTACAAAAAATTATTTTAAATACCCCTCATTACTGCTGGAAAACCAGTGGACGAGGCTAGAGCGGGAAGGCCTAAGAGTCTGGATCAGCATCCCTGTTAGCAAAATACGTATTGAGAACATCCCCGTAATACATGATTATTTAATTACAATGCACATAGGTAGCTGTACTAATACATGTTATGTATTAGGAAACGGAAAATGATGAGAGAAAAATTAAATAGAAGTTTCTGTTCCTCGTTGGAGTATTTTCCTAGTTAATGAATATGTTAATGGATTTTTATTGGACTGATTATTTTCTAGCCCTGTGATAATACACATAATATGTATTCAGATGATTTTTTGGAACCCTTCTTTCACCTCACAGTTACCTTTTCTGTGTGTGTAGTGAGAAAGTTTAAGATTCACTCTCTTAGTACATTTCTACTAGACAAGAGAATATTATTAACTATAGTCACCATGCTGTACACTAGATCCTCAGAACTTACTCATCTTATAACTGGAAGTCTGTATCCTTTCACCAGCATCTCCCCACTTTCCCCTCCCCGCAGCCCCTGGCAACCACCATCCTCCTCTCTGGTCCTATGAGCTCACTGTTTGTTTGTTTGTTTGGGGTTTTTTTTTGATCCCACACATAAGTGAGATCATGCAGCATTTGTCTTTCTGGGTCTGGCCTGTTTCACTTAGGATAATGTCCTCCAAGTTCATCCATGTTGTTGCAAATGGCAGGCTTTCCTTCTTTTTTTATTGCTGAATAATATTCCATTGTATCACATTTTCTTCATCCATTCATTCATCGATGGACATTTAGACTGTTTCCACATCCTAGCTCTCATGAATAATGCTGCTATGAACACGAGGGTGCAGATATCTCTTTGAGATACTGATTTAGCTTTCTTTGGGTATACATCCAGGAGTGGAATTGCTGGATCATGTGATAGTTCTATTTTTAGGTTTGTTTTGCGGTACGCGGGCCTCTCACTGTTGTGGCCTCTCCCGTTGCAGAGCACAGGCTCCGGATGCGCAGGCTCAGCGGCCATGACTCACGGGCCCAGCCGCTCCACGGCATGTGGGATCCTCCCGGACCAGGGCACGAACCCATGTCCCCTGCATCGGCAGGCGGACTCTCAACCACTGCGCCACCAGGGAAGCCCTATTTTTAGTTTTTTGAGGAACCGCCATACTGTTTCGCATAATGGCTGCACCAATTCACATTCCCACCAGCAGTGCGAGGGTTCCCTTTTTTCCACATTCTTGCCAACCCTTGTTACTTCCTGTCTTTTTGATAATAGCCATTCTGACAGGTATGAGGGGATACTCGTTGTGGTTTCAATTTGCATTTCTATGTACCTGTTAGCCATTTGTATATCTTCTCTGGAAAAATATCTATTTGGGTCCATTTTTAAAGTGGATTACTTGTTTTTTTGCTATTGAGTTATATATTCTGGAAATTAACCCTTTATCAGACATCTGGTTGCACACAGACTTCTTTCACCCTAATTTTAATCTTTTAAAAAGAGCCAGCCAGATCAAGTACACAAATACATTTTTTCATTTAAAAAACATCTGGATTGACTATATTAGGTTTTTTCTTTTCAGGCCTTTTTATACAGAAGTTTTTCTGTATACCAACACTCCGATAGTGCATAATCCTCTAAACTGACATCTGCAGTAACCAGATGCTGGAGGAGATCCCCCCCCAGAGCTGGCCTTGCTGCTATGACTTAGGCAGCAATCTACCAGGCCTGGGGTTGGGACCATGACGCTGCAAAGGCCTTCCCCGCGGCCAGGAGGCTCCGAGCGTGTGCTCATGCCTGGCTGTATGACTCCCACTAGCCTGCAGTCTCCGGCAGGGTCGCCTCCTCCTGTACAGCTGCGTTCTTTTTACTTCACAATTTCGCTGGAATGGCCCTAGTTTTGCAACTCTCATGTCTCAGCTACTTTCAGGAAATAGACTAATTATAAATAAATATAAATTGAAGGCAAACCTTTTGTAACTTTTTCCTTATTTTATTGATCTAAACGAGGCATTCTTTCAATATTGTCTGAGAAACCAAAAATAAGAAAGGTATGAATCAGAGGTTGACACACTAGTAAAAGAGCAATTACTTTTTCCCCCTTCACTCTTTCTAGAGAAGCACAGTTATCGGCGATTTCTTCCAGCAAAAGGCAATCAGTAAGAAGCAGTCTCACATTTCCAGGGGGACCGTTTCAGCCTGCCTTCCCTGAAAACATTGTTCATGTGAAAGGACCCTTTTCATTAAGAGAGTGTTTTTGAAACTGTCTCAGTTTGGGGTGTGTCTTACAGGTGGGGTGTGTCTTACAGGTGTTCTTTGAAAAGGATTCTGCGGTCAAATAAACTTGAGTGACCACAGGTCATGACAACACCAGACAGGCCTCCTTACTGCAGGACTACCCAGAGTCCTTAACATGAAATGTGCACAGGAAGTAGCCTGGTACATGCAGGGCCTTCCACTGAAGGCTTTTTTCCAAGAACTATTCACACTAACATGTGTCTAAGGAACAAAGCCGGGAACCACAGACTGAAGAAGCACCAGGCCACGTGCTGCCCTTGAAAGGAGAGCCGTAAGCAAGGTCAGTGACGCTTTCTCAGTGGACTCTCTGAGGACCAAGGAACTAGATCGCCCTTCATTTACTGGGGGCAGATTGACGCTTAAAGAGGGCCTCCCCTTGGCCAGAGCAGAACAGCCAGAGAGCAAATGAAATTCAGTGGCTTAGATGCTTATTCTTTTCAATCTACTCGGGCCAACCCTCTCGAGAGATAAAGCTATCAGTCTAAAGATTCAGGCCCACACTGCGAGGGCTTGGGTGGAGGAGACCAGAAGCTACGGTCAAGTTGTGATCAAATCTGCTGCACCGTCCTGGGACCCTGGCTGCCCGCAGTACCCACGGCACCGCCCAGTACTGCCATTCGAACCACATACGTCACTTAAAACTTTCTCGTAGCCACAGTAATAAAAAAGTAAAAAGAAACAGCTGAAATACATTTTAATAATGTCTTTTATTGCATGCAATATACCCCAAATATTTTTGCTTCGAGGTGTCCTTAATTTTAAAAAGTGTTAAGATTTTTCACATACTTTTTCTTGTCCTGACTTAGTACAAGAAAAAGTATGCGAAAAATCTTATTTTTAACATTTTGAAAAATCCAGTACATACTTTCGACACATAGCACATCTTAGCTCGGACAAGCCACATTTCAAGTACCCAAAAGCCACTGAATGAGGCTCATGGTTACCTTATTGGATGGCAAAGGTCTAGAAGTCATATTAATAACCACAGCGGCAGCAGCAGCAATAAAATAGTTAATTTTTGTTGAGCACTTTCTCCATGGCAGGCACTTTTCATGCATCACTTCCCTGAATTCTCATCGTGGCCCTAAGCCCTAGCTGCCACTGTGCTGGTGTTTGGCAGGTGAGGAAACGGAGGCACAAAGAGGTGCTTCTCAAGGTCACACAGTCACTAAGTGATGGTGCTGACTCTGAGGCCGCGGGACCCTCTGTGGACACGGTCCAGAGTCCTCCCGTTAGGCCATTTCCCTTAAACTCGGCAGGTACCTTAGCTACCGTGAGGTCTGACCCCCTTTTACGGATGGGAAAACTGGGGTCAATTGCTGGGAGAAAACATATAAGACAGAAATTCAAATTAAGTTCAATCAGTTACGTAGCTGGGTGTAGTCACACTAAATTTGATTAAATGTGTCTAATTTATAAAAAACGTTATCAGTTTGGCTCTCTAAAACTTATTAATTTATTCAGAGAGCGACACTTATTACATTCATATAGAGAGGGCAAGAACTAATATATATAATAAACATTTTTAAAGAGTCTTACATTTGTTTTAGAACTAATAGTTAGGTCGAGGTCTTCAGCCCCATTCTATTTATTCCTTGATTTTTCTCAAGTAGGGTGAGGCAGATTTAGGGGAGCTTGAAGCCTAAGCAAGCCTGGAGGCTCTTTTTAAAAGAAAGCTGGGAGCAGAAGCGGGAGGGTGCCCAAGCCAGCACTTTCTGCTGAGTGGGTGTTTTCCTGGGGCTCCGTATTTGCACACAGCTCGCAGGGCCCTGCAAACCATGCCCATGAAAGCAACCTTTTCACCTGGCAATCGTAGAATCTCTGTGGACCTCAAGTTTCTTTCTCCGTTAAGTGAGAGTTGGACCGAGAGCCCGTCAGTTCTGAACTCATTCATTCACTCAACAGATACTTATGGAGCCCCTGTTGCAGGCCAGGCGCTATTACAGGCATGACTTTAAAGTTCAAGAAATCATTGTGTTTTATGACACACATGAATTATGGGGGGTGGGGAGTGTTACTGAACTTGAGCTCACAGCCAGATGTGCTTTCAAGTTGGCCTCCAACTCCAAGAGGACCCTTGGTCACCTGCCCTGCCCAAATGCCCAGGGAACACCCCACAGGTGTGTGGCCCTGTTCCAAGACTCTAGTAACTCCCTCTAGGCACGGCCAAGAGCATGGTGACTTAGCCCTTTCGGGAGTCTCAGGCAGCTGGTGGGCCAGCACCTCAATACTGACACAGTGATCCCTGCCTGGCAGAAGGTTTCCTCCCCCTCTGCTAGGCCAGTAGGTGTAGGGATCTAAAACCTCAGCGCACACAGCCTCACTTTCAAGTACCATAAAGCAGAAACAGGCATGCATTCACGGCGCACTGTGTAATTCAAACTCTTAAACGCATTTCATCCTTGGGCAGGCTGCTATCAGAGAAAGGCTAGTTCAGAATGCAGCAGCTGCCTTCTCTCCATGACAAAGCTGGGCTAGAACAAGCTGGGTTTTCTTCTGGTTCTGGGGAGCGGCGTGGGGAGAGATTTCTTCACCTAATGGCGCTCTTGCACTGCCAGGAGGGGGACAAAAGAAGGGAAGAGAAAAGCACGTGTTTTCTGTTCAATTTATGTTGTTTCTACAACAGTGATAGAGCCAATTTCTGACTCCAGGACCTCGCGGATTCCTTTCTAAGCAAGTTTATGGGTGGGTATAATTAAGGCGTCTTCCCATGACTCTTGCTTTCACTCGGTAAGCGTTCAGGTTGGACAGGCTGGTGCAGGTGGAGGTGGAATGCTGGCTCGAGTGCAATCATCGGGAATGCCAAACTCCAAGCCGGCTGCTGCACCGCGGGCACACAGAAAACCCAGGCGAAGGAATAATTAACTCAAAGCCAGGAGGAATAAAGCCCGTGAGTGTATTCTGGTGTGATATGAAAAAGACGGATGAGTGAGAGCTGAATACGGTTGGCTTGGCCTAGCCCAGGGTTTCCCCACCTCAGCACCACTAACGTTTTGGGCTGGGGATTTTTCTTTATGGCAGGGACTGGCCCTGGCCTCTGCCCACTAGATGCCTATAACACACCCCAGTGTGAAAACCAACAACTGCTTCAGACATTGCCAAATGTTCCCTGGAGGGGACTGGGGGCTGCAGGGAGCAAAACTGTCCCCGGTAGAGAACCACTGGTCGGGACCTGCATATTCCTGAAATCTGTTAACTTGATTTGCAGCTTAAGTCCTAAGTTTGGAGGTAACACCTTGCGTATAGTAGTCATTAAATGGTAGTTTGAAGGATAGATACCATTTGATTTGAAACAGGTATCTCTAAAGGATGCCAGCTTATCATATTTGACATGTAAATGTGATAGTCTGTTTTAAAAACAACAAAAGGAAGTTCACAGACAGCTTCTACTTCCCAGTAAAGTCACTGACGACGCTAATTTCCATTTCCAGAGGTAAATGGGAAAGAAGAAAGAACTATTTGTTAAACGTGTGCATGCAAAGCCAAGACCAATGCTCCTCCCCAGACTCCTGTGTGGCAGCAAAGTGTGACCTGCTATCATTATTTTGTTTAGATAGTTCTTCTGATTCCCTCTATTTTATGTCTTCCGGTTTGAAGATTCAAAAATTTATCTGGTCGATGGTTCAAAATTTTATAATTTCCTCATACACTTACGTAGAGTAAATTACATGAACCGCCTTTGTAAAGGAGACTCTCACCCCCATCCATGCTACACGGAAATATAAAATGAAACAGGAATCCTGCACTGAGCGTAAGAAAGCATATGATCCTTGGGATATGCGTCACAGAATCCAATGAACTTTGCTTTCCCTGTCCTTGAAATTCAATTTTATTTCATTGAAGCCCCTCATTTAGTACCTGTGGTCTTCTCATCCGTGTACCAACTTGGGGCAGATCCAGACATATAGACAGACAGGACATGACTTCTGCCTCTTGTCAGTAATAAATAACCACTAGCCACTTGACTTTCACAACACTCTGGCGTGAAGCAAACTCACTGTTCATAATGTTTCTTGGGTTACAGTTAATAGCTATTTCCAAAATAAATGAGAGTCAAACTTATTTTTCTTGGCTGTAATATTTAAGAGTTGTCATGGTTATGACCTTTTAATATGCACTTAAAGTCACCTTATCGTATTCCATGCAAAAATAATTAGTTTTCTTTTAATTGCTAAGGGAGCTCTGAAGATCAGATGTTACTCTAAACTGCCTGCCAATTTCTACTAACTTTAATTAAAAAAAAAAAAAAACTATGCCCCTGAGTTCTTCGGATGATGGTGAATACGGCAGATAGATCTCAGACCCTTCTATATGAAGAGGTCTAATCATGAATGCATGAAGTTAAGATATGTTTTTCCTTGATAACTCAATTTTCATCCAACTACTAATTCCTTAAAAATACTTTTAAACCAATGTATGTTCTTGACTTTAGAGATGAATGCTCTAAGATGTAAAAGAAGAAAACACTTGGCACTCTCCTTCAGACATGCTTGTTTTCCTATGTACTCCAAATTAAGTATAAAGAAGGCCAGTGAGAAAATTTATGAATTGAGATCATTATAATCTAATCATTTGCTGGTTTAGAAAGTCCTCCCCCCTTTTTAAAAAATACATTCGTGCTTCTTAGTGAATAAAGATGTGTTCAGATTTCGGAAGTTTATTTGAAATGCAATCGTACCCTAGATATGTTCGATGCATTGCAGCCAGTATGTATTTACTGCTCTCTATGTACCTGGCACGGTGCTGGGAGTTATGGGCTGAATGAACCAGAAGCTGCTTGTCACACGGAGCTGACAATCTAGCAAGAAATTTGTACCAGAACATAAATAACCTAGAATGTCCTAAAAGAAGTGCAGAGTACCTCAGGCTCACTCTATGGTTTTATATGTAACTTCTTCCATCATCAGTGACTGACTCCATGGGTGTAGCTATGACAGTTCCCACCACAGAGGCCCAGGCTAATTTACTAAGGCGTCCACCATGGTGGACGGTGCAGAATGGCCTTGTGAACTCCTGAAGGACATGCAGTTGCTGGTCACTGAATGTAGATTTCCAAACAAAGCCACACATATCCTTTGTCACATGGCTAATTTCATTCCTGGATGAATAACAAACATCTTCTGATATAGATGCAATGCAAATAAAATCATCACCTGATAATTTTAGAAGTTTATAGTGGAATTCTAAATGTTCCAATGACCTCCTACCTAGTTAACAGCGTAAAGTATATACAAAGGTTACCGAATTTCTCAAGCTCCCATAAACAAGATCAGATAAACATCCAGTGCCTATTGAATGTTAACCTGATATTTTCTGGGAAAAGGCATGCTGTCCCTAAAACACACTTGTTCAGAAAACATGTGTTATAAGTAGACGCTGAAAAACAAAAACCAAGAAACATCTCTCTCCAGTTACGTAGTGATCTGATGGGGAAACTGCAGAGCAAAGAAGAGTGAGGAAAGCACTTCTAAACATTACTTTGTAGTAGTTCAAACCAGCCTTGAAATAAAAACAGCCATGCATAAGTAAAAGGCATCGCAAAGGTCTGATTCACCCATTTCGTATTTACCAAAGGTTTTCCCTGATGGAGCACACTGTCACAGCACACAGAGGATGTAACTACGCAGATCTTCCAAGCTCACCGTCTTCTTAAGCAACTCTGGATCCTACTTGACTGTGGGTCTCAGGATTAATATTTCTTTGAAGAAATGCAGTATATATATATATACAGTAGTTCTGTGCAGAAATCTTACAGGCAGCATTATAGCTATAGAGGCATGATCCATCTTTTATACTTCCCTAGGGGGCTCATTCCTCCGACCTCCACATGGCCAGATTCCAAGCTTGATGCAGAAAGGCACCCTTACAACAGAATTTTTTGATGAGCAGCTTTCTCTGTTGTAACGAGAGCCAGGGGAGACAAGGCTGGATCTACCCCATACAAAACTTGTTTAAAAACACCCTGTGACCCTCAGGGAACTCTGAATTTCTGCTTCACTCTCAGTGTATTAGTTAAGAGGACAGTCATGTGTCAGAGCTTAATCAGTTGGTCTAAGAAAGACAAAGGTATCAGCTGGGAGCAAACCCACAGAGGACCCATCTCTTTCCTTCATTCTCAGTAGTTTAGGGACAGTTCCTTGCTCCCAGGCCTGGGGTGGGGGTGGGGGGCTCATGTCAGGCAGTGCCTCCTTTGCAACCATTCTGACAGCACGACAGAGTACGGGAAAAACATGGGATGCGCAGAATTTATTTCTTAAATATCTACACACTCAAGCGTTCCTAGCCTCTCTCTATAAACGAACGCCTCAGTACTAACCCCACAAATGACTGCTCCGTCTCCGACCAGCCCCGGGACAGAGGGGCTCTGCTTCACCCAAGCACATTCCTCTCCGGACAGAGCTGAAATGACTCGTGCCTCCGCGGGCCTCTGCTGTCCATTCTCAGCCCTGCACACTCCTCTCCCTGTCAACCTGAAGAGGCAGGTGTGGCCCCTAAAAGTTCCTCTCCTTCCCATTACATATCCTCGGTTGTGATAACTGTCCTTCAGGCTTCCACACTACCCTGCCATCTCTACTGCCCCTCACACCTTAAAGCGTGGCGTGTACAACAGAACTTTCGATACTTGGTTTAGTTCTGCTACCCAGCATCAGCTGAGTGTTTGATGATCAGGTCCCTAGTACAGTACATTGAACAAGGCACCTACCTGTTCGTTCCTCTGAGCCTCATTCATTTAGAGTGAGGTTTCTCACATTTAATACCGTACGAGCCTTTTTGACAGAAAAACAATTGCCACTGGACCCCCAACTGGAGAAACACTGAAATTATAAAAATTCCATCCACACACCTCTGCTTCTGGCCACTTCTGGGTAACTGGTAGGAGATTGTCCTCCTGCTATAAACCACCAGAAAACTGAGTGAAATATTTGAGGCAACTGTTGTCAGGCAGCAGCCACTGGTCAGTGCAAGGCTGAACGACGGAAGAGAAGGGAAACGCATGGTAAATGGGTGGGTCAGTATAAAATAACAGCTTTCCTTTTCTCCTCTTAATGTCCTTATATACAAGTGACTGTTAAGATATCCCTGGAGGGTAAGGTTTACCTACACACATGCGTACCATCGGGCTGTGATTTATTGCCACAAAATGGTTCAGTCCGCACATAAGTTCAAAAGAATTTAGATGATCCTCAAAATGAATAAACAAGATTTAAAAATCTCATAAAGTCCACAGGCTCTTCCCCCAAAGGGTACATCTGTGGCCCCCAAGTCTGAGAAAGCAACTTTAGAGCAGCTTCGTAACTGCTGCCATTACTTACTAAGCTCGAGACAGGGAGCGGGTTTGCTCCCCAGCAGCCCCAGGCGGGGATGCACAGTGGGCTCAACGTTGTCATAGGGACCAGCGCACTTGCGCTGTGATGGGTTCGCTCAGCCCTTTTCCTGCGAACGGTCATGCTGTTCACAGCCCCCTCCCTCCCTCTCGAGGAAGATTCACTGTTGAGGAAAAGGCTGCAGGCAGGGTGTGTTTCCTCCAGTTTCTGGATTGTCACTTTCACACTCCTGCCGGCTCTGTCCTTTTAGTCTGACACCAGGGCTGTGGCTCCCACGGTACCGGACTTCCTGGGGTCTCCCCGCCTGTGTGTGCTCCTTCCTAACGCCAACCCACCTGAAGCCAGGTTCTCCGTTCACAACCACCCTCCTGGCCCATCTCAGGCCCCATTTGTAAAAACCCTCCCAGGTGCCACATGCAAGGACGGCCGCGTGCACGGTGCTGGACCCAGCACTGAAATACTGCAGACAGCCTGGCGACTCCCTCCCTGCAGCCAGTCCCTGACGGCTCCTTGCCCCAGCTTCCCATCAAGTGTCAAAGTATCCATCTTAGAATCGGCATTCAGAACTGAGGTCTTTCAAGGAAAGTAGTAAGTGTTTTGAGCAGGAAAAAGAAGTCAGCATCTTTCTGGCAGCTTTACCAAAGGATTGAAATCTTACCTCTTACAACTATTAAGCTTATGGTAAACAATTTTAGATGTCAACTTAGAAATGTCAAAGGAGTTCAGAGATTTTCTGAACCAATTCGGTTCTGTGAACACAGAAGCTGGGGCTTGTAATCTACCGGATCACCCTGACAAAGAGATCAAAAAGGGAAATGAGGCTATTTTTTTTAATTAATTAATTTTTGGCTGCGTTGGGTCTTCGTTGCTGCGCGTGGGCTTTCTCTAGTTGTGGCGAGCGGGGGCTACTCTTCGTTGCGGTGCGTGGGCTTCCCATCGCAGGGGCTTCTCTTGTTGTGGAGCACAGGTTCTAGGCGCTCGGGCTTCAGTAGTTGTGGCACATGGGCTCAGTAGTTGTGGCTTGTGGGCTCTAGAGCGCAGGCTCAGTAATTGTGGAGCACGGGCTTAGCTGCTGCGCGGCATGTGGGATCTTCCCGGACTAGGGATAGAACCCGCGTCCCCTGCGTTGGCAGGCAGATTCTTAACCACTGTGCCACCAGGGAAGTCCCCTAAATGAGGCTATTCTTGCATGATTATTCAAACAAGATAAAGTGTGCCAAAGGCTCTGAGAAAGCTGTGAGGGGCTCTGAAAGCGACATCCTGATTCACAGCCACACACCAGCATCCCAGCGAACCCATTCAGGTTTCCTGCGACTGTCACTCCAGTTCTGAAGAACTCACCAACGACATGAGACCAAATTCTCACTTTCGGAAACTTGACAGAAGGAATGGGCTTCTGGACTGCAGGCTCGTTTGGGCAGAGGCTACATTTTCTGACTATGGAACCCGGCCCCCAGCAGCTTCTTGGTACACAATATATGCAGTAAACATTTAATGCATGCCTACTGAGTTGAACTGAACTGAAAAGTTGGAAATGAAACATGAATATGATTCTGCTAAATTATACCAATCCATTAAGATAAAGCGCCCCTGCTGTACTGCGAGCACAGTTGATGGCTGTGCACTGGAACAGGTGTAAGAACCAAGGCTCAGCATGCTTGGGGATCTGGGAATCTCTAGAGACTCCCACAAGAGGATCTGCGGTATGGGAATGCATTTGTTGTGTGCACTGGGAGCTGTCTTGACCATGGGATTGGTTTTCTCTTCTCTTTCCCTGTGTGGGTCTAAATATAGCTCCATGAGACCCTGACAATGGGAGGTAACAGACAGGGAAGGAAGATGTGGTTACCCTCCAATGACACTGTCCTTCTGCAAGGATTCTGCAGTTGGTGAGTACCTGTTAAAAGAGGCTTTCTCCTGGGGGGAATTTTATATATATGTAAGAAGAAGGAATATGCCACTCTGATGCTATCCTTTTCCAACCCTATATTTAAAATAATTTGTAATTAACTTAAAGTGAAGTAACAGGAAGAGCAGTCTCCCTTTGAGTTGAAGAGATCGTTTTGCTATTTATACCAAAAGAAAGAACAGATGCAATGCCTTGACTTGGAAGTCCAATACTGTCCTTGAGATCCTGAATTTTCTAATAAAATCTTGGCTTTCCCTATAGGTTTTTTATCTTCTCTACCTAGTGACTGTGAGTCCAGTATTTTAAACTCAGTATAGTATAACGTACACGCAGAAAAGTGTACAAATCAAAAATATGCAGGTCCACGAATCCCTCACTGAGTGATTCCATCTGTGGAATCAGCATCTGAATCAAGAAACATGACACCACCAGCGATCCAGAAGACCCTCATCTAGGGCACCGATAATTAAAGAAGGCAAAATAGACCAAACAGATGAGAATAAACATGGGTTGGACATAACGGTACACACACAAAAACCCAACCGCTTATGATCTGAACACAATATAAACTTGGCAAATTAACCCCAAAAGTAGAAGAGAATGCTTGGCTTGTCCAATCAATCAAGTAAGAAAGCAATCTATCTCTCTATCGCTCTCTCTGTTTCTCTGTTTGTCTGTCTGTCTGTCTATGTTCTCCCTCCATCCCTCATTCCATTTCCTTCCTCATGCCTCCATGACCTCCAAATTTAAAGACCAAAATTTTCTTACAAAAAAAATTAACTTCTAAATAGTAAGTGAAGGCTATGATTTCTATATTACCACCTTACTAGCTAATTAAAATAGTGAGCATTTAGCCTAGGTTATAGTAGATAAAGACGTCAAACTAAATATTTAAAACTCTGTTAAGATGTTCCACTGGGGGCAGTTGGGGATGGGTGGGTGCACAGGACCTCCCTCTGCCTATTTTGCAACTTCCTGTGAATCTGTAATTCTTTAAAAAGAAAAAGTTAACAACAGAAAGCTTTGCTGTTGCAGCACACCACCATTCATATTTACATAAGGTGGTCAGTGTTTTATTTTTAGTCTAAGGACTACAACAATTTCAAAAGGCTTCTGAACATCTCTATTAAGTAAAAACAAAACAAAAAATTATTGAGAAAAAAATAAGATCCAAATACTAAGTTCAGACAAATACCTACTCTAAAGTGTGTTTTTTAAAAAGTTTTATTTACTTAATTTATTTATTTTTGGCTGCATTGGGTCTTTGTTGCTGTGCGTGGGCTCTCTCTAGCTGCAGAGAGCAGGGGCTGCTCTTTGTTGCGGTGCGCGGGCTTCTCATTGCAGTGGCTTCTCTTGTTGCAGAGCTCGGGCTCTAGGTGCGTGGGCTTCATTAGTAGTGGCTCGCGGGCTCAGTAGTTGTGGCACACGGCTCAGTAGTTGTGGCTCGCGGGGTCTAGAGCGCAGGCTCAGTAGTTGTGGCACACGGGCTTAGCTGCTCCACGGCACGTGGGATCTTCCCAGACCAGGGCTCGAACCCATGTCCCCTGCATTGGCAGGCGGATTCCTAACCACTACGCCACCAGGGAAGCCCTGAAGTGTGTTTTGAAAGTGAAGAACTGATTCTCTCAAACGTTATCTAGGGAAGGTACAGCAGTTTACTTCCTTAATCCTAACTTTCCTAACTGTACGTTTTCTTTTCTCCCATGCTTTAAAAAACAACAACAAAAAAGAGCTAACCATAAAGCTAATTTTCTCAGAAAATAAATGTTTGTTTCCCAAAGGCTTACGTGTCAGGAGCGCTCACTGCTTCCCTGTGTGTCCTGCCTGTTTTCAAATGGCCCGCTCGCAGGCAAGCCACATCTTCACGACTGTGCTGTGTGACTCCAAAGAGCTCAAGGATGGCGAGACCTAGCATGAAGGTTAGAACGCCCTTCAACCCAGTTGTAAATCAAGCGTCTCATAAATCTTCTCACTGTTTAAAGCAGCTACGCTGCTAACAATGCCTATGAGATGAATTATCGCCTTTGGACTGTTAGCTTTTCCATTTTTGGTGTTTCTTGCAGCAAAAGCAATTTATTTTTACTCACAGATTTAAAACAACTTTAAAAATAACTTTTATATGCTGCTGCTAGGAAATAGCAAGTCTCTAGCATGTTCATTCATGACCAATCTGTTATCTTGCAAATTCAAAAACAATCATAAATAAAATGATAGATAGATAGATAGATAATTGGTACATTTTCCTGGTCCCACAAGAGCACCTGCAGGTCTTAGTACAAACTTGGTAAAGAATCGGAAAGCGAAGGAAGTTCTGAGGCTGATGCCACAGATAAAGGCAGCGGCCCCCGGGCAGGACATGCTGCAGCTCAGGACCCACCACAAGTGCACTAAGCACTACCTGAAACAGCTTAATTTCAGATCAAATAATAATTGAAAGGGGGAATACAGACCCATTTTTTTCTTTCTTTAGAAACTGAACTGTGGCTGAAAGGGCCAAGGGCTCCCGGCAGGGCATCTGTCCAGGGGACCATGAAGACATAAAGGCGGGGGAAACGTGTGTGGCCATCACTGCCATGTGCGCTGCAGTGATGAAAGGAGGGTGAGCAGGCCAAACGGACGAGAAATGGGCCTTCACAGTGGCTGTAATCAAAGTGCTGATGTGAAAACAGCACAGGAACAAATCATCAGGTTGTACAATGAAATCAGCAGCATTTTGAAAACTGGCCCAGGGCCGTACAGGAGCAAACAGCAACAATGCTCTTCCGAGGGAAACTGAGGCCCTGACTAGGTCCACTGAGCCTTCCCTGCCTGGACCCCATGGCCTCCTGAGGATCCCGAGCCAGGGTGGGCATCTGGGGCAGAGACCTACAGCTGCTGAGGACGCCGGCTCTCGGGCAGGGGGCCAGGGCCACGCTGCCTGGGTGGATGAGCTCCGTAAGCGATGTGGCGTTGCCCCACCCCAGGTTCCCCATCGACAACAGGGATCATAAAGGTCGTGGTGAGGGTTAGAGGTCAGAGTGCAAGTCAGCGGCGCTTCACACAGTGATAACAGTGAGCTCTTCTGGAATGGACTCCATCCTCTGAACAAACCATTTGCTTTCATCCTCTGGGCAGCCCCAGGAGATAAGCACCATTACTGTCTCCATGCTACAGATGGGGAAAACGGGACTTATGGGGTTACTCAACTTGGTCAACGTGCCCAGCAACCACGGGGAGACTGACCCAGACCCCACACCTTCCCGTGAGTGTGCAGGAGGCAGAGCCTCAGTCAGTAACTTTTGCCCAGAAAAAGAACCACACAGCAGATCTAGAGATTTTCTGATATATTCCTTGTTTTGTATATTTATAGTTTAGTCCCATGTACACATTTGATTTTTCCTGTTTACAAAAAATTGAACATCAAACAGATGATAGCGATAATAATAGTAACGAATAATAACAAACATTATGATTGCCTTTTCTAGCATGAAAAAGTCATCCGTCAAATGTTGGTGATGACTAGTCTTAGAATCGCTGGTCGCATGCATTCTTTAGCTTACTATAATAACGTTTCTATACCAACTAGTGGGCACAGAAAATTGATAAGCGACCAGAAGCATCTGCGGCAAAATGACACCACCAACACAGCGAGGACAGTCACAGGCGGCCAGAGGGCAGTGGTCGCACGTCTCTGGAGGTGGCACACACGTGCCGCTGACCTGCAAACGTCCCAGCCGCGTGTGTCAGGATGCACACGACTCCCACCTGTCAGGGCCAGCCAGGACACACCAGGAGGCAGAGGTGTGTGCACGCGGAGGTCTACGCAGAAAGAAACTTCACCGATCAAATGCTGAGGAAACTCATCTGCAGACACGCTCTTCCCACCTCACCGCACGAAGCCACTTCCTCAGACAGAGACGGGCTTCATCATCCCACCCTCTCCCCATCTCTGAGAGACACTGCTGAGTTGGCATTGTGATGGCTCATTTCAAAACCACTGGGTGTTAATTTATTATCATCTGTTACTTTTAAAGCTCCTTTTAAACTCAGCCCATGCCTTTTCTGGCTCGACAGAACGCCTCGTGAACAGGACATGTGACGGTCATGAGATCAGGACTGCGTACTGTTATTACATTACGTGGTACCCAGTGGTTCTCTCTTAATTAAAAAGCAACCTTGTACATAGTGTCCAAAAGTCAGCCGGCCTGTGAAACTTCAACAAAGATGCACTCAGCATCCCTGCGCTCACCACCGTTGCATTGCACCGTGGTTGCCACCTCGGTCTACCTCTCCCTTGTCACCTAGATGAGAGGATGCAAGCCTAGAAGGAGAATAAAGTCCAACGTCTCCCCAAAATGAAGTCCAAGGAAGAAAGAAAAAATGCCACAGAAGAACGCACTTCTGAGAACTGTCCCCACCGTGGCATCAAACACCCCATTCTCATTGGCTCCTAGGATGGTTTAGACCTTGAATTTTCGACTGCTTCTTTCCCTGGCTATAGTTTGAATGTTTTGTTTCTGCAACTGGGCAACATTATGACTATTTAGTAGCCGTTGCTCAACCTAAAAAGCTAGTTTTTCTAGCCAAGACTTTAAGGACAATCCCTATGTCACGAGGGAACATGGACTCAGGTACCCACCCAAGTCCTCCATCCACCTGGGGCTTTCTCACTTAATGCCCTCCCCCAGCCAGGGACATCATTAAATTTGCATTTAAACAAGAGAAAGTCTCTGGAGGCTGAAAGTGAAGTGAAAATCTGAGCAACTCATCTGACTCTTTACGTTGTCCCGTTTCATCAAATTGCTTAACTGTCTGTTCTGCCTTGGCTGGGAAGACTTTGCTGATTGAAAGTGAAATGGCATAGCTTTTGCCCAAGTAACTTTTGCAAGACTTAGAGGCTCAGTTACTAGAGTGGCCCTGAAATCCATATATTAGCTGCCTGTTCACTGTAAGGGTCTAGGCCATCTCAGGCTGCAAAAATCACGTTCTCAGTGACAGCCCCTACACCTGAGTACACAGGCTGCACTGCAGATCAGTTAGTCAGCCTACAGGGACCTCCCTGGTGGTCCAGTGAGTAAGAATCCGCGCTCCCAATGCAGGGGGCCTGGGTTCGATCCCTGGACAGGGAACTAGATCCCACACGCATGCCGCAACTAAAAAGTCTGCATGCCGCAACTAAACATGCTGCAACTAAGACCCGGCACAGCCTAAATAAATACTAAAAAGTAAAAAAAAAAGTATTCAGCTTACATACAGAATTTTCCCTATTTCACTTGATAATTATGAAATATAAACATGCTCTTGGGGAATTTCTGCTGGAGTACTAAAAGTTTCCACTATGTTAGGAATAAACAATAACTGAAAAAGGCTCTTTCCTTTGTAATGGAGGAGAATGAACACTGTATCTGGAAATTCTTTGAGGAAAGGTGTCTCTCCATCAATGAGGGGCCCACCCACCGTCATGTTCCTTGTTCCATCCATTTAACCGACAAAGCTCCTCAAAGCGGGGCAGCTTCATTTTTGTAATACATTCTCCTTAAGTCCACACTTCCAAGGATGATACTTGCCAGAATGGCTTTGTCTAAAGGGTATGACGTAGACGTGAGCATCCCTGGAGAGCACACTGTTTGTTAAGTGTGTCTCTTTTCATCATAGCTGTTTACACACCCTAATGAACTGAAGTATGTGCTTCATTTAAATCACAGAATACGATTCTTTGCACAACTGTGTAAGTAAATTAGCACACTTTGCCACACGCATTGTGAACTGACCCAACTGCTACATCAAGGTGCTTTCTCCCCTGATTTTTTCTTCAAGTATTTACAGGTCTGGCAAATTTACATAAGCTTACGACTCTTTAAAATAAAGTTATACTTTTAATTTCTAAAGTAAATGTCTTCAAGGCTCATAAGTTCAATGCCTGTATCTTATGCAACAGGCTATTACAACACATATATAAGAGAAAACTCTCCAAAAATACTTCACAACAAGAGGAAAAGTGGGAAAGGAACAATACAGAGCAGGAATTGTGAGGGGCATTAAAGACAAGTAATAGATGTATAACAGAAATGTTGAGGAATGCTCTATGTTAGTTTTTTGATTCACAAGCAGGACTAAAAATGATAGGAAGCGTCAACAGCGAAGAACCAGGGACGCCTCAGAGGAGGGGTAAGGAGAGTGTGTGGGACATCTGACACGGGTGACAGTGTGTCACCCGTGTCAGATGTGTCACCCGTGTCAGATGTGTCACAGGTGTCAGATGTGTCACCCGTGTCAGATGTGTCACAGGTGTCACCCGTGTCAGATGTGTCACAGGTGTCAGATGCATCACCCGTGTGACATGTGTCACAGGTGTCATATGTGTCACCCGTGTCAGATGTGTCAAAAGTGTCAGATGTGTCAACCATGTCAGATGTGTCACCCATGTCAGATGCATCACCCGTGTCAGATGTGCAACCCGTGTCAGATGCGTCACCTGTGTCAGATGTGTCACCTGTGTAAGATGTGTCACCCGTGTCAGATATGTCACAGGTGTCAGATGCGTCACCCATGTCAGATGCGTCACCCGTGTCACCCGTATCAGATGTGTCACCCATGTCAGATGCGTCACCTGTGTCAGATGTGTCACAGGTGTCAGATGCATCACCCATGTCACATGCATCACCCATGTCAGATGCGTCACCCATGTCACCCGTATCAGATGTGTCACCCGTGTCAGATGTGTCACACATGTCGGGAGACAGCGTGTTTTGTGAAGCAGGAAAAGCTCTCGGCACCTAAGTGTTGACTAGCCCAGTAACCATGGGCAAACTGCAGAACCCCTGTGAGCCTGGGTCCCGCACCTTCAAATGTGGATAATTATCTTCATCCCGTTGGGTTGTTGGGAGCCTAGGAAAGATGGATATTAAGGCATTTTGTAAACTGTGAAGTGATGTATAAATGCAAGGTGTTATTATTATTATTATGACATCAATGTTTTAGCATCTAAATTATAGGGACAATACGTTTATTATCGACATCTTTAAATATATATCTTGCATGCATTTAGATTTGCTTTTAATTTCATAGACAGTTCCAGCTGGCAGGAGGCTCAGAACCATCTGGTTTAGTTGTTTTTTGGAAGTTGAAAGTAGGAAGGTAGATTCTAATCTGTTTTCTCTTCCTATTGTAACTAACAACAGATTACTGGGGGGAAAATACATTAAGCTACATACTAAGGAAAACTTTAGCAACACCACTTTTAAGGAATGATACAAGAATATGCTTATTTGTACAAAAAAATCATAAATACTGAATGTCTTTGATACTTTCTAACTTAAAAAAAATTACATAGTGTATTATTGCAGTCACTCCTCAAAGTTTTTCACTGCAATCTTTTGTCGAAGTTTTCGTTCTCTGCAAACGCTTATTCATAACAACTTCCAAAAAGAGGGAAAGAGAGAAAGGGAGGAGGAAAGGAAGGACGCAAACAGGGCAAGGGAGGGAGGAGATTAAGGTAATACATTATTCTCACTCATAAATATGTTCCATGCATAAAGTCTATTAAAGTATCAGGAAATGGCAAGAGAAAGAAATCAGGAAGTAACAGTAAGGAAAGGTTTCTGATTCTCTATTAACTCTGTAGCAAATCAAAGCCAAGAAAAAGTTCTGAAATGCATTGTATTTAAAAATCAATACCTTAAATACCAACAGGTGATACAATAATGCTTCGACTAGACTACCACCTTTTGCTTTTCTGTCATTCATCTGGACTTAATCAAAAGTAGTGGGGTGTTTTTTTCTTTTCTTGTGAAAAGAGGCGATAATTTTTTAACTTTCTAATATTATGTTAAAGTATACTTTAGTTAAAAAAAAAAGAAAGGATCTTACAAGTTAGTACTGGAAGAAACTTAAAATGGTTTATCTTGTTCAGCACAGTTTTAGCCATCTACTCTAGCTTATGATGCATACGAATGAACTAAGAGATACTGCGTAAATGCAGAAGGGGGATGGCGATAAAATCTCCCTACAGACTTCAGGTATTCCACATGTGCTGGTAAATAAGTAAAACCAGGTTTCTGATATAAAAAAAATTTTTTTGCAAAACTTTCCGAAATCCCATTTACAATTATAAGAGATTTCTGGGAACACTTGCCTGTCCTTAAGGACTTGCACAGATTCAATAAATGATCTGTTTTTATTCCAGACACTAAAGTAGAGATGAATTTATGACTGAGGGCAAAGAAACTAAAGCATGCAGTTTTTCACATACATTCAGTTTGTCAAACTGAGAGACTATATGCAATGCATCAGTTTTCTCCAAAACCTAGAGTAAAAGCAAGGAACTTCAGCAAGTGGTCATAATGAGAGCATGTGCAAAGGACTACAACTGCTAAGGCCATCATGACATCATCTACCATGTGCAGGCCTGCACGTCCATAGCAGTAAAACCTTCAGGTATCACATTTCTGCGATCAAAATAAAATCCTTCAGAAATGCTCTTACAACTGCTAAGTAAACAGTGGTCTAGAACCACTTCCATATTTCCTTCCACTTAAAGGCAGGCATGAGTGCACAACGGAGCTATTCGCAGTCATTAATCCCCTGTTCCAAATCTGCCTGGTTGTTTCCAAATGAGCTCTGCCAATAAACAGGTAGACCTGTGCAATTTTCAACAGTGAATCAGGAAATAGATGTCTTCTAATTCGTAAGCGATAGTGGCTCGACTAATTTGAGAGATTTTCTGAGTTCAATGTGATGCAACATGTGTTTATTGTGTCTAGAATTATGCAGACTTTTGTTGCCATTTTCTCCTTGCTTTCTGTAGTAGGAGTTAAATAAAGGATCGGACGAAGTCATTTTTCTTATTCACGACAAGTTTTAGGGACAAATCTTGCTATTGGGGAGAATGTTAAAACTATGAACTATAATCCAGATTCTAGTTCAATCCTTCATATCTGGTTAATTTTTAAGAAGATGACCAGATGACCATTTTATTTTTTAAATATAAAATGTGTCAGCTCTCGGGCACTTTACTTTTGACATTGTAAGTTTCCTTATGCTCATTCAGAAAAGGAAGCAGGAAATGCTAAAGGCTTCACCTGTGCATTTATGAAGTGGCCAGCCATGGCGGGCCTGCTGCAGGACTACCAGCCACAGTATCATCTCTCTCTTTTCCCTTCGCGTGGAGACCAGACAAAAACCTCATTCTCTGAGCTCCAGCTAAATGTCCTCTTGCTGAGACACTGCCGCTGTCCCAGAGATAGACGCAGCCCCTTTTCTGGGCTCCCACCGAAACCCCCATCACGTCTATCATGAGACATTGTGCTACACGTGCCCCTCCCCCAGCTCAGCCCTGCAAACTGTGTATCCAGTAAGGCCGAGCACAGTTCCTGCGTTCCTCGAGTGTGTACCCAGAGCCCAGCTCGAGGCCTGCGGGCAGCATGTTAGCAGTTCTCGAACCCTGGCCCCAACCCCCAGTACCTTATTCAGAGGTCCGGGCTGGGGATTCAGGAATGTGCATTTCTCTTAAGTTCAAGGCGCTACTACTTCTGTCTTGGGACATACTCTGAGAGCCACTGTAGTAGACTTCTCATGTATCAATTCATGAAAAAAATGCAACTCAGAGACTCATTTATTAACGAAATATAAACCAGCCCCTCACTCCTGAGGAAGCTGATGTAATGAGTAAAACATGGGAATCCGAGAACAAAGACAAAATTTCTTCTCTGCTGCAAGCTATACACACCACTTACTCCACTCATCACAACCCCCTAGGGAGTTTTCAGAAGTACGTGCCGGTGTTCCATCCTCCAGAAATTTTGACTGGCCTGGCCTAGGGCGCAGCAAGGCATCCTCTTTTTCAGAAGCTCCTTGGTGATTCTAAGGAATGTTCAAAGTGGAAAGGCTGCTGTGTTTTTTAAAAAAGGAGTCACCTCCTGGTCTTTTTGGTTCAGTCACTAACGTACAAAACCAAGTAATCTGATGCTGTCCTAAATAAGACACGGCGGATTCCCATCTGAGGATGTGCAGTGCTACACAAATACAATTCCCACCGTACTTCGATGCACGATATATTATTCATCAGTTGCTGATAACCGCCCCGGTCAGGCTGCTCACCATAGCAGCCTAGTCCGAAAAGCAGCTGGTGATCTACAACCTGGCCAGGCTCAGTATGGACGGTGACAGTGAGCATAAAGCAGGCTGGGGCGAGCTGTCCTACAGCCAAAGACAATGCCTGCAATTGAAACGTCTAATAAAACAACAATTCAAGGCCACACGGCTCCCTTGGGCTCCGGACCCGTAGGCTCTACTGCCTCCTGGACTTTTCCCATCTGAGTGCTGCAAACCCCACCCATCAACTCCATCCCGCCTGGAGCGTTTGCAGCCTCCGTGAACGGATTTACATCTGTCCAGGCTTCCGGGTCAGAAGCCTGTGTGGCATCCTGGGATTCTCCATTTCTTACACTCGTTACACACAGTTATCCATCAGTTCTACCTCCAGATCTGCCCGAGTCTCTTGTTCTGCAACCTCACTGGTCCTGCGACATCATTTCACCTGCAGGAGTCACCCATCTCCCTAGTGCTACCGTTGCCCCTATAATCCATCCCCCACAATCCTGCTAGAGTCATCTTTCCGAAACACCAAACACGTCATGCCCGTTCCTAGCTTCGAACTCCACGGTGCCCCTCCCTTCACACATAGCTCCCCGCGAACTGGAGGCTCGGCAGCGCTCCCTTCCCCTCCCATCACGCTGAATCACCAGGGCTCTTCAGGACTTTGCCACTCTTGGCACTTCTCTCGGAATGCCCTTCACATCATACATCATAGTCTCTGGGGAAATACCCATAGCTCTTTGCAGGCTCAAATGAGTAATCCCTTCCATTTGGGGCTATACCTGGCCCCCTCTCCAGGTAGAATTCAAAGCAAGGACTAAATACCAGAAGACTTCTTTATCCTGCATGGAATTCTATCATCGCTTCTGTGACATCTTCACACTTGGTATCTATAGATCTCTCTTCCCATACTTGACGTCTAGACACTTAAGGGCAAGTATCCAGTCAGATTCATTCCTAGAGTTCAAAATGGGGTTGGAGCAGCACAAACTGTCACCATGGCTCGAACATAAAGAAAAAAAAGCAAATAAAAGCCAAGGCTGTAATACACAGCAATACTCATCCTTTTATTCGAAGGAAGAACAACAGTGGTTAACTTATGTAATAATAATTAAATAAACGCAATTAAATGAACTAAATCAAGGCCATGTTTGCTGGCCCCCTAGTAACAGGTGCAATTGTGGCTATAACAAGAACTGTGTACAAGGCATTCTCACCTAACCCTGAGTCCACTCAATTGCAATTTGAGACTCTTGATAATGACGAGTTCCAGACAGAGCCAGAAAAGATACTTGGACTCTGGGTTTTTCCATGAGAACCCACCAAAATGGGATATAATGTGGGGCAGAGAAGGAAACTCTACCCCACACTCAAGCTTTCACAGATGACTTTCTTAAGCAAAAGCTGCTGAAATTTGGTAGGAGTAAAGTTTACTTTAAGCATATGCAACTCACAGATGCTCAGTCAGCAGGGTCAGACATTTGATCCTATACTTCGGCGTCTTCGGAGATTAAAATGTCAAATCCAGTTCTTAGCTTCTAATGAGGCTAAGAAAACAAGCCACCACTGCTCGCCGGCCCCAGCTACCCCTCCTGCCCCAGCTGGCTCAGGGAACTTTCTAGACAACTGAATCGAGTGTTTCTATCTAAACCTGTTGCAAGGAAGCTGGACCTGATGACTCTGAAAATGTGAAAATTTCCGTCAAACCGGTTATTTGGCATAAGTCTCAAAGCCTGGATCCTTGCCCGAATTCAAGCTCACCTGCTTACGCCCATGGGCTGGATGGCAGACTATCCTTAGATGCTGTGCAAAGAGACGACTGTTGGAATTTTCTCAGAAAAGACAAGCGTTTAGAAGGGAGATGAAAAAGAAGGTATGGGCAGAAGCTCTGATGCAAACGGGAATGACCTACGAGAATAAGCTAAGATGTAAGTTCTGTTCCATGTGTGTGGATGGTTCAGAAATAAGCCAGTAATAATTAACTGAGACCAAAAATGTTTCTTATCATAATTTTGAATGTCCACAAGTGACAGAAGAAAACAAAAATGGGATTTGTTCAGCAGAAATCTGAGGGGCATAATATAATTTTTCAATTGTGTCCACAAGGAAACAACACATGGGTGAGCCATGTTCTAGAACTTGGACCTTTTCTCAAAACATACCTCTGTTGGTAAAACCATAAGCCCGTTTCTACTATACTGAGTCCAAATGAAAACACAAACACACACACAAGCACAACTTTCACAGCAAGCCACAGGGCGAGTGCCAGCCGATTTCTTAGGTGTCCTTCAACAAGCCGTGTGTCCGCAACACTCTGATCCTGCCCCCGTATCAGCGCTTGGGGCACCGGCATGGGGCTATCTTCTCTTAAACACCATGATCATCAATTTAATGTTAGAGCTGGCTTGCCACTCCTGTCAAGAAAGTTTCAGACACTAGCTGCTGGTCCTGGAGCTTTGATCAACGGAAAAACAAAGAGTATTTTCTTTTCAAACAGGGCAGAATTCTTCCTCTTTACTGACACTACCTCTAAAAGCACTTTAAAACATGTTAGTGCCATCCCATGGACCAAGTCTAATTACACAGCACAATGGATTCTGGCAACCGCCTTCTTCAAACTTCAGAATAAGTTTCTGAAAATCTATGGACTATAAAACTAAACACATGAAGTCTGAAATGGCAGTCCAAAG
The DNA here is from genome assembly GCF_951394435.1 of Stenella coeruleoalba. Classification (NCBI taxonomy): domain Eukaryota; kingdom Metazoa; phylum Chordata; class Mammalia; order Artiodactyla; family Delphinidae; genus Stenella; species Stenella coeruleoalba. The sequence continues at coordinate 6,233,483 of NC_137155.1, read as the reverse complement.
CCGATGGGAGCTATCAGCCTGTTGCTGCTAGCTACCCGGGTGTGGACAGATGACAGACACACAGACACTGGTCTCCTTTTCAGATCTGAAAAGCAATCCACTAATACTTAATTAGTGGCCCAAAGAACCACTCTGGAAGCAACAACAGAAACCATTAAGATTACCCCTGCCCAGGAGTCTCGGGAGTCCCTGGCACATTCTGTGCACTCCATAAATATTTGTTGAATTGAGCAATGAGGGCTCAAGGACCTGGAGCTGGCAAGGGACATGTCCACCTTCACACAGAGTGGGAATAAGGACACAGGCTCCTGGCCTCCAGGCCAGTACTGAGTGGCAGTCCTCTGGTCTCCTTAGAGGAAGGAGGGTTCACTCTGGATACAATTTGGAATCCCTGAGTTTGTCCTCTTCAATACAGCCCAGACCTACTGAACCAAGGATGTCCTCAGAGGAGGGGCCAGGCAGGCTGGCTTGGCTGGGAATACCACCCAGGATCACTTCCGGAGTAGCGCCTTCACCTTTCCGTTTTGCAAGAGCAAGGGGCTTGCTCAACATCCGTCCAGCAATCTCCACGGTCACTGCTCACTTGGTGATCGAGCTCCTCCACAAAAGGTGTCTCCTGAGGACGGGCAGCAGGAATCCAGACCACGCGCCAGGTGGGTTCCCCATCCCCGGTCCTCTTCCTCCCCTGCCAGCTTCCTACATCACACACACCAACAGGGCTCCCTTGAAACCAGAACTCACACAGGACAGCACAGGCAGGGGCTGGGGGAAGCCCTGAGTTTGAATCCTGCCTCTTGCTGGCTGTGGGAAAGTCGCTTCTCTGTACCTCAGTTTCCCCATATATAATGAGAGGACCCACCTCGTGTGGTCGATGTAAGGATTAAGAGGACACTTAAAACGGTGTCTGACAGGACCAAGTGCAGGAAGAACAAAAGACACCATATCTTAGAACCAAACAAATCTCTCTAAAATGAGCAAATGTTCTAGAACAGAACTGACCAAATGTGATTGATATGGGTCTTTCACACTTTTTGTTAATAATCTGCCCCTTACACTTTGGTCTTTTTATGTTACTTTAACCCAATGACATTGGCCCACCTACTCTCACTATTCTATCCAGGAGGATTCTGTTTTCAACAAACACGGGAGTAACAGGCAAATTAAGTGGTATTTATATATTTCTTAGAAACAAATCGCCAAGCACTAACAGTAGTGTTCAAAGGGCTAACGGCAAGGAGCTGGGAACATTTCTGGAGTGAGAAAAGCGACGCTTTGGAGGCACTCCAAGAGTTTCACTTAAAATAAGGATGGGGTCCCCTTGCCACCTGCCTAGAAGAACCCTATTGTCAACTGATTCAGGCGCAGGACCACAGCCTCCCGGGTTCACAGCATGGAGTAGGGGAGCCCGTCAGTGAAAAGACTAATCCCTTATTACTGAAATCACCCCCACGTCCTCGTTCCCATATTTTTGCAAGACTGTTAAAACTCCAGATGTTCCAAAAGAGCTTTGTAAATGGGCAGGTAATCTCTCCAGAGATTCCACCTCCACTGCCAGTGATTGCCAAACCCAGCTGCCCAACAAAAGCACCGGAGGAGCTTTTTAAAATACAGATGCCAGATCTCACCCCAGCCCAGAGAAATGAGAAAGTCTGCGGGTGGGAGCCACACATCATTTGTTGTGTTTTGTTTTCAAGTCCAAGTGATTCTAATTTGCAACCAAGTTTGGGAACCACTGCTTTATGCCTTAGCGCTCCCACAGCAAAGGCGCTCAGCCCCAAACCCAACTCCCTGTGCCAATGACATCAACAGCAAGTACAGACCTGACTCTCGGAACCCGGGCTGCTCGATCTTGAAATTGTGCAATTAAACCTTCTGAGGCATGTTTCTCGCGTCAAGCGACTTTATGGTCGGTAGTCACGAAGCCAGACTCGCTCATGTTGGGTCTGGGCAGGGCACACATGAACCATGGACATCAATCCTTTTTTTTTTTTTTTTTTTAGTTAAGTTTAATATTTTGGTTGGCCTAATGTCAAATTCTTCAAAAAGCTAGAAGACACATCCCAAAGAGAAAAATCTCTGGATTTTGAGGAGGAAAGCTTGCTGTGAGTCCTGTTTTGAAACCGCGGGGCCCCGGCCAGGAAGGGTTCCGCCCCTGGGGCGTTCGCACCAGGACCCGGCTGTCGCGCCGAGGCCGGTCCCACCGCTCTGTCCACTCCACCGCGCAGCGCGGACACGCGGCCCAAAGGCTGCAGGTGGGGGCGAGTCTCGGGAGTCCCGGGAAGCCACCACTCACGAGAGCCCACCGTCTGGGAGGGCGCGGACTGCCGGGGGCAGCTCGCGGCGGCAGGGGGGCCGCGGACGGGCCGTGCCGAAGGGAGGGGCGGCCCTCCCAGCCGCGCAGCACAGGTGGCTGGTGTCCGGGACGAGCTCTCAGGGTCAAGGGTGCGCCGGGAGGAGGGCTCGCTGGGTCGGAGAGCCGGCCCGGGGGCGGGGCGCGGGTGCGGAGGGCCGCTCCCGTTCCGGAGGTCCGAGGGGGCGGGATGAACCCCGCGCCTCTCCTCGGCCCCCGGGCCCGGGCTGACTGCTGACGCACGTGCCGGGACGCACCCGCCCCGCACCAAGCGCTCGCCGGGGCTTCCACCCGGCGGAGGACAGGAGAGCGGACGGGAAAGCCACGCTCCGGGCTCCTCGGCCCGCCGCGCCTCGCGCCCGAGGTGCCCCGCCGCCCGGAACCGAGGCGCGCGTTCCTCGGCGGCCCGGCAGAAGCGCGGCCGCCCAGGACGGGAAGGACGGCGGCGCGGGCAGCCTTACCTTTCTTCTCCTCCAGCGCCGGACTCGCCTGGAAGTGCGCGGCCAGCAGCGCCAGGAGCACGGCGCGGCCCGCTTCGGAGCGTCGCATCGCGCCGGGCTCCGCACTCGGTCGGGACGCAGCGGCGGCCGTGCAGGGGGCGCGGGACTCGGCGGCGCGGGGCGGACGGGGCTAACGCGGGGCCGCGGGCGTGCGCACCGAGCCGGGGCGGAGGCTGCGCGCTGCGCCGGCCGCCAGGATGTCTAGCTCTCGGGGGCGGGGGCGGGGGCGCTGGGAGGCCGAGCCGAAGGAGGAGGGACCGGGAGGAGGGGCGGACGGCGCGCCTAGCGGAGGAGGAACCGGCGGGAGGAGCGTCGGCCGGCAGGACAGGGGGAGGCGGACAGCGGCGGCCCCGGGAGCCGGGTGCCCGGGGAGGGGGCGTGCGGAGCCGAGCGAGGCCTCGGGAGTTCATTGCCGAGCCGGGCGTTCCTCGCGCTGTCCCTCGGGACGCGTCCCCGCGGACTTGCCTGCTGTCTCGTTGACCCAGCCTACTGCGAGCCACTTTTATGCCAGGGTTCCCGTTTCCCTTCTTCCTCCCTTCAACTTGCCGAGCAAACTTGTTCTAGCTCCGGGCAAACTGGCCGAGCCTTAGGCCAAGGCCGGATGATGGTACTTAGGGGGAAACCACCGATTTATTCTGGCCCCCAACTCCTCTGAGCACCCCGGCATCCCAGTGGGGGGTCAGCGGCGGCCTGGCCTCCAAGAAGGCAGTTAGCCGCGCCCGCGTGGATGCGGTGGGTGCCTGGCCTCTTGAGATGCGCTCTCAAGTCCGAGGGTCCTTCGGATCCCGTCAGGCACCCTCGAAGTCATCTGAAATAAGGGCACCCAACTCCTGACACAGAGACTAGCCTTGGAAAAATGTGTGTTGAACGAGTGCGTGGGCACCGAAGGAGCCCGCAGCATTTCATGTGCCAGGAGTACCTGAAAAGCAAATGCATGCAGTAAATCACTTCAAAAAGTCAAGCGCTGAGAATCAAGGCTCAGCACAAACACTAGCTAGGTGCCCCTCTGCCCAGAGACAACCACGCTGTAACTCAGGCAGGAGGAAAGCCAGGGAGACCACTAAGGACTCGGCTAGAAGAAATTTGGCTTTCTCAGGCTGCAGGAACTTTTTTTTTTTTTTTTTTTTTTTTTTTGCCGTACGCGGGCCTCTCACTGCTGTGGCCTCTCCCGTTGCGGAGCACAGGCTTCAGACGCGCAGGCTCAGCGGCCATGGCTCACGGGCCCAGCCGCTCCGCGGCATGTGGGATCCTCCCGGACCGGGGCACGAACCCGTGTCCCCTGCATCGGCAGGCGGACTCTCAACCACTGCGCCACCAGGGAAGCCCCTGCAGGAACTTTTTAAGCTAAATTCCTTCAGCAAAGCCCGCAGGACAGATGTCTTCCGCCTGTCTACAGCCAGATTCCCTCTCCTCACCAGGTCCACCGTGACATTCAGGCGGTTCAGCTCTGGTCTCCCTGCTGTTTAAGCAGGAATCACAAACCTACAGTAAGTGGAGTTAAAGCAGGACCTTTCCTACGGTGGAAGGAGCAGAACTTTCCATCTTTCCTTCCCAGGCAGCAAGTCCATGGAACCTGAGACTTCTGTTAAGTTTGGAGTCATCTGTGTTTGTTTCTTTGTTTTAATGAATCAGGACGACCACTGAGCCTGCTGAACTCATCCAGCCCCTGGATGAAGAGGGCTGTGTACGTTCTGCAGTCTGTGGCTTCGGTCCGCTCCACACGCTCCAAACGAGGACTTAAAGTGGTTTGTAAAGAAACAACCTCAGGAAAGGACAACCTGCTAGAGAAGGACACCGAGGCACACAGCAGTGGGGGCACAGAATGCAGCCAAGGGTGCGTCTCGTAGCGGATCTGCTCACAGAAATTCTGTGCGTTTACTCCACAAGGGCCACAGACTGGGCCCTAAGCCATTGTCAAGGAAACATTTGTGTGGTAGCACGTGAATACTTTCCATTAAAACACCAAGCTATTCAAGCTACATCAAATATTTAAGACCGCACAGGGATTTCTCCCATGACTCTCCCAAAAGGAGAGAGCAACAACCTTCATAGTGCATCCTTCCGTACGACCTGATGGCATCTCAAGAAGCAGAGCTCTGTGAGAACAATTACTTGAAGAGGCAGGGTGCCACTTCAGGCACGCGAACCCATACGGGGTTGGTCCCAGTGACTGGAGAGGAGCGGGGAGGCTCAGCATCCTCCTGGGACATGTATGTGAAGGTTCCGTTTCTCCTCTGAGCTTGTGATGTGAGGGGTGACATTCAGGATGACTTTATGCTCTTTGACAGGTACGTGGAGTGGAGTGTACTCATGAATGTGTTACTTGTTAAAAAAAAAAAACCTGTGTGGCTGAGCTAACAGAAAGGACATCCTCTTGAGAGAACGGAGCTTTGCCCAGACTGGGCCCTGTAGACAGGGTGCTTGAGCACCCAGCCTCTGCAAAAAGTGATCCCACGTCACATCCTGGGCCATATCCCGAGCAAAAGCTGCCCCTACCACCACCCCAGGCATAGCAGGAGCAGCCTTGACGCCACGGTATTAAGTACCGATCAGAAATTAGCTTATCTGACCACCCATGAGCTAGGTTACGCTTTTGTCTGCCTTTTATAGCAAGATGATGCTGTGGCTGGGAAAGGTTAAGTAAATAACTTGCCCAAAGTCCCAAAGCATCCTTGCTAGTCATGAGGCCAGCCTTGAACTCAAACCCTGGCCACGTCCTTCGTCACTCTCATACTGCCACTCTTCCAGACCTGAGACACATGGAGACTTGAGGCCCCCAAATTCTAGTTCAGAATATCTTGGAAACTTTTTAGAGGAGGTACAACCAAAATTTCTACTTGGCCCCCAAATTCCTACATAAAGCATCCGTGCACACCAAGTATGCACTGAGACTGTAGTGCATCCCGTATTAAATCTTCTGTGGTCCATCCATTTTCATGACACAGGCTGTTCATTACTTTGCTAGCCGCAAATCGGAAATTTTTTTCCCTCCTCTAATGAGCAGTTCTCCTCTTTGAAGAAGTTTCTGAGTATTTTAAATAAGACTTTAATCCTTTCTGGAAGGAACATGGCAGTGAATCCCCTGAAACCACACACCCTGTGGAAGGGGAGGAGAAGCCGGGGTTATTTGGCAGGGTGACAGTGGGAGGGCTTCAAATATTTTAAGTTCCATTTTAGGCAAAAGGCATTTGACCACCTGTTTTCTCTGGCCTTTGAGGTCAAAGCAGGAATTGAAGAGGAAGAAACACCAGAGTGGCAGATTTCAGAATTTTTAAAAATGTCTTTTGTAAACTACTGGCGTTATCTAAAAGTGGGACGAGCTGCCTCCAAGTGGAAAGTGTTTCTCCATCCATAGAGAGGTTTGTATGCAGAAAGAGTGCGAAGGGAAGCTGTGAATTAAGGGCTGAACCAGATCTCTTCCAATCCTAAAATTCTCTAAGAACATGCATGTCTAAAACAGGTTCCCATTTCAATGTACGCGCACTCAACAGCTCTTCTAAAGATATATTTTAAGAAGACACAAGAATTGTCACCGGGGAGGAGAGCTAGGTAGCTGGGGGTCAGGAATTAGAAGGAGACTTGTCTTTCAAATGTCTGTCCTTTTACACACTTACAATTTTACGCTGTGAGCAGGCATTACCTGCTTCTGAGACGTAGGAGTCAGTGGCCTCAGAAAGCCTGTCGAGGTTCCTGGGCGGTGCTGGTGGCAGGCTTTCCAGGTTTCCTCTCCCTTTGAGTCGAGTTATTTGCGTTTGACTCTGAGTTGAGACCTATCTCTGGCAGAATAGAAAACAGCAGCTTCTTTTTCAGGGATCATACACTGACACCAAAGTGCTGAGGCCTTCGTTTGTCATTAGTATTCTTAGTAGTAGTATATGTTATTAGTATTCTTCCTTATCTCTAGGGTTGAGGGTTACGTAATGCTCAAAAAGCAAGATCGCGTTTTGAATGCCAGTTTCTGGCGTTGTTGAGATGTTTGTTAATTACTTTGCACAGGGATCCTGTAGGAGGTTTCTGGACTCTGTACAATGCCTTGCCCATGTTAAGAGTTTGCAACTGACACTAAATATTTTGTCCAAGGTGTCACCACTTGTCTCAGGGAATAGTTATAACTAGAAACACTAGCCTGGAGGTTTCAACTGGTGGCCGGCAGACCAAGTTCAGGATACAGATGTGGTTTTGTGGGGCTTATTTAATATTTCTTCTAATTGAGTTAATAGCAGCATTTAAAAATCAGGAGATTTCATATATAAAATGTGAATTTTGTGTTTCTTTTGAAAAATGGAAAGTGCTCGCCAATTGGGTGTGCTTTCATGCAAGCTGGCACTTGGCGGGGTGATCACTGTCCCCTTCGGAAAGGACACTGGGTCTTCAGCTCACGCCGACACCACCAAGCCTGACCCACCAGTTCATGGGGCCTGCGTGGCTACTATAGGCATTAGCCTATGCAGCACTGATTAAATAGTGCTACTGCCGCTTTTTAGGTGTGGTTTCCTCTCACCTCTCCCTTCCTTTCTCTATCCAACTCATTCTGGCTCATGGCCTGCGTGTGCATATCTATTTGTTGAGAGATTTTGGTCCAGAGGTCATAATGCATTGAATACCGTGATAGACCTTATTTTAAATTAGTATATTTCAAATATGGAATAATGTAAAAGGACAGATGTTTATCACAGCTCATGATGATACCCTATCATTATTCTGGTTGACATTTTTGAGGCATAGGATTGAATTTAACCAATTAAAAACTGCTGGGGAGAAATGCAGCCCTGTTGTAGAGCCGAGAGAGAAGGCTCTACCTCTCGGTTATGGGACGTGTGTGTGATGAGCATGAACAGACCCTGAGCTGGCGACGGAGGAAGCCCAGGGAAGGAGGTGGAGCATTAGGAGGTCAACAAGTTTTGTCTGACCGATTTGTCCATAGTAAACTGTAACAAATGATAGAATGCGTGCTTTCTTAGGAAACAACTAAAGAGACTAAAGAGAGAGAATGGTATCAGTTTATTTTTCTTCACAAAGAATATAGATGCAGAGAAATTTTTTGAAAGTCTTAAAGTGTTCTCTCATGTTTTAGTTGAGATTTCACCCCCCACCCCAAACAAATGGACACTGTGTACGAAGAGTTCAAAAGGGCCAGGAAAACTACTTTCTTTAGACTGTCTTTAAGCAAGAGAAGTACTATGAAAGGGAGCAGATCACTTTTGAGAAAGTCCCCAGAAGTTAGATTCAAAGTGGCATTTTAGGTGATGGTAGATCTAGAGGGTCTGCAAGGGGGAGAATATTGTAGGTTAAAAATGATTAACAGGGCTAGAGCAATCCAAGGTAAATTGCTTTTCTGTTTCTGCAATTGAATGGAAAATCAGAAATTCTTGCACGTGTTAATTTCGTAGAACTGAACCACAAGAAAGCCTGAGGTTGAAGCTTAGAGGTGAGAGGGACCTTGGAGATACGGCCCTGCCATTTTATAGGTGACAGGTAAGCACCTTGTCCAAAAGAATTGTTTCAGGGAGAGAGAAAGGAATAATAAAAAACACCTTGTTAATAAAATAAACCACATAGAACTTTTCAGGGTTGTTAGCAATTTTATTAATCTTCAGAATTGGAATAAGTGACATTTACTAAGTACTCACTTACTGAGTACAAAGTGGCTGGGAGACAGAGGTCAGCTACCAGTTCCTGCCCTCATAGAACTTACAGTCAGCCTGTAAAAGATTAGTTAGACTAACTAGGGGTGTGTGTGTGTGTGTGTGTGTGTGTGTTTGCGTGCGTGTATGAATAGGAACCTTTCTTTATTTTTCACCAATTTCACTGATTTTTCAATGCTACCAAAATAATAGGATGTTTTACTCTTCCACTATAAAAATAAATGTCAGACGTAACTAGAATCCTCAATGCCTGCATTCAGGGAAGTTACTGTTGTGTCACTGGAGACTGGTGAGTTGTTCTGAGGGTGGCATTTAGTTTTGTCACATGCTGAGATCATTTGGCAAGGGCACTGCTGCCTCTCCTCTTCAGTAGTCTCACTGGAGACCAGTTCATTGTAGCCCAGTGGAGAAAAGTAGTGTGTCCCGCAGGGTCTGCCTGCCCTCACCTCCATGGGAGGATGGTACTTTCTGGTCCCCGGGAAATCAGCCTTCGACTTGTATAACATGTTAATGGAGGGATTCATGTTCCTTCTGGGCAGACTCTCAAAAGTGGGGTACACTTCCCCATGACACCCTTTCCTCTACCTTGATTGGTAATGGTCCAGAGAGTGGCTTGCTTCTCGGGCTGGGCCTGGAGAAAGGTTGCCGGCAGCGAGCAGACCCTTCAGCTGGTCGCGTCTACACGATGGACAGGAAGAGTGGAAGAGACACTCACCTTCGTTCGGCTACCTGGATGTGCAGGTTGTTTCTTACTCCGTTATACCCTGGCATTACTTAATTTATACAAGAAGGACTTAAACCCCTAGTTAAATATTTAAATGATATATTTTATGAATCATTTATATTAAATGATTTATTTTACATTTGATACATAAGTATTCATACATATATATTATACATGTGTGTTTTGTATAATATATATTATACACGCACTTACACACACACAAATATATATACTGGCCGGGGGGGTGGGTGTGAAGTAACCAAATGAACAGCGATCTAAAAGTTGCCATTAACTAAATGTGACTTTGAGCATGTTTTATTTATTCAGTCTTTCCAACCAAAATCCTTAGTTTTTGTCTCTGTAAATTGTCATTAATGCTTGCCACATAGGATTATTATGACTTGAATTAATGCAGGTAAGGCACCTAGCAGATAGCAAATGACAAAAGATACACTGTGTGCATGTGTTTTTCGGAGCTATGGGTTGTATATATAACGTTCTTTCATTTCCCTGGAGATTTTCTAAGCCTTCCGCATATGCAGACAGAGCAGTAAACAAACACAGTTAATGGGCTCAGCTCTGAGCCCAGTCGGTGGAGCGCAGCCCATTAGATTTATCCTTCAGCTAGTCTTCACGGTCATATAAACAATCTAAACATAGAATTCGTCATTAAAAGTTAAAAAAAAAAAAAGACCCCTTCAGCCTCCCCACGGCACACGTTAGCAACAATGATTTTTTTTCCCCTGAGATTTTTAATTATGAACTTGGAGGACCAGTGGTGTTCCTTGCCTTCCGAAGAACTGCTATTGGTTGCGGCAGGTGCAGGGGGAAACGGGCGATGACCCTCCGAGCTAGCGCCCGCCGTGCGCTCAGCCGGCCGTGCAGGTGCACCGGCGCCCGCGCCGCGCAGCGGCTCCCCTCGCCTCCCTTCCCGGGTGCCCTGCGGCCCGCTTCCCCCTTCGCGGTGGCGGCGCCGAGGGCCGTCCGACTGCAGACCCGCGCGGCCACCCAGCGGCGGTCTGGCTCGGGGAGGGGAGGCCGCGCGGAGCTCGGCAGCGCGCGGCGGGGCGGGTCGCCCTTGGAGTTGTTCCGGCTTCTCCCGGCCCTGCGTCTGGGTCGCTTTGGGATGTGCTGCCCGTGCGGCGCTCTTTGATTTGACCGGAGATGATGGTCTGACCCTGGTATTGTGATTTTGCGGGTAAGGATTTCATTGTAACTGCGTGTTTTTACTATTTTGCCCTCTCCCCCCACCTTATCCAAACTTTTGTGTGCTTTTAAAAAAAATATTTAACTTTTAAATGAGGGATTGGAAGCAGGCCTAGCGGGAGAATTGGGTTTTCCATGATTTCAGCAGGACGAGGGAGGGCAATATTGGCTACTTTTGTTATCCCTTCTTTTCTGAGATTTGCGGAATTCCTCAAGTTTGTTTTTCAAACACTACCAAACATAAACTAGATAGCTAGTGGGAAACAGCCGCATAGCCCAGGGAGATCAGCTGGGTGCTTTGTGACCACCTAGAGGGGTGGGATAGGGAGGGTGGGAGGGAGATGCAAGAGGGAGGGGATATGGGTACATATGTATATGTATAGCTGATTCACTTTGTTATAAAGCAGAAACTAACACACCATTGTAAAGCAATTATACTCCAATAAAGATGTTAAAAAAAAAAAGAAAAAACAAACAAACAAACAGTGAGCGAGGTCTCCTGCGATGTCTGTGCCCGGCACCTGCCACAGAGACACCCGACCCCCGCCCGGACCCGCCGAGGTCTGGGGAAGCTGGCTGGGCTCGCTCTGCCGGCAGCTGGGAAGGGAGGAGCAGCGCCGAGCGTCCAGCCCCGCCGGGTGGAGCGAATTCAACTCCTCCTCCTAGAGGTGTGATGGGACAGACCTGGTCCTTTGGACGTAGTCCTATCAAGGGAAGTGCCACGTGGTAGTGTTGCAGGAGAAAATGGGGCTCAAGAGAATGTTCCTGTACCAGGTCTCTGCGACGGGCGCCAAGTGAGGGTCCCTGGCTTTGCGCGGGAAAGAATTCGAAAGGGAGACCCTAGTAAAGTGAAAATAGATCTATTTAGAGGGATACTCCCTCCACAGACAGGGTGTGGGCCTGCCCAGAAGGCGAGAGGCGGCCCTGGGGGATGCACGGTCCATACACAGAACATGGTCTGTCTCCAAAGGCGAAAAGCAGGAGGCGTGGATGTGGTTACTTTTGATGAGATGGGTAATTCATAGGCTAACAGGAGGGAGGGTTATTACAGCTATCTTGGAGAAAGGGTGGGGATTTCCAGGAATTGGGCCATTGCCCACATTTTGGCCTTTCACCGTCTTCCCTGGAACTGTCATGGCACCTGTGGGTGTGTCTTTTAGATGCTAATGTATTACAATGACTGTATAATGAGGCTCAAGGTCTACTGGAAGTCGAATCTTCCAGCGTCTTGGACCTAGTTGGTTTTAACCAGTTTGTGTCATGTCTTTAATGGCTTTGTCATCCTTTTAAAGGTTGTGCCCTGCTTTCTTCCCTCCTTAGTATCCTGGTCACCCCCATGCACAGTCCCTCTAAACCGACTGTTATTTGACCAAGGCTGGAACTACCTTAAAGAGATCCACATCTTCTGAAGGAAACAAACACCTCTGCAGAAGCTCTCACCAGGTCCTTGTCATCTAGTCGGGGCAGTTCCCACACTGCAAGCCCTCCCACAGGTCAGCTGACAGTGTGTTTACTGGATGGGACACTTTTACCAAGCCTTAGGACACCTAATGACCTCAAGTTCTAGATAAGGAGTAAGTAAGCTGTGGCATCAGCTTTCATGCACCAATCTGGTCAGTGAGTACCTTCTCCTGAACCTAAGGGGGCCTCCAGGGGTATAAAATATTCTGGAAAAAGCAGATCCTCTGCTTCATGTCAAGTTCCAGCTGCTCGTAGCCCCTGCAGGCATTCCTGGGCATAGAATTCCAGCTAGGAAATGTTACTTGACCCCGAGGCAGGGAATGATGCCACTGCTAACCAAACAGACTGTTGGGTTAACCCAGGACGAGCTCCAGCAGGCTGTGCCTTCTCCAAGGCCGTTTACAGAATCACCAAGTTCTTTCTCTCCAGCGGTAACCAGAATGTGCTCTGGTCACCTCCCAAGACAGCCCATTGATCTGTCACTTCTTCACCAGATGTGGGACACGGAGGTAGGAAGACTTGATCTTTGCCCTTGTTTCCACACTTGTTTGGGGTTAAGGAGAAAAGTGAGTGGAAGATGGCCTTCAGCTAGCCCCAATTAAATGTGAAGTTGTCTGGTTTGTGTAGTAAAGTCCTCGGTCACCATACTTGCGTGCGTGCATTATTTGAGAGCCTGCTGTGTGCTGGGCACCGCTTACTGCTCAATCTTCCAATTGTTAGGACCGGGCTCAGCACATATTGCAGTGGGTGGAAGACTGCCAGTAAACATAGGCATTCTAGGGTAAGTGCTGTGCAGAACAACGAAGGAAGGAAGGAAGTAGCAGGAAGATCCATGGATTTGAAATGAGATGGTGGTGGTGACCGGGGTGGGGGTGGGGGGCGCGGTGTGCTCCCTGAGAAGGGAGCCCCTGAGTGCACGGAGGAGGGGCAGGCAGTAAGAGCTGGCACAAAATAATGATGAATCTGGGTGTGAGAGAAAGGCGAGGGTCAGCAAGGGGTTGATGGTAGTGTTTACTGAGATGGGAGGAGGGTTTTAGAAGGGAACATCTGAGAGTCTGATTTGGGACTTGCTATGTCTGAGATACTTTTAGGTACTGGAGAAGTAGTTGGATTTATGAGTTTGAGCTTCAGGAGGGAGGTCCATGCAAGAGATAAAAACATCCATATACAGATGCTACTTAAAGTCTTGAGATTGAATAAGGTCATAAAGGGATTACAAGAAAATATAAACCGCAAGTAGCCCTGGGGCCTCCATTGTGAAGACACAGGAGATAAGGAGGAAGAAATCAAGGAGACTGAGAAGGAGTGGCCTGATCTACTGTCCTGGAGGCAAGTGGGGCTTCAAAGAGGAGACTTTAATCAGCTGCATCAAAAGCTGCAGATTCCTCAGTGGAATCTGGCACGGGAATGTCACTGGTGTCCTTGTCAGGAAGAAGTTTCACTAGAGTGGTGGGGCGAGAGTCTGATTGGAGTGGGGTTTTGATTGAAATTTTATTAAATTTATAGGAATATTTAAGAAGTACTGACCTCTTTAAAATACTCTATCCACCTGCTGATAATATTAAATCTTCACATTCAGAAAAATAATGTTTTCCCACTCGTATGTCTTTTTCCCCCCCTTTATTTCATAGGCAGACATCAAGTGATGATTTTGCTGTGCCGGGATCTGAAAGGTATCTGTGGAAGGAGGGCAGAGGGAGGGGCCGGGCTACTCCTTCAGGGCAACTACTGGAGGAAATGGAAGCCAGAAGGTCTGGGAGAGAACAAGTGTCAGATCCAAGCATCAGAAGGAGCTGGGGGGGGGAAGGAGAAAGGAGGGGGGCGGGTGAGCTCTGCTCACTGGCTTGGCTTGGAAGGAGGTGAGAGTTCCAAGGACCCTTGACAAAAGGCAATGGCTTTTGATACACTTAGGTATGAAGATTGGTGGGCTGTTTGTGTCTACTTATTAAGTGAACTTAATTTAAACTTGGAGTAAATAAGTTCACATGGTTCAAAATTAAATAGGATTAGGGACTTTGCTCGTGGTCCAGTGGCAAAGAATCCGTCCTGCCATGCAGGGGACACGGGTTCTCAATCCCTGGTCGGGGAACTAATATCCCACATGCCACGGGGCGACTAAGCCCGCGAGCCACAACTACTAAGCCCGCGAGCCACAACTACTGAGCCCACGTGCCTCAACTAGAGAGCCCCGCATGCCGCAAACTACAGAGCCCATGCGCTCTGGAGCCTGCGCACCGCAGCTACAGAGAGAAAACCCACGCGTCACAACTAGAGAGAAGCCCGCGCCGTAACGAAAGATCCTGCATGCCGCAACAAAGATCCCACCTGACGCAACTAAAGACCTGACGCAGCCTAAAATTAAAAACATAAATAAATAAACTAAACAGGATTAAAAATGTGTAGAGTGAAACTCTGTCCCACCCCTGTCCTCCCAGTCAGGCGGTTTTCCTTCCAGGAATGGTTCTTCCAATACTCTCAGTATACACAGTGTTCTTTCTTCACTTAAAAAGTATATGTAGGGCTTCCCTGGTGGCGCAGTGGTTGAGAGTCCGCCTGCCGATGTGGGGGACAAGGGTTCGTGCCCCAGTCCAGGAAGATCCCACATGCCGCGGAGTGGCTGGGCCCGTGAGCCATGGCCGCTGAGCCTGCGCGTCCAGAGCCTGTGCTCCGCAACGGAAGAGGCCACAACAGTGAGAAGCCCGTGTACCGAACAAAAAAAAAAAAAAAAAAAAGTATATGTAATAATACATTGTGGAACTATTTCACGTCAGTATTTAACATCTTCTCATTCTTTCTTTCCATAGTAGAGTATTTCCTTTTATGTTTGTACTATAATTCATTTACCTAGTTCCCTATTGAAGGACATTTTGAATACTTCCAAACAATGAATAACCTATAGCACTGGTTTTATGCATTTGCAAGTGGAATTTCTGAGTGCTTTGTTTCTGATTTAAAAATAAAATTTTTTTAATTCTCTTTTTGAGATCTGCATTTAAAAAATTAACGTATAATTTACATGAAATGAAATGCACGTTTTTATGGTTTTATGTGGTTTAAATTTGCCTTTCTCTATTGTTTAATGGTATTGAGCTTTTTTTCATGTATTTATTGGCCATTTGTGAAGTATCTGTTTTAAGTCTCTTGCCAATGAAAAAAAATGTATTATCTATATGTATAACTGATTCACTTTGCTGTACACCTGAAACTAACACAACATTATGAGTCAACGATACTCCAATAAAAGTTTTAGAAAAGGAAAAAAGTGTTATCAACTAGATTGAGGTATTGTTTACATATAATAAACTGCATCTGTTCAAAGTGTACAATACAAGCCCCGTGAATCACCACCACAGTCAAGACGCAAACGTTTTTATCACCCCGAAAGGTTTCTCATGCTCCTTGGCAAACCCCAGCTCTCTGCCCCTTGCCCCACTCAACTACTGATCTACCCCTACAGCACTATAGACTAGTTTGCATTTTCTAGAATTTCAAAAGGAATTATACTGTATGAAGTACACTTGATCCTTGAACAACACTGGTTTGAAATTTGTGGGTCCACTTATATTACATAGATTTTTTTCAATACATACATCAGAAAAATTTTTTGAGATTTGCAACAATTTGTAAAAACTTGCAGACAAACCAAGTAGCCTAGACAAATCAATTAAGAAAAAGGTATGCCATGAATGCATAAAATATCTGTAGATGCTAGTCTATTTTATCATTTACTACCATGAAATATAAGCAACTCTATTGTCAAAAGTTTTGTTGAAGTCTAACAAAATGTATGCACACAAGGCACCGTTTGCAGTTAAGAGAAACGTAAACAAATGTGAAGATGCAGCATTAAAGCAAAGCTGAATAAAATTAACTGTAGTACACACTGTACTACTGTAATACTTTGGAGCCCCTTCTGTTGCTTTCATGTGAGCTCAAGTGTTGTATCTGCTTAAAACTCCCTGTGACGCCCATTAGCTCCCCCTGAGCAGCGTGTCTCTCCAGTAAATTGGATATCTCAGTAAAAAGGGATCTCTCAGGGTTCTCCTGTGTTTTTCATCATGTTTAGTGCAATGCCGTAATCCTTAAACAACACAACGGGACCCATGAAGTGCCACTCGTGATGCTGGACATACAGAAAGGGTTGAATTGCTTGATATGTACGGTAGGTTGATGTCTGCAGCGGCAGTTGCTACCATTTCAAGACAAATGAATCCAGTGTAAGGACCATTGTGGGGGAGAAAAAAAAGGAAGAAGGAGGAGAAAAATTGTGAAGCTCTCACTGCTGCTATTCCAGCAGGCTTACACTTTTTGTGGAATACCTTTTCATCTTGTACTGAAAAATGCAGCATTTCTGCGGGTGCAGGATTGCTATTGAAAAAGCATACCTATAGACTCTAATATGTTCTAGAGAAAGCGAAGTCATATGAAAACTTAGAGCAAAAGGAGGGTGAAGGATCTAAAGCTGGAGAATTTAATGTCAGCAAAGGATGGCTTGATAATTTTAGAAAGAAATTTGGCTTTAAAAATGTCAAGATAATAGGGAAAACCTATTATCTATCTGCCAGCAAGAGGCAGCAGATGAGTTACCAGATGCTTTTAAGAAAATCACTGAGGAGAAAGGATATCTGCCTGAACAGGTTTTTCATGCAGATGAAAGTGCCCTATTCTGGAAAAAAAAGATGCCACAAAGAACATTTATTAGTAAGGAAGAGAAGCCAGCCACCAGGGTTTAAGGCAGGAAGGGATAGGCTAACTCAACGGTTTTGTGCAAAGGCGGTTGGGTGTATGATCAGACGGCCCTTGTCTGTAAATCTGCTAACCCGTGAGCCTTGAAGGAAAAGGTAGACACCAGCTGCCAGGCTTTTGGTTGTACAACAAGAAGGCCTGGGCGGTGGGAACACTTTTTCTGGATTGGTTCCATCGATGCTTTGACCCTGCAGTCACAAAGTACCTTGCCAGTAAGGGACCGTTTTTTCAAGTTCTTTTGATATAGGACGATGTCCCTGACAACCAAGAACTCCATGAGTTCAACACCAAAGACATTAAAGTGGTCTACTTGCCCCCAAACACAATGTCTCTAATTCAGCCTATAGGTCAGGAGGTCATAAGGACCCTTAAGGCTTATTATACATGGTACTCTGTGGAAAGGATCGTCAAGCTATGGAAGAGAAACCCAACAGAAAGAACGTCGTGAGAGTCTGGAAGGATTACACTACTGAAGATGCCATCACTGTTATAGAAAAAGCCATGAAAGCCATCAAGCCTAAAACAATAAATTCCTGCTGGAGAAAACCACGTTCAGACGTTGTGCATGACTTCACAGGATTTACGACAGAGCCAATCAAGGAAACCATGAAAGAGATTGTGGATATGGCAAAAAGGGTGGGAGGTGGAAGGTTTCAAGATAGAGATCCTAGAGATATTCAAGAGCTAATAGACACCACGTGAGAGGAATTGACAGAAGACGACTAGATGGAGAAGAGCACTTCCCAACCTGGGCCAGACGATGAGGAAGAAGACGAGGAAGAAGCAGCACCCGGAAACAAGTTGATGCTGGACAACAGGGCAGAAGGGCTCTGATTACTCAGGACCACTTTCAACACTTTACAGCCTGGACCCTCTATGATATGGGCACTGAAACTAAACCAAATGGTGAAAGAAGGATTGATATTATCCAGAAACATTTTTTGAGAAGTGGAAAAGCAAAAACGCCAGACAGAAATGACGACGAATTTCCATGAAGCTACACCGAGTACACCTGCCTCTCAGCCTCCGCTCCCAAATCCTCCACCTTTTCAACCTCTGCCGCCCCCTAGAGACAGCAGGACCAACACTCTTCTCCTTCCTCCCACTCAGCCTACTCGACGTGAAGACGGCAAGGATGAAGACCTTTATGATGACCCACTTCCACTTAATGAATAGTAAATCATCATCGTATCACACAGTTAATAAACTTATCTGTTTATTAACTATGTATGTGTGTCTTTGTGTGAACATCTAAGAACTGTACAGCAAGAACTATATGAGACTTTTATTGTGTCATCATCATCAACGCCTGAGTATTCGTCGTGTAGAACATCACGTGCAAGACTTGTAATGAAGTGGATAGGCTATCCTTACCTAAGCAGAAGGTGAGAGATAATGAATACAAAATTAATGATGTGTTGGTTTTCTTACAGTCTTATAACATTGCTTTCAAAGAATTACATTACCATACAGCATGCCTCTCTCTCTTATAATCAGAGAAACTATGTATCAGCCTATCATCACAGGTAAGGGTCTTTTTTAAAAAATGTAACAACATTTCCAATATTGCATTATGAATATGACTGTACTACTGTATGCCATAAAAGTTTGGTAACAACTCATTCATTAGTGTATAGACTAGGCTACCATGAAGCAATTGACGTTGATTACACTGGGCGACCGGGAAGCCATCATATTGCTGCTGTTTCATTATCAATGCATGAATCATTCTACCTGTAAATACATATGAATTTCTTTTCTACATTATCTTTTTATTTTTGCTGTCTAGTGTTAGTGATATGTAAGACATCTACAGTGTTTTTTATTGCATAAGCCAGTATCACGTAGGTACTGACAGACAGATGATTCATCTTGTAAACAGGCAACGTAAACTTAGGGTATCGATAAATGCAGTACACTGCTGTAAATGTATTATCTCTTCTTACAGTTTTCTTAGTAAGATTTTTTTTCTTAATAAGATTTTATATTAAGCCAGAGGCTTAATTTATTTTAAGACTACAGTGTACAATACATATAACATATATAATATGTGTTAATTAACTGTTTATGTTATCAGTAAGGCCTCTGGTCAACCGTAGTCTATTAGTCATTACATTTCTGGGGAGTCAAAAGTTGTATGTGAATTTTCAACCCCTGTGTTGTTCTTCTTTTCTTTTTATACATCTTTATTGGAGTATAATTGCTTCACAATGTTGAGTTAGTTTCTGCCGTACGACAAAGTGAATCAGCTATATGCACACGTGTATCTCCATATCCGCTCCTTCTTGAGCTTCCCTCCCACCCTCCCTATCCCACCCCTCTAGGTGGTCACAGAGCATCAAGTCGATCTCCCTGTGCTATGCGGCAGCTTCTCACTAGCTATCTATTTTATATTTGGTAGTGTATATATGTCCATGCCACTCTCTCACTTCATCCCAGCCTCCCCTTCCCCCGCTGTGTCCTCAAGTCCATTCTCAACGTTCAGGGGTCAACCGTATTCTGTGTCTGGCTTTTTTCACTCAGCTTATTGATTTTGCGATTCATCCATGCTGTTGGTTTTATCAGTAGGTCCTTTTATTGCTGAGTTAGTAGTTAGTGCTCCGTTATATGGACATACCACGTTCTGTTTATCCATTCACCAGTTGTTGGACATTGAATTGTTTCCAATTTGGGGCTATTATCAATATCAATAAAATTGCTATGAATATTCACGTACAAGTCCTTGGATGGACAGACGTGTTGATCTCACTTGGGTAAATACCCAGGAGGAGAATGCTGAGTTGAAGGGCAAATGCATTTTGTCCTGCCCTTTATTCCTCTTCTGTTGCTGAGTCATGTCCACCGTAAAGCTGATGTATTTTGGTAGGGCTGCCATGTTTACTCTTAAAGGAATTCATTCTGTAGCAGTCATCCAAATGCTACCTCCAAGGTATGGGACAAATAGACACTCCAACGCCCTCCCTCTGCCTTCTAACCTCTCAGGGAGAAGCGTCAGTCTGCAGTGTAGTAAGCTGGCCTTTATGCAGAGATGTGGGGAGGGCATTGATTGTCCTTCCTGGTGTGGGATGAAGCCTCAGTCTCATTTCCCTGATGCTTAGAGCTTGTTCACAACTCCTTTCTGACTGTTTAGAGCCTAGAGGAGCTTGAACAGTGTTCTAGTTCCACAGAAACTTTTACAAGTGACCCAGTGAAAGAAACCGTGGTATTTACGAGGTTCAGGGACTCTGGTTCCAGACATCAGATCACCAAGGCTGCAGCTGCTTCAGTGGCTGCCCTCTCAGCTGGACGTCCGAACAACCTGGACTGCAGGGCAGGGGAGAGAAAGGGAGAAGAGGATGCACTTGCAAAGTCACAGAGCTCTCAGTCTCCCACAAACTGGAGGCCATCTTCCCTGTGCACCCGCTGCTCTGGCTGTAACAAGTGCACTCAGCTGAAAGCAGTAAATCTATGTTTAGCTAAGGGACATGGAATTACTACTTTTGTTTTCGGTATACACATAAAGTGGATGAACAAACCTATATGATCTAGAAGGGAGAGAATAAGGCAGTTACTAAATCAAGAAGGAAATGTGTAACATCCAGAAAGGAAATGGGAAAGGAGCTCTTTAGACGTCTTCAGAGACTGAATGGATTCAGACACCCCAAGAAATACACACATTCAGTGATGCACTTTCTATAACATCAAGGACATACAATCTTTCTGCCTGCTCTATAAAGGAACTGCAATATTTTGTGCTGTAATATAATGTTGCCGATTAAATGGTCACTATGGAGACTGTGTAGAAACACGAGGCAATGCAAAATTTCAGTGCCAGTTAAAATAGAAACATACACAGCAATTTGGATGCAATGATTACAACAACGTAAGAGTAAAAGTTATCTTCTTAGGAGATGACATGCAAACATATAAGTAGTGATTTTGTTAGGGTAGAGGAACAGAGAGTACCATATCATTATTAGATATTTTTTAAAAAGTTAAGACTTCCTCAGTGTTTCAGCGCATGATTCAAATCTCCTTTGATCATTAGTTTGCACGTCTGAGTAAAGTGTCAACTTTAAGGTGTGCATTGTGGCAGCAAAGTCAACCTCCTCTTCTCAAAGGTAATTATAAGCAAGTATTTCAAGCTTGTAGAGTATATTGGGTTAATTATTGGCGTAGAGATCGGTTTATTAGAATTATTTGTTCATCTGTCTTTGTTGCTACTTTCCTCTAAATTAAAAGATCAGTTTTTAAAACACTAAGAATGAACTTAATGACTAATAAAGACGTAACGAGCAGAAAGAGAGACAAATGGAGGGTTGACTTCGATAACTTAAATGAGGAATAAACGCATGAGGTATTGTTAAAAACACTATATTCTGGGTTGGTAATAAATTCCACCTGAGGCAATGACAAAAATTATTAAAGTCTAATATATTTTCTAATCATGGGAGATCAATCTGGAAGAGTCAAACACTCATATGCCATTCTCAACTAATTTCTTTTCATTAAATGTCAGACTTTGAACTTAGTAAATTTATAACTGTTTGGTTATTTTTATTAATGAATTTTTTGTATTGATGTCGAAGCAATGCATTCAGTCCCAGCTTTACTATGGCTAAGATGTTATCAAACATTTTTTCTGCCTTAGCAAATGTGAAAAGACTTTCTCAGACAGCACTTCTATTCGCTTTTTCAGACCTCTCACTTGTTCAGGCTCAGAAGGAGAGAAACTAAAGCCCACGTAGCAAACAAGGGATAAGACGTTCAAGACTCTTTCACTTGCAAATGTCAGGAAAAAAAACCCCAGAAAACAAAAACCCCTCAAACCTGGAATAACTTAAGACAAAAAAGAGAATTTACAGGCTGGGTTACTGAAAAATTGAGTGTGTGTTGGCAAGCGTAGTCTAGACCAACTCTGACTGATGGCCTGTTGTAAAGCCAGCAAGCGAAGAACAGCTTCTGCTCTTTATAAATGGTTGGAAAAAATCAAAAGAGAATAATATTTCGGGGCACATAAAAATTATGTGAGGGATTTCTCTGGTGGGGCAGTGGTTAAGAATCTGCCTCCTAATGCAGGGGACATGGGTTCAATACCTGGCCCGGGAAGATCCCACGTGCTGTGGAGCAACTAAGCCCATGTGCCACAACTACTGAGCGTGCGCTATAGAGCCTGTGAGCCACAACTACTGAGCCTGCGCGCCACAACTACTGAAGCCCATGCACTCTAGGGCCCATGTGCTGCAACTACTGAGCCCGCGTGCTGCAACTCCTGAAGCCCGCATGCCTGGAGCCTGTGCTCCACGACAAGAGAAGCCACCTCAATGAGAAGCCCGCACACTGCAGCGAAGAGTAGCCCCCACTCGCTACAACTAGAGAAAGCCCGTACCAGCAATGAAGACCCAATGCAGCCAAAAAAAAAAAAAAAAAATTATGTTCAGTGTCTGTAAATAAAAGTGTCTTGAAACATAGCTCTGCTCATTAGTTTACGTATTGTCCTTGGCTGCTTTTGTGCTGTGAGGGCAGCTGAGTAGTCACAGTACAGTCCACAGGCCCACAAGGCCTAACTTATTTACTAGTTAGCCCTTTTCCAGAAGTTTTCACCCCTGCCCTGGAAGCACTCAAATTATTCTACTGACATCATCTCACTATCTCCCACTATTTCTTTTCTGTGTGTGGCTACATTTTCATCTTGTGAGGACAAAGGGCAGAAAGCCAAGCACACTTACTTCCTATTCTCTCAGCCAGGGAAAGAGGAAGAGTTTCTCTTTCTCATGCAGTCCAATGAACCAGACTGAGTCCCACTGGCCTGACTGTGGCCATCTGTGTGCCAGTCACCTTGGCCAGGGGATGTGCTCTGACTGCCCAGACTTGGGTCACTTGCCCACCCGTGGAGCTGGGGTGGATCTGCCCCACCCCAAGCACGTAGATCGAGTAGAGCTGGTATGCTGAGACAGTGTGTTTAGGTGCTGTTATCAGAAAGAGCATTGGATATTGGACCAACCCAAGCAATCCGGTCTTCAGGTCTGGAAGAAACTTCTCTTATGGGGAAAGGAAAAGTTAGGGGCAAGAATAGGAAAGACAGTCTGGAGCTGATCAAATTATCCATCTTAGATCTACACAAAATTGCTTCCAGCCCTACATCTAGCCCACAATTGTCAGACATTTTAACTCCACTGTTGCCCAAATTAAAAAAAATTAAAAGTTGGAGGAGATCAAGAGTGTGGAGTAGGCGGATGCTGAGCTCCCCTCCCCGAGTGCACACATCAAAAATACATCTACACGTGGGGCAGTTCTCACTGAAGCAACCTGAAGACTGGCAGGAAGTCTCTGCTACAACCAAGGCTGTAAGAAAGATCTACATGGACTCGGTAGGAAGGGAAGAGAAGCGATGAGGTTGGAACCCGCACCCCAGGAGAGGACACAGAAGAAGAAGGGATTATACAGGCTCTGGGATCCTCCCTGGGCAAGGGATTCGAGCCCATATATTGGGCACCCCATCCCCGGCATCCAACACTAGGAAGGGGAGCCCCCTTAGCTGGTTTGAAAACCAGTGGGGCTTACAGGAGGGCTGTAGGAAACCAAAACTCCACTTGTGAAGAGTATGCACACTTGCTCACTCCTGAAACAAGGTGGAGGAAGCAGATTGAAACTGCCTGGGGCTCTGGCCTGATTCCCACGACTGTCCCAGGGTACTCCCTGCCTGTGCTGAGCACCTGTGCCCTAACCCCTCCAGCTCCGGCACAGCTCCCCACGGGGGTGAAGCTGCTGTTGCTGTGGAGAGAGCACAGTTGTGTTGACCCAGCTGTGAGCACCTTGTTGGTGATTGCAGAGGTGCTGGTTGGGGAGCTGTCTTGAGCTCTGACTGGCATCCTGGGACTAACCCAGTGCTCACCCCCTAGCCGGCACTCGACACCCACTCCAGCCCCACTTGTTTTAGCACAGCTTCAACTGGGGCAAAGGTGCATTTTCTGGGGAAGAGCACACACTTCGAAGGAACAGAACCAGCTTGGACTTGACCCTCAGGGCTTCTGCTCCAGCACCTAGGGACGCACCCCACTCCTGATAGGGCAGTAACAACACTGAGCATAGCAGAAGCCTCAGCTCCTGGCTCGGGCTCCAATCCTCCCATCTCAAGGGCCACCTTCCACCATGGTGACACCCTGGGGAAAAATGTGACCTGTGTTCACTTCAGATCCAGCTTTCCCACCAAAGCCACTGGGCACATGCAGTCTGTATAAGGATGTTCCCACATAAGGACATCCTTTCAGGACCAAGATAGGTAACTGTTTCACCGCATTTCCTAGAGACAGAGAAAGTTAAACAAAATGAGAAGATGGAGGAATTTTTTTTTCAAATGAAATAGCAAGGAAAAAACCCTGAAAAAATAGCTGATGAAACAGAGATAAATGATTTACCAAATAAAGAGTTGAAAACATTAGTAATAAGAATGCTAACTGAACTTGGGAAAAGAATAGATGAACACAGTGAGGATTTTAACAAGGAACTAGAAAATATAAAAAAGAACCAGTCAGAGCTGAAGAATACAATAATTGAAAGACACACTAGAAGGAATTAAGAGCCGACTAGGTGATACAAAAGAATGCATCAGTGATTTGGAAGATAGAATAATGCAAATGACCCAATCAGAACAACAAAAAAGAAAAATAAATTTAAAAATGAGAACAGTTTAAAGGACCTCTGGGACAACTTCAAGCATACTAACACTTGGATTAGAGGGGTCCCAGCAGGAGAAGAGAAAGAGAAGGGGGTTGAAAATGTATTTGATGAAATTATGGCTGAAAACCTCCTGAACCTGAAGAAGGAAACAGATATCCATGTATAGGAAGCACAGAGAGTCCCAAACAAGATGAACCCAAAGACACCTGCATCAAGACATATCATAAATAAAATGGCAAAAGTTAAAGAAAGTATTCTAAAGGCAGCAAGAGAAAAACAAAGAGTCACATACAAGGGAACCCCAATAGAACTATAAGCTGATTTTTCTGCAGAAACGTTGCGGGCCAGAAGGGAGTGGCATGCTATATTTAATATGACATATTTAAAGTGGTGAAAGGAAAAAAACTACAAACTTGGATAATCTATCCAGCAAGATTATCGCTCAGAATTGAAAGACAGATAAAGAACGTCTCAGACAAGCAAAAACCAAATTCATCAATGCTAAACTAACCCTAAAAGAAATGTTAAAATGTCCTCTCTAAGTGGAAAAGAAAAGGCTACAACAAGATGTAAGAATCTATAGGAAAGGAAAAATCCCACTAGAAAAGGCAAATATATAATAAAGGATATGGATTAACCACTTCAATAAGCTCGTATAAAGATTAAAAAAAATGCAAAATCAACTATAATTACAATAAACAATTAAGGGATAAACACAAAAACATAAAATATGACATAAAAACACAAAATGTGGGGGAAGGGAGTAAAAAACGTAGATATTTTAGAATGTGTTTGAACTTAAGTGACTATCAGTTTAAAACAAGTAGTTATAGTTTTATAGTTTTAGGTCAAGACCTATGAACACCATGGTAACTACAAATCAAAAGCCTACAATAGATAAACAAAAAAAAGAGAGAAAGGAACACAAGCATACCACTAAAAAAATCAGCAAACCATAAGGGAGAAACTAAAAGAAGAAGAAAAGAACAGAGAAGATTGACAGGGATTGCATTGAATCTGTAGATTGCTTTGGGTAGTAGAGTCATTTTCACAATGTTGATTCTTCCAGTCCAAGAACATGGTGTATCTCTCCATCTATTTGTATCATCTTTAATTTCTTTCATCAGTGTCTTATAATTTTCTGCATACAGGTCTTTTGTCTCCTTAGGTAGGTTTATTCCTAGATATTTTATTCTTTTTGTTGCAATGGTAAATGGGAGTGTTTTCTTGATTTCACTTTCAGATTTTTCATCATTAGTGTATAGGAATGCAAGAGATTTCTGTGCATTAATTTTGTATCCTGCTACTTTACCAAATTCATTGATTAGCTCTAGTAGTTTTCTGGTAGCATCTTTAGGATTCTCTATGTAGAGTATCATGTCATCTGCAACAGTGACAGCTTTACTTCTTCTTTTCTGATTTGGATTCCTTTTCTTCTCTGATTGCTGTGGCTAAAACGTCCAAAACTATGTTGAAAAAGAGTGGTGAGAGTGGGCAACTTTGTCTTCTTCCTGATCTTCGTGGAAATGGTTTCAGTTTTTCACCATTGAGGACGATGTTGGCTGTGAGTTTGCCATATATGGCCTTTATTATGTTGAGGAAAGTTCCCTCTATGCCTACTTTCTGGAGGGTTTTTATCATAAGTGGGTGTTGAATTTTGTCAAAAGTTTTCTCTGCATCTATTGAGATGATCATATGGTTTTTCTCCTTCAATTTGTTAATATGGTGTATCACGTTGATTGATTTGCATATATTGAAGAATCCTTGCATTCCTGGGATAAACCTCACTTGATCATGGTGTATGATATTTTTAATATGCTGTTGGATTCTGTTTGCTAATATTTTGTTGAGGATTTTTGCATCTATATTCATCAGTGATATTGGCCTGTAGTTTTCTTTCTTTGTGACATCTTTGTCTGGTTTTGGTATCAGAGTGATGGTGGCCTCATAGAATGGGTTTGGGAGTGTTCCTCCCTCTGCTATATTTTGGAAGAATTTGAGA
Source organism: Stenella coeruleoalba (assembly GCF_951394435.1). Taxonomy (NCBI): domain Eukaryota; kingdom Metazoa; phylum Chordata; class Mammalia; order Artiodactyla; family Delphinidae; genus Stenella; species Stenella coeruleoalba. The sequence continues at coordinate 6,207,190 of NC_137155.1, read as the reverse complement.
AGGATAGGTGTTAGCTCTTCTCTAAATGTTTGATAGAATTCGCCTGTGAAGCCATCTGGTCCTTGGCTTTTGTTTGTTGGAAGATTTTTAATCACAGTTTCAATTTCAGTGCTTGTGATTGGTCTGTTCGTATTTTCTATTTCTTCCTGGTTCAGTCTCCGAACATTGTGCATTTCTAAGAATTTGTCCATTTCTTCCAGGTTGTCTATTTTATTGGCATATAGTTGCTTTTAGAATGAACTTTGTGACAATAACTCTACTACCCAAAGAAATCTACAGATTCAATGCAATCCCTATCAAACTATCACTGGCATTTTTCACAGAACTAGGACAAAAAATTTCACAATTTGTATGGAAACACAAAAGACCCCGAATAACCAAAGCAACCTTGAGAAAGAAGAATGGAGCTGGAGGAATCAGGCTCCCTGACTTCAGACTATACTACAAAGCTGCAGTCATCAAGACAGTATGGTACTGGCACAAAAACAGAAATATAGATCAATGGAACAGGATAGAAAGCCCAGAGATAAACCCATGCACATATGGTCACCTTATCTTTGATAAAGGAGACAAGAATATACAGTGGAGAAAACACAGCCTCTTCAATAAATAGTGCTCTGAAAACTGCACAGATACATGTAAAAGAATGAAATTAGAACACTCCCTAACACCATACACAAAAATAAACTCAAAATGGATTGAAGACCTAAATGTAAGACCAAACACCATCAGACTCTTGGAGGAAAACATAGGTAGAACACTCTATGACATAAATCACAGCAAGGTCCTTCTTGACCCACCTCCTAGAGAAATGGAAATAAAAACAAAAATAAACAAATGGGACCTAATGAAACTTCAAAGCTTTTGCACAGCAAAGGAAACCATAAACAAGATGAAAAGACAACCCTCAGAATGGGAGAAAATATTTGCAAATGAAGCAACCGACAAAGAATTAATCTCCAAAACTTACAAGCAACTCATGCAGCTCTATATCAAAAAAACAGACAACCAAATCCAAAAATGGGTAGAAGACCTAAATAGACATTTCTCCGAAGAAGATATATAGATTGCCAACAAACACATGAAAGAATGCTCAACATCATTAATCATTAGAGAAATGCAAATCAAAACTACAATGAGATATCATCTCACACTGGTCAGAATGGCCATCATCAAAAACTCTACAAACAATAAATGCTGGAGATGGTGTGGAAAAAAGGGAACCCTCTTGCACTGTTGGTGGGAATGTAAATTGATACAGCCACTATGGAGAACAGTATGGAGGTTCCTTATAAAACTAAAAATAGAACTACCATACAACCCAGCAATCCCACTACTGGGCATATACCCTGAGAAAACCATAATTCTAAAAGAGTCATGTACCAAAATGTTCATTGTTCATTGTAAATGTTCTATTTACAATAGCCAGGACATGGAAGCAACCTAAGTGTCCATCAACAGATGAATGGATAAAGAAGATGTGGCACATATATACAATGGAATATTACTCAGCCATAAAAAGGAACAAAATTGAGTTATTTGTAGTGAGGTGGATGAACCTAGAGACTGTCATACAGAGTGAAGTAAGTCAGAAAGAGAAAAATAAATACTGTATGCTAACACATATTTATGGAATCTAAAAAAAATAAAAAGAAAACAAAATCGATCTGAAGAACCCAGGGGCGGGATAGGAATAAATACGCAGACTTAGAATGGACTTGAGGAGACAGGGAGGGGGAAGGGTAAGCTGGGATGAAGTGAGAGAGTGACATGGACTTTTATATACTACCAGATGTAAAATAGATAGCTAGTGGGAAGCAGCCACACAGCACAGGGAGATCAGCTTGGTGCTTTGTGACCACCTACAGGGGTGGGATAGGGAGTGTGGGAGGGAGACACAAGAGGGAGGAGATATGGGGATATATGTGTATGTGTAGCTGATTCACTTTGTATAAAGCAGAAACTAACACACCATTGTAAAGCAGTTATACCCCAATAAAGATGTTTAAAAAAAAAAAGAACAGAGAAGAACTACAAAAACAAACAGAAGGGAAGTAACAAAATGGTAATAAGTACATACCTATCAATAATCACCTTAAATGTCATTGGACTAAATGCTCCAAACAAAAGACAGAGGGTGGTTGAATGGATAAAAAAACCAAGACCCCTCTATATGCTTCTTACAAGAGACTCACCTTAGAGCTAAAGACACATGCAGCCTGAAAGTGAGAGAATGGAAAAAGGTGTTTCATGCAAATGGAAACAACAAGAAAGCTGAAGTAGCCATACTCACATCAGACAAATTAGACTTTAAAACAAAGTCCATACAAAAGACAAAGAAGGGCAACATATAATGATAAAGAGATCAATAAAAGAAGAGGATATAACATTTGCTAACATATATGTCCCTAATACAGGAGCACCTAAGTAGATAAAGCAAATATTACCAGACATGAAGGGAGAAATTGGCAATAACACAATTATAGTAGGGGTCTTTAACACCCATTTATATCAATGGACAGGTCATCCAGACCAAAAATCAATAAGGAAATGGTAGTCTTAAATGACATATTAGACCAGTTGGGCTTATTAGATATCTACAGGACATTCTATCCCAAACCAGCAAAATACACATTCTTTTCAATTGCACATAGGAGGTTATCCAGGATGGATCACATGTTAGACCACGATACAAGTGTCAACAAATTTAAGAGGACAGAACTTATATCAAGCATTTTTTCTGACCACAACAGTATGAAACTAGAAATCAATTACAGGAAGAAAAATGGGAAAAACACAAACGTGTGAAGACTAAACAACATACTTCTAAAAAAGACCCAATGGATCAATGAAGAAAGCAAAGAGGAAATAAAAAAATACCTTGAGATAAATAAAAATTAAAATACAACTTTCCAAAATCTATGGGACACAGCAAAAGCAGTTCTAGGAAGGAAGTTTACAGTGATACAAGCCTGCCTCAAGAAACAAGAAAAATCTCAAATAAGCAACCTAATGGAAATAGAAAAAGAAGAAAAAACAAGCCTAAAGTCAACAGAAGGAAGGAAATAATAAAGATAAAAGAGGAAATAAATAAAATAGAGACCAAGAAAACCCCCAGAAACCCAAAATAGGAAAGATCAATGAAACCAAGAATTGGTTTTTAGAAAAGAAATCATTGTGGTTTTTCAAAACCACAGTGAGATATAACCTCACATCTTTCAGAATGGCTATTATCAGCAAGACCACAAATAACAAATGTTGGCGAGAATGTGGAGAAAAGGGAACCCTTGTACACAGTTGATGTGAATGTAAATTGGTGCAGCCACTATGGAGAACAGTGTGGAGGTTCCTCAAAAAACTAAAAATAGAGCTGTCATATGATTTAGCAATTCCACTCCTGGGTGTACATCTGAAGAAAATGAAAACACTAATTAGAAATGATACATGCACCCCAATGTTCTTAGCAGCCCTATTTACAATAGCCAAGATATGGAAACAACCTAAGTGCCCATGAATAGATGAATGGATAAAGGAGATGTGGTATAGGACTCCCCTGGTGGTCCAGTGGTTAAGACCCTGCACTTCCACTGCAGGGGGCGTGGGTTTGATCCCTGAGTGAGGAACTAAGATCCCACAAGCTGTGTGGTGTGGCCAAAAAAAAGATGTGGTAGATGTAAACAATGGACTCTTACTCAGCCATGAAGAAGAATGACATTTTGCCATTTGCAACAACATGGATGAACCTGGAGGTTTTTATGCTTAGTGAGATAATCAGACAGAGAAAGACAAATATTGTATGTTTTCACTTATCTGTGGAATCTAAAAAATTAAAACAAATGAATAAATATAACAAAAAAGAAACAGACTCACATACAGAGAGAGCAAATTAGTGGTTACCAGTGGGGAGAGGGAATGGGGGAGGGGCAAGACTGGGGTAGGGGATTAAGAGGTACAAACCGCTATGTATAAAATAAATAAGCTACAAGGATACAGCACAGGGAATACAGCCAATATTTTATAATAACTTTCAATGGAGTATAATCTATAAAAATATTGAATCACTATATTGTACACCTGAAACTAATATAATATTGTAAAGCAACTGTATTTCAATTAAAAGTAAATGAATATGTAAAGAAATAAATAAAATGCATCCTGAAAAAAATTAACAAATGAAAAATTTATTGCAAACTGCTATAATGGAAATATAGCTTAAATTTGGAATTAAAAGTTAATGGAGAAATATGATTTAGCAAAACAGCAACAGTCCCAACAATAAAAATGTGTTAGCCACAATTCAACTTTGTAAAGTCAAAACAATCTAAAGATGAAGTAAAATGTTTATTGCCTTATAAATAAATTGCACGAATTCTCCACTGATAACACCAAATCACCTTTACTTTAAGCCGGACACACCTGGACGCTGCTTAGGGACTGCCTGATATATATGAGCTGTGGATGCTCCCAGGTCCTCTCAGGACTCCTTCCCTGCTTTCTCCCTTCCTGCATTTTACAAATACTTGTAAATCATCTTTGTGCAAAACACTGTGTTGGCCCCTGGCATTCAGTGATGAGCTATCTCCACAGCCCCTGCCCCCTCAGAACCTACATTTCATTGAGAAAGAGAGACACTAATCAAATTATACAATGTGTAGGTACCAATGAACAAGAATATTAGGTATTAGGGGAACCTGATCCAGTGTGTCGGGGTGTGTGTGTGTGAAGGGGGGAGTGGGATCCAAAAGGTACAGGGATTCCTGAGGAAGTCACATGTGAGTTGTGACCTAAGGATGACCAGATGAGGGGTGATCACAGGGCTGAGAATGTTCCAGAAAGAAGGATAGAATACATCAAAGCTCTGAGGCCAAAGGGAGCATCGTGGATTCTACAAACTGAAAGAAGGTCCTTGGTGGCTGAAACCCAGAAATAGAGAATTGGTATAGATTCACGTGGGCCAGGAAAGGCGGGCAGAAGTCTGATTATTCAGGGATATATAGAACCTGTATAAGCATGGAGTTTTACCCTGGTTAGTGGTATGATGTAGTGAGATTTGTATTTTAAAAAGATATCTCTGGTGGCAACATGGAGAATGAATTGGAGGAGAACAAGAGTGGAGGTGGAGAGACCAATTAGCTGTGGTTCCAGGAAAAAAAAAAAAAAAAAAAGGATCATGCCAAGTTTCTGCATTGCTTGAGTGGATATATGGGTTCAATCATCAGGATTGAACTGATGAATTTGTATTTGAATATATTACATTTGAGCTACATTTTTTTTTTTTTTTTTTTTGCGGTATGCGGGCCTCTCACTGTTGCGGCCTCTCCCGTTGCGGAGCACAGGCTCCAGACACGCAGCCTCAGCGGCCATGGCTCACGGGCCCAGCTGCTCCACGGCATGTGGGATCTTCCCGGACCGGGGCACGAACCCGTGTCCCCTGCTTCGGCAGGTGGACTCTCAACCACTGCGCCACCAGGGAAGCCCTGAGCTACTTTTAAAATATCCAAACGGCAATGCCAAGTAGGCAAATTTGGAAATCAAGCCTGAAGTTCAGAAATGTATTGTAGAATTGGAAATAAAGGCCTGAAAAGTTGTCAACATATCAATAATATTTAAAACCATGGAAATTCGTGAGTTTACCCAGAGAGAAGACAGTAGAGACCGAGAGACAAAGGAGAAGGAGGTCTCGTCTTGATCTTGAAAAAACCCCACATTTATTGCCAAGTGGGAGGAGGGTGAAGTGGCAAATGACACAGACTTGGAGCAGACAGATATGTAAGAGAAGGACCAGGAGAGAGTGTGGTGGGGAAGCCAAAGGTAAACAATGATTCACAAAGGAGGAAATGGTCAGAATGCCAAATGCTACGGAGAAGCCAGGCATGATAAAGAGTAAATATTACCCATTGGATCTGGTGATGTCAAAGTCATTGGTAACATTAGTGACAGCTGTTTTGGGAAAGTCTGGGGTGGGGGTGGATGCCAGATTTACGTGGGCTGAAGCATGACTCAGATCCTGTTTTCATAGGACTCCCGACTTTTGATTCTGTCCATTTATAATTCCTTGTCTGCCCTTTGAACCTGGTCTCCCTGTCTTGACTATCAGACTTGACTCAGCCCCAATCTACAAGACCTTCCTTCTTTCCTAATAGTCCCTTTGGAACCCAATTCTTGGTTCTACTCCAGCCAGCATCCCAGACAACACATAAGCTATTCCTTAAGTGAAGATAATTGAAGCTTTACCCATCAAAGTAATGAGATGTGGACTTCAGGCTTGAATCCAGGTTTTACCACTAATTGCACAGAATTGGAAAGTTGCTTAACTTCAGTTTCCTCATCATCGAAGTGAGGACTAATCATACCTATTCTACTGTGTCGTTGTGAGGATTAGCATTCCTGGTACATGATGGTTGCTCAATAAATGGTAGTTACATTCCCCCAACTTTTCTGTCCTTTCAGGAAATAATATCCCTTTAAGCATCTTTCTAAGGAGTATTCCTAAATTTAAAGAAATGTTTCTAAAGTGATATATTGTAATCAGGGAATGTAGTTGCTTCCCTGGTGACATTGCTTTCTTCACCCAACATTTACTTGTCAAGACCCTTTTATGTGACAAACACAGAGCCAGGATTTGGGCAGTCAGTGATGATCAAGAAGGACATGGCTCTTTGCCACATGAAACTCATAATGTAGTGCAGCAGGTAGGCAATGTAACAAGAAAGTAAAGTCATAAATAACATGATTGTAAATTTTGATAGGTGCCGGGAAGGAAATATAAAAGGCGCTGAGAAACAGAATGGTGGGTTAGGGCTGCTTCAAGTGGAGCCATTGGAAGGAGGTTTTTCTTAGCCTTTGATGTGTAAGCTGCCATCTGAAGGACATGAAGGAATGAAGGACATTTGTCATTTTGACCTTCATTGAGAGCCTGGGCTATAACACAGAGGTCCCCGAGGAACTAATGAAGTGTGTTGGTACATTAGCCTCTACACGGAATCCACAACTAGGCGGCTATGCCTTATTAACTTGTAGTATTTTTCTTTCTCCTTCACCATCTGTCAGTTGATCAAGTCAATCACCTTTTAAATATTTGCTGTTTCGAATCTCTTTGTGAGCTGAGAAATTTTAGAATCAGGCTGGTTAGAAACACACAAAGATGAAAATGAAATTGGCTTTGGATGAGTCCTCTCTTATGAGTAAAGTACCTAAACTTCAGAGCCTTAACGTTGCAGCAGCTCATCAAGTGTCTTGGGGGCCAGTCTTGCTTCTGGAGTCTTGGCTAAGTTCTGACAAGTAGGGTTCAGAGAAGGTGACTTCTGGGCAAGAAAAGGGATGCTGTGCAACCATAAGCAATTATGACATGTTATCTTTGTAAATTAGGTGACCAGTTGAATCTGCATAGAGCCCTAGCTTGCAAAGGATTAACTGTAAACCTGGGAGGGCCCTGGGCAAATAGAATGACTAGTTGCCTTTCTGATTTTGTGGTTTTTCTGTCCCTCCATTAGTGGCTGTCACTTCCACCACATGATAAGGTGTCCTCTCATTAGGACCTCTATCTTTGCATTCCTTAGTTGAGACAGCTTAGCTGAGAACTGTGTTTGGAGTGAGAGGAAAAAGGATGAGAGGAATGCCCAAGTGCCTCACGTCCTAAGTCACATTCAGGGCTGATCATTAGGGGTTGTTTTATTTTTTTTATTATTTTAATAAATTTATTTATTTTAATTTTTGGCTGCATTGGGTCTTTGTTGCTGTGCATGGGCTTTCTTCGTTGCGGTGCGTGGGCTTCTCATTGCGGTGGCTTCTTCTGTTGTGGAGCACAGGTTCTAGGCATGTGGGCCTCAGTAGTTGTGGCACATGGGCTCAGTAGTTGGGGATTGCGGGCTCTAGTGCACAGGCTCAGTAGTTGTGGCGTATGGGCTTAGTTGCTCTACGGCATGTGGGATCTTCCCAGACCAGGGCTTGAACCTCTGTCCCCTGCATTGGCAGGCGGATTCTTAACCACTGCGCCACCAGGGAAGACCCTAAGCGTTGTTTTAGAAGCTCAGAGTTGCCTGTTATATATTTGAACTTGAGTCTGAAAAGGCACATAGAAGAGAGAATAGAAGGAGTGTTGTTTTTAAAAAAAATTATTGAAATATAGTTGATTTATTAATTTCTGCTGTACAGCAAAGTGATTCAGGTATATATATATGTGTATATATATATATATATATATATATATTCTTTTTCATATTCTTTTCCACTGTAGTTTATCATAGGATATTGGATATAGTTCCCTGTGCTATACAGTAGGACCTTGTTGTTTATCCATCCTATATGTAATAGTTTGCATCTGCTAATCCCAAACTCCCAATCCTTTCCTCCCCCACCCCCTCCCCCTTGGCAGCCACAAGTCTGTTTTCTATGCTGTTTCTGTTTCATAGATATGTTCATTTGTATTGTATTTTAGATTCCACATATAAGTCATATCATATGGTATTTGTCTGTCTCTGTCTGACTTACTTCGCTTAGTATGATAATCTCTAGGTCTATCCATGTTGCTGTAAAAGGCATTATTTCATTCTTTTTTAAGGCTGATTAATATTCCATTATATATATATATATATATATATATATACACACACACACACACTACATCTTTATCTATTTATCTGTCAAGGGACATTTAGGTTGCTTCCATGTCTTGGCTATTGTAAATAGTGCTGCTATGAACACAGGGATGCATCTATCTTTTCAAATTATAGTTTTGTCTGCATATATGCTCAGGGGTGGGATTTCTGGATCACATGGCAACTCTATTTTTGGTTTTTTGAGGAACATCCATATCTTTTCCCAAGGTGGCTGCACCAATTTACATTCCCACCAATAATGTAGGAATTTCCTTTTCTCCACACCCCCTCCAGCACTTGTTATTTGTAGACTTTTTCATGATGGCCATTCTGACTAGTGTAGGGTGGTACCTCATTGTAGTTTTGATTTGCATTTCTCTAATAATTAGCAGTGATGAGCATATTTTTGTATGCTTATTGGCCATCTGTATGTCTTCTTTGGAGAAAAGTCTTAGAAGGAGTGTGTTTCTAGCACCCTCTCTTCCAGGGTGTACAGTTTCAAATGGCATTAACTTTCCCCTCCTACAGGAGAGCTTGGTGACGGGGAGGTGAGAAAAAGGGAAGCAAGTCCTAAAATGATTTTCTATCCTTAAAGAGAAATGGGAATGACAGTGTTTCTTACCCCTTTGTTACAACATCTCCCATGAAGGATAGTGTTTTCTTATTTTTAGAATCTCTTCTACTCCAAGAATACCAGCCCTGCTTCAGATAACTTCAAGTCAGGGCCAATGAGAGAGACAGAAGAACAAAGGATAGATCCAATTTGGGGATTTTATTCTCACTATTGAAATGAACTTTTTGACTTTGTAGTTGAATTACAGAGTATGTCTCTCTCTCAGAAAATGAAGAGTTCATCCCCAGAGAGTTACAGGACAAGTTCTCAGAAACTATCGGTGAATTCAACACAGAAATGTAGTATTTATGTACTCTTTCTGTTACAACTCTCTGAAAAGCCAACCTAGCCCAAGAATTGAGAAAGAGGTGTGGGAGACTGGGAGAGCTTCAGGGAGCCTCACCCTCTGGACACTAATTTTGGTGACAAATGATTGACAGGCAGTGAGTGTTGTGGAAGGACAATGCAGAGAGCAATTAAGAGGCCCAGGGGCAATGGTTGACCCTGGAACTAATTCGTGCAACTTTGAACAAAATTATATAATTTCTTTTGGTCTTGATTTCCTCCTTTAAAAAATGAGATTGCACTTTAATAATTGTTATGGACTTTCCAGCTTGGAAAACCTGATTCTGTGGAAAAATAAGGCATTACTCGGGTCAATCTAAATCTACGGTGACCCTACAGAAGTTCTAAAATCCATTTAGATATTTTACATACGGATGTCGAAGCCAATACAGCATTAAGTAGTCTAGAGGATTGGGTAGGTTAGAGGTGCATGTGCAATGCGGCCTCCGTATGAAAATTCTCCCAGCTGATAGTCTTAGTTATTGCTATCATTATGTTTAAAATTGAAATGAAAGTATTTCATATAAAATCGTAACATAAATCATACAGTACGTAGAGGTGATGATAGCTATGAAAAGAGGACTCCTTTACACATAGGAAAAAAGATTGGAAAGAAAGTCAATGTACCCTTTTGAAAACAGTTATATTTGGAGGACGGAACTAAGAAGTGCTTTTTCTTTTTTCTATTGCTCTGAATTTTTACATTTTTCTTTGAGTATTGACTATTTTGTGATTAGTATATATATATATATTTATTTATTTATTTTAACATCTTTATTGGAGTATAATTGCTTTACAATAGTGTGTTAGTTTCTGCTCTATAACAAAGTGAGTCAACTATACATAAACATATATCCCCATATCTCTTCCCTCTTGAGTCTCCCTCCCACCCTCCCTATCCCACCCCTCTAGGTGGACACAAGCACCAAGCTGATCTCCCTGTGCTATGTGGCTGCTTCCCACTAGCTATCTATTTTACATTTGGTAGTGTATAGTGTATATATGTCCATGCCACTCTCTCACTTCGTCCCAGCTTACACTTCCCCTCCCTGTGTCCTCAAGTCCATTCTCTACGTTTGCGTCTTTATTCCTGTCCTGCCCCTAGGTTCTTCAGAACCACTTTTTTTTTTTTTAGATTCCATATATATGTGTTAGCATACGGTATTTGTATTCTCTTTCTGACCAACTTCTCTCTGTATGACAGTCTCTAGGTCCATCCACCTCACTACAAATAACTCAATTTTGTTCCTTTTTATGGCTGAGTAATATTCCATTGTATATATGTGCCACATCTTCTTTATCCATTCATCTGTTGATGGACACTTAGGTTGCTTCCATGTCCTGGCTATTGTAAATAGAGCTGCAATGAACATTGTGGTATAATACTCTTTTTGAATTATGGTTTTCTCAGGATATATACCCAGTAGTGGGATTGCTGGATCATATGGTAATTCTATTTTTAGTTTTTTAAAGAACCTCAATACTGTTCCCTATAGTGGCTGTATCAATTTACATTCCCACAAACAGAGCAAGAGGGTTCCTTTTTCTCCACACCCTCTACAGCACTTTTTGTTTGTAGATTTTTTTTTTGTGGTACGTGGGCCTCTCACTGTTGTGGCCTCTCCCGTTGCGGAGCACACGCTCTGGACGCACAGGCTCAGCGGCCATGGCTCACAGGCCTAGCCACTCTGCAGCATGTGGGATCCTCCCGGACCGGGGCACGAACCTGTGCCCCCTGCATCGGCAGGCAGACTCTCAACCACTGCGCCACCAGGGAAGCCCTTGTTTGTAGATTTTTTGATGATGGCCATTCTGACTGGTGTGAGGTGATACCTCATTGTAGTTTTGATTTGCATTTCTCTAATGATTAATGATGTTGAGCATCCTTTCATGTGTTGGCCATCTGTATATCTTCTTTGGAGAACGGTCTGTTTAGATCTTCTGCCTATTTTTGGATTGGGTTCTTTGTTTTTTTTGATATTGAGCTGCATGTGCTGCCTGTATATTTTGGAGATTAATCCTTTGTCAGTTGCTTCATTTGCAAATATTTTCTCCCATTCTGAGGGTTGTCTTTTCGTCTTGTTTATGGTTTCCTTTGCTGTGCAAAAGCTTTGAAGTTTCATTAGGTCCCATTTGTTTATTTTTGTTTTTATTTCCATTTCTCTAGGAGGTGGGTCAAAAAGGATCTTGCTGTGATGTGTGTCATAGAGTGTTCTGCCTAGGTTTTCCTCTAAGAGTTTTACAGTGTCTGGCCTTACATCTAGGTCTTCAATCCATTTTGAGTTTATTTTTGTGTATGGTGTTAGGGAGTGTTCTAATTTCATTCTTTTACATGTAGCTGTCCAGTTTTCCCAGCACCACTATTGAAGAGGCTGTCTTTTCTCCATTGTATATTCTTGTCTCCTTTATCAAAGATAAGGTGACTATATGTGCATGGGTTTATCTCTGGGCTTTCTTTCCTGTTCCATTGATCCATATTTCTGTTTTTGTGCCAGTACCATACTGTCTTGATGACTGTAGCTTTGTAGTATAGTCTGAAGTCAGGGAGCCTGATTCCTCCAGCTCCGTTTTTTTCCCTCAAGACTGCTTTGGCTATTTGGGGTCTTCTGTGTCTCCATACAAATTTTAAGAATTTTTTCTTCTAGTTCTGTGAAAAATGCCATTGGTAATTTGATAGGGGTTGCATTGAATCTGTAGATTGCTTTGGGTAGTAGAGTCATTTTTACAATGTTGATTCTTCCAATCCAAGAACATGGTATATCTCTCCATCTGTTTGTATCATCTTTAATTTCTTTCATCAGTGTCTTATACTTTTCTGCACACAGGTCTTTTGTCTCCTTAGGTAGGTTTATTCCTAGGTATTTTATCCATTTGTTGCAATGGTAAATGGGAGTGTTTCCTTAATTTCTCTTTCAGATTTTTCATCATTAGAGTATAGGAATGCAAGAGATTTCTGTGCATTAATTTTGTATTCTGCAACTTTACCAAATTCATTGAGTAGCTTTAATAGTTTTCTGGTGGCATCTTTAGGATTCTCTATCTATAGTATCATGTCATCTGCAAACAGTGACAGTTTCATTCCTCTTTTCCAATTTGTATTCTTTTGTTTCTTTTTCTTCTCTGCTTGCTGTGGCTAGGACTACCAAAACTATGTTGAATAATAGTGGTGAGAGTGGACATCCTTGTCTTATTTCTGATCTTAGAGGAAATGCTTTCAATTTTTCGCTATTGAGAATAATGTTGGCTGTGGGTTTGTCTCATATGGCCTTTATTATGTTGTGGTAGGTTCCCTCTATGTCCACTTTCTGGAGAGTTTTTATCATAAATGGGTGTTGAATTTTGTCTAAAGCTTTCTGTGCATCTATTGAGATGATCATATGGATTTTATTCTTCAATTTGTTAATATGGTGTATGACATTGATTGATTTGCATATATTGAAGAATCATTTCATCCCTGAAATAAATCCCACTTGTTCATGGTGTATGGTCCTTTTAGTGTGTTGTTGGATTTTGTTTGCTAGGGTTTTGTTGAGGATTTTTGCATCTATATTCATCAGTGATATTGGTCTGTAATTTTCTTTTTTTGTAGTATCTTTGTCTGATTTTGGTATCAGGGTGATTATGGCCTCATAGAATGAGGTTGGGAGTGTTCCTTCCTCTGCAAATTTTTGGAAGAGCTTGAGAAAGATGGGTGTTTGCTCTTCTCTAAATATTTGATAGAATTCACCTGTGAAGCCATCTAGTCCTAGACTTTTGTTTGTTGGAAGATTTTTATTCACAGTTTCAATTTCATTACTTGTGATTGGTTTATTCGTATTTTCTATTTCTTTCTGGTTCAGTCTTGGAAGGTTATACCTTTCTAAGAATTTGTCCATTTCTTCCAGGTTGTCCATTTTATTGGCATAGAGTTGCTTGTAGTAGTCTCTTAGGATGCTTTGTATTTCTGCGGTGTCTGTTGTAACTTCTCCTTTTTCATTTCTAATTTTATTGGTTTGAGTCCTCTCCTTCTTTTTCTTTATGAGGCTGGCTAATGGTTTATCAGTTTTGTTTATCTTCTCTAAGAGCCAGCTTTTAGTTTTATTGATCATTGTTATTGTTTTCTTTGTTTCTATTTCATTTATTTCTTCTCTGATCTTTATGATTTCTTTCCTTCTGCTAACTTTGGGTTTTGTTTGTCCTTCTTTAGCTACTTCCTTTAGGTGTAAGGTTAGATTGTTTATTTGAGATTTTTCTGGTTTCTTGAGGTAGGCTTTTATTGTTATAAACTTCCCTCTTAGAACTGCATCCCATAGGTTTTGGATCATTGTGTTTTCATTGTAATTTGTCTCTAGGTATTGTCTGATTTCCTCATTGATTTCTTCAGTGATCTCTTGTTTATTTAGTAACATGTTGTTTAGATTCCATGTATTTGTGTTTTTTACGTTTTTTCCCGTTGTTGATTTCTAATCTCATAGCGTTGTGTTCAGAAAAGGTGCTTGATATGATTTCAATTTTCTTAAATTTACCAAGGCTTGATTTGTGACCCAAGATATGATCTATCCTGGAGAATGTTCCATGAGCACTGGAGAAGAAAGTGTATTCTGTTGTTTTGGTATGGAATTTCCTATAAATATCAGTTAATTCCACCTTGTTCAGTGTATCATTTAAAGCTTGTGTTTCCTTATTTATTTTCCTTTTTTAAAAAAAAATTATTTATTTATTTATTTATTTTGGCTGCATTGGTTTTTTTTCCTAACGTTTTTATTGGAGTATAATTGCTTTACAACGGTGTGTTAGTTTCTGCTTTATAGCAAAGTGAATCAGTTATACATATACATATATCCCTATATCCCTTCCCCCTTGCATCTCCCTCCCTCCCACCCTCCCTATCCCAACCTTCTAGCTGGTCACAAAGCACCGAGCTGATCTCCCTCTGCTATGTGGCTGCTTCCCACTAGCTATCTATTTTACATTTGGTAGTGTATATATGTCCATGCCACTCTCTCACTTTGTCCCAGCTTACCCTTCCCCCTCCCCATATCCTCAAGTCCATTCTCTAGTAGGTCTGCATATTTATTCCCATCTTGCTCCTAGGTTCTTCATGAACATTTCTTTTTTTTTTCTTTTTTTTTTAGATTCCCTATATATGTGTTAGCATACGATATTTGTTTTTCTCTTTCTGACTTACTTCACTCTGTATGACAGACCCTAGGTCCATCCACCTCACTACAAATAACTCAATTTCGTTTCTTATTATGGCTGAGTAATATTCCGTTTTATATATGTACCACATATTCTTTATCCATTCATCTGTCGATGGACACTTAGGTTGCTTCCAAGTCCTATTGTAAATAGAGCTGCAATGAATATTGTGGTGCATGACTCTTTTTGAGTTATGGTTTTCTCAGTGTATATTCCCAGTAGTGAGATTGCTGGGTTGTGTGGTAGTTTTATTTTTACTTTTTTGAGGAACCTCCATACTGTTCTCCATAGTGGCTGTATCAATTTACATTCCCACCAACAGTGTATGAGGGTTCCCTTTTCTCCACACCCTCTCCAGCATTTATTGTTTGTAGATTTTTTGATGGCCGTTCTGACTGGTGTGAAATGATATCGTATTGTAATTTTGATTTGCATTTCTCTAATCATTAATGATGTTGAGCATTCTTTCATGTGCATTATTTATTTTCATTTTGGATGATCTGTCCATTGGTGAAAGTGAGGTGTTAAAGTCCCCTATTATGATCGTGTTACCTTCAATTTCCCCCTTTATGACTGTTAGCATTTGCCTTAAGTATTGAGCTGCTCTTATGTTGGGTGCATGAATATTTAAAATCGTTATATCTTCTTCTTGGCTTGATCCCTTGATCATCATGTAGTGTCCTTCTTTGTGTCTTGTAATAGTCTTTATTTTAAAGTCTGTTTTGTCTGATATGATATGAGAGTTGCTACTCCAGCTTTCTTTCTTTTTTTTTTTTGGTTCAAGCAGAGATTTATTAGAGTTTTTAATTTTGAATCAACTGCTATCCAATTATGTCAAAAGCTTGGTAGAGATTAGTGATATAGTATTACAGCAATCCAAGATGAATAATGCATTTTAACTTCTCTAAAATTAGGATATATCTTATAATCAATGAGATTGTATAACTGAAATCTTTTTTTTTCTTTCTTAGAAATACTGAGAAATGCACTGTATAGTTGATGGCATCTTACATACAAAATACCATATATTGGATCAATAGCCTAAAAGATTCCCATTTGGGTCAACATCCTCAGAATTTCCTGGAGAGTCCTCTTTAGTAAGTTTCTTGGTCTGTGTTAAATCAGCAGTATATCTTGGAGCAGGATCCAGGCATTTGCATCTAAAGAAGTTTTCCAGGTGATCCTTTTGTGTAACAATATCAATAAGGTCAGCAGGAATTCAAGGTGGAATGAGGCATCCGTGACGCCATATAATTTATCAACCAAACCAAGATACTTCTTTTTTTTTTTTCTTTTCCTTTGTGCTTTGTCTAATTTTCCTTGCTCATAGGGGGCCCAGAGCAGAGGCCTTGCCTCTGGCCCTCCTGGTGCAAAACAGCCGCGTGGGACACTGCATCTCAGACACTCCGTGCAGCAGTGTTTCTCACGACACTGCGATTCTCCACCTTTCTTTTGATTTCCATTTGCATGGAGTATCTTTTTTCATACCCTCACTTTCAGTCTGTATGTGTCCCTAGGTCTGAAGTGGGTCTCTTGTAGACAGCATATATGCAGGTCTTGTTTTTGTATCCATTCAGCCAGTCTATGTCTTTTGGCTTGAACATTTAATCTGTTTACATTTAAGGCAGTTATCAATATGTGTTTTCCTATTATCATTTTCGTAATTGTTTTGGGTTTGTTATTGTAGGTCTTTTCCTTCTCTTGTGTTTTCTGCCTAGGGAAGTTCTGTTAGGATTTGTTGTAAAGCTGGTTTGGTGGTTCTCAATTCTCTTAGCTTTTGCTTGTCTGTAAAGGTTTTAATTTCTCTACCAAATCTGAATGAGATCCTTGCTGGGTAGAGTAATCTTGGTTGTTGGTTTTTCTCTTTCATCACTTTAAATATGTCCTGCCATTCCCTTCTGGCTTGCAGTGTTTCTGCTGAAAGATCAGCTGTTAACCTTATGGGGATTTCCTTGTGTGTTATTTGTTGCTTTTCCCTTGCTGCTTTTAATATTGTTTCTTTGTATTTAATTTTTGATAGTATGATTAATATGTGTCTTGACATGTTTCTCCTTAGATTTATCCTTTATTGGACTCTCTGTGCTTCCTGGGCTTGATTGACTATTTCCTTTCCCATATTAGGGAAGTTTTCAACTATAATCTCTTCAAATATTTTCTCAGTCTCTGTCTTTTTCTCTTCTTCTTCTGGGACCCCTATAATTTGAATGTTGGTGCATTCAATTTTGTCCCAGAGGTCTCTGAGACTGTCCTCACTTCTTTTCAGTCTTTTATCTTTATTCTGCTCTGAAGTAGTTATTTCCATTATTTTGTCTTCCAGCTCACTTATCTGTTCTTCTGCCTCAATAATTCTACTATTGATTCCTTCTAGAGAATTTTAAATTTCATTTATTGTGTTGTTCACCATTGTTTGTTTGCTCTGTATTTCTTCTAGGTCCTTGTTAAACCTTTCTTGTATTTTCTCCATTCTATTTCCAAGATTTTGGATCATCTTTACTATCATCACTCTGAATCCTTTTTCAGGTAGACTGCCTATTTCCTCTTCATTTGTTTGGTCTGATGGGTTTTCACCTTGCTCTTTCATCTACTGTGTATTTCTCTGTCTTCTCATTTTGCTTAACTTGCTGTGTTTGGGGTCTCCTTTCTTCTGGCTCCAGATTTGTATTTCCCGTAGTTTTTGGTGTCTGCCCCCAGTGGCTAAGGTTGGTTCAGTGGGTTGTGTAGGCTTCTCAGTGGAGGGGACTGGTGCCTGTGTTCTGGTGGATGAGGCTGGACCTTGTCTTTCTGGTGGGCAGGACTGCATCTGGTGGTGTGTTTTGGGGTGTCTGTGAATTTAGTATGATTTTAGACAGCCTCTCTGCTAATGGGTGGGGTTGTGTTCCTGTCTTGCTAGTTGTGTGGCATAGGGTGTCCATCACTGCAGTTTGCTGGTGGTTGGGTGGAGCTGGGTCTTAGCACTGAGATGGAGATCTCTGAAAGAGCTTTTGCTGTTTGATATTACGTGGGGCCGGGAGGTCTCAGGTGGACCAATGTCCTGAATTTGGCTCTCCCACCTCAGAGGCTCAGGCTTGACACCTGGCTGGAGCACCAAGACTCTGTCAGTGACCCGGCTCAGAAGAAAAGGGAGAAAATAAAAGAAAGAAAGAAAAAATAAAATAAAATGTTATTAAAATAAAGTAATAAAAAAAATAGAGAGCAACCAACCAAAAGAGAAACCCACCAATGATAACAAGCACTAAAAATTATACTAAAACAAACAAACAGATAAAATGGACAGACAGAACCCTAGGACAAATGGTAAAAGCAAAGCTATACAGACAAAATCACACAAGGAACCATACACATACACACTCACAAAAGGAGAAAAAGGAAAATATATACATATAAAAAAAAGGAAGTGAGCAACCAAATCAATAAACAAATCTACTAATGATAATAAACTCTAAATGCTAAACTAAGATAAACATAAGACCAGAAACAAATTAGATGCAGAAAGCAAACCCCAGGTCTACAGTTGATCCCAAAGTCCACCACCTCAATTTGGGGATGATTTGTTGTCTGTTCATGTATTCCACAGATGCAGGGTACATCAATTTGCTTGTGGAGATTTAATCTGCTGCTCCTGAGGCTGCTGGGAGAGATTTCTCTTTCTCTTCTTTGTTCACACAGCTCCTGGGGTTCAGCTTTGGATTTGGACCCGCCTCTGCTTGTAGGTCACCTGAAGGCATCTGTTCCCCTCCCAGACAGGATGGGGTTAAACTAGCAGCTGATTAGGGGCTCTGGCTCACGCAGGCTCGGGGGAGGGCAGGGTATGGAATGCACGGTGAGCCTGTGGCGGCAGAGGCCAGCGTGATGTTGCAACCGCCTGAGGCGCACTGTGTGTTCTCCTGGGAAAGGTGTCCCTGGATCACGGGACCCTGGCGGTGGCGGGCTGCAGAGGCTCTCGAGAAGGGAGGTGTGGAGAGTGACCTGTGCTTGCACACAGGCTTCTTGGTGGCTGCAGCAGCAGCCTTAGCGTCTCATGCCCGTCTCTGGTGTCCTTGCTGATAGCTGTGGCTTGCACCCATCTCTGGAGCTCGTTCAGGTGGTGCTCTGAATCCCCTCTCCTCACGCACCCCAAAACAATGGTCTCTTGCCTCTTAGGCAGGTCCAGACTTTTTCCAGGACTCCCTCCTGGCTAGCTGTGGCACACTAGCCCCCTTCAGGCTGTGTTCATGCAGCCAATCCCAGTCTTCTTCCTGGGATCTGACCTCTGAAGCCAGAGCCTCAGCTCCCAGCCCCCACCCGCCCCGGTGGGTGAGCAGACAAGCCTCTCGGGCTGGTGAGTGCTGGTCGGCACCGATCTTCTGTGTGGGAATCTCTCTGCTTTGCCCTCTGCACCCCTGTTGCCGCGCTCTCCTCCGTGGCTCCGAAGGTTCTGCCTCCGCCACCCGCAGTCTCCGCCCGCGAAGTGGCTTCTAGTGTGTGGAAACCTTTCTTCCTTCACGGCTCCCTCCCACTGGTGCAGGTCCCGTCCCTATCCTTTTATCTCTGTTTATTCTTTTTTCTTTTGCCCTACCCAGGTACGTGGGGGGTTTCTTGCCTTTTGGGGGGTCTGAGGTCTTCTGCCAGTGTTCAGTAGGTGTTCTGTAGGAGTTGTTCCACGTGTAGATGTATTTCTGGTGTATCTGTGGGGAGGAAGGTGATCTTCACGTCTTAGTCCTCCACCATCTTGAAGCTATCCCCGTGATTAGTATTTTGAAACATATTGTACTGAAGCACAAGGTGAATATCTTTTATGCCCAACATTAATAGCAGCAAAATTACTGTGACGTCTGGGCCAAATTAAGGAATCTTGAAAACTGCTTCATATCTATCCCTAAAAATTTGCATTAGATATTTAATTTCTATGCAAAAACTTGCTTTTAACAGAAACATCTGAGGCAAAGGCAGCATCCAGTTTTGTAGTCTTTTCAGAAATATTTTAATCTAGGTGAGTTATTTGAATTTCGTAGGCCACAGTGGTAACAGAAAGAGAAAATAAGAAAACTCTTCTATTTAGCAGAATTTAGGAAATAGCCTTTTGGAAAAGACATCCTCTACACTTAGAAAACTCAGCAGTTAAAATGATTTGCTGGAATTTTGGCATTGGATATTCCACATACCATTTTCTTTTGTAGGATAAGAAATTGGAAAAAAAGACTGTTCTTTTTAGCAGTAAAAGGGTCATTAAACTCTCATTTTGGTTTGAAATTCCTCATTTTTTGTTATTTACAGTGGTTCTTATTCAATACTTCTTTCACTCTATATTTCAAATAAAGTTAGTTTTTGTTATTCTAATTTTAGCTCTAACCCTTTTCCTGCTACTGCCCACCACTAAAATATGAAGGCTGGATTTCATTTCAAGTTTTCAACTGCCCACTGAATGCCCCAGTGAGATCTTCTCGCTCCCTGGTTTGCTGGTGGGAAAATGTTTCTTCTCGCTCTCTGACGGGGAGTATATTGAAAACATTCTCTCTTTTCCCTGAGAGATGGCTGAGGTGATGCCTTTGGGGAGGGGGTGGGCACTTGCTCTGCATCCAATGCTTCTGTTAATTTCCAAATGATGAAATCTGCTGGGCCTTCTCATTAGAGCATTTGGAGAAAGAGATGCTCCGGGGTATGACCGCTGCCAGGAGCTAATGAGACCACTGAGGATGGAAGCACAAATGAAACTAGGTCGTGAGCAGCTGCACCTGCAATGAATAAGCACTGAGAGGACGGAGGCTGATGGCAGGCTCCCATGACACTGCTCTTTGTGCCTCTCCAGGCACTCTTACCTCTTAAGTCATTTGTTACATCCATGATGCCCAGAGATCTCAGTGCTGGTCTAAAGAGCAACCTCAGCTCAGTCCACACAGAGCCCCATGGTGATGGGCCCTTCTAGACCAAGCTCTTTTGATGAATGTCATTTGTTCATTCATTCATTCAACAATTGTTGGGCTTCCCTGGTGGCGCAGTGGTTGAGAGCCCGCCTGCCGATGCAGGGGACACGGGTTCGTGCCCCGGTCCGGGAAGATCCCACATGCCGCAGAGCGGCTGGGCCCGTGAGCCATGGCTGCTGAGCCTGCGCGTCCGGAGCCTGTGCTCCACAACGGGAGAGGCCACAACAGTGAGAGGTCCGCCTACCGCAAAAACAAAAAAACAAAAAAATCCATGTATTATTCAATGTGGTATTTCCAACACCTAGCTGGAATAAAATAGGTGCTCAATAAATGTTGGCTTGAAATTATCAAAACAAAACAAAACAAAACAAAAACAATTATTCATGGAATGTCAGTTACGTGTCAGACACCCTGCTAGGTGGTAGGGATTTCCAAAGGAATTTTAAAATTGGCTGAGCATATGAAGAGAAGGCTAGTATGAAAGATCTAAATTAAAAACAAAGCAAAATAAACAATGCAATTGATTAGGTACCATAGACAAACCATAGGGTCCAGAGGAAGGAAAGATTAAATCTTCCTCCAGGATCCTCTCAGTCTTCATGGAGGAGGTGAATGTTCAGCCCTTCCTTTGGAACAGAGTTGGAGATAGGGCAAGAGTAGCATGCACAAAGGAAAGAGGGATGGAAGCGCCTGTGAGGTTTTTGGTATTGTTAGACCATAAGTTTCTAGGGATAGGGAAGTTGCAGTAGATACAGCTGGAGAGGAAGACAAGGGTTGTGTCCTGATGGGCGTGCGTATCCTTTCTAAGGAACTTGTATATATTATATGAGTTCTGTCACTGCAAGAAATAAGAGAGATATTGACTCTAACTCTGAAAGGTAACTCTATAAAATAATTCCCTGGCAGTGTGGAGCGTGGGCAAGCAGAAAGAAATGCCTGAAGTGAGTAGAAATGGTTGAGTGTATTGAAATGGTTTGTGGATTTGGAAGTCCTGGGGAAATACCCTGGTCAGGGCTACATTCTTTCAGAGGAGAAGGGACCTAGGACTGGCAAGAGCTGTGAGACCCAGGGAGGTGGGGGAGTGAGTGAGTGAGTACCCAGGAAAAACAGCAGAGGCTGCCAGGGACATGGAAAAGTTGACATTGATGTGACATTTGCTTGTTCTTGAGCACGTCTGGATGCCCCTTGTGATGATGAACTTCAAATATTGTTCCTTAATGAACAAACACATTGAGTTTCTATAATAATATTTGTATTAAAATGTGGTTTTCATCAACCAGTCACTGTAAGGTGAAATAGGTCCTTGTTCCTGTCCCTACTCCACTCTATTTTTTATAAAAGAAATGAAAACATGTACATTCCAAAATACAGACACATTTAATACACACATTGAGAAATACAACATGAGGCTTTCATAAACACTACTCGGCCGTGTGATATGTATTCTGAGTTAAGTACTCCACAAACATCATCACATCTGGTCTTCAAAATGACAGTTCTTTTATGTGGTATGTAGACAATTTTGCAATTATATGTTGCTCGTGTGTTATTAACTTGTGAAAGTGATTCAAACCACATTTTCATTGTTATACAAAATGGCATGAAGTGACTACATGTGCACTGTGTTGACCGAGAAGTGTGAGTATAATACAGGCGTTGCCAGTGAGCAGCTTACGAGCAATAGTTGTGTCTGGCCAAAAGTCCACGAGGCAACAGTGGAAAAGGGAAAATCAATTGAATTAGCAAGATTAAAGTACATACAATAGTATAAAATATACAAGGTCTGCCTATAGAGTAATGAGTAATACCACAAACATCTTTTATTTGGACTGTGAAGAACTTTGCAATTGTGAAAATTGAGCACCTGGTGGATGGTGAGTTTCCTGAAGCTGGAGGTGTTTAGGCAGGAGCTGAGTGACCGTATGTCAGGGTAGCTAGGCTTGTGGGCAAGATTGGCCTGATGAGTGCCCTACTCCATGCTTTTATGATGGCCAATTATGTTATTACACAATTAAGACATGTAAATAGATGGTGATATACACAGTCAACTGTACAAATATTAGACATAGATTCAGTGAAAGATGGAGAGCCTGTCTCCCTGCTAGTACAAGAGTTCTTGGTGCGACACCAAGGCCAGAGTAAAAATACACGAGTTGTGTGTTCAGAGATTAAAATCAAGCGACAAATTAATACCAGCTCCTTAATTATTGGGAAAATTCCCAACTAATTGTGAAAATTAAACATCTGAATGCTCTTTTTTACTTCATATATAAATGAAAACAGTAGGTTACTAGCACACTGCAGCGTTTGGCTTTAATAGCATCTTTTACAAAGATAAAAAGAAAATGATGGTTTAACTGGTGAAAATGAATTTTTGAAAGAGTAAAAATTCAAGTGAGGTTCTAATGATTAGACTATTCTTCATTAAAATAAATAAACAACACCTTGGCCTCCAAGTCCATACTGTTCCGCTTGCAGTTTCTCATCTTTTACACAGTCCTGTCAATAAACTATCAAAACTAACCAAAGTGGATTTTACAGTGGAAAGCCTGACTTGAAACAGTTTTTACCATGGTGTGCCTTTTCCAGACAGAACTTATAAAATTACCAAGGAATGAAGGTTTTAAAAAACAATATTATAAAATGCTTCATCACTCCTGGGCAGTCTTCTTTCATTCTGGAGCTAAGGCAGCTTTTGTTTCATCCTTTTGTGTCTCTCATGGAAACTTTAACCCTCCTTCTAAATCTTTCGTTTACTTGCTTGTCATCCTACAAGACGATAACGTCTTCAAGCTCAGGGACTGCGCTTTTATTGTTCTTGAAAAATTTTTTTTGGTTGCTATTTGTTTAGGATTAAAAATGGCACATATCCACAATTTAAAAATCATACAAGAATGCAAAAAGAAATTAAAAAACACTTACCTCAAATCTCATTAATGAGAAGTAGCTATTTCTGGCACTAGATGCACATTTTTCTAAACATCTCAATGTGTAGTTGCAGATATAAAGATAGAAAAAACGAACAGAAATAATTTTAGAAAAATAGAATCAAATTACCTATTCTATTTCCAAATAAATTACATTACATTTAATTTTATTTGAACTTAAAAGAAACTAAGTGAAATAGAAAGAACTGAAATTTATTTTTGTCTAAATTCTAATAATTCTAAATAATCTCTTTACACTTAAAGAAAGGTTGTAAAAAGCCTTAAAAGACCAAAGTGATTATTTGAGTTAAATAAATGTTTCAACATTAGGTTTTAGTTATTTATTCTCCCATACTCCAAATTTTTCTTATTTTTATTATTATTGAAATTTTGAAAACTTTTATTTTGAGATAATAGTAGATTCATATCCACAAAGAAATGTAAGAAACAATACAGAGAGATCCTGTCTACCCTTTATCCAGTTTCCCTCAAAGAGAACATCTTGCGTATATATACAATATCCCAAACAGGAAATCAACATTGATTCAATCCATCAATCTTATTCAGAGTTCACCAGCTTTACATGCCCTTGTGTGTGTGTGTTTAGTTTTATGTAATTTTATCACATGTGTAAATTTGCGTGACCACCAAAACAGTCAAGACACAGAGTCGCTCCACCACAAGTATCCCACAAACCCCTGCACCAAGAATCTGTTCTCCATGTCTGTAATTTTGTCATTTCAAGAATATAACATAGATTGGACCCATACATTGTGTTCACTTTTGATGTTGCCTTTTGTTCTCCACTCAGTATAACCCCCTTGACATACTTCCAACTTGTTGTGTGTGTCATAGTTTATTCTCTGTATCACTACTACCCATAGTATGAATGGACCCCGGTTTATTTAACCAGTCACCCCCTGAAGAATATTTGGATTATTTCCAGTTTTAGACTATCACAAATTAAAATTCTATGCATACTCATGTACAAGTTTTTCAGTGAACATGTTTTCATTTCTCTGGGAAATCACCTGAGAAGGAATTTCTTGTTTGTATGGTAGGCAACGTGTCTTAGTTTTGTAGGAGACTGCCATATTCCAGAGTGGCTGTACCATTTTATATTTCCACTCACCATATGTGAGTGATGCAGTTTCTTTGCATCCTTGCAAGCATTAGTTATTATCATATAGTATTTTTGGATGTCCATGGCAATAACATTTATATCTTTTCTTATAATCACTATTCACCACAATTATTTCTCCCTAGAGTTGTAACCTTCAATAGATTGAAAACTCAACACCCGTGAATGCTGCGTTTAGATAGGTGGATGGATTTTGTTAAGCACTTTTGTTGTTGGGCCTTGTGTTTAAAAATCATTTAAGAAGAATCATATCGGTGTAGTAGTTCCTATAGTCTTTCATGGTTGAGAATATTTTGGGCATCAACTCTGATGGGCATTGCTTCATTTTCTTCTGGCATTTCTAGTTATTATAGAAACTGGCCCAATGTAACTTGTTTTTCCTACCTGAATACTTTCATAATTCTTTATTATTGAAATACAGTAATTTCACTGGCTGTATCTTGCTGTGGATTTTCCTGAATGTGTTTATTTTGGGTTAATCTACATAGTCAAATACAGTTGACCCTTGAACAACATGGGTTTGAAGTTCAGGTCCATTTATGAGCAGACAGCATTTCCTCAATGACTGAACAAATGAGTAAATCAACAAATAAATTATTTCTTTACTCAGCAGAAGTCTCAGAAAATGATAGTGCCTGCAATCAGCTAAAAGAATAACCAAGACTGGCTCTGACAACCACGGCTGAGTGACCCATTAAAGAATTTATTTGATGTTTTCATCATTTCCTGAATTGCTCATATATAAATCAAGTAAGTGAACCACTAATAATGTCTCTTCACTGTGAAAATTGCTGAAATAAATGGATCATTATAGTCCAGTAATTCTGGTTGTAAGAATATAGCTATCTTCATTAAGCTTCTAGGGCTGCCAGATTTTAACTATTGTAATTACTATTGAAATTTCATGGGGAAGAAGAAATAAATGAACTTCCAGGTGGCAAAAATAATCTGACCACCATAGCATCAGGTTCTTTGGGTTTTCTGATTGACCCTATTCTTTGTGTTTAACACAGGGCTGGGCACACAAGGTACAATAGCATCGGTCTGGTTTTTTGAGGATACTGGTAGAATCATGGTAAATAATTGCAAAGTGTAGAATTGTGTTCTGAAATCCTTTTGTCTTAGGTGCAAATATTCAATAAGTGTTTAGCAAACTTAACACATGTTAACTAAAACAAAACAAAACAAATTAACCAAGGAACTTTTGCACAATATTGGTGGGAATTGAAGTGGTACAACCATTGGAAATGGGAACTATCTATTAAAGGTGAAAAATGCATTCCCTGTGAACCAGAAATTTAACTTCTAGATATAGCCCTGACAGAAATTCATGCCCGTGTGCACCAAAAGACACACAAAGTATAGCAGCATTGTTTGTAGTGGCTCCAAATGAGAAACAACCAAATTGTTCATCAAGAGTAGGATGGATAAATACATTGTGGTAATTCATATGAGGAAATGCTATCTATTAATTTAAATGAATGAAGAACTAGAGCCACATGGATCAATCTCACAAACATAATGTTGAGTGAAAGAGACCAGGCTCAGAGGAATAAATATTGCATTGTTCCTTTGATATACATTCAAAACCAGGTAAAACAAATCTCTGGTGTTAGAAGTCAGCATGGTGGTTCCTTTTGAGTGGATGGAGAGGGTAGGGACTGGCCGGGGCCTGGGTGGAGCTTCTGGAGTGCTGGCAAAATCTTATTTCCTGACCTGGGTGAAGGTGATGTGAGTGACTGATGTGATCAGTCATCAAATTGTTCACTTTTGATTTGTGTGCTCTGCTATATGTGTCATATACCTCAATGAAAAGTTGATAACATACAAAAACAAACCATCAGAACAGAGACTTTCAGATGGAAGATTGCAAAAACAGGGGAAAGAGCAGTGGAAAATAAACCTGGCAACTATGTGTATGTGTGTGTGTGTATTTGTGTATGTGTAAGTGGATAAGATTATGCATCTTAGGAAGAGGAAATAGAGGCATAAATGACAACTCTTGAAACAAAGAGACAACCCCTGAGGGAAACCCGAATAAGTACTAAATTATTCTAGCAACACACTAGAGTTGCCTGGGGGTGGGGCAGAGAGAGGGGCATATGACCATGTTTTATTTTTATTATCATTATTTTAATTTTTATTGGAGTATAGTTGCTTTACAATGTTGTGTTAGTTTACGCTGTACAGCAAAGTGAATCAGCCATACATATACATATAGCCCCTCCTTTTGGGATTTCCTTCCCATTTAGGTCACCACAGAGCACTGAGTAGAGTTCCCGGTGCTGTACAGTAGGTTCTCATTAGTTATCTGTTTTATACATAGTATCAATAGTGTTTATATGTCAAACTCAATCTCCCATTTCATCCCCCCACCCACCCCCCCACCATGTTGTAAAGGTCACAATAGGATGAGACTCAAGGGGTGGGGAAATGGATCTATTTTAAAGGAACCCTCATGCTTCTGTGATGAGATAGTGATGAAATAGAATTTCATGGAGGGAAATAGCTGGTCCCTTGTTTTTAAAAAATAGCATCTTATGTATCTCTGAGAACATAGAAAAGGAAAATTACAATTAATGAAATGGAAATATACAGTGAAAATTCAAAACAATCATGTGGAAATGGTATTAAAAACATAAAAAAAGACAAAAACAAAAAGAAGAATAACATAAAAATGATTTACGGGATGGTATTAAGTACTTCAGTCACTGCACTAAGTGTGGGCATCCTCTAAATGGACCCCAGTGACCCTTGCATCTCGGTGTTCACATATTTGTGTAATCTCCTCCTCTGCATGTGGGCTGGACCAAGTGACTTGTTTCTAAGAATAGAAGTGGTTGGATGTCACTTTGGAGATTAGGTTACAAAAAGACTGTGGTTTCTGTCTCGGCCTGCCCTCTCTCGTTCTTATGGTCACTTGCTCTGCGGAAAGCCAGCTGCCATACTGTGAGCTGCCTGTGGAGAGGGCCATGTGTCAAGGAACTGATGTCTCCCACCGTGAAGATATATGAAGAGCACCCACGTGAGAACAGGGAAAGGCTATTTATGCAGAGCTGGCTGCAGCAAAAGAGTCAACCATCTTCCCTTACATTTTGTCAGAGACCCAAAGGCAGGCAGAGGAAGGGGAAAGCTCTATAGTGGAAGAAGTGGAAGGTTTCAGGCGTGCCCTGGCTGGAGGTGGCTACTAGACAGGGCATCCTATGCGATTTGTCAGAGGGACATATTTGGCTTCCTCTGGTTGGTCCTAAGTTGGAAGTAGGGACAAAAGTGTGCTGTCGCTCGTTCATCAGGTCCTGGGCATTTGGGGCTGAATGTTGCAGGGGTTACTGTTTGACTTTCTGCATTGTCACTGGAGACAGCAGGCTGATTCCTGGGCTGGTTCCTGTGGAGGACTCTGGATGAGAGGTCGGTTCCCTGTGCGGGCTGCAGCGGGTGGGGGGTCAGAGCTCTATTTTTACATATGGTCTTCCATTGACTGTTTCTATACTCAGTGTCTCACCACCGAGGGCCAGAAAAAACCCACGTCCTGCCAAAAACCAGGGGTCTTGGTTGAAGCGTCTGTTGTGGGTCTTCCCCAGTTGAGCATAGTAATGACGAAAGCCCTGGCCAATATCTCGATTGGAGCCTTGTCAAAGACCCTTAGCCAGAAGCATTCAGATAAGCCACTCCCACATTCGTGACCCAGAGGAACTGTGAGATAATAAGCCACTACATTTTGGGGTAAGTTGTTGAGCAGCAACAGATATGTCACAACTAAGTGTAAAAAAACTTGACAATCATAAAAGACTATCAGATTGTGTTAAGAAAATGAAACGTATCTATATTCTGTTTTAAGGAAGGATCTAAAATATGATAAAGAAAGGTAGAAAAAAGAGATGAAGATATTATATCCAGGAAATGGCTGGTGAAAGGGGGAACCTATTTATAAAAATATAAACAAAAATATATTTGACTTTATTGGTTACAAGGTAATATATTAGAAAGTTATTATTCCTCTTTTGTCCCATTATGGGTGAATTGTATTTTCTTTCTCATAATGCTTTGTTTTCTATTTTCCCTACACTAAACATAATATTTCTGATCAGAAAACACAAAGAAATGGAAAAGGATCTCCTCCTTCTTCTTTCCTTCTTCCCATACTCCCTGTCTTCTTGTTGAAGGGTTGACATCCCTTCAAATCCTTTTGTCATCCTTTATTTTATTTTATTTTATTATTATTTTTTTTTTTGCGGTACGCGGGCCTCTCACTGTTGTGGCCTCTCCCGTTGCGGAGCACAGGCTCCGGACGCACAGGCTCAGTGGCTATGGCTCACGGGCCCAGCCGCTCTGCGGCATGTGGAATCTTCCCAGACCAGGGCACGAACCCACGTCCCCTGCATCGGCAGGCGGACTCTCAACCACTGCGCCACCAGGGAAGCCCTCATCCTTTATTTTGATGCCAGTTATTTCTTGCTTTCAACTTTTAATCCATTGCTCTTCCTCCCCTTTCTGCCCCCCGCTTTGCCTTTTAGATATGCAGTCTGACTCTCTCTTCCTGGCTCTTGTGAGGCTCTGCTTTCAACAACCATTTCTAGTTGGAACACACAGATGCTGTGGGAGGGGGTTTTTGGGTAGAAATCCCTCCCAGCTAACTGGACTTCAGCTCTTTTCTCTCTTGTTGAGGCTCCTCCCCAACACTAGTACTGCTCCTGGCAGACACCTGGGATCCCGGAATGTCAACTGTACAGATGGATAGGGTAAAAAAATGGATTTTTTACAAATTAATAGATTTGAGTCAAATATGTCATAAAATATTTTTTGTCCAGCACAGCGAACTGATTCTCACATTTATCTAATTATGATACTATCAAAAACTGTCCTGAAAGATTAGTTTAAATAGATCTTAGCCAAAACATATAAAAACATAATACATGGGCATAGTAATTGGGATGCAGGCATACGGCATGTTTCTAGACAATTAAATTAGTGGAACCAATAGGGATTACCATTGTAATTATAGACCAATGACCTTAGAATTTAATAATTGATTTCTAGAAGGCCATTTAAAACACTTCAAAAGATAAAAAAAATACAGGTGTGGAGAGACTGGTTAGCAAATAGTTAATTCATTCAATTACTTATTTAATTATTAACTCAACAAATACATATTAAACTCTTCCTGCCATTCTGTTCTAAGCACTGGAGTAGGGATATAGCATTGAAGAAAAGATATAACACCCCTGCTTTCACAGAGCTTATATTCTGAAGTGGGGAAAAATGTAAAAACTTTATAATTTATTTAAAAGTTTAATAGAAAATAAAATGATTGAAAAGCTATCAGAAATTATAATGAAGAATTAATCAGTTTCTACCTTTTCTTACTCTAAGTGAAAAAAAACAAATTATAAAGGAAAAACCAGTTTGATTATATACATTATCTTCTTATTTAAAATTTGTTACTTTCTCTGATAAAAATATGTTTATTGTAAAAAATGATGATTAAGTGAGATTTCAAATTACTAGGGAGATGATGTTGGAACCCACAGATAATTTATCAAGATGTTAGATATCACATATAAAATAAATTTTGTTGAAATAATGTTTTAAAAAAACAAAAAAGGATAAAAACCCATGAAAGTAGTAAAAAATAAATAAGAGGCTGTTCCTATGTTTGGGGTGTAGAGGGCTTCCTAAACAGGCCAGCAAATTATTGAAAAAAAGGAAAAAAGTCAGTTTTAGCTATATAAAAATACACAAATTCTACGTCGTGAGATCACCATAAGGGAAGTCAAAACTGAAGGTGCAGGCTCAGCGCTATGGCAGAAGAAATCACACGCAGAAGAGAGAAGAGGGCAGGTCGATGGAACGGTGTTACTGCCAAGTGGCTAGGAGAGGAGGAGGATTTTGCAAAGAAGGAAAAAAAGGAAGCTGGTGAAGGGGCAGCAGAACAACAGGAATTGTGGCTTCATGGAAGCCAAGGGCAGAGCATGAAGGAGGAGGGAGCAGCTGGGACCCTTTCTGTGACGTCATGGGAGAAGCCAGCTGGGAGGGGTGGAGGCATGAGTGGGAGGTGAGACACTGGAGATGACAAATTTAGACAAACTAGATAGGTTTTCAAGAGGAGGGGAGAGTCTTTCATAGCAGGACAGGAATAGGATGATAGAGGCTGATTTGCTGTTGTTGTTGCCTTCATTTTTTATTTCTGTTTGTGACAGATGTTTTAAAATTTTTATTGGGGTATAGTTGCTTTACAATGTTGTATTAGTTTCTGCTGTACAGCAAAGTGAATCAGTTTTGTGTATAGATATATCCACTCTTTTTTAGATTTCCTTCCCATCTAGGTCACCACAGAGCACTGAGTAGAGTTCCCTGTGCTCTACAGTAGGCTCTCATCAGTTATCTATTTTTATTCATAGTATCAATAGTGTATATATGTCAATCCCAATCTCCCAGCTCATCTCTCCCCCACTAACCCCCCTTGGTAACCATAAGTTTGTTCTCTACATCTGTGACTCTATTTCTGCTTTGCCAATAAGTTCATCTGTACCATTTTTCTAGATTCCACATGTAAGAGATATATGATATTTGTTTTTCTCTTTCTGACTTAATTCGCTATGTATGACAGTCTCTAGGTCTATCCATGTCTCTGCAAATGGCACTATTTTGTTCCTTTTTATGGCTGAGTAATATTCCATTGTATATATGTACCACATCTTCTTTATCCATTCCTCTGTCACTGGACTTTTAAGTTGCTTCCATGTCCTAGCTATTGTAAATAGTGCTGCAGTGAACATTAGGGTGCATGCATCATTTTGAATTATGGTTTTCTCTGGATATATGCCTAGGAATGGGATTTCTGGGTCATATGGTAGCTCTATTTTTAGTTTTTAACGAATCTCCATACTGTTCTCCATAGTGGTTGCATCAATTTACATTCCCACCAACAGTGCAAGAGGGTTCCCTTTTCTCCACACCCTCTCCAGCATTTATTGTTTGTAAATTTTTTGATGATGGCCATTCTGACTGGGAGGTGATACCTCATTGTAGTTTTGATTTGCATTTCTCTAACAATTAGTGATATTGAGCATCTTTTCATGTGCTTTTTGGCCATCTATATGTCTTCTTTGCTGAAATGTCTATTTAGGTCTTCCGCCCATTTCTTGATTGGGTTGTTTGTTTTTTTGATATTGAGCTTCATCAGCTGTTTGCATATTTTGGAGATTAATCCCTTGTTGGTTGGTTCGTTTGCAAATATTCTGAGGGTTGTCTCTTTGTTTTGTTTATGGTTTCCCGTGCTGTGCATAAGCCTTTAAGCTTAACTAGAACCCATTTATTTTTGTTTTTATTTCCATTTCTCTAGGAGGTGGGTCAAAAAGGATCTTGCTGCGATTTTTGTCAAAGAGTGTTCTTCCTATGTTTTCCTCTAAGAGTTTTATAGTATCTGGTCTTACATTTAGATCTTTAATCCATTTTTTTTTTTTTTGTGGTACGCGGGCCTCTCACTGTTGTGGCCTCTCCCGTTGCGGAGCACAGGCTCCGGATGCGCAGGCTCAGCGGCCATGGCTTACGGGCCCAGCCGCTCCGCGGCATGTGGGATCTTCCCAGACCGGGGCATGAACCCGTGTCCCCTGCATCGGCAGGCGGACTCTCAACCACTGCGCCACCAGGGAAGCCCCCTTTAATCCATTTTGAGTTTATTTTTGTGTATAGTGTTAGGGAGTGTTCTAATTTCATTCTTTTACATGTAACTGTCCAGTTTTCCCAGACCACTTATTGAAGAGGCTGTCTTTTCTCCATTGTATATTCTTGCCTCCTTTGTCAGAGATTTGGTGACCATAGGTTCGTGGGTTTACCTCTGGGCTTTCTATCCTGTTCCCTTGATCTATATTTCTGTTTTTATGGCAGAATCATACAGTCTTTTTAAAAAAAATTTATTTATTTAATTTATTTATTTTTGGCTGTGTTGGGTCTTTGTTGCTGCGTGCGGGCTTCCTCTAGTTGCAGCAAGTGGGGGCTACTCTTTATTGTGGTGTGTGGGCTTATCATTACAGTGGCTTCTCTTGTTGTGGAGCATGGGCTCTAGGTGAGCAGGCTTCAGTAGTTTTGGCACACGGGCTCAGTAGTTGTGACTCACGGGCTCTAGAGTGTGGCCTCAGTAGTTGCGGCACACAGGCTCAGTTGCTCTGTGGCATGTGGGATCTTCCCAGACCAGAGCTCAGACCCATGTTCCCTGCATTGGCAGGCGAATTCTTAACCACTGCACCACCAGGGAAGTCCACCATACAGTCTTGATGACTGTAGCTTTGTAGAATAGTCTGAAGTCAGGGAGCCTGATTCCTCTAGCTCTGTTTTTCTTTCTCAAGATTGCTTTGGCTATTCAGATTCTTTTGTGTTTCCATACAAATTGTAAAAATTTTTGTTCTAATTCTGTGAAAATGCCATTGGTAATAAAATCCTCAACAAAGTATTGTTTTTTAAGTGGATCCTATTTGAGCATGTATAAGATGTGATGAGAAAGATCTGATTGTAAGGCTGACTTTGTGGATGGGAAACCCATGTAATCGGGGGGGGGGGTCCTGCGTTTTGTAGGGACCTGCACCTGGTTTGATGAAATCTGCTGTTGCCATCTTGAAACTCTTAATAGCTTTTGAACCAGGGATCCCATATTTTCATTTTGCACTGGGATGAGCAAAGTACGTAGCTGGTCCTGCCCTGTTGAGAGGAAAATGTTTAATATACAAAAGCAACAAGGGCTTCTAATTATTTCTGATGGAGTAGCTACAAAGCTCGGGTGAACTGATGGGAGGATATACAATTTCTCCAATAGGAAGGAAAAGGATGCACGAATTTATAGGTTACTTTTATACCTTTCAGGTTTTGATGATAAAGGAGTAATATCTGATATCTTCCATTTTTTCTTTAAAGTAAAAAGAGAAAGAATTTGTTGAAAGTGCTGGGGATAAGAGCAGAATTAGAAGTTTGGTAAGAGAGGGACAGATTTGAAATAGAGGAAAGTGTGATGCTAGTAGCTATAGTGACAGTCAAGGGCCCAGCTGATACCCACACCAATGTGAATCTCTGTGGGACTCTTCTGTGCCCTGTTTCCTGAGCAAAGGCTCACGTGAAGCAGGTACATCCTATGTTGTTTTTTCCAGGTGATTATAATGGAAATACATTTTAAGGTAGTAACAAAAATGCTAGTGACTTGATAGCCCAAGGAATCAAATGGAATAAAGAGAAAAGTCAAGAAAGGGGACATCTGGAGGGCCGGTAGGTCAGGACAGGGCATCCCAATGAGGGCAGAAGTAGGTCCTTGTGGGAGTAATTGGACTAGCTGCCTGTCTGGAGAGGAGGTGCTTGGTGGAGGGATTGTGAAGGGTTAGCATTTAAGGGGATAATAAGCTTCATAAGAAAGTATTTAGTGTGCTTTTTCATCCTCTTTCTCTGTTTACCAGGTTTGGCGATGTCGTCTGGAATTTAGGGCCCATATTGTAATGGAATTGTTCAGTGATTAGTCTTTACCTTATGCATAACCTATTTAAGGAGTTACTTCACGAATTACCTGTGAACTTGTTTTGGGTAACTGCTAAGGTTATTTTTAAATAGTAGACTGTTTTTAGAGTACTGTTAGGTTCACAGCAATATTCAGAAGAAGGTACAGAGATTCCCATGTACTCTCAGCCCTCACACATACACAGCCTCCACTATGTCCACCTTCCCCACCAGAGTGGGACAATTTTTCACCATTGAGAACTGACCTTCCTCCCTCCCTCCCTCCCTTTCACTATTTTTCTCTTTGCCATTAGTAGTCCATCTATTGTGAAATGCCTGTTCATGTCACTTGCCCATTTTCTACTGGTTTTTTTTTTTTTTGGTCTTTTTCCTACTGATTTATAAAGTTCTTTGTATATTTAATCTGTTAATCCTTTGTGCAGTATATATCACAAATGTCTTCCCTCAGACTGTGACTTATCTTTTCAATTTTTTTATGATGCTGGCACCCTAAAGGTTTTAAATTTTGCCTTTCATGGTTTTTTTTTTTTTTTTTTTTTGCAGTACGTGGGCCTCTCACTGCTGCGGCCTCTCCCGTTGCGGAGCACAGGCTCCGGACGCGCAGGCTCAGCAGCCACGGCTCACGGGCCCAGCCGCTCCGCGGCATGTGGGATCCTTCCGGACCAGGGCACAAACTCTTGTCCTCTGCATCGGCAGGCAGACTCTCAACCACTGCGCCACCAGGGAAGCCCGCCTTTCATGTTTTAGTCCTTAATTTATTAAAAAATTTTTGAGTAAATCTGGGCTGGCATTGATTTTTTTCCCCCAAATCGATAGCTAACTTTCCCAGGTCTATTAATTCTACAGTCTTCTTTGTAAATTGTCTGCAGTTCAAACTCTTTCATATATAATGTTCCTGTATATTTTTGGATCTGCTTCTAGGATCTCTAGTCTTTTCTGCTGGTATATGTTTCTATTCCTGCCTGTACCGCACTATCTTAATTGCCAGACCCTTACAGAAAACCCCGAAATCAGTTGAGGCAGTTTACCCCATGCCCACCTTCTCTTCTTTCTTCTTCTCCTCCTTCAGGAGAGTGTTGGCTAATTTTACTTTGCCTTTTTTTTTTTTCCAGTGTAAATTTTAAAATCAGCTTGTCACGTTTCAGAATAAACCTTATGGGATTTTAACTGGCATTTCTTTGAATCTGTATTTCAATTTGGGAAGGAAAGAAATGTTTACCATACTGAGTTTTCCTATCCAGAAACATGGTCATTACTTGTCCTCTTTAATTTTTTCTTTTTTTTTTTTTCTGGTACGCAGGCCTCTCACTGTTGTGGCCTCTCCCGTTGCGGAGCACAGGCTCCGGACGCGCAGGCTCAGCGGCCATAGCTCACGGACCCAGCCGCTCCACGGCATGTGGGATCTTCCCAGACCGGGGCACGAACCCGCGTCCCCTGCATCGGCAGGCGGACTCTCAACCACTGTGCCACCAGGGAAACCCCTCTTTAATGTTTTAAATCAAGTGTTGAAAATTTTTCAATATAAATTTTGCACGTCTTGTACGTATTAGTATTTTCCTATGTATCTTATGGATTTTAATATTTCTAATATGTATATATGAATATAAATTTATATAGCTATAAATGTATATGTATATAAATCACGCTTTTAAGAATTGTGTCTTTTAAGCAATACTACTTGCTTGTTGATGGCACACATCATGCAATTACCGGCCAGCCACTTAGTAAATGCTCTTATGATTTATAATATTCCATATATTCTTTTGGGTTTTATATGTAGCAAATCATCTGTAAATAATGACAGCTTTGTCTCTTCCCAATTTTTATGGCTTCATTTCTATATCTTGCATTATTGTCCTAGGTAAGATCTACAGTGCAGTGTTGAGTGGGATTGTGATAATGGATACTCTATCTTGCTCCTGATTTTAGAAAGGTTTTTCAAACATACTGCCATCAAAGGCTGGTGTTTTCTGTATAATTTTTTTGTAACTAACACTTCAGCTTAAGGAAGTTCCTTTCTATTTTGAGTTTGCTAAGAGTTTTTAAAAACTGAATACTGATGCGTTATCAAATATTTTTAGATTGAGGTATAACTGACATATAACATTACATTAGTTTCACATGTACAATGCAATGATTCAATATTTGCACACATTGCAAAATGATCACCACAGTAAGTCTGGTTAACATCTGTCACTTTACACAGTTACAAAATTTTTTTTCTTGTAATGAGAACTTTTGAGATCTACTCTATTAGGAACTTTCAAATATGCAATCGAGTATTATTAACTGTGGTTACTTACCATGCTGTACATTATGTCCCCCTGCCGTATTTATTTATTTTATAACTGGTAGTTTGTTATACCCTTTGACCCCTTCACCCATTCTACTCACTCCCTCTTCCCTGCCTCTGGTAACCATCAGTTTGTTCTCGGTACCTATGGCCTTGGTTTTTTTGTTTTTATTTTTGTTTTAGATTCCACGTGTAAGAAATCCTACAGTGTTTGTCTCTCTCTGTCTTATCTCACTTAGCATAATGCCCTCCAGCTCCATCCATGCTGTGGCAAATGGCAGGATTGCCTTCTGTTTTTATGGCTGAGTAGTAGTCAATCACATATATATACCACATCTTCTTAAACCATTCATTTATTGGTGGGCACTTAGCTTGCATATCTTGGCTGTTGTAAATAACATTGCAGTGAACATGGAGGTGCAGATAACTTTTCAAATTAGTGTTTTTGTTTTGTTTGGATAAATACCCAGAAGTGGAAATGCTGGATCATATGGTAGTTCCATTTTTACTTTCCTGAGGAACGTCCATACTGTTTTCCATAGTAGCCGCACCAATTAACATTCTCATCAGCAGTGTATGAGGGTTCCGTTTTCTTCACATCAACACTTGTTATTTCTTGTCTTTTTGATAATAACCATTCTGACAGATGTGAGGTGCTCTCCATTGTGGTTCTGATTTGCATTTCCCTGACGATTAGTGATTTTGAGCATCTTTTCATGTACCTGTTGGATGAATTGTCAAATATTTGTTCTACATTTGTTGGTAGTTATATAATTTTTACTCTTTAAGCATTTAATGTGCTGAGTGATATTTATAGTTTTTAAAAAATGCTAAAGTCACTTTGCATTCCTGCCTATTTCAACTGGAGCATGATACATTTATTATCATTGCTCTATATTCTTGGCTTTAGTTGCTAATATTTTATTTATGGTTTTAATAAAGATTATAATTTTAGCTAAAATTTATTTTTCCTGTTTATAAAGAAAGATTAATTTTTTTTTTTTGCGGTACGCGGGCCTCTCACCGCTGTGGCCCCTCCCTCTGTGGAGCACAGGCTCCGGATGCCCAGGCTCAGTGGCCATGGCCCACGGGCCCAGCCACTCTGCGGCATGTGGGATCTTCCCGGACCGGGGCACGAACCCGTGTCCCCTGCATCGGCAGGCGGACTCTCAACCACCGTGCCACCAGGGAAACCCTAGAAAGATTAATTTTGAATTTTTATACTGTTCATATCTGGTATTATTATAAAATTTTATTGGCTTCATAGCATGCTACGAGTATTTCCTCTTTCTCTATTTCCTGGAAAAAGTTTTATAAGATTGAAATAATCTGCTCCTTGAAAGTTTGTAGAACCCATCAGTAGGATATTTTGGACCTGTGGTTTTATTTGTTGGAATATTTTAAAATAATTTAATTTCTTTACAGTTACAGTAATATTAAGATTTTCTGTTTCATCTTGATTTGGGTTAGTTATATTTTTGTGGAACTTTGTTCATTTAATTTTTTTCAGCTGTATTAGAATAAGTTTGTTCTTAATACTTTAACTAATTTAGTCTCTGATCTATCTGAAGTTATATCTACTTTTTCTGCTCTAATATTCTATTCGAGCCTTTTTTCTTGGTCAATTTCAACAAAATCTTACCTCTTTTATGAGTCTTTTCTAAGATCCTACTTTTTTTGGCTTTGCATATCCTCTCCATTTTATATTTGTTTTCTATTTAGGTGATTTCTTCTCCTATTCTTAATCTCTTTTCCTTTTAAATTTCTCTGGATTTATTCTTTTCTGTTGTAAGCGTTTAGAGATAAACATTTGGGAAGTATATGCTTGGTAAAATTTTTAATCCTTTTAGTTTCAAATTTTCTGTGCTCTTATGATTTAGGTAAGGCTTTTGCAAGCAACACAGATGGGCTTGTTGTGGTTTTATTTGTTAAGCCGTTTTATTTGTTAAGAAATTCTCTGTATTTTTTTTTTTTTTTGGCTGCGTTTGGTCTTTGTTGCTGTGCATGGGCTTTCTCTAGTTGTGGCGAGTGGGGGTTACTCTTCATTGCAGTGTGCAGGTTTCTTATGGCGGTGGCTTCTTTTGTTGTGGATCATGGGCTCTAGGAGCACAGGCTTCAGCAGCTGCAGCTCACGGGCTCAGTAGTAGTGGCATGCGGGCCCTAGAGCATGCGGGCTTTAGAGCATGCAGGCTTCAGCTGTTGTGGTGTGTGGGCTCAGCAGTTGTGGTGTGTGGGCTCTAGGGTGTGCGGGCTTCAGTAGTTGTGGCATGTGGGCTCAGTAGTTGTGGCCTGGGGGCTCTAGAGTGCAGGCTGAGTAGTTGTGGTGCACAGGCTCTTAGTTGCTCCATGGCATGTGGGATTTTCCTGGGCCAGGGATCCAACCCTTGTCCCCTGCATTGGCAGGCAGATTCTTAACCACTGTGCCACCAGGGAAGTCAAAAAATTCTCTGTATTTTAGTGGGAGAGTTAGGTCATTTTTACTTATTATGATCACAGATTTATTACCAGTCTCTCTCATTTTATGCTTTTGCTCTCCATTTATTACACTTGCTGTTTCTTTTTACTTGATTTATATTCCATTTATCCCTTGATGTGTTGGAAGTTTAAAATCCTATTTCTATTTTTGTGCTAAATTTTTAAATGCTACCATGTATATTTAACTAAGTTCAAAATTAATAGCTTAACTTCCCAACCAAATGCTACAGGAAACTTGGAACATAGTAGCTTTGATTGATACTTCTTCCTTATTTTATTGTTTCCCAGAACTTAAGTTCTTTTTACTTGTTAGCCTTCAAATTAGACATTATTTCTCTTATGTCATAGAGTTATATTTCTTTAGATTTATACATGTTTACCAATTTTTCCCCTGCCATTCTTTTGCATCTCATAACATTTTTCTGAGTTTATTTTTCTACTTCCTGAGGAACATTCTTTAAAAGTTCCTTTAAAGTAGACACATTGATGGCAAAATTTCTAGTTTCTATTTATCTATAAATTTCTTTATTTTTCCCAGGCTCTTAAAATATGATTTTGCTGGATACAGAGTAAATTAATAGTTGCTTTCTCCCAGCTTTTTGAAGTATTATTCTACTGTTTTTTGTGCTTATATCATTGAGAAATCTGATGTCAGTTTTATTGTCTTCTCTTTTTATATTATTTCACTTTTCTCTCTGGATAATTTTAAGATTTTCTGTTATCTTTGTTATTTTGCAGTTATACTTCGATATACCTGGAGATGACTTTTTCTATGAACCTTGATCTCTTCCTCCCCCCAGAAAGCAGATTCTGAGATATAGACTTGAGTAGGTTGTTTATTCAGTTGATCAGAGGGACAAGAAAAGTGGGAGTAGAAAAAAAAATGAAACAAGGATGTAGGGAGAGCCAGTGCAAGGGCACCTTGTTGATCTGGTTGCTGCTATAGAAAATTGGGACTCAAGCCCTCTGGGACTTTCGGAGGTAGGTTTTAGAATGTGCCTCTGAAGTGGCTGTGTGGAGATGCACCTGGGAGCATTTATCCACCAGTTCCTGTTCCTCACTTGTCAAGGATGATTTCATGAAGCGTTACACTCCCTTGCAATTTCAGGATTGATGCACAAGTGGGTCTCTGTCAGGTTCACACCTGTACCAGAGAAGTGCCAGAACAGAACGCAAAAGCTGTGAGTTGTACCTGAGGCAAGATGCTGTCAGTTATGCCTGAAGAAAGATGGTTGCTACAGCAATGACTGGGTAAAAAGTGGCCAAGAAAATGTGAGACGAGGCACAAGAAGTGTCCTACACATTTTATTTTTGTTCCTTCAGTTTTATGTATGTTATATATCCTGAATCTATGGATTTTGTTTTTCAGAATTTCTGGAAAATTTTCAGCTATTGCTGTCGTGGTCCGAACGCGGGTTGGAAAAGAATTTCCAGACACCAGGCAGAATACAAAGAAGGTAGAATTTATTAAAGGGAAGTATCACTGCCGGAACAGTGGGCCGACTTCCTGGTAGTCAGGGAGAGTCGACCCCGAGCTTGGGTTACTGGTCTGTTTTTATAGCCAGGGAACAAAGGAACCAGCAAATCATCTGCTGATTGGGTAGGGTATGCATACTTCCAGTGTGTTGAACGAGAGAACAGGGCAAATACCTTTCCTTATATGGAACGGGAAAGGGACAGGGCATGCTGCTGGGGAGGGCTCAGGGATAATGGAATGGTTACTAGGGACAGAGTGATAAGAGTACAGTAATTCTCTGTCCCAGCAATGTTGGCTCTTCGAGTTTATCTTGTTCTTTGTCTTTGGAGCACCACAATTATCTTTTCAAATACTGTCCTTTCTCTATTCTCTACCCCTTTATCTTCTTTCTCTCTGTGACTGATAAGACAGGATGTAGAACTTCTAATTTTTTCTTTACGTAGCTTCAATTAAAAAAATATTTTTCATATCCTTGCCCCTCTGTGCTGCATCCTGGGTAGTGTCTTCTACTCTATCTTCCAGTTTGACATATGTGTGTGGGGGGGTGCAGGGTGTTTCGTTTCAACAATTGTTTTTTCCTTTCTTTGAGTCTTCTTACTATTTAGGATGATTCCTGATAATCTCTTTATGCTAATTCATTGGGGATTAAGTCTTCTATTTGTTGTTTCTGCTGTCTCTCACTCATGGTGACTTGTTTCCTCATGTATTTGCTGATCACTGATTGTGGGCTCAAAGCTTGGTCTTCCTCTGTGTAAATCCTGTGGACTTAGATTGAGGATGTGTTCATCTAGAGAGGATGTTCATCCTTTTTGGTCGGGCCCTAGAGAATACCTCAGATTTAGGGACTATGGTAGGCAGAATAATGTCCCCCGCCCCCAATATTTTTCACATTCTAATCCTTGGAACCTATGAGTATGTTAACCTCACATGGTAAAAGGAACTTTGCAGATTTGATTAATTTATAGATGCCGAGATGGCGAGATCATTGTGAATTACCCAGATGGGCCCAGTGTAATCACAAAATCCTTAAAAGTGGACAAGGGGGTCAGAAGGGTGGAATGATGGCAGCTTGAGAAGGACTTGACCTGTTGTTGCTGACTTTGAAGATGGAGGAAGGTGGCCACCAGCCAAGGAATGAAGGCAGCATCTACAGGCTGGAAAACACAAGGAAATGGATTCTCCCATGGAGCCTCCAGAAGGAGCACAGCCCTGCCAACGGATACAGACCCATTTTGGATTTCTGACCTCCAGAACTTCTAAGACATTTGTGTTGTTTTCAGTTTTCATGGGAAAGTGTTATTCAAACTAGTAGGAATCAAATGAAATCTCTGAGTTTGAGTACAGAAAATTTACCTAGTAGGAAATATTTTTAATATGCAAATGTAAAACAGTGGTCAGCATGGTTATTTATGAATGAAATTATATTTTAAAGACTTTGGAGTTGTCTTTCAAGCTTAGTGAAATGGTAAAATAGCTGGTGTGTTAGAGATGAAGGTGGTACATTCACCCGTAATATGTGTGATGTAAATTAACACAATGCTTCTTGCCATTAATTTTACAGCATCTATCATGAGAAACATAACAAACAAATGAACATACATAATGACAAGTAAAAAATACCTTTCGATCAGAATCCTATTTCTGGGAATTTAAACTAAAGACTTTATCTAAAAGTAAAAAGATAATTATTGTAGTATTTATGCACAATAGATGTTGATACAAAATATCGGCATCAACCTTAATATTCACAAAAAATTAAAATGGAAGTGAATTATAGGATGCAGAACTTAAAATAGCCTTTCTCACCTTCTGAGATGGCCCACACTCTGTCTGTGGAATGTGTTTTTCTCTAAATAAGTCCACTTCTTACCTATCAAAAAAAAAAAGGAACTTAAATAATTATAGAGTTTATGCCACATGAAAATGCTTGACATAAAAGCAAAATATAAACTCATTTCTACTTTCTTCTGCAACAGAAAAATGGAAATAATATGGTATAATGGGATAGCAGCATCAACTTAATTTAACAACAATGAAGCAAACATCCATGTTTTAAATGAACTGCTATTAAATGTGGCATATGTAATATTAAATAAACTTTAATTCCTTATCACTGGTACTGATGGTATTAAAAGGCTTTGTGACTGTCAGTCCCTGTCTCTCCCAACCCCAAGCTGCCACCTGTGCTTTCAGCCCTTCTGAGCCTACAATACACACACCTGGGTGTCCGGCAGCTGCCCCTTGCAAAATGAAGGCTGCAAATGGTTTTCTGCCAAATCTTGGGAATAGGGTTGGCAGTGCCTGCAGGAGACAAGGTCAGCCTTGTCTATCCCCATCACCAGGTGTGGTCAGGTTATATGACCAACCTACCACGTTCTAGGTCTTGGTTTACACTCCAGGTCACATCGGTGAACTACATTTTGTTTTTTTGTTTGTTTTTTCAGCTCTGTAAGTTCTGCTAGATTCTTCTTGTGTCTGGAATCAAGTATAACTCCTCAGAGGGTTCAGGTGACCCTCCCTTCTCTGGACTGTGGCTGCCCCCCCAGATGTCAAGAACTGCTACTGAGCTCTCCTCTTCCACTTGTCATCACATTTCTTGACTGCCCAGTCTATAGAGGTCTACAGTTTGTCACATCCGTTAGATATACAATATTTAGGTTTTTGGAAATCATTGATCTAGTTAGGAATAGACCCAATTACTGTTCTGTCCACCATCTCTAAAAAACTCTGCACTGGATACTGTGACTTCTCCTGGGTAACTTATTCATTTATTTTTTAGCTTTCAGTCTGAGTCATCCTCATTTATGGATGTTTACTGCTTGACCTGAGATGGGAGATGATGACCTGAGAGCATGAGGTTCCCGAACACGTTCAAGCAATGGGACCAGGGGCTATTTCGGTTCTTGTTTGTGAAAAGATACGTGTGCTGAGCTACGGAGACATAGCTGGAATAGTTGGCATCTGTTTGTGGCTCGGCACATTCCAAGGGTACGTTCAGGTGTGCAATCACCCTGGCTATTGCAATACACAGAAATAGGATGTTCTGCTGGAATCAGAATAACATCAAGCAGTACAAAGTACAAACTTCTCACAGACTTGACATTTTCTCTGGACTCCCCACATAACTATTGAATGCAAACCCCTCTCCCCACAAAAAACAAATGGACTAAATCCAGGTTATAGATGAGTAATCATGTAGGCACCTTATACCGGGGCTATGTTAGATTTTTACTTGGAATTCGGGTGCTTGTCTGAAAGTTGACATCTTGGAACCAAAAGGGAAAAACTATGAAAAGAATGTTTAATTTGCTCCATGAAGAAACTTGACATCCAAATATTATTTAAAGAAACAGTTTGATAATCTGTAAAGT
This sequence comes from Stenella coeruleoalba, assembly GCF_951394435.1. NCBI lineage: Eukaryota > Metazoa > Chordata > Mammalia > Artiodactyla > Delphinidae > Stenella > Stenella coeruleoalba. The sequence goes on along the minus strand of NC_137155.1, from coordinate 6,163,375 downwards.
TGACATTTTGAACAGTCTTGTTAATTAAAACCCTCATATCTTTTCTGTCATGTTTTTGCATCTCAAAAGCAGTACCTAAATATTTCATTTGTTGAAAATTATTTGTTGATCTGTTTCATTTATACTTTCAATATTATAACTATTGCTCTAAGTATGGGCCAGATACTGAGCTAAACAATTTAGAAGGTATACTTCATTAACTCCTCATGACAGCCTTAGTTAACGATTTCTTTGTGCGTTATACAGCTTAGAGAATTGAGACTTAGAGGCTTGTTAATTTGCCTTAGTAAGTAAAAGTCTTAGGAACTTCTAAGGCTTATTAAATTCCATGGCTCTAATTTGAACCTAGGTAGCTTAATTCCAGGGTCCACTTGGGTACTTAAACACCACACTGTGTGGTGTACAACCAACATAAACAAACAAAACTTTGAAAAGTCAAATCAGATATCCTGGCATCAAAGCACTAAATACCCTTTTCTCACTCGTGGTATCTACATTTTGCTCTGTCCTCCGACCTGCCTCACATTGCTTAGGTAGTGATGATGTTACTAAAGGGACAGGGTATATATGTGTGTCAGTGGCTGAGTGGCATTGCTGAGATGCCATGAGATAATTTCCCTGGACACATCTTCTCAACCTGTTTCATTATCTGTCCCAGTGGATGGAATATAGATTTTGTGTCCAAGGAACCTTATAATGAAATAGAGGTTGCAGTTCATGCCATGGTTCTGGAGGAGATCTAACCCTTCTGAAGACAAGGTTAGCTCCAGAACAGGAAGGTCACTGCAGCAGGTTTCAAATTAATTGTCATTCCTCCCTTCCCATGAGAAAGTACTATAAGAAAATGTTTTAACTAAGTGATTGCTGAATCTACCTTATCTCAAATCAGTAATCCAGGAAATGAAAGTTTTCATCACTTAAAATCAGTAGTAGATTAATGAGTCTAGAATCCCTGCTTGGGGTAATGAAAAAGTTTTGGAAATAAATTGTGGCCATGGTTTCACAAGATTGTGAAGGCAATCAATGCCACTGAATTATGCATGTTGAAATGGCAAATTTTATTATATATAGGTAGATATTTTATCACAATAAAAAGTCAATAATGGCGACCTCCTTAGGTTCTCAGTTAAAAGCAGAAAGTGATAGATACTAGAAAGTGCTTTGGCTCTAACCAGGGGCATCTCAAAACCAAGAGGGACAGAGCAGTAGGGCAATAGTGTGAGGTTTAGGATGGACTGGACTCCAAGAGGATGACCCAACAGCACAAATAATTTAAGGTCAACTTGCATTAAGCTTCATGCTGGTGTAAAGGGGGGAGGGTCTCTTCATTCTGCGGACCAGCAGCAAGATCTCAGCTTTAGTGTCAATTAGGGTTGAAGCAGGACTCAAATTAGTAGGTGACAGTAAATGTGGTGGGGTTATTAAAGTCGAGGCCAAGAACATTGTGGGACTCAGGACAGAGCTGCGTATTTAGACAGCAAAGGGCACAATGGAGGTTGGCAGAAAGTTCATGTGGATGGAGGGGACACCTGTGGGAGAGCTGAGAGAAGAGTTTTGTGAATGGAGCTGGTGGGAAGTATCAGTCTGCACTTGAAGGTCAGCTTTTGTCATGGAAGATAACTGGGAAGACGCAACCCCAAACACACACCTGTGGCATCATCTCCTTCCAAACTCCATGCTTGCACAAGCAGTAGACCTGGAGGCCCAAGTGCTCTAGTGGATCTGTGGTCCCAGGGTGCACACTTGGATCCAGGAATCAGGGAGAAGCCTTTCCTCTTAGGGGGAGACCCTGGAAAAGCTCATATTTTAGAGATTCCCAAGAGATACCAACCAGTAGACTGGGGAAAGGGGTTTGTTGTATGGAATACTTTAAGTAGTGTGGTCCCCTCATCCTGCTGGCCCCAGCAGGTTAAAGGGAACTGCAGCACTGAGTTGAATTCCTATTTGATCAGGTGATTATCAGAGGGTTGCCTTTCTCTTTTTGTGCCCAGAGAACTTGAGAACAGTGAGGTTTCTCCACGCACACAATCCCTACACTTTATCTGAAGGGTCCAAGTTTTCAGGCTGCTTGATGGTTTATCATCTGATCTATACAGGTAGAGAGGAAACCCCTATGAGTGGATAGGATGGAAAAAAAAATTACAACTCAACTGAGGAGTCTCTGAATAGAAGGATTTTACTGAACAAAACTGATGGAAGAGATAGAAGAGAACTTTGATAGTAACATCTAAGATAATTCCTAGTGCAATTTCAAATAACCTAGAAGCGTGAGTAAGTATAAGAAGCCCTGGAAAGGCTATACTTTCAGGGATCATTTCTACTGTTCGCTGCTAGAGAAGTTTCTCTAAGTGCCAGGGATGTAACGTACAGCATGATTGCTGTAGACAACGCTACTCTATGATGTATATGAAAGTTATTAAAAGAGTAAATCCTACGATTTCACATCACAAGGAAAAGAAGTCCTTTTTCTTCTTTTTATTGTGATTATATGAGATGATGGATGTTAACTAAACTTAATAATCATTTGGTAACCGTTGCTAATCCTTTCATAATATTTGTAAGTCAAACCGTTATGCTGTATACCTTAAACTTATACAGTGATATGTGTTAATTATATCTCAGTAAAACTGGAGGGAAAAAAAAAAAAGCCCAGGAGGAGGAAAAGAAAGTGAGTCAAATTCCTGTGATGTTGAATCTGACCAAGTTTTACCCTCTTTTTGAAAAATTGGATTTCTCTTTTCTTACTGAGCTGCAGTTCTTTATACTACAGCTCATTGTTGAGCTGTAGTTCTTTATACTACAGCTGAACAAGACACAGCCCTTTGTTGGAAATATGCAATACACAAATCTTCCCCCCTCTGCAGCTTTCATGTCCATACCCTTTATAGTGTATTTGATGAATAGATTTTCTTAAATTAAAACAGTCCAATTTATTATTTTTCTCTTTTATATGGTTCGTATTTTTTGTGTCCTGTTTGAGAAATATTTGCATTCTTTAAGTTCTTGAAGATGTTCTACTTTGCTTTTTTCTAAAAAAATTCGTTGTTTTGCCTTCCATATTTGTCTATGATACATCTGGAATTGATCTTTTTTGTGTATAGTGTGAGGTAGGCGCCAAGGGTAAATTTTTTCATAAGAGACTTCTCCTGTTGGCCCAGCCGCATGTACTATTATAAACCTGGTGGCTGTATTTGTGTGGTTTTGCTTCTGGATTCTCTGTTCATTCCATTGACCAATTTGTCTGTCTTTACACCAATTTCACATTGTCTTAATTACTACAGCTTTATAAAAGGTCTTGACAACTGGCAGGGTAAGCCCTCCAGCTTTTTTTTTTTTTTTTACATCTTTATTGGAATATAATTGCTTTACAATGGTGTGTTAGTTTCTGCTTTATAACAAAGTGAATCAGTTATACATATACATATGTTCCCATATCTCTTCCCTCTTGCGTCTACCTCCCTCCCACCTTCCCTATCCCACCCCTCCAGGTGGTCACAAAGCACCGAGCTGATCTCCCTGTGCTATGCAGCTGCTTCCCACTAGCTATCTATTTTACATTTGGTAGTGTATATATGTCCATGCCTCTCTCTTGCTTTGTCACAGATTACCGTTCCCCCTCCCATATCCTCATGTCCCTTCTCTAGTAGGTCTGTATCTTTATTCCTGTCTTACCCCAAGATTCTTCATGACATTTTTTTTTCTTAAATTCCATATATATGTGTTAGCATACGGTATTTATCTTTCTCTTTCTGACCTACTTGACTCTGCATAACAGACTCTAGGTCTATCCACCTCATTACAAATAGCTCAATTTCATTTCTTTTTATGGCTGAGTAATATTCCATTGTATATATGTGCCACCTCTTCTTTATCCATTCATCCGATGATGGACACTTAGGTTGCTTCCATCTCCTAGCTATTGTAAATAGAGCTGCAATGAACATTTTGGTACATGACTCTTTTTGAATTATGGTTTTCTCAGGGTATATGCCCAGTAGTGGGATTGCTGGGTCGAATGGTAGTTCTAGTTGTAGTTTCTAAGGAACCTCCATACTGTTCTCCATAGTGGCTGAACCAATTCACATTCCCACCAGCAGTGCAAGAGGGTTCCCTTTTCTCCACACCCTCTCCAGCATTTATTGTTTCTAGATTTTTTGATGATGGCCATTCTAACTGGTGTGAGATGATATCTCACTGTAGTTTTGATTTGCATTTCTCTAATGATTAGTGATGTTGAGCATTCTTTCATGTATTTGTTGGCAGTTTGTATATCTTCTTTGGAGAAATGTCTATTTAGGTCTTCTGCCCATTTTTGGATTGGGTTGTTTGTTTTTTTGTTATTGAGCTGTATGAGCTGCTTATAAATTTTGGAGATTAATCCTTTGTCAGTTGCTTCATTTGCAAATATTTTCTCCCATTCTGAGGGTTGTCTTTTCATCTTGTTTATGATTTCCTTTGCTGTGCAAAAGCTTTTACGTTTCATTAGGTCCCATTTGTTTATTTTTATTTCCATTTCTCTAGGAGGTGGGTCAAAAAGGATCTTGCTGTGATTTATGTCATAGAGTGTTCTGCCTATGTTTTCCTCTAAGAGTTTGATAGTTTCTGGCCTTACATTTAGGTCTTTAATCCATTTTAGCTTATTTTTCTGTATGATGTTAGGGAGTGATCTGATCTCATACTTTTACATGTACCTGTCCAGTTTTCCCAGCACCACTTATTGAAGGGGCTGTCCTTTCTCCACTGCACATTCCTGCTTCCTTTATCAAAGATAAGGTGACCATATGTGCATTGGTTTATCTCTGGGCTTTCTATCCTGTTCCATTGATCTATATTTCTGTTTCTGTGCCAGTACCATACTGTCTTGATTACTGTAGCTTTGCAGTATAGTCTGAAGTCAGGGAGCCTGATTCCTCCAGCTCTGTTTTTCATTCTCAAGATTGCTTTGGATATTCGGGGTCTTTTGTGTTTCCATACAAATTGTGAAATTTTTTGTTCTAGTTCTCTGAAAACTGCCAGTGGTAGTTTGATAGGGATTGCATTGAATCTGTAGATTGCTTTGGGTAGTAGAGTCATTTTCACAATGTTGATTCTTCCAATCCAAGAACATGGTATATCTCTCCATCTATTTGTATCATCTTTAATTTCTTTCATCAGTGTCTTATAGTTTTCTGCATATAGGTCTTTTGTCTCCTTAGGTAGGTTTAATCCTAGATATTTTATTCTTTTTGTTGCAATGGTAAATGGAAGTGTTTTCTTGATTTCACTTTCAGATTTTTCATCATCAGTGTATAGGAATGCCAGAGATTTCTGTGCATAAATTTTGCATCCTGCTACTTTACCAAATTCATTGATTAGCTCTAGTAGTTTTCTGGTAGCATCTTTAGGATTCTCTATGTATACTAGCATGTCATCTGCAAAGAGTGACAGCTTTACTTCTTCTTTTCCAATTTGGATTCCTTTTATTTCCTTCTCTTCTCTGATTGCTGTGGCTAAAACTTCCAAAACTATGTTGAATAAGCGTGGTGAGAGTGGGCAACCTTGTCTTGTTCCGGATCTTAGTGGAAATGCTTTCAGTTTTTCACCATTGAGGACGATGTTGGCTGTGGGTTTGTCATATATGGCCTTTATTATGTTGAGGAAAGTTCCCTCTATGCCTACTTTCCACAGGGTTTTTATCATAAATCGGTGTTGAATTTTGTCGAAAGTTTTCTCTGCATCTATTGAGATGATCATATGGTTTTCCCCCTTCAATTTGTTAATATGGTTTATCACATTGATTGACTTGTGTATATTGAAGAATCCTTGCATTCCTGGAATAAATCCCACTTGATCGTGGTGTATGATCCTTTTAATGTGCTGTTGGATTCTGTTTGCTAGTATTTTGTTGAGGATTTTTGCATCTATGTTCATCAGTGATATTGGACTGTAGTTTTCTTTCTTTGTGACATCCTTTTCTGGTTTTGGTATCTGGTTTTGGTTTTGCCTTATGTATTGAGGTGCTTCTATGTTGGGTGCATAAATATTTACAATTGTTATATCTTCTTCTTGGATCGATCCCTTGATCATTATGTAGTGTCCTTCTTTGTCTCTTCTAATAGTCTTTATTTTAAAGTCTATTTTGTCTCATATGAGAATTGCTACTCCAGCTTTCTTTTGGTTTCCATTTGCATGGAATATCTTTTTCCATCCCCTTACTTTCTGTCTGTATATCTCTAGGTCTGATGTGGGTCTCTTGTAGACAGCATATATACGGGTCTTGTTTTTGTATCCATTCAGCCAATCTGTGTCTTTTGGTGGGAGCATTTAGTCCATTTACATTTAAGGTAATTATTGATATGTATGTTTCTATTCCCATTTTTTTAATTGTTTTGGGTTCGTTATTGTACGTCTTTTCCTTTTCTTGTGTTTCTTGCCTAGAGAAGTTCCTTTAGCATTTCTTGGAAAGCTGGTTTGCTGGTGCTGAACTCTCTCAGCTTTTGCTTGTCTGTAAAGGTTTTAATTTCTAAATCAAATCTGAATGAGATCCTTGCTGGGTAGAGTAATCTTGGTTTCAGGTTTTTCTCCTTCATCACTTTCAATATGTCCTGCCAGTCCCTTCTGGCTTGCAGAGTTTCTGCTGAAAGATCAGCGGTAAACCTTATGGGGATTCCTTGTGTGGTATTTGTTGTTTTTCCCTTGCTGCTTTTAATATGTTTTCTTTGTATTTAATTTTTGACAGTTTGATTAATATGTGTCTTGGCATATTTCTCCTTGGATTTATCCTATATGGGACTCTCTGTGCTTCCTGGACTTGATTAACTATTTCCTTTCCCATATTAGGGAAGTTTTCAACTATAATCTCTTCAAATATTTTCTCAGTCCCTTTCTTTTTCTCTTCTTCTTCTGGAACCCCTATAATTCGAATGTTGGTGCATTTAATGTTGTCCCAGAGGTCTCTGAGACTGTCCTCAGTTCTTTTCATTCTTTTTTCTTTATTCTGCTCTGCAGTAGTTATTTCCACTATTTTATCTTCCAGGTCACTTATCTGTTCTTCTGCCTCAGTTATTCTGCTATTGATCCCAGCTAGAGTATTTTTAATTTCATTTATTGTGTTGTTCATCGTTGTTTGTTTCATCTTTAGTTTTTCTAGGTCCTTGTTAAATGTTTCTTACATTTTGTCTATTCTATTTCCACGATTTTGGATCATTTTTACTATCATTATTCTGAATTCTTTTTCAGGTAGACTGCCTATTTTCTCCTCGTTTGTTAGGTCTGGTGGGTTTTTATCTTGCTCCTTCATCTGCTGTGTGTTTTTCTGTCTTCTCATTTTGCTTATCTTACTGTGTTTGGGGTCTCCTCTTTGCAGCCTGCAGGTTCGTAGTTCCCGTTGTTTTTGGTGTCTGTCCGCAGTGGCTAAGGTTGATTCAGTGGGTTGTGTAGGCTTCCTGGTGGAGGGGACTAGTGACTGTGTTGTGGTGGATGAGGCTGGATCTTGTCTTTCTGGTGCGCAGGTCCACGTTTGGTGGTGTGTTTTGGGGTGTCTGTGGAGTTATTATGATTTTTGGCAGCCTCTCTGCTAATGGCTGGGGTTGTGTTCCTGTCTTGCTAGTTGTTTGGCATAGGGTGTCCAGCACTGTAGCTTGTTGGTCGTTGAGTGAAGCTGGGTGCTGGTGTTGAGATGGAGGTCTCTGGGAGATTTTTGCCATTTGATATTATGTGGAGCTGGGAGGTCTTTTGTGGACCAGTGTCCTGAAGTTGGCACTCCCACCTCAGAGGCACAGCATTGACTCCTAGCTGCAGCACCAAGAGCCTTTCATCCACACGGCTCAGAATAAAAGGGAGAAAAAGTAGAAAGAAGGAATTAGTAGAAGTAGAAAGAAAGAAAGAAAGAAGGAAAGAAAGAAAGAAAGGAGGGAGGGAGGGAGGAAGGAAGGAAGAAGGAAGGAGGGAAGGAAGGAAAAAAGAAAGCAAGAAGATAAAGTAAAGTAACATAAAGTAAGATAAAATATAATAAAGTTATTAAAATTAAAAATAATTATTAAGAAAAAAATTAAAACAAAGAAACAAACAAAAAACGGACGGATAGAACCCTAGGACAAATGGTGGAAGCAAAGCTATACAGACAAGATCTCACACAGAAGCATACACATACACACTCACAAAAAGAGGAAAAGGGGAAAAAAATCATAAATTTTGCTCTCAAAGTCCACCTCCTTAATTTGGGATGATTCGTTGTCTATTCAGGTATTCCACAGATGCAGGGTACATCAAGTTGATTGTGGAGCTTTAATCCGCTGCTTCTGAGGCTGCTGGGAGGGATTTCCCTTTCTCTTCTTTGTTCTCACAGCTCCCAGGGGCTCAGCTTTGGATTTGGCCCCGCCTCTGCGTGTAGGTCGCCTGAGGGCGTCTATTCTTCGCTCAGACAGGACGGGGTTAAAGGAGCAGCTGCTTCGGCGGCTCTGGCTCACTCAGGCCGGGCGGAGGGAGTGCGGGGCGAGCTTGTGGCAGCAGAGGCCGGCGTGACGTTGCACCAGCCTGAGGCGCGCCGTGCGTTCTCCTGGGGAAGTTGACCCTGGATCCCAGGACCCTGGCAGTGGCGAGCCGCACAGGCTCCCCGGAAGGGGGTGTGTGGATAGTGACTTGTGCTCGCACACAGGCTTCTTGGTGGCGGCAGCAGCAGCCTTAGCATCTCATGCCTGTCTCTGGGGTCCGCGCTTTTAGCTGCGGTTCACGCCCGTCTCTGGAGCTCCTTTAAGCAGCGCTCTTAATCCCCTCTCCTCGCGCACCAGGAAACAAAGAGGGAAGAAAAACTCTCTTGCCTCTTCGGCAGGTCCAGACTTTTCCCTGGACTCCCTCCCAGCTAGCCGTGGCGCACTAACCCCCTGCAGGCTGTGTTCACGCCGCCAACCCCAGCCCTCTCCCTGCGCTCCGACCGAAGCCCGAGCCTCAGCTCCCAGCCCCGCCCGCCCCGGTGGGTGAGCAGACAAGCCTCTCAGGCTGGTGAGTGCCGGTCGGCACTGCTCCTCTGTGCGGGAATCTCTCCGCTTTGCCCTCCGCACCCCTGTTGCTGCGCTCTCCGCCGCAGCACCAAAGCTTTCCCCCTCCGCCACCCGCAGTCTCCGCCCACGAAGGGGCTTTCTAGTGTTTGGAAACCTTTCCTCCTTCACAGCTCCCTCCCACTGGTGTAGGTCCCGTCCCTATCCTTTTGTTTCTGTTTATTCTTTTTTCTTTTGCCCTACCCAGGTACGTGGGGAGTTTCTTGCCTTTTGGGAGGTCTGAGGTCTTCTGCCAGCGTTCAGTTGGTGTTCTGTAGGAGTTGTTCCACGTGTAGATGTATTTCTGGTGTATCTGTGGGGAGGAAGGTGATCTCCGCGACTTACTCTTCCGCCATCTTTCCTAAACCTCCTCCAGCTTTGTTTTTATTTCTCAAGATTGACTTATCTATTCTTGACCCGGGAGGGGTCTTACTTTGTGTTTCCAAGTAAGTTTTTGGAATCAGCTTGTCGACTTCAACACAACAACAAACACCTTCTGGGGAACTGAGTGAGATCTCGTGGAATCTACAGATCAGCTGGAGGTGAGTTGACGTGTCTACAATATTTTGCCTTCCAGACCATGACTATAATGGATTCTTTGGTATATTAAGGTGTTTTTTATTTTGTAACAATGATGTTTCACAGGTTTTTTTCTATAGATGTATTGTACATATTTTGTTAGATTCATTCCTAGGTATTTGATGTTTCTCAATGCTTTTGCAAATGGTGTCTTGTTATATCTTCATCTTTTTGCTGCTACATTGTGACACAATTTTTCAACGTAACAGCAAAATTTTCACAATTTTATTATGAAAATGTTTAAACATATGGGAAATTTGAACAAATGTACCATGAACACTTATACACCACCACTTCGATTTGAATTTAACACTTTACCTTACTTGCTTTTTCACATATTTATCCATCTATGCATCCTTCTATCCGTCCATCAATCTATCTTGTTATTTGGATACAAATATTTGGATACACTTTGAAATAGTTTGAAGACATTTGTACTTTCTTCCTAATTACTTCAGCATGCATTATCAGCAAGAGTTTGGTGTTTTTTGTGGTTCCTTTATTTCTTTTGAGGTAAAATTTTCATACAATGAAATGAATAAGTCTGAAGTATATGATTTGAGGTTGACAAATGCATACACTCTTGCAACCCAAATCCCTACGATTACACAGACCATTACCATCACCATGCCTCATTCCAGCCAATCTGTAACCCCACACAGAGCCAACCACTGTTCTACATTTTTCAACACAGTTTTCACCTGTGTTAGATATTCGTGTCAATGAAATCAAACAATTGTGTGTGTGTGTAAGTAATCTGTTCTTTTTTATTCCTGAGTAGTAATCTATTTTAGAAATAGGCCACAATTTATTTATTGGTTCACCTACAAATTGACACGTGGGCTGTTTCCAGTTGGGGGCTATTACAAACATTTGTGTACAAGTTTTTTTGTGGACATTAATTTTCATTTGTCTTAGATAAATACTCAGAACTGAAATTCCTGGGTCAAGGGTACTTGTAGGCTTAGCTTTAGAAAAACTGTCAGAAGTTTTCCCAAAGTGGCACCAGCTGTATCTGCTAGCCTGATAAGTCGACTTCCCCTCGTGGTAGAGACCTCACCTGGAAGTCAGTTTTGGAAGTGGGAGGTGTCAAATCAGGTGATAAATAAGTGTCAATCTCCTTTCATGTCTTCAAATATAACACTGGGAGTTGTGGTAAGAAGCATAATTTCATGCTGCTGTTTCTGAGTGGTCCTTGTTCCATCCTTTGTCTTACTTGATGTCTTTGTGACCTCTGGCACTGTGGCTTCCTTCTTGTTTCTTGAGACGTTTCTTCTGTATTGGCTTCTTTGATGGCGTTCTCCTCCCTTTCAGGATTTTTATTTTTCAGTCCCTTTCGCCTCTTCTCCTCTCCTTTCTCCTTAAATGTTGACATTCCCCAGAGTTCTCTCTCTGTTTTTTTTTCCTGGATGACCTCATCCAAACCTGGCACAATGATTTCCTGACTTACTGTTATCTCTTCCATGAGGAAGGATTGATAGAGCTGAATTTCAGCATCTTTTCACCTCTAACGAGATCATAGGTCCAGGCATTGCTGAGTCTAACAGTGGCCACTAAGATCAAAAAAGGGGAGGCAAGAAGACATTTGGTGCCTCGTGATGGAAATATATAACATCGCCTGTGTGATTAAAATTTGAACTTGAATCTGATCACACATCTAAATTTGATTACCAGTTTGCAGAAATATAGAGGATAGTGTACAATCAGCAGAATCTAGAGTTTGTAAAATTCGACAAGACAAATCACTCACTGTCTTCAACAAATAAATTGAGAAAGAGGCAGGAAGGAAGGGAGAGAGGAAGAGAGAGAGAGAGCGAGAGAGGATAAAAAAAAAAGCCTTGAGAGAGATTCTTCTTTGGTCATTGGGAGAAGTTTGTATACCAACTGGATATTGGATAACATTAAGAAATCATTGCTAATTTTTTTTATGTGATAAAGATATTGTGGTTATTTTTTAAAACAGTGTCTTTCTTTTTGAAACATTTATGGGTAAAGAGATATGGTATCTGATATTTAGTTCAAAATAGTAATAGGTTAGGGTATCTATTGCTGGGGATATGGGTAAAACAAGATTGGCAATGAGATGAGAATTTTGGAAGCTGTTGGAGAAGGTCTCCTTGTGAAAGGGATATTTATTTATTTAATACATTTTATTTACTTAGTTTTGGCTGCGTTGTGTCTTCGTTGCTGCGCGCGGGCTTTCTCTAGTTGTGGCGGGTGGGGGATGCTCTTCGTTGTGGTGCGCAGGCTTCTCATTGCTGTGGCTTCTCTTGTGGCTCTAGGCGTGTGGACTCAGCAGTTGTGGCACACGGGCTCAGTAGTTGTGGTGCACGGGCTTAGTAGCTCCACGGCATGTGGGATCTTCCTGGACCAGGGCTTGAATCCGTGTTCCCTGCATTAGCAGGCAGATTCTTTACTGTGCCACCAGGGAAGTCCCTGAAAGTGATATTTAAACACAGACTTGAAGGAGTTGATGTGGTGGCCTGTGTGCCTGTCTGTGGGAAGAAAGTTCCAGGTGGGGTCGGGGTGGATGGCAAGTGCAGAGGCCCTGAGCTGGGACTTGCCACGAAGGCACGTTGCAGGACAGCAAGAAAGGCAAGGTCGCCGGAGGGCAGGGAGGCGAGAGCCGTGGGAAATGATCTTGGACGCACAGCTGTGATTTCAGTCTCCTAAGGCCTCGCGGGCCAGTGAGAAGACGTGGCTTTTGCTTCTCATCTATCTGGGAGCTTTTGAAGTGTTCTGGACAAGGGTATCTCATCACTGACTCATGTCTGAAAGAGGCACTCTGGGCTGCTGTGTGGAGAACGAGGCCACCAGTATGTGTGTCTGGCTGGTTCTCCGAATAATTCACACGGGAGACGCTGATGGCTTGAGGCAGATGGTGGTTGTGATGAGAAGGGTGGATTCTGACTGTATGTTGAAGGTAGAGCTGACAGGATCTAAAGCAGATAGGATTGGGGGGGAGAAAAAAATAAGAAGCAAGGGCTAGATGACCTATCCTAACCCTGGCCCGTGGCCGGAGCGCAATATACATTTCTTCAGTGAGCAAGTGGACGTCACAGACTAATATATTCTTCACTAAATTGAAATATCCTCAAGGGCCAGGATCACGTCTTACTTGACTTTACAAGAGCAACCATGCATTGTCCCGATTCGTATTGGAGCCCACCAAATATTTCCTCCATAATCAATGTTCACTTTAACCAGGTGAGGGGAGAGGAAAATTGCTTCAGAGTGGCTGGCAGCCACGGACTGTCTGCTGATTGGAGTTCCTGCTTCTGGTCCTGCAGCCTCTCATGATGAACCCACGCTGTTACCATGAGCTCCCACACCCACTTGGCCGATGGGGGGACATGCACATCGGCTACGAAGTTCACGGTATTCATCCAAGAGCTACAAATACATTTCAGATGTTTGGAGACCTGATGTATGCAGCGGAACAAAGTGTGTTCAGTGGGAAATTAAGACCACAGAGGCAGATGCCCTGCTCTTTGTAGGTTGCCAAGAGTTCAAGCGAGAGGGAAAGGAGCACAGCCATTGTCTTGAGGCACAAAGATGAATCTAGCCCCAAATGAAGAATAGGCAGAGCTCTGGTTCTTAAGTGCTCATTCAGATGCCCCTTGTGTGTGGTGGGTACAGATGAAGGGCTGAGTGGGAACAGCCAGCCTTCTAACCTGACCTACTAAGACTCGTCTGGGGTGCCAGCTGCTGGCCTTGACTGGAGTCCAAAGTGTTGGACCCAGAGAAAAGGAAATCACAGGGGCCGGGACTGGCCTTTTTAATTTTTTATTTCTGCATCCCGGAGTGGCACGACCCATGACTGGCAAGCCTCGCGCTTTCCCAGCTGCTTCTTGCTCCTCTGCGCTGCGGCAGACACCGCGTCCTCCAATCTCCCTGTCAACTGACTTCTCAAAGTTACCCCGGAATCCGCTCTTACCAGGGGAGCCTGGTGTGGCTACTTTCAAGTCTCAGGAAATAAAATAAAATAAAATAAGATAAATAAAATAAAATAAGATAAATAAAATAATAAAATAAAATATTTTCTTCTATCCACACCAGAATACATCAGCAGACAGTATAACCATTATTTGTAACAGGGCTGAATTTGGTGGCATGACTGAAAAGGTGGGAGAAAAGTATTTTATATACTATGTGCCAGCTATGTGGTAGCATCAGGCAGACACCCAACCACACCCAGAACATACTTGTGGAATGAATCAATCTCTCTCTCTCTCTCTCTCTCTCTCTCTCTGCCATATATGCAATACCGATACAAGATTGCACACACAACGTCTTATTGTAATATTATTCAGAATGTGAAGATATTTTCAGTGCATTTAGTGTGGTAAGATGAATAAACAGCTAGGACTATGAATACACCAGTAAAAAAGTAAACTAGTTTGATAGGTCCAGGAAGACTAAATAATTTGGCTCAGATACAGAACGTACCAGTACGTACCAGACACTTGCTGGGAATTTCATTCCTCTTTGCTAAAATTAATTTGGTATTAAGGAAATAAGTGAAGGCAATGTGGCATGTGTTAACCTTTGTTACAAAGTGCAACTAATAAATTCAAGGGCTTTGTATAAATTTTCAGTCAATTCTATGTCCTGCTTTGTTCAAGCATCTTCATGGACCATTTCATTTGGTTGGTTTTGTTCTTTCATTTGGACACATCGAGGTCATAAAGCCTGGAGGTTTGTTGATCAGTATGTAACAGTGTCCTCTAAAATGCTTCAAGTGTCCACGCACACGTCACCTCTTTCGGTATCTCGAATCTCAGGATGGTGCACCGTCCACCTACATAAAAAGGTAAAATGAGGCCAGCTCAAAAGGTCAGAAAGATGAGTTTATTTGGGAATAACGGGGGGAATTGCAATTTGAGACAGCAAAGTGTAGCGAGCTGCAGCGTGTCCGTTGAGAGTTCGGGGCGCTGCATATATGGGCCGGGAATGTAAAGAAGGGAGAGTTCAGTTACAATCTATTAAAATCAGAAACAAACGGAAACCAGCTTTGAAAATTCCCTGAGCAGACAAAACCAGTCCAGCGGCAACAGCAAAGCTCAATTCAGCTTACTTTGTCAGAACAACCCGATCTGGGTCACTTCTTGTTCATGCCTCTGAAAACCATAAGCAAAACTTCCCAGGATTGATATGAGGTGATATCAATAAGAACATTCCAATATTATCAGGGTTTTTTGGTTTTTTTTTTTTGTAAATGAGGCATTTACAGAAAATCAATCTCTCAGCCCTGAAGTTTTGTTTTCCTGAGGACACACGTGTGAGATTTCCCATCTCATGTCTTCATTTCCATTTTATTTTTTTTGGCGGCGCCGTGCGGCATGTGGGATCTTAGTTCCCAACCGGGGATTGAACCTACGCCCCCTGCATTGGGAGTGTGGAGTCTTAACCACTGGACCGCCAGGGAAGTCCCTATTGATTTTTGGTGTTTCCATTTTAGATTGAAATTCTTCCACAGCACCCTTGTTCGTTGGACCCGTCTGATTTATAAGAGAGAGATTGTGTTGAGATAAACCTCTCAGCTCCTTCTGTGCTGCTTCAGGAACCTTTGTGGCAGGTGGTCTGTCCACTCCTGAGGATGGAGAGAGAGCAGGCTTCGCTGTGGAGGCTGAGATCGGGAATCGGGATTGGAAATCTGGGAATTTGAGTGCTTTTCGTGTGGACTTTTAATCAAGCCTTCATTTTCAAGCACATTCTGAACCCGGCCTTTAGAGGCAGCCCTGCTGTCAACTGCTAAGCCTCTAGGGCCTGGGCCATCAACCAGTGTGTCCTTCGCTGGTGCCTCTACCCCACTGCAGGTGGACCTCCCCACACTGAGCCGGTGACCATTGTCTCAAGCCTTCCGCCTCCGAACAGGTCTCAGTGTCTCCCAGTTACTCTCTCCCCTCTCTCATTTTCTTTTTCCTTTTGGAGAGATTTAGACAGAAATAAAGTTTCAATTTCTTAAAAAACTTCTTGGGACTACAGAAAGGCCTGGAGATAAATTTGCAGTTTCAGTCTGCCATGCTTACCCAGAATGTGGGCACTGGGGTCTGCATTCAGGCCAGATTCTGTGTCTCCTTCTGTAGGTGCAGTTAGTTACGCTCAGGGACTAACCCGTGTACTGTGCAGATGAGAGGTCCTGGGGTTCTCCCCCTCATCCAGAAGCATGTGCTTCTGTAATCCGAAGGAGCGACCCAAATAATGGGAGTTTCAGGAGACAGAGGCAAGTAAATTTGAACAAGAAATGGATGGGGGGGGCTTCCCTGGTGGCGCAGTGGTTGAGAGTCCGCCTGCCGATGCAGGGGACACGGGTTCGTGCCCCGGTCTGGGAAGATCCCACATGCCGCGGAGCGGCTGGGCCCGTGAGCCATGGCCGCTGGGCCTGCGTGTCTGGAGCCTGTGCTCTGTGGCGGGAGAGGCCGCGGCAGTGAGAGGCCCGCGTACCGCAAAAAAGAAAACAACCCTGCACAATCCCATCACCAAGGACCAATCATTATCCACATTTTGGCCTGTCTCCTTTCACGTGTAAAAATGTCTGCGTGTGCGTGCGTGTGCGTGTGCGTGTGCGTGCGTGTGCGTGTGTCTGCGTGTGCGTGTGTGCGTGCGTGTGCGTGTGTGTGCGTGTGCGTGTGTCTGTGCGTGCGTGTGTCTGCGTGTGTGTGTGTGTGTGTGCGTGTGCGTGTGCGTGTGTGTGCGTGTGCGTGTGTGTACACACATTCCCCTTTACAATTTATATCATATGGTATGTGTAGCCTCATATCCTATGATGGGTCAACATTGTATAAATAGGTATTTATTTTTTATTAAAATGAGTTATTCTGTACATATTGCTTTGCAACCGGCTTTTTCACTTTGCAAAGTATGGAGATTATTTTGTCTTCTCCAAGTGCTTTATCATAAAAACTAATGTCTCATTTGATAATAGAAGCATAGAATATATGGCTGTTTCCACTTGCATGTATTTGTGTATTATTTAGGATTGCGTCAAATCTTATTGTTGATCATTTTCTTTTATCGGTTTTAATCATTTGTCCCTGGTGTCTTTGGCCCACTTTTCTAGTGATGTAATTGTCCTTCTCTTATGATTTTAAGTCATTTTTGTATAGTAAGGTAAGTCATCCTATGTCTGTCATATGTGGTTCACATTTATTTTCCATTTTGTTTTATATTTTACTTTTTGAATGCAAAGAAGTTTTACATTATTCAGCAGGCAAGTTCTTAAATTTTCCTTCATGTTGTTCACTTTTGTGTCCTCCTTTACCCAAACTCCTCTGTCTGCCCTCAGCCCCGAGCCGTCTCAATTGTGCATACAGTTCAGGCTCTATGTCACCCGTGTGGCCACGTCTGCCCCATCTGTGACTCTGGGCAGACCTCTCTCCCACACCCAGGCTGCATTGCCAGCTGTTTGTTTGATAGCCCCTCTCAGCTGTCAAACGAGCATTTTATACTTAGAATGTCTGAACTCCTGATCTTTCCTTAGGCCGGCACCGCCGTCCGCTTCCCCATCTCAGCTGCTCAGGCCAAAGGAGGAGTCATCCTTACTTCTCCTTGTCTCTCAACCCCCAGTCCGGTCTCTCAGGAAGTCTGCTGGCTCTCTCCTCGGCTGCACCCGACCTTTGGCCATTCCTCCCTATCTCCGCTGCAGACACCCTGTCTGAGCCATCCGTCTTCTCTCATCCGGCACTGGCCCCTAACTGGGCACACTCCCCCCCCTCCCCTCTTCCCCTCAAGGTCGAGCCAACGCAGTGGTCAGAGGGTTCCTTCTTTGTCTGCTTGGAGCCGACCCCATTGACTCAGGCTGAAAGCGCAAGTCTTACGGTGGCCTGCAGGACCTGTAATCTCTTCCCCGGCCTCTCTGACCCCACCTCCTGCCCCTGCCCTTCTTCCTCCTTCCCTCCCAGCCATCCTGGCCTCTTTTGCTTCTCAACACACCAGGGACATTCTTGTTCAGGCACTTTGCCCAAGTGGTGTCCACTGGGAAGGCTCTTTCCCCTGCATTTCCCCATCCCTGACCCTCACCGCCCTCAACTCTGCTTAAACATCACCTTCTTATCCTGCTGTAGTTCTTATAGTGTGTCTCATCTCTTAACACAATGCATAACTTATTTATTTTGTCTATTCTTTTAATCATGTATTTGCCCTGCTAGAACGTAAGCTCCATTAGGGTAGGTTTTTTACATTGTTGACAGATGTATCCCAATAACTAAAAAGTCCCTGGCATGTAGAAGATATTCAGTAGATATGTATTGACTCAAGAGATCCTTAGGAAGTCCTCCACGCTGAGGCTAAAATCTCATTCTTTTTTCATCACAATTTGGGTTTCACATGGTATATTTGGTTTAATGAGTGAAGAGAAATTCTAACTTTTTTCTTTTAAACAGATATTCATTTGTACCAGCACCATTAATTTAACATTCTAGCTACTCCCCATTTATTAGAAATACTGCTTTTATAATATGCTTACTTTCTTATAGGCAGCTGGTTTGTTTCTACAAACGTATGTATTTCATTGATAGTCTATTCTAGACTCTAGATATTGTGATCCAACTCATGGTTTTGTTAATTACAGGTGAATATTTGTCCAACATCCTGTTCTTCTTTTTCTAGATTCAGAACTCATAATTACAACAGGGGAACCCATTCTGTGTATTTGGATAGGGTTGACCCTTCTTCAACTTTCCCAGCCCCCAAATACTGCCCATAGCTGTGAACACGAGCACAATATCCATCTCCTTGGCCTTGGTGATTCAGAGTGAGTCACGTGACTCAACACCGGGCAGCCAGAATTTCCTAAGGGGATATGGAAGACGGATGCTGCCAGAGAGAGGGTCTCTCTTTGGGCTCGGGATCATGACCTGTGATGCTGGTATAGGCTTGGAGCTGCCAGAAGCCATCCTGTTGCCATGTGGAGAATGAAGACAAGCAGAAGGGAAAAGAGAAAGACAGAGATCAGAAGGCAGTGTTCCAATCTTCAGATCCAGCTGTGCCTTGATTTCCCAGTCATGTGAATACGTACATCTTCTTCTCCCACCTCTGCCTTTTCCCCCTAAAACTGGCTTCTGTCTGTCACTTTCAACTGAAGGAATCTTGTCCAGTAGAAGGAGTCCATGTAAAAGACTGGACACAGAAGTTGGAGTGGTAACCATGGCACATGTGGCTGCCTTACCTGCCTCTCAAATTCTCATGAATGAAATGAAACTCTGAATTCAATGAAAATGTAACCATTCTGGAAAACATGAAAGATGAGCACATCCGAAATTTTGGGCTGTCCTAGAAAAACAGAAAAGAAATGGGGTAGGAATAGCAGAGAAATCAGTCACTGCTGAAGACACCAGAACCTTCCCCGCTCATCCCAAGAGAGCCCTAGAGAAACCCAGAGCTGAAAAGTGCCACCAGCTGGGGCGATCTGAGACCCTCGCAAATCACACTGGACATAGGTGAGCACTCTTGTTGCTGGCAGGTCAGCACCCGCAGCCTCAGGCTTTGGTAGCAGGTAGGGGAAGGCTTGTTAATTGTAGGTGAGGAAGTGGGGCTCAGCTTCGGCAGGGGCGCCTAGCGATGGAGGGGGACCTGGATGAGGGGCAAAGCAGAGCTGGTGGTCACCTCGGGATGCTCACAACAGACAGAGGCCTTTCCCCAAAGTGGAAGGGACAGTTTTGAATGAGGGTAGATACACCCAAAGCAATGATGTTAATCCAGTGCCTGGATGGATATTTTAAGTGCCTGTATACAAAAGAAAATGATCGCTGGACCTTCATCAAAATTAAAAATTTCTGCTCTTCAAAAGACACTGTTAGGAAAATAAAAGGACAGGTATATCATGGGAGAAATTATTTGAAAATGATATGTCTGATAAAGGATATTGAATATCCTTTATCAGATATAGAATTGAATATTGAAGAACTCTCGAACACAACCCAGTTAAAACCACCCAGTTAAAAAACAGGCAAAGAGTCTGAACACATGCTTCACCAAAGAAGGCATGTGAATGGCAAATAATTACAAAACGATTTATATCATTAATCATTAGTGAAATGCAAATTTCAGCCACAACCAGACAACATACACACTATTTATTTGAGTAGCTGAAATTAAAAAACTCCCATACAAAGTGTCATTGAGGATATGAAGAAACGAATTCTCCCACAGTGCTGGTGGAAATGCAAAACGGTGCAACCACTCTGGTAAAGATTTGCTAGTTCTTTGAAAGTTAAATATAAACCTGCCATACGACCCAGCCATTCGATGTCTAGGAACGGCTCAAGAGAAAAGAAAACGTGTCCATATGAAGATTTCTAAACAAATGCTAAAAGCAGGTTTATTTGTAATAGCCCCAAACTAGAGAAAAAACAACCCAAATGCCCATCAACAGGTGAAGGATTATATCCATACAATGGAATATTACTCAGCAATAGAAAGAAATGAGAGAGGGATGAATTTCAAAATAACTTCGAGATTATGCTGCTAGTAAAAGAAGCTCGCAACAAATCAAATATTTATTTTTTTAAATATTTATTTATTTTTTCTTCTTGGCTGCGTCGGGTCTTCGTTGCTGCACGCAGGCTCTTTGTTGAGGTGTGCGGGCTCCAGAGCACATGCGCTCTGTAGTTTGCAGCACTCGGGCTCTCTCGTCGAGGTGCGCCAGCTTACTTGCCCTGTGTGTGGCCTGTGGGATCTTAGTTCCCCAACCAGGGATCGAACCCGCGTCCCCTGCCCTGGAAGGCAGATTCTTTACCACTGGACCACCGGGGAAGTCCCAGTTCCTATATTTATAATTCTAGAAAACAAACTAATACATAGTGACAGAAAGCGCATCAAGGGTTGCTGAAGGATGAGCAGTGAGCAGCATGAGGGAGAAAGTACAAAAGGGTATGAGGGAATTTTAGAAGTCAAAGAATTTTTTTTTTTTTTTTTGCGAGTACGCAGGCCTCTCACTGCTGTGGCCTCTCCAGTTGCCGAGCACAGGCTCCGGACGCGCAGGCTCAGCGGCCATAGCTCACAGGCCCAGCCGCTCCGCGGCATGTGGGATCCTCCCGGACCAGGGCACGAACCCGCGTCCCCTGTATCGGCAGGCGGACTCTCAACCACTGCACCACCAGGGAAGCCCCAAAGAATTTTTGATGGAAGTGAACTATAAATATGGGAGGCAGTGGGAAGAGAGAGTAATGCTTGAGATTTTGCTGAAGCTGTGAAAATGGGGGGTGACAAGTTCTGGGTGTGCTTGAAAGAATAAGAGGCTGATTGATGTAAGGTGGAGGAGAAGCTCGCTGGGGAGGTAAACGCAAGGAACGGAGAAGCCAAAGTGTTAAATGGATCATTTTTGGTGACACCAAAAATTCAGACCAGGCTACTGTAATATATAGAATGATAATTTAATGATATAAAAATAATAATTTAACAAAAATTAAGAAGTAGGGAAAAAGAAGTGAAAGGAAGTGTAAGTATGCTAATTTCCTAATCTTTTGAGTGAGAAATCATTAGATGCTTTTAAAAAGTTGGCAGTCAAAACATGGGAGTTATAATTACACCATTAAGAGGACAAAAATATGTAAGGAAAAATTATAGGGATGCCAAGGGGGAAAGAAAATGGAAAGTGCACTAATCTCACGTTTCTTTGAGAAGGAGCAATTGATTCTGTTAAAAGTTAACTCCTGCATGAGATCGTGGTGCAGAAAATGATATTAGTAAAAAATCCAATGATATCTGAGCAAATTCTCTAGTTTATGATATTGCACAGATGTCATTTCTTAGTTTTGATAATTGTTCTCTGGTTATTTAAGATGATAACATAAGTGAAAGCTGAGTGAAAGGTATATGGGAAGTCTGCTTTTTTTTTTTTTTGCAATTTCTCTGTAAGTAGACATTATCTCAATATTAAAAGTTATTAAAAGTTGATAAATCAAGAAACACTGATATAAAATTATTATTAAAACTCATAATGTCACTCACCGGAAGAAACTGAAGCAAAATCTTAATGGCAATAATCCTAGGAAATGGAATTGGGGTTAAAAAGGCCTTGCCTTTCAATTTTATACCTTCTTGTAATGTCTAAAAATATGTTAACCACGTACATAAATTACTTTTAAAGCAATTTTAATTTTAAAGTGTTACTAAAACTTTACTAGTCAGCAAAATGTGACAAATTTAAAGAACATATAATATATAAAATTCATATTTCATATACTGTATTTATTTTTGTTCTGTCTTAGACGATTTAGGTGCTTGCAAAAATATTATGCTGCAAATGAACTAAAGAACTGTTATCATGATTTTGTTTGTCATGTATCATTGAATTAGACACCATCACATATTAAAGGGATGCTAAATAAAAGTCCATGGTAACTTGGGCAAAGGTTTTATGAAATAACTTCAAATTGCCTCTGTAGTCTAATCTGCCAGGTTTTTATACTGCTGGCCTATGCTCTTATTATTATTGTGTTACCACTGTTTCCCGAATTAGATAAATAACATATATTCTGTTCCTATGCTGACATATTAGCTCACCCCATTATTATTATTTTTTTAAAAGATTACTCTGAAGTTTTTTCCTTAAGGTGAATCAAGTTGTTCAATAAAGCAATTTAGTGCCATATTTCGAGGATTTTAGTTTCTGAAACTTATGTTTAGTAGTAGTTTAATTAATTAATTGATTTATTATTATTTTTTTTTTGCGGTACGCGGGCCTCTCACTGCTGTGGCCTCTCCCGCCGCGGAGCACAGGCTCCGGACGCGCAGGCCCAGCGACCACGGCTCACGGGCCCAGCCGCTCTGCGGCATGTGGGATCTTCCCGGACCGGGGCACGAACCCGCGCCCCCCGCATCGTGATTCTTTTTTTAAGTGAAGTAATTATGATTGCATTGATTTGTTATTTTCTCTTTGATTATGTAGCATCTCTCTTCCTCTTCAAAATACTGTCCCTAAGACTAGACTCAGCCGTGGCTTAGAAGGCACTTGTTCATGCAAATGTCAGATAGGAGTTGAGAGGAAGGGGTAGGTATTTTAGAAGTCAGACTGAAAACACATTTAGAGTAAAATCAGTTCAAATTCAAGAAACGTTTTTCTGCCTGAGGTCTGACACATCCACTGTTGCTGGGGCAAAATCTGTATAGTTAAGGATACCTAACAAATGGATGAGAAAAATGTAAGTTCCTAGATTTATGGAGTCACCTTTTCGAATTCACACCCCCAAAAGAAAGAAAATAAATCATATAAAGAGAATTCTGACTCTAAGATATGAACCCAAATAGACCAGTAGTAGTTTTAGCCATGGTTTGAGAAATAGCTTAAAATATTTAAAGCCAAAGAATTTTACTTAGATGCCTTTACTTATCCAGCTGATAAGTTTTTCAGTTCTAAAATAGAATCAGCGACCCCAGGATTGGTGAAAGGAAGTTGCCTGTCCAGGGATAAAGATTTTGCCTAGGAATCAATTTTGGCAAAAAGTGACGATAACTTAAAGAGCAAGAGAGTGTAGCATTTATTTTTAATAATATTAGTTGGACACATTTTAAAAGCTAAACCCATTTTTAAATTGCGATAAGTGGTTTCTAGTATTTTCACAAAGTTGCGCAACCATTACCACCATCTAATTCCAGAGTATTTTCATCATCCCCTAAAGAAACCCGTTATCTGTTAGCAGTCACTCCCCATTCCTCTCCTGTCCCTAGCCCATGGCAACCACTATTCTGGTTTCTGTCTGTATAGATTTGCCTATTCTGGACATTTCATGTGAATGAAATCATATAATACATGTCCTTTTGTGTCTGGCTTCTATCATTTAGCATAATGTTTTCAGAGTTCATCCACGTCGTTGCATGAATCAGACCTTCATTCCTTTACATGGCTGAATAATAATCTATCATATAGATGTATCAGTTTGTTTACCCTTTTAACCACTGGTGGATATTTGAGTTGTTTCCAATTTGAGGCTATTATGAACAATGTTGCAATGCACAAGTGTTTAAAAACTTAGTGTACAAGTTTTTGTGTAGACATAGGTCTTCACTTCTTCTGGGTATATACTTAGCAGTGGAATTGCCGAGTCATATGTTAGCTTTGTGTTTCGCCTTTTGAGGAACTGCCAAACTGTTTTCCAAAGTGACTGCACCATTTTACACTCCGACCAGCGATGTATGAGGGTCCTATTTCTCCATATCCTTTTGCCAATGCTTACTATTTTCCATTATCCTGTTTGTTATACTCATCCTAGCGGGTGTGAAGTGGTATTTTATTGTGATTTTGGTTTGCAGTTCCTTAATGACTAATGAGGATGATTATTTTTTCATGTGCCTGTTGGCCATTTGTATATCTTTTTTGGAGAAATGTCTATTTTAGTCTTTTGCCCTTTTTTTTTTTTTTTTTTGCGGTACGCAGGCCTCTCACTGTTGTGGCCTCTCCCGTTGCGGAGCACAGGCTCCGGATGCGCAGGCTCAGCGGCCATGGCTCACGGGCCCAGCCTCTCCGCGGCATGTGGGATCTTCCCGGACCGTGGCATGAACCCGTGTTCCCTGCATCGGCAGGTGGACTCCCAACCACTGTGCCAGCAGGGAAGCCCCCTTTTGCCCATTTTTAAAATTGAGTTCTTTGTCTTTTTGTTGTTGGATTATAGGAATTCTTTCTATGTTCTGGATAATAGATCCTTATCTGATACATGATTTGCAAATATTTTCTCTTATTCTCTGGGTTGCTTTCCACTTTCTTGATTGTATTTCTGATGCACAAAATTTTTAAATTTTAATAGTTCAATTTATCTATTTTTCTTTTGTCATTTTTAGTGTTGCATCTAAGGGACCATTGTTAAATATGAGGTAATGAAGATTTACCCCTATGTTTTCTTCTAAGAGTTTTATAGTTTTAGCTTTTACACTTAGGTCTTTAATAAATTTGGCATTAAAATTCGTATACAGTCCTCTTGGGCTGCAGGATGGCTGAATGCTCAGAGCCTGAGGCCAAGGCCCTAGGACTGTGGGTAGAGGGGAGGAGTTCTGCTCTCTTTGTCTTTCCATAAAGCTGTTGGTCTAATTTAAAAGAAAATTTGTATATGGTGTGAGATGAATCCAACTGTCTTTTTTTTGCATGTGGATATCCATTTGTGGAAAGGACTATTCTTTGCCCATTGAATGGTTTTCAGTGGCAAATCAGTTGGCCAAGGACGCAGATTCATTTGTGTCTTCTCAGTTCTAGCACGCTGATCTACCTGTGTGTCCTCGTGCTGGTACCACACTCCCATGATTACCATCGCTTTGTGGTAAATTTTGAGATTATGCGCGTCTCTGTACCTTATTCTTTTTCAGGATTGTTTTGCCTGCTCTGGATCACTTGCAGTTCCATATGAATTTTAGAATCAACTTGTCAATTTCTACAAAAAAGTCAACTGAGATTCTGACAGGGATTGCCTGTTGAATCTGTAGATTAATTTGAAGAGTGTTTCGCTTAACAGTGTTAAGTCTTCTGATGTATGAACATGTGATGTTTTTCCATTTATTTAGATATTCTTTAATTTCTTTCAGTACTGTTTTGTAGTTTTCAGTGTATAAGCTTTCAGGCACTTCCGTTAAATTTATTCCTAAGTATTTTATTCGTTCTGATACTATTGGAAGTGAAATTGCTTCTTTAGTTTTTGATTGTTTATTGCAAGTATATAGATGTATAATTGATTTTTATATCCTGCAACTTTGCTGAACTCATTTATTAGTTCTAATTGTTTTTTAGTGGATTCCATAGGATTTTCTATATACAAGAATGTGTCATCTGTGACTAGAGATAGTTTTACTTCTTC
Source organism: Stenella coeruleoalba (assembly GCF_951394435.1). NCBI lineage: Eukaryota > Metazoa > Chordata > Mammalia > Artiodactyla > Delphinidae > Stenella > Stenella coeruleoalba. The sequence continues at coordinate 6,138,000 of NC_137155.1, read as the reverse complement.
CTTTTCAGTCTGGATGCCTTTTATTTCTTTTTCTTTCCTAATTGTATTGACTAGAATCCCTCTAGGACAATGTTGAGTAGAAGTGGCAAGAAGGGCATCTTTGTCTTGTTCCTAATATTAAGAAAAAAGCATCCAGTCCTGAACCATGAAGTGTGATGTTAGCCGTGGGTGTTTGTAAATGCCTTTTATCAGGATGAGAGTACACCCTTCTGTCCCTAGTTTGCTGAGTGTGTTTATTATGAAAGGATGTTGGATTTTGTCAAATTTTTTTGCATCGATTCAGATGATCTTGTCATTGAAGAAAATTATTGATACGATGCTTTATACTAATTGATTTCCAGACCAGCCTGGCTTACTTGAGATAAATCACACTTTGTTATGGTGTATAATTCCTTTTATATGTTGCTGGATATGGTTAGCTACTATTTTGTTGAAGAATTTTGTGCACATATTCATAAGAGATATTGGCCTGGAGTTTTCCTTCCTTGTGATATCTTTGCCTGGTTTTGGTATGAGGGCAATACTGACCTTATAAGATGAGTTGAGAAGTATTCACTCCTCTTCTATTTTTTTGGAATAGTTTTTGAAGAATTGGTATTAATTCTTCTTTAAATGTTTGGTAGAATTCAGCAGTGAAGTGATCTGTACCTGGGCTTTTCTTTGTGTGTTGTTTTTAAAAATTATTCATTCAATCTGTTTACTTGTCATAAGTCTATTTATTTATTTATTTATTTTTAAAATTATGCATGTGTATTTTATTTTCAGTAGTTACATATACAAATAAATTATAGATGCATGTACATAATCAAAGATTTGTTACCAAGAAAACCCTCCAGGGCTTCCGTGGTGGCGCAGTGGTTGAGAGTTCGCCTGCCGATGCAGGGGACACGGGTTCGTGCCCTGGTCCGGGAAGATCCCACGTGCTACGGAGCGGCTGGGCCCGTGAGCCATGGCCGCTGAGCCTGTGCGTGCGGAGCCTGTGCTCCGCAACGGGAGAGGCCACAACAGTGAGAGGCCCGCGTACCGCAAATAAAAACAAAAACAAAAAAACCCTCCAGCAGTCTTCCATCCCCTTATTTTTCATTCTCCACTCCCCAGTGGCTCTCACTTTAAACTCTTTCGTCACATTCTTTTGGTATTTACATCCAATTTTTTTTTCTTTTTTTTTTTTGTGGTACGCAGGCCTCTCACTGTTGTGGCCTCTCCCGTTGCGGAGCACAGGCTCCAGACACGCAGGCTCAGTGGCCATGGCTCACGGGCCCAGCCGCTCCGCGGCATGTGGGATCTTCCCGGACCAGGACACGAACCTGTGTCTCCCACATCGGCAGGCGGACTCTCAACCACTGCGCCGCCAGGGAAGCCCTACATTCAAATTTTTAAATAACACAGTATCTTGCTGCTCTCTGACTTAGGAGCTTGAGGAATTAGCTAATGACTTCCTGCTAGAGAAGATGAAGATTTAACCCTTGTCTGTCTTCCCACACACCTCCTCACAACACATTCACCCTTTCTGTCCCCACTGCTACTCTCAAGATAGATATATCATAATTTTGGTTAGATCCCTTTTCTCTGACTGTGATTATATAAATCCTGTTTATAGCTGAGCCTTGAACTAATGATGATTAATGATGATTACTTCTCCTTCCCTGCACCACTCTTTGTTTTCCCTGGTGTTAATAATTGCCTTAAATTTTTAGTTTTGTGTAATTATCGTTTCAACTCCAAACTCATCTCCAGTGGCCTAAATTTCCTTCATATATTCAGATACATTAGGTATTGATTCATCTCCTTGGAGAACTTTTCATACTCTCTCCTGGACCACTTGCCCCGGGCATCTGCACACAGCTTGCTCCTCCTTCCTGTGCTGGCTTTTGTATTTCCTGTATCCCAAGTCCTCCTTTTTCTTGATTTACTCTTGTTTTAGCAGAGTACTCCCTCCAATAGCTTTTTTTTTTTTTTTAACATCTTATTGGGGTATAATTGCTTTACAATGGTGTGTTAGTTTCTGCTTTGTAACAAAGTGAATCAGCTATACATCTACATATATCCCCATATCCCCTCCCTCTTGCGTCTCCCTCCCACCCTCTATCCCACCCATCTAGGTGGTCACAAAGCACTGAGCTGATCTCCCTGTGCTATGCAGCTGCTTCCCACTAGCTATCTATTTTACAATTGGTAGTGTATATATGTCCTTGTCACTCTCTCACTTTGTCCCAGCTTACCCTTCCCCCTCCCCATGTCCTCAAGTCCATTCTCTATGTCTGTGTCTCTATTCCTGTCCTGCCCCTAGGTTCTTCAGAACCTTTTTTTTTTTTTAGATGCCATATATATGTGTTAGCTTACGGTATTTGTTTTTCTCTTTCTGACTTACTTCACTCTGTATGACAGACTCTGGGTCCATCCACCTCACTACAAATAACTCAATTTCCTTTCTTTTGCCATAAGTCTATTTAGATTGTCTATTTTTTTTAGAGTCAGTTTTGGTAGTTTGTGTTTTTCTATGAATCTGTCCATTTCATCTACATTATCTCATTTTTAGCATATACATTTGTATAGTAGTTTGTTATAATTCTTTCGTTCCCCTGTTGGTTAGGTAGTAATGTCCCCTCTTTCATTTCCTTTTCTAGTAATGTGAGTCTTTGCTTGCTCTCAATCTCTCTCTTTCTTTCTCTCTCTCTCTGACTGTTTGTGACACACATCTGTGGAGAAAAGGCTTTTTGCAGTGCACAATCTCCAAGTCAGGTGAAAGAAAGAGGGTATGAGTAGGGTCTTCCAAGAAACTTAGGAAGGTCAAATAATGACAATAATCTGGAAATGGGACTCTGAAGGAGCTCTAACCATGTTCTTCTCCTTCTATTGGCTGCCAGACTACTGGTTTCCACGGTGACTGCAGGCTGTCATGTTCCAGGCTACTACAGAGTTGGGGAAGGAGATGGGGACAGGCCACACTGAAATGCCATGTATCCTGCTGTTCTTCCTGAAATTCAGCAGTTATATGAAGAATAGATGTTTCCGAGATTGCTGAAAGAATTTTGGTTAATTTCCAGAGTTCTGAAAACGTCAATTCTGGCAATTTTTGTCAGTGTTCTCATTGCTTTTATGGAGAGGAGGATTGGGGGATTTTTTTACTCTGCCATTTTCACCGACATCACTCACTAAATTTATTTTTTATTATAAAAATATACCTTTAAGTCTAAATCTTGAATGCCACAGATTACTACATAGTTAAGCTACTATTTGTATGAAGTCACATAATTTTAGAGACTGTGCTCAGGAAGTCTTGGTATTTGAAGCATTACAATAACATAATAAATGGCAAGTGGAACACAACTGATGTGGATGATTGAAAAGCTTTGTCAAAACCAGTGAGCTGGAAATTGCGTGCCACACACTCCCGACACCTAATCTCACTTTCACGCACCCCTCTTCTAACCTCTCTAGGACAAAGATGCAGGTTTAGGATGCAATGAGGAGGCCATTCCTTGCCCCTACAAGTACAGGGTGAGCTTCAGAACCCTGAGCAACTGATGAAGGTCAAGATTCTTCTGTGACATAGTTACTGCCTCCCATTGTTATGTGACTCTGGACAAGAGGGAGAGTTTTAAAAATTTTGTTACTTCATTTATGGAAACTCACACACAGATGAAAATAAAGGGCAGGTAGTGATATTTTATGTTCAAGCAGGAAAGTTGGAAATGTACTTTTATCTGGTTTTCAGTTCGAACAAGGACAGAGCCTATTTTTTAATCATAGCTGTCAAATCATTTTGACTTGTTCAAAGAAAGGGATTAACTCCCTGGATACAGTCAACCAAATAGCAGGCATCCTTCCTCTTCTCTTCCCACCTTTCCCCCAGCCTCCCTCCCAGACACACCCAGAGATTATATGTAGTCATTTTTTTTCCATTCAGTCTTCTGTGGACAATTGCTGAGAAAGGGGGGAAACTGAGTTTATTGAGTGAATGACGTCTTTTCTTTTAGGGGATTTGGATTAAACCCAAGTTTTTTGTGTAGTAAATTTGACAGGGGTTCAGGAAAAGTCTTTGCCTGGACACATCCTGGGACACTGGTGCCACACCTATATTAGAGTTGCACGCCCAGGTATGTACAAGGTGTGGCAGCAGGAGCAATCTCAGCTGAAATCATAAATGACATGCTCCCAGGCTCCTCTTGGCTGCACTCTTTTCTTCTCATTGGAACTTCTCTATTAACTAGCATTTCCCCTTCTCTTTTTATTAAAACTGCTTCCAGTACAAAGATTTGAGAAATTTATCAGCTGCATAAAAGATGAAGGATCAGGTTGAATGAACACCCCTTTCAAGAGCTTTTTAAATTTTAACAGGAAAGTAAACCTTAAGCTAAAAGATGAAGATTTCCTAATAGATTGGCGTGCGAGTAGGACAGGCTGGGGACATGAGAAGTGTGGTTTGTGGCTAGTGTCCCCTTCCTGTTACCCTAACACCCAGATGCCTTTCTCAGGCAAGTATGAGTGGCTGTGTATCTCATGCCTCAGTGAGGGTCTTCTCCCTGCCCTCCTTCCCAAGGAGCAACATGTGACCTGTTTATGACACACTCACCAACAGAAAGAAAGGTCCTCAGAATCCCCCGAGGACTTCAGCACATGAGTTCCTCTACTTGTCTCTACCCTGACACTTTGCCATGTTTTTGATCAGCTCCGTTATTTTCTTACTTCAATCCAACCTTATGTCACTTCTAATCAATAACCTATATGCTAGATCACCTATCTGAGGTGGGTCTGCTCCTTTGGACACAGTCATCCGTCCTGTTGACTTTCCCCCAATTTTCTTGAATCAACTCTGCCACTCCTATAATCTCTAAGAACTTGATTTTTTTCTAGTATTCCATTACACCATTTGTGTCCTGAGTTTTTCCCACATAGCTTTTGCCTTAACTAACACCCTTGATTCTGTTTATTGATTAGCCTGGCACCATATTGGCCGATTTTAAAACCCTGATGATGAAAATCATGTGATATGTTAGCTTTTTCTGCTGGAAATTAGCAAGGTCCGACGTAGTGTGTATCTTTCATATCATCATATATTTGTTTGTTTTGTGCTATCATTTGTTTCCAAGCCCATTACTTTATTCCTCTTAATTCCAGCAGAGTTTTAAAAATTTTACCATGAAGCTTATACTCAGAGCAAGGCCATCAGATGTGAATTTTTCTTACTGTTTCTTGGATACAATCACATTTCCCCCCAGTTATCATCCATCCTATCCTCCTTTCCTTCAGATTTAGAGAATAAATGTCTCTCATTTCTAATGTTGACATGTGCACCCTGACAGATACATTCACATGTATGCATTGACCTGCTTGGATTCCACAATATTAATTCTCATTCTATTGTGCTATTATGTTCATATTTTCCTTTAAAACCTTGACACAACAGTTGTTTTAAGGTCCTTATCTGTCACTTCCATCATCTCTGTCCCTCATGGGTCTGTGTTGATTCACTGATGTGTTTTGCTGGTTATGGGTCACAGTTTCCTGCTTCTTCACATGCTCAGTGTGTTTTAATTAAATGCTGTATAATGAACTGGATTTCAGACGCTGTTCATGTCTGGATTTTGTTGTCTTTTTTAAAGAGTACAGAATTTTTCTGGCAGGCAGTTATGTTTCTTCTGGATCAGCTGGATCCTTTGTTAGGGCAGGTTTAGAGCAACCCCGTGTTAGTTCTGCTATTCAGGTTGACTTTCCTGGGCTCTCTACTGGATGTCTTTGGTGTCTAATGAGCTTTCTACACTCTGACTGGTCTGCCCTGTGCAAGCTCCAGTGGTTGTCCGGTTTTACTTTATAGTAGTTGTTCTTTTTACGGTAGTTTTCTGTTTAGTCTCATGGAACCACACTCTCTGAATGTTCAGCTTTCTCTTCAGCCAAAGACTTAAGGAGACTATATATAGACTTCTGGAACTCTAGCTCTACATTTCTCCATCTTTTCTACTATAGTGTGCAAATCTAGCTGTCTCAGACTTGCTGAATGCCGATGTCTGTCTCCTCAACTCAGCAAGGCTATGCCTTAAAGTTTAATTTATCTGACATTCTTACTGCTTAACCTTTCTTTTATCTAGTATTTGCCTAGTTATCATTTCTCCATTGTTTTACTTTCAGTCTTTCTGTATAGTAATTTCAAATGTCTCTCTTCAGTAGCATTTAATTAGACTTTATAAAAATCCCATCCTACAAATTCTGGGTTTTAATTTGCGTTTACCCCATTTACACTTACTGCGATTAATGGTATATTTGCATTTTTTCTACCATCTTCTTTCTATTTGCCCAGATCTTTCTTCTTTTTTCCTTCTCCCTTTCTTATTTTGAATTGATTGATTGAAGTTCCAATTTCATCATACTAGTTTGCAGTTTATATATTCTACTGTATTGTTTTACTGGTCACCTTTAAATGTAGCTTGGACACTTAAGATAGTTTAAAGTTACTCTATTTCTACCTCTACCTTCTTTGCAAATAATTATTATTCCTAAAGTGTTGCACATTAATATTTGTTTAGATTTACCCACATGCTTTATAACTCATTTGCTTACCATTACTTTTTGCATCTAAGTCTTTTTCCTAAGAACTGATATCACTTTAAATCACCTTTTCCTTTTTAATAAACTACATATTTTAGAAATTCCTTTAAAAGGGTCTGTTGGTGGTAAACTCAAGTTTTGCTTGAAAATACATTAACTTCATCCTCTTTTTTGACTCCTAGTGTGGCTCTATGTAAAATTCCAAGGAGTCAGTTACTTTTTCTCAGATACCTGTCTCCTAGGACCTCATGTTTCCCTGCAGAAACCCAAGGTCAGTTCAGTGTGTCAAGCCCTGCAGGTACTCTCTCTTCTCACACTTGGTCTTTTGGAGATCATTTATTACTTTGGCTTTTTTCAGTATAATTTGAAATGTGTCAAGTATTGGACTTGATTTTATTTATCCTATTTGGTGTTTAATATAGTTCCTGAATGGGAGGATTGTTTTCATTAATTCTGAGGTTTTCAGCCCTATCTCTTAGAATGTCTCTGCCATTTCCACCCATGAAATTTCGTCCCATTTCCAAAGTCAGATGTACATGTTATTTCTTTTATGAATTTTTTCTCATTATATGACCTTCCTCTGTTCTCTGGGCTCCCCCTGTTCTGTTGTATCTCCACCATCACACATGCTGGGGTTGGCTTTATCCCAGTTGGTACCTACGTGTGCCGTCTACTTCCATGCCCCTCTGCCCTCCGCTCAATCACAACTTCACTGAGGCTTAAAACCATTTCTTAATGATCTTTATGTCTGATAGTGCCTGGCAAATCACTGAAATATGTTTTCTTGAATTGTGACCAGGAGCAAAATACTTTCTGTGAAACTATTGTTTAAGCTAATTGCTGAACTCTATTATACAGCAATAGTGATTTTTCACTGTTCCAATTCGCATTTCAGTAAAATCTGTTTTAATGAACATTATGGACTAAAACCCCATGATTTCAGGTACTGTAACTATCAAATTGTGATATAAAGGGATTTGAATCATGTTAAATTTTCTTAGAATAAAAGTAACAGAAAGAAATTAGCTTAGCTCCTTCTCTGCAATTTGCTACAGATATTTAAAAAAAATTTTTATTTACTTTAAAAAGGTGAGGTATAATCGACATGTAGCATTATATTATTTTCAAGTGAACAACGTAATGATTCGCCTATGAAAACCACCAATCTGTTGTCTGTATCTATGAGCTTGTTTATTGTTGCTGTTTTTTAAAAATTCTATATACAAGTGAGACCATACAGTATTTGTCTTTCTCTGTCTGACATTCACTTAACATAATGACCTCAAAGTCCATCCATGTTATTATAAATGGAAAAATTTCATTCATTTTAATGGCTGAATAGGATTCCATTGTGTATATACATATATATATGTACCACATCCTTTGTATCCATTCATCCATTGATGGACACTTAGGTTGCTTCCATATCTTGGCAATTGTTAATAACACTGTTATGAACGTGGAGGTGCATATATATTTTTATATTAATGCTTTTCATTTTTTTCAGATAAATACTCAAAACTGGAATTGTTGGATCATATGGTAGCTCTATTTTTAATTTTTTGAGGAAACTTTATACCATTTTCCACAGTGGCTGCACCAATTTACATTCCCAACAGTGAACAAGGGTTCCCTTTTCTCTACATCCTCACCAACACTTGTTATTTCATGTCTCTTTCATGTTAGCCACTCTGACAGGTGTGAGGTGATATCTCATTGTCATTTTGATTTGCATTTCCCTGATGATTAGTGATGTTGAGTACCTTTCTGTGTACCTGTTGGTCATCCGAATGTCTTCTTTGGAAAAATGTTTAATCAGATTCTCTGTTCATTTTTTCATCAAGTTGCTTGGTTTTGTTGCTACTGAGTTGTTTGAGTTCTTTATATATTTTGGATATTAATTATGAGACTTATGATTTGCAAATACTCCCAATTCTCCCATTCAGTAGTTGCCTTTTCCCACAAACCTTTATTGAATTCCTACTGTGACCAAGCTAGGAGTAAACCAATTTGCCTGAGGCTAATTTGCCAAAAACCCATTCACTTAAAGCAGATTTAGGCGACTGGTACATTTACCTAAAATTTATATTTACCCCATACTATTACCTATTCTTATTTTATATGTAACAGGATTGTTTTAACCTCTTTTGAAAGTTTTTTTAAATATACCTATTTATATTTTTCTAACCTCTGAACATTTCAAAGATATTTTGGCCAGTTTTCTAAAGGCATTGCCATCTAAGATTTAAATAAAAATTAATAATCGTACTTTAGCTGCTGTCACATTAAAAACTTGGTTTATCCATTTAGACTATTTTTGCACTCTTGATGTACCTTTTTCCTATTAGTATACTTTTGAACTTTTCTAGAATTTTAAAAAACACTGTATTTAGTCACTTTAAAAATGTTTTTGATCTTTCTATATAAGTACGTTACACTATTTCATGTATGAATCATCAAATCGTGTCTTATGAATATTTTGGAACATCTTAAGAGGTGTTTAGAACCATTATACAATGGACAAAATATTAACCAATAAGCCCATGCTTATTGTTTCTTACCATTTTGTGAGGTATTTCAGTTCTGACCTAAATTTTTTTAAAGAATTAAAGGCCATATCATAAGTTATTAAAAACTAATTTCGTACTTCATCTTCTTCATATCCAAATCATAAGACAATACTAGGTCATGAACTGCAAAATAATACACAAATTAGAACACCAAGTGATACACAAATGAGACCGGAGTTGCGGTGGGGCTGCTTATGGGGAATCATGCGCATTACGTGAACAGCCTTCGGTTCCTCCACTATTGACAATGCTTACTGGAAACTGAAGCACACAACAGCCTGCCTCTTAAATGTTTCATAACTGTTCATTCCAGTTAAAGTCCAGGTCATTCAACCTCTGCTTATGGTGCGAGGCTTCATCCAGGGGTCCACCATCGGGCTGCCCCTGAAGTGTGCCCAAAGATATTTTCCTCATATTTTATTTTGAAAATTTTCAACTCTACAGAAAAGTTGAAATAACTGAATAATGAATATCCACATACCCACCGCCTAGGTCCCATGATTGCTAACAGTTTGTTACATTTGTTTTATCACATGTATAATAAATCTCTCCATCCATTAATCCATCCTATTTTTTGACTCCTCCAAAGTAAGTTGCAAATAACAGTACGCTTTACTTTTAAATATTTCAACTGTCTTATCATATTTTTTTTCTGGTTCTTAATTTTTTAGGTAAAATTTACCAAAGGGCACTTACTGTATGATTCCATATATACAAAGTTCTAATATAGAAAAAATAATATATGGTAAAATTAAAAAATCAGAACTATGATTGCCTTTGGAGGGAGGAAATCTATAGGGTGGAAATTGATAGGGATGTGGCCCAAAGGAATTTCCCGGGTTCTAGCTAACCCACATATATAATAAATCTACCTGTCCATCAATTCATCTTATTTTTTGGTGCACTTCAAAGTTAGTTGAAAATATCAATATGCTTTACTTCTAAACATTTCAACTATCTTATCAGTATTTGTTTCTGGTTCTTAACTTTTTAAGGTAAAATTTACAGATAGTGGAATGCACAAATCCTAAGCGTATCATTTGCAATTTTGAAAAACTCATATCAACCTAATAGGATAATAGCTAGAATGCAGGAAATTCCTTTGGACCACATCCTTATCAATTTCCACCCTACCTACTCCCTCACTCCAAAGGCAATCATCGTTCTGATTTCTTTCTTTCTTTCTTTTTTTTTTTTTTTTACATATATTATTTTTCCTATTTTGGAACTTTGTATAAATAGAATCATTACAGTATGTGCTGTTTTTGTGTCAGACTACTTTCATTCAGCGACACGTTTTAGAGACTCGTCCGTGTTATCATTATTTTCATCTCTCTTTGAATGCTGAGCAGTGAGATTCCCAATCTATGACTCTCACAGTCTGTCTTCAGTCTCTTGTTGGTGAACGTCTGGGCTGCTTCCAGTTTTTGCCTATTGTGAATAAAACTGCTGTGGACACTATGTACAAATCTTTTGGTGCTTATATGGTTTCATTTCTACGAGTGGAATTGTTGGGCCAGAGGGTAGATGTGTGTTTAATGAAAAATAGCAAAACCTTTTCCAAAGTGGCTGTTCCCTTTTCTCTGCCACCAGCAACATTAGCGAGTTGCTCCAATATCATTCTCTTTATCTTAGCCATTCTGGTGGGTGGGTTGTGACATCTGACTTGGTATTTACTTGATGACTAACACTGCTGGACACTTTCTCATGTCCTTATCAGGCATTTGTATATCTTCCTTTTTGAAGTATCTGTTCAAGACCTTGATAATTTTACAGCCAGAAGTAACTTACTGAGAAAGAAACTAATATATTGCATTAGGTGCCATAATGTACAAAAAGCAATAGTCTAAAAAAAGAAGATTGAAATATAAATGATTAAATCAGAAATAGACAATTAGAACAAAGAAAACAATAGACAGTGATTACAAAATTTGGCTTTTAAAATATTTATACTAGACAGTTCTCTGGAAAATAAACTTAGAAGGAAAATCACAAAAATTAGAAAGTATAATTCTGAATGAGAACACATAAAAATTTCAAAAGTGGAAGTGAAAATAATCTATATATGTGGAAAATAGTTATGAGAATATGATACACAAATGCATGCAAATAAATTTGAAAATTTTAATGAAAAGACAATTTTTTGATAAATTAAAACTGTCCAAATTCACACTTCAAACCCAGAAAAATATAATTGGCCATAAATAGAATAAGCACATTTCTAACTTTATCTGGCAGGTGTTGGCCCTTTCCTGCAATTGCGAAATACTTATATTTAAAGTCCTTGCAAATATTTGTCTCTTCACTCAGTGAATCACTCCCATTCTATCACCCTTTGTTAACCTTGAAATCTTTGTACATCAGTTACCCTAGAATCAACCCAATAGTTGTTTTTTTCTCTGTACATTTTGATTTGGTAACCTTTATCGCACAATTTTGCTAATTCTGCACCAATAGCTGCGTGGGGCGTCACTTGGCACCATTGCTGAAGGGCATGCAGGGTGCTGTGCAGCCCACCTCTCAAAGGCTGCTTAGACTCTATGGCCACAGTTGTCAACAACGACCCGTCTTTTCCAGCAGATGTCACTGGAAGGTTTGCAGGAGCATAGGAACTGCTAGGTTGAGGAGTTTCAGCTTCCAGACTCAGACTTGCGGGTTTAGTGTCAGAAAGGTCACTAAATGTCACCATATGTTAAATGACACCAAACTCTTCTCGTTTTTCTCATTGTAAAGAAACCAGCATAGCGATGGAGACACCCAAATTCCTGCAGCTGCCATAAACTTCTCCTGCCAAGACCAGATGGTCCGCACTCACTGTGGCTCAGGCCGCAGAGCAGGTGCCCTGCCTGACTCAGGAGCTAGAATTTTTCTGCATCAGATGAAGCCACTTTACTCACATATCCAGAGGGGCTGTCATACAAGTGAGGGTCTGTTCAGGACTCTCAGAAGGATGTGTGCGAGGAACTGGTCCGAGGACGGGTGTTTGTGAAACTTAAGGCTTCTTGCTCCAGAATGATGTTATGTTAGAGGAAGAAGTGATGCCCCCAAGCTTTTTCTGACAGTTACAACTCTGTCACATGCCCAAGGCTTCTTGCTTTGAAGTAAACTCATGTCCCATTGAAGTGGCCAATGACACGTAAAACCATCCTAACACGACAATGCTGATGCCATCTGTAACGCCCTCTAATCACTTCTCCGAAAGCCTGTCTTTTCCCTGAGAAAAACCCAACCTCACGAAATATCAATGAAACTGAACAAAGAATATGGTATTATGGAAAAATCCATATCAGCACTGGAAACATTTCAAGAAATATAAAGAAATTCTCTCAAAATAGAAGATCTCAAGCAGATAGAGCCAAGGACCTAGGAAATTTAAAGAAAATTGTTGCTTAGTAAGTAAATGGAAAATGCCCCCAGTAGAACCTCCCCCAGTGTTCCAGTCCTGAACTTCAGAAGGAGGACACGGTAGCCATGCATCCATTTTTTGCAGAGTAAATCTTGATTACACCAAACTTTCTGAGAAGTGCTTCGGGTACTGGATATCACACAGAAACAAGGAATCTTCAAAAAGACAATGAAGCCACAATTTGAGGGTTGAGAAAAAAATTTGTGCTTCAAGATTTTCATTTTGGGGTGTGAAATAAATTTATGTGCTAATTAACTGGAATACATGTGCAGAAACACCAAAAATCAGAAGTGATAGTACCCACTGTATTAATTTCCTAGGGCCGCCACAAGCAGGGTGTAAGTACCATACACAGGGTGACTTAATACTATAGGAATGTGCTGACTCACAGTTCTGGAGGCTGCACATTCAAAATCCAGGTGTCAGCAGGGCCATGCTTCCTCTGAAACTCTGGGTAGACCCACTCTTTACTTCTCCCTGGTGTCTGGTGTGTGTTGGCAATCGTTGGTGTACTCGGCTTCCAGCAGTAGCACTTGAATCTCCGCCTCTGTTATCACGTGTAATTTTCCCCTCGTGAGTCTGTGTGCCTGTGTCTCTCCTTTTCTGTAAGGACGCCAGTCATATTGGCTTCAAAGCCCATCCTACTCCAAAATGAACTTATCTTAACCAATTACATCTTCAATTTCTATTTCCAAATAAAGTCCCATTCTGAGGTTCTGGGGGTTAGGACTTCAACACATCTTTTGGTAGGGGTTGGGGGACACAGTTCAATCGTGTGTCCTTGGAAAAAAATCCCTGAAAAATTTGTCTTACAAAGAGAGAGATTAATCATAGTAATTACTTCCAAGAAAAGGAAAGATTTAAAGGAAATGATGTTAAACAATGAAACCTGGTACAGCTAAATAATTGTCACTGTTTTTATAAAGCAATACACACATTAAAGTGAAAGTAAAAGTGTACAGTATAAAAAATAAAAATTCTATTCATGAAATTGGAGAAAACACCTGTGAAATATTGGAAGATGTGTTAGAAAACAGAAGGTGTGAAAGCACTCTACACGTCTCGTCTTTCACAGCTGGTGATATTGGATGTTACATTCTTTACATTGACATCATTAAAATATTTTTTTAACATTTCAAGTTAGTTACATATAGAATAAAGATAAGAATTTTTAACTTTCAAATCACAAAAAATATAAAAATATAAAGAATACATGATCAGTATAATCACAGATAAAGGAAAACAGTGATAAAAAGCATGAAAAAGAGTAAGCATAAGTCAGAAGTAAGACTAAATGTACCAATATACATATAAATACGTATTAATACCCATGACTGATTAATATTAAAACCCACACATTGAAAGACAACATAAAATTTGACTATGCATATGAGATGCACCTAAGCAGAGTAGTAGAGAAACAATTTAATTTAAAAATATGCAATAATATACTAGAAAAATGCAATGTAGAGACAGCAGGATGGGGAGTTTGGTGGTAACTGAGGTAATTTTAAAATCAGGCAAAATAGAACTTAATGGACAAAGTTCAGAGAATTCAGTGGAACCAGCACAGGGGATTAGGCTACGTTAATAAAGGCAGTGGATGCTACAGTGGAATTATGACACTTGTAAACTTTTATGTGAAATAATACAGCACCAAAATAAAACTAAAACTCTTAAAAATGCAAAAAAATGGACAAAATCTCAACTGCAATTCACTATGGTACCACTTCTCTTCTTTAGTAGATAAAAGGGAATACTAAGTAAGGATAGAGTGGTTTTGAAAAGTATAATCAATATGCTTGCTTTAATAGGTATACTTAGCACTTTGTATCTGATGAACAGAAAGTACACTTACTTTGCAAATATAAAGAAAATATTTATAAAAACAAATCAAAGCTTTTAATGAATTAAAAAATATAGAAGTATCACTGGTTACATTCAATGACAATGAAAAAAAATCTAGATTTTAATAACAAAGTTCAACCAAGCTCAAACAAAATCCAAACCACTGGAAATTTTAAAATAAAAACAACATCAAAAAGAACAACTATTGTATGAAAATATTACATCAAAGACAAAATTAGAACTCCAATTCTAGACTATTTAGGAAATAAACACTATAAAAATACTAAATGTTCAGAAGAATTGGATGTAAGAGACATATTTTAAGTAAACGTTTTTTAAAAAGGAATAAATATAAATCAATTTAGTATTCATCTCAAGAAGTGAGAAAAAATTAATCTAAGGAAAGTAGGTGAAAGGAATTAACTACAAAATATAAAGTAATTAATTTGAAAGGGAAAATGTACAAATTGAATAAAATAAATGAACTCATAAACTTTTGGCCCAGAGTGAGGGGATGTGTGATCATAGACTCACCCACAGGCTTTGAAAGACACATCCCCAGGCTCCCATCCAGGAGATCCTGATTTATGTGATCAGAGCTGCAATGTTTATTATTTTTAACAAAGCTCGAGTTGATGTTGATGCGTTTCTTTCTCAAAAGACAGTAAATGTGGACCTCCTTTAAAAGGAAAAAAATCTCAATATATCTTATGTTGATATATTATTTGTGTCATTTTTATACGTATAAATTCCTTATGTTTATAGTTTTTACACATCTGTAAAACCAAACACATTTACTAAATAAGTACCATAACAACCAAAAGCAACATTAATTCATAGTGACTGGTGATGTTTGTTGTTGCAATTCATAGTTGGGAGATGACATTTTGTATTTTATACTTTCCTGTCTCAACACTTAAATTTAAGCCTGCGGGACTGTCACACAAGCCATCACCATTATTGTGTAAACCACTGTTACACTATTAAGGTGTGATCATCAACTTAGTTGTATACTTCAACATGCATGATTAGTTTAAAAACATTCCATCTATAAAAATCATTGCTTATTAGCTAGTAGCCCTGCTACTACTAAAAGCATGTTCCAAACTGGCACAAAGGTGACTGAATCTGCATCAGCACAATAAAGTGCTGACTGCTGGGTTTCTCTGGCTGATTACACTGACCCCCCCTGCAAGCTAACTCACTTCTCCCGCTGCTCCGTTCTACTGTAGCAGCTTGCATCCCTTCATCATCCCAATGTGCTGTAATGTCATTTAGCCTGCACTTGGCTCTGGGGCATCGTTTGGCATTAAGCCCACCTCTGATCTTTGATCGTTAGCATACAGCAATTAAAGTAACACACTTAACCACTGCAGGAAGGGGTCTCATAGCATCAAGTCAGGCTCTCAACAGTGGAAGCTAAAGTCTAACCTTATGATAAGGCTTTTCAGTGGCCGAAGTTTGTCTTTACAACTGGTAATCTGGGAAGGGGTGAATTATTGGCATTTTAACATTAGGCCTTTGCCCACTTAATGGGATCCACACATACTTATCTATCACGATATTAATCTTGAATAATGCATCTTTATATTATCTATTGGTAACAAAATAATTGTAAACACAAATATACATTCAGATATTAAATTACAAGGCAGTTCTGGGTTATAAGATGATCCAGGATATACCAACATTTTTTTTTTTTGCCATTAGCCATAAAATCAATATATAAAATTCAAAAGTTCACAGAAAACTCATGGACCCCTGAGAGTATGTCTACTAATATCCAGTAGTCTGCACAGCAATCAGAACCACCGCTCGCCTGCAGGTCTGGGTTTACATAGACAAAAAGAGCAGATAGTCCTGGGCCCACTGTCCCTTTCTGGGCTCACCCACAGCCCAACAGTCATTCAAGCTGCAGACATCTCGCTCTAGTTCTTGGCTTTGACAGCATGTCAGACTCCTGCCTCAATTGGCCAGAATGAAAGCCACGCCACCCCAATTCCACTCTGCGTGATTCCCATTTCCTACTTCCATCCTGGTTTTTTTTTGTAGTTTTACATTTTACATTTATGTCTATGGTTCATTATGAAGTATGATATATATAATATGTGAGTTACTGGTGAAGATTCATTTCTTTTGCATAGGACGTCCCATTATTCTAGCACCATTTGTTGAAAAGATGTCTTCTTCTCCAATGAATTGCCTTTATAATTTTGACAAAAATCAGTTGAGTACATTGATATGTTTTGTTCCTTTGATCTACGTGTCTGTCCCTTTGTAAGGTACCAATTGGTAGACAAACAAGTTGAGAATGGGTTTATAGGAATAACCCCATGAACAGTGGTTCAGTATTTGCTAATCCAGTGTTTGTGGCAACTTCACAGAACATAACTACTGCAAATACGGAGAACTGACTGTGAATACATTTTCAGCCTTTTCTGCTCCCAGGCGACGTTTACTGAGGAAGTTACTGGAAGGTAGTTTCCACCAAACAAGTGAAAACACCAATTAATAGGAAGGCAGGAAATAGGAAAAAGAAGATGCAACAGATGTGAGAAGCAATGGGAATTCTGGGATGATTTTGAGGATGATTTTGACCTCTAACCAGAGTTGAGTACAAAGAAATCCAATTGTTCTTGCTCTACCTTCCATGCTGATTGCCCGAATCAGCTGAGATCACTCATGTCACCCCACGGAAGCGTTCTTCTCTGTTACCCCTGAGAGTTGGAGGTTGGCTACGTTGAGCAGCTTAGGAGTAAACGTACCCTGTTCCCACCCTATCCCCAACCATATTCTTGCTGGACCACGCTACAGCCTTACTAAAAGTTTTAACTGTTTCACTGACCACTGACTTTCCCAAATGGTGCTTTGGTAATGTTTCAGGTAAACTGGAGCCACGTTGTGATCCTGGGAAAGATGCACATCAACCTCTCTTATCCTGGAAACTTTTCTAACAGTGGCAAGATCGACCTGAGAGAGCAATTCTTAACACATCTAGATAACGTATTATTCTGTATACATAGATACAGGGAAAAACTATAAATAAAATGAAGGAAGGGATTAGTAAATCCTTCAACATAGTGGTTACCTTGGAGAGGACAGAAGAGTGGGATAAAATCAGGAAGGCATTTCTAAGGGGCTGGTAATGTTCTATTCTTAAACTGGGTGATGTGTGCATAGCATTTGTTTTATTGCTGTTCAGAATACACATAGGAACACACACAAACATACAATCAAGCACACAGTGTCACACCCTTTACTTTATTCATCATACATTTAAGAAAACAATTAAAAAATTAGGGCTTCCCTGGTGGCGCAGTGGTTAAGAGTCCGCCTGCCGATGTAGGGGACACGGGTTCGTGCCCCGGTCCGCGAAGATCCCACATGTCGCGGAGCGGCTGGGCCCGTGAGCCATGGTCGCTGAGCCTGCGCATCCGGAGCCTGTGCTCCGCAACGGGAGAAGCCACAGCAGGGAGAGGCCTGCGTACCGCAATTTAAAAAAAAAAAAATTAGTCTTTTTCAAATCCCCAAATAGAAAATTTGAGAAGCCCTAGTAAATGTTTCTGGACTCCCCAAAGCCTTGTAATAGTTGGATTTTTTGGCTCTATCGTTGAAGATTTTGGTCAACTGTTATTGTAGTACTTTCATTGACATTGATCTCTTATTTTTAAACATAAAAGGCTTTCTATGAAAAATATTTTCACATAAAGGAGAAGGAAAATTAGGTCAGGATTTGGATAGGGGCATTTAGTTGAATAATAAATCAGGTCATTGTCTTAAGCTAAGAGCACTTAAGAGTATCTCTTCCCACCGGGGATCTATTCTATATTTTCTTTCATTTTCTCCTCTGGTTTTCTGGCTCTTTGCTCACTGTAGCAGTTCCTTTCACATAAAGGTTTGCTTCAATTTGATCAAAATCTATTTTTTTCCCTAGTAGATTGAGACAAAGGAGAAATTCCTTACAAGGAAAAAAGTAATACGATGACAAAATCAATGTAGAGTAGAGGAAAATTGATCTAATTAATGGACATGTCTACATGGAGAAAAACATCAAAAGTGGTGGAACAGGGCTTCCCTGGTGGCGCAGTGGTTGAGAGTCCGCCTGCCGATGCAGGGGACACGGGTTCGTGCCCCGGTCTGGGAAGATCCCACATGCTGCGGAGCGGCTGGACCCGTGAGCCATGGCCGCTGAGCCTGCGTGTCCCGAGCCTGTGCTCCGCGACGGGAGAGGCCACAACAGTGAGAGGCTTGCATACTGCAAAAAAAAAAAAAAAAAAAAAAAAAAAAAAAGTGGTGGAACACATTGAATTAATTATTTAGAAAATTCCTATTTATACATGATAAGACAAATGGCCATTGACTGAAGTTGTGAAATACCCTATGTGTTCATCATTGCGTTCTCTGACGGTCGTCCCTGAACTCAATTCTTGTGAGATATTTTTGTTTTCTTTTTTGCATGTGGAATTCATTTTAATTTTGTACAAATAGGAAGCCAAGACCGTGTCATGTTAATCTTTTATTTCTCAATTTGCTGCACATGTGCAACTCCTGTTCTAGTGTCCTTTTCTATGTCAATGAGTAAGGAAACAATACTCCATTCTTTAGAAATGAAATAAGTTCAGGAGTATCTTCCTAATACTGAAAATGAGTGTCTTGAGAGCTAGGTCAAAAGGATGTTTACTGATAATCAGCTGAATTAAGTTTTGGAATAATCCCACTGGCTGAGGAGTTGAACAGGCGGATTTGCACTAGACTTCCTGCAGTTTTTCCATCCTCTCAATCCAGAGAACACCTTACCTGACATCTTCATTATCCTTACTTTTCCACCTTGAGAAGCTTAGCTTAGCTGATGGGCTGAGGGATCGTGAAAGTTCGCAAGTTGCAAGAAAAAGATAAACATTTGAGTGATGCCTCTGAAGGGAGATTCATTAGGACTTTCCCCGGACTTTTTTTGCGAATTCATCCGTTTATTGTGGGTGAGAGGTGGGCGTGAATTAGAAGTAGTCTGAGGAAATTCTTGCTGGCTTCAAAAGGATAGAATAAAATCTTCCAAATTCTACAATGCATATTAGTCTTTTCCCCTACTTCATTATCTTGGGACCTTAAATAGCTCAGTTTTAGAGAAATGAGGTGTTTTTATGCACCCTGATAGGACTGCACATATATTTTTACCTGTAGAATATATGTTATTTTCAATAAATGATCTTGAAATTTTCTGGTGGTCTTAGAATTATCACTTGCCTTCCATCCTCTGAGCATCCTCTCCCTGGATGCTGTACATCTTTGTCATAACACTTGTGTTTGCTGCTAACTGTCTACCTTCTCTGCTAGTCTTTTCATTTCTGTGAGGTCAGGACCTGGCTCTCACATCCCCAATTTCCAGCCTTCGGTGAATGCCTGAAATACATCCACTGAGTCTATGAATGGATATTAAATAAGACTTGCTAGTGTCATGCTGGTGTTGTGTATGCTTTATAAATGAAAAGATAATTATATTTTCTAACAAGGACAAAGCTTGAACCATTGGAGTGTGGTTTTTCTGAAAATGTGTTCTGTAGAAAATTAGTTCTATGAGATTTTAGCAGTTAGCAAAACAAAAACCTCTCTTCTTATTTCATAATTAAAGCTATTTGGAGAGTTGGAACTTGCCAGATGAAGCAAAATTGAACTGGTTACTTTACTGTGGGACAGAGAAATGCATTTAATAGGTGAAAATCTTCTTAATAGAGTGCAAATCTGTAAGTGGGGAGAGAGTCCGCATCATTTCTCAGTCTTATTTGACTGAAAATGGCCTTTTCAGGAAGCTTCCTGCAGGAACAATATTTCACTTTGGGAACTGCTGTGTTCAAACATGGCATGTACTTTTGTTTAACTGAATATTCCATTTCAATTCATCTGCCCTTTGGCCTCATATTAGTTATGATCACATGTGCAACACGGACGTAGGAGGGAGACGAGCATTGCTTGAGAACCCATCCCCATCATCGTTCGGTATCTAGTGGCTCTTTAGCACTTGCAGTGACCTAGTGAGACAGGCTCCACTGTCCCTACCTTACAGATGGGGAGACTGAGGCTCCAGAGAGGTGACATAAGCTTTTCAATGTCAGTACAGCTAACATGTTGCAGGACGGGAGTCTAATTCAGGTTCACCTGGTTCCGAGGTACACGTGTGCTCCACTGATTTCATCAAGTTTTAAATTTGGGCCTTTCCATGACATCTGTCCTCACGACTGGGAAATTCCATGGCACCAGCAGCATCCCTGAGAGGGGCACCTGGAAGGGTCCTGCCTCCACGACCCCTGGTGAGAGAGCCTGTCCCTTTCCTGCTCCTTGGAAACTTTTCTTCTTTTCAGTTCCAGTTGTCTGCTATATTTTCTGCTCTTACATTCTTTGAGGCCTCCCCACTTCCTTGTGATGATTCCTTCTCTTACTATTTCTTCTTTCTGAAATAACATTGCTTTTGTCTGAGACAAAGTTTGAAAGAAGGAGGAAACTTATTTTGAGTTCTTAATGTATGTTTTATGCCCTTCAGCCTCATTTGATTGGGAGTGTCTACCATTTTCTTACTATTTATGAGTGTCTTTTATCTGCAAAGAATATTAACCACTTGTGTTTTACATGGATCACATATGTTCTCTCCTTTTATTTCCCTTTTAATTTTGTGGATAGATTTTTATAATGTACATAAGATTTAAATTATATATAATTGTATCTAGTTATATATAGTCCCTTACCATTTCTTCTAGCGTGTTGATTCTTGTTTTTTTTCTTAGACATTTTCAGGCTACTCAGACATTAGTTTAGAGCTGTGTATTCCTCACTTATTTTTGAATGTATTTTTTTGTGTACTAGTGTATGTCAAATGCTGTTTAAACCACATATGTATAATTAAGTAAATGAATAAATAATCAAGTAAAAATATAGTTTGTTATCCCAGATGCTATGCTCACTGTTACACGCTTGGCACCTGAAGGAGAGCCAGGCCTGCCTCAGACGCTCAGTGGATGCTGGTTGAGTCAACAGTGGGTGATCATACTGTACTACAAGGTTTATGGAGGATGTCCTTACTGTTCTTATAGGTTGGGGAAGAAACTTCTGTTGAGCTGATATGGTAGGCCAGTCAGTCAGTAAAAGTTATCTGTATTCTTCCCATCTAGCCAAAGAATGCCCATTTTTCATATATGAAGGAGAGAGGCAGCTTCTTTTTCCATTAAGGTTTGTATACAAGTGCCTAAGTAGAAAATGATTTTGTTGGCTTTCATTGAGACTTGTGTTCCTATCTGGAAAAGTCCTACAGAAATGAAGGTTTCAGTCATTTTTATATATCCAAAAGGTAAAGTTGGATATTTAGCAAATAAAAATACAGGATATCCAATTAAATTTGAAAAATAGCTCTAGCTGCCAAATTTTTGTAATTTATTGGCAAAAGCTGAATACAGGACATTTAGGCCATCCTGATGAAGTCGATACAGGAAGCAAGAGAAATATGCAGGATGCCTGGCAAACTTACCATGAAGATTACTATCCTCCCTCTGCCCTCCCCTCAGAAAAAGCCCCCATGCACAGATGGTCCCTGGAGGCCCTGCTCCTCCCATGCTCTGGGGCAGGCCCTACTAATGCCTGCTTTTGATGCTCCAAGATGGTTCTTTTGTGAAACATTAAGTCATTCGTACTTATTGAAGACTTACTAGATGGGAAGAGCTTGCTGAGCTCTGAAAGATATAAAAATGATGGAGAAATAGTACAGTTGTGGACTGCATGTCTATGCCCCCACTATGGGATTAATGTTTTTATGGGAAGAGGAAGAGAGACCAGAGCTTTCTCCCATCTGGAGCACACAGAGAAGAAGCACACAGGGAGATGGTGGCCTCCCTCCAGCCCAGAGAAGAGGCCTCAGAATGGAACCCACCTCACCATCACGTTGATCCTGGACTTCTGGCCTCCAGAACTGTGAGAAATAAATTTCTACTGTTAAAGTCACACAGTCTATAGTATTTCATTATGGCAGCCAGAGCTGACTAGTACAGCATTACCCTCAACAAGTTTAAAAGGAGACAAGTGTGTAAACACCCTAAGTATCATAAAAATACCATATTAGAGATAAATGTTGTGTTATGGGTGTACTTATTAATTAAAAAAAAAATTGCCCTTTCCCCACCTTTGCATCTCATAAGAATGTAAGCTCCATGGGACAGTGGTTTTTATTTTGCTCACAGTTGTAGCTCCAGTACCTGGCACGGAGTAGGCACTTTCCAAATGTTTGTCAAATAAAAGAAAGCCTTGGTGAATGACAAAAAGGAAATGTAAGTGAACTCTAACAGAAAGGATTAGAGATAATTCCATGAAGAAGGGTTGTGAAGTTCCATGCAGTGGAGATGGAAGCACGGTTAGTTCCGCCTGAGAGAGCAGTGTAAACAAATACGGGAAGTCATGAATTTTATGAACAGTCTGAAACAGGTGATAACTGGCATATATAGACTTAAAAAGTAGTTTGTATTATATTGTAGAGAAACTTGAAAGTCATGATGAAGCTTTTTGAACTTTATTCTATAAGCTACTATTTCTCCATGGAAGTAAGATGATAGTAGGTATTCCATGAAAATGATGCTCTGTAGCACATTAATTGGAAACATATTATTTTTTATATGCCTCTCTTAAAGATCAATTCAGATATAAAGGCCCTAAGGACACCTGTAGTAAAACCAACTAACCAACTTACCAACCAAACACAAAAGTCTGTTTACCCCTAGTTAATGCAATCAATTCTCAGACTTATTTGACAATGGAATCTTTATCTCAAGGGCCATTTTTTTTTAACTTGTGGATTGAATGCTCTGGATTGCCAGTCCCTGGAATCTGTGGAGACTTGAATTTTGCTGTGGCATCACCCATTCTTTCTACACTGTCCAATGACGAGTTCATAAAGTAGGGTTTAATGCAGAGACTTGCATTCTAGTCTAGCTTTGCAACTAATTCAGGTTATTTATTCAACCTCCATGAGCATTATTTTGCAGCCATAAAATGAAGAGATTGAAAAAAATCATCTTTAATTTCTATGATTTTATGCTCAATTCCCTTGAGAAGCCTAGATTTCAGCTCAGTGAGAAAAATGTCCTTGAGATCTGAGGACAAGATGACCTCAGATACGGGATGATGTTGCAATTTCCTCAGAGACCTGCTTCCAGGCTATAACTTCTTCGTCTCTGGACACATCATTTATATTCTAACATTTAACAGTTGAATCTGCCTTCCATCCTGGACTTATTTCCCTGGAGAAGCAGGTGGAGCTCTCGGGTATCAGCTTGGTTGTAAAATTTTGCCAATTAGTTTGGAACAAAACTGTTGAGGTCACAATTCTCCAGATGATGAGGTTTTTCCACACTCTAATCTAATTTGTGGAATCTTTGCGGTTGTTCAGTCCTGATTATTATGATTAACATATAAATATGAGCATAGTAAACATTATAAGAAATGGTACTAGACAGTTTGATCAATTGTTTAAAAAGTGACTGATTCAAATTGCTTAAAATAAGCCCTTATGCTTGACCATACAGTCATGGGACATAAAATAGCACAAGAGCCCTTGTTTGTAATATAATTAAACAAATAATTATTCTCTGCTCCTTATAACCCACCAATCTGGCAAAGTGTGAATTTTGTGTTTATATATGAGGTTAAGTCATATTTCCCACCAATCAAAATTCAAAATGGAAGAAAGGAGAGATCATAACAAGTGTTCTCCCTACATCATCCCTCCAGCTACTTATTTTCTCTTTCCAAATAAAACCAATGTTTAGTTTTGCCTTAAGTGAGAGCATCTTATGCTTGTATATACAAACAAATAATTATTTATTGCTCCACTTCTTTCCCCAAATTCTGTCATTTGTTCTGAGCCTTTGGCAATGTGCGTATTGATTCTTTTGAAAAAGTAGCAGTCATGACACTGCAGAGTATCGGCATCTTAGAATTGCCTTGAGTTCTGACCCGTATGTCTATTGACCTACAGGCAGCCTCATACCCTCGGGTGCCATACTAACATCTTCACATTTTTGTGAGTGTTAGGACTGAAGGAGGTTGAGAAGGTCTAAACAGTACAACGTGTAGTTTCCCAAATCCACCTGATTCTCAGTTGCCTCTTTCTCTGTACAGGTGGCTCCATCTTCAAGCGTCTCCTTCTTCTTTCTTCACGTGTGTGACTCTTACCCCAGCACTAGGACAGCTCTCCCCGTGTCTCCTTCAGGATATATATACACGCACGCCCCAGTCCAGTCGACTTAGGAGTTCTGCCTCTGTGCTCCCATGGCCGCTGAGCCACCTTGTCACACTGTGTTGTCATTGTCCTTTCACCTGTTTCCTCACTAATTTGAGGGCACGAACTAGATTTTTCATATTTGAATTTTTATCTAACTCAAGGCCTGATAAATACAAGGTTACTCAATAAATAAAGATTGAATAAATGGGAATAGAAAATATTAAGTTATCAGTGGAGAAAATGGGTTCCACAATTAATTTTTTGCCTCTAACCCCAAGACTTGTTAGGAAAACACACATACGTACACACCACTGAACAGTACAGTCTAGTGGTTACCAGTGCTGTCTAGAGTCAGATTCTTCTCTTCCCTGCACCGACACTAAGCTGTGGGTCCTCGGGAAGTCTACTTAACCAGTCTGTGCCTCTTTTTAAGAAGCATAAAATAATAATAGTCCTTAATTCATAAGTGTCTTATGAGGAATAAATGAATATATATGTGTGTGTGTGTGTGTGTGTGTGTGTGTGTGTGTGTGTGTGTGAGAGAGAGAGAGAGAGAGAGGGCTTGAATAAGAGTTTAATAAATATTAATTATTATTTACTAAGTAATAATAGGGATTCGGAATCCAGAGTAATTTGGCTCAGATAATTTGACATAATGAACAAATTCATGTATAAATAAATAAATGGCTACTCTTAAATGTGTTCCTTCCGTATTTCAGTGAAAAGTCGTAACTTACTCATTTGCTCAAGACAAAAATCTGGGGATGATCCTTGACTCATCTTGGTGTCTCACCCACCTCCTCCTTCCATCTAATCTGTCACCCAGTTGTGATGATTCCATCTTCTAAATATCTCACAAATCTCTTCACTTCTCTCCAACCCTCTTGTTAGCTGCCCTATTCAAGGCCATGTTATATCTTCCCTGGACTACTTCCAGAGCCCCTAATCTAATCTTGCTGTTTCCAGGCTTGTTCCTTTTCTATTCTATTTCCATATTGCAGGCAGAAGGGATTTCCAAAAAGGCTAGTTTTAAATTATATCACTCCCCAGATGAAAACCCTTCCAGGATTCTTCCTGAGGTCTTAGTTCCTTAACTTGTATTGCAGGATCTGGAAATGTGTGGGTTTTGCCCATGTCTCCAATTTCCTGTCATTCTCAACCTTGTACTCTACACTTCATCCATACTTTCTGTTGTTGCATTGGGCTGGACTCCTCTTGAGTCTAGTCTTCTGCTGAAACAATTTATCTTTTCTCCTCCACTCCCTATTCTTCTGAAAATCTCGTTGGAATTCTCAATTATATTCACAAGGGTAAAGAGATTCTGATACCAAAAAATTGGATAACTGCTTCCCTAAGGTAGTGACCTGGCCAGGATAACCTAGAGTGAGCCTACAACCAATATGCCTACACATGCTATAGGAGGTGTCCTGCTAGTCGGAAGGACAGAAACTTCAAAGGTGGTTACCATTAATATCCTCTGAGAGATAAAGTTAATGAATGCATGAAACACATAAAGAGATACTATTAAAAAATAAAGATGAAAAAGAAGAAGATATTCAAAGTACAAAAAGAGCTCTTAGAAGTTAAAAATGTGACAACAAAATTGAAAGATAGAAGGAATGAAAGATAGAGCACATGAACTCTCTAAGACAGCAGAACATAAAGAAGACAAAATGTAAGAGACCAGAAATTGAGAAGATTTTCTGAGACATCCAACAGCTGAAGAATAGAAATTCCAAAAGAAGGAAGAAACATATTAAACAGAAGAGAGGAAATAATGAAAGCAATGATTCTAGAAATTTCTCAAGACTGAAGGATATGAGTTCCTAAGCTAAAGGCACACCTGAACACCAGTGTGCCCGGCACCAGCATGCATCGTTGCAACACTTGAGGAAGAAATGGTTTCCAAACAATTAAGAATCAAAATAGCATTGAACTTGTCAGCAGCAACACTGGAACACAAAAGATAATGGAGCAGTTTCTGGAGGGAACAGCAATACTTGAATCTATAATTCCCAGTTGTCTTTATGTAATACTTGATTTTTCTTACTGTTTCCTGGTTCGTTGGTTGCAACTACTAAATAATATAAAGCAGCCAAAATCCTGATGATTAAAGAGAGCAGAAAGCCAACATAATGGAAGGGTAAAGATGACAGCACTGTCCTCTCCAGGGTGGCCTTTATGGAGTTCAGCATTACAGTTAACTCAGGACAGTCTTAGACATTGTATAAAGACACGGTAATGGGATAAACAGTCTCTGGCTTACAATGGTTCGACCTAGGATTTTTTGACTTTACAGTGGTGTAAAATTGATATGCTTTCGGTAGAAGTTTCACTTTGAATTTTGATCCTTTTCCTGGTGAGCATGATGCAGTCTGATCCCCTCTCCTGATGCTGGGCTGTGGCAGCCACAGCTCCCTCTCAGCCCAGGATCATGGGGCGATAACCATTCTATACCCAGACAACAGTTCAGTTTTTCACTTTCAGTACAGCATTCAATAAATTATTTGAGATAGTGCACACTGTATTACAAAATAAGCCTGTGTTAGATGATTTTGCCCAACTATAGACTAATATAAATGTCTGAGCATGCTTAAGGTAGACAGGCTAAGCTATGATGTTCTGTAAGTTAGGTGTATTAAAGGTACTTTCAACTTACAATATTTTCAATTTATAGTTGGTTTATTGGGTTGTAACCCCATTGTAAGTCAAGGAAGATTTGTACTTTCAGCTGGTAATGGTTTTTCCTCTTTGTTCAACAGTGAATCTCTATCTAATTAATCCTTTACTCTGGAAGGGACAGGTCATGCATGATTAATTTTTAAATTATATAATAGTTGATTTTTAAAATACATGCAAAATACAGTAAGTAATGAAGCATAACAACAAGATGAAAAGTTGGGAACCCAGCTGCTAACTTAAAAACTAGAGTATTATTTATACCATTGCATCATCTTTCATACTCTTTCTCAGTCCCATTCCCCTGACACCATACAGAAGTAGCCACTACCGTGCATTTTGTTTTTATTATTCCCTAGTTTTAAAACATCTAAAGACTAAATACCCATATGATACAATTAAGGCATTTTTCTATATCCCATTTCTAAAATCCAATTCGAATTACAAAGAATGAAAATACAGGGAAAAAAACCCACTCATCTTTAATAAAGCAAAGAAGTAGCTATAATAGAACATTAAACACAAATCATGAAGCCTAATCATGTGAACTCAAGACCCAGGGAACATAAGGGGCTGAAACCTAGCACCTAGTGCTTCAGACTTAAAGCAGGAGGCAGTTTCTTTAAGAGTGTTATCTAGGAAGTGTGGCCAAGATGGCAGAGTAGAAAGACTCAGAGCTCACCTCCTCTCATGGGCACACAAAAATCACAATTTTCTGTAGAACAACCGTTGATGAAAAAGACTGGAACCTACTAGAAAATATCTTCTACATCTAAAGACGTAAAGAAGGAACTACAGTGAGGTGGGGATGAGGGGCAAACTTGCAATATAATCAAATCCGATACTTGTAAGGTGGGTGACCCACAAAATAGAGAATAATTATATTGCAGAGATTCTCCCACAGGAGTGAGAGCCTCCCCATGTGAGGCTCCCCAGCTCAGGGGTCTGGCACGAGGAAGATGAGCCCCCAGAGTATTTGGCTTTGAAGGCCAGCAGGGCTTAATTTCAGGAGCCCCACAGGACTAAGGGAAATAGAAACGTCACTCTTAAACTGCACACACAAACTCTCACATGTGCCAGGACTCAGGATAAAAGCAGTAATTTGATAGGAGCCTAGGCCAGACCTACCTGCTGGTCTTGGGGAGTCTCCTGGAGTGGCAGTGGGGTGGCTGTGGCTTACCCTGGGGACATAGACATTTGTGGCAGACATATTTGGGAACATTAAACCACATGAACACTGCTGCTGGTGGCTGCCATCGTGGCGGCTCATTATCACCAAGACCTGGCCCTACCCAACAGCCTGTAGGCACCAGTGCTGGGAAACTTCAGGCCAAACAACTAACTGAGTGGGGCTGTGCCAGCAGACAGCCTGCCTAAAGACTTCCTGAACCTACAGCCACCTCTAGACATGACCCTAGACATGGCCTTGCCCACCAGAGGGACCAAGACCCAGCTCCACCCACCAGTGGGCAGGCCCCAACCCTTCTCTCCAGGAAGCCTGCAAAAGCCTCTAAACCAGCCTCACTCACCAGGGCTGAGATGCATAGGATGCCTCCTACAGAGGACCACTCCCCCAAGGTCAAGAAACATAACTAATTTACTACAAACATAAGAATACAAATAACAACTTAGACAAAATGGGGTGGCAGAGGAATATGTTTCAGATGAAGGAGCAAGATAAAACCCCAGAAGAAGAACTAAGTGAAGTGAAGATAGGCAATCTACCTGAGAAAGAGTTCAGATTAATGATTGTAAAGATGATCAAAGAACTCAGGAGGAGAATGGATGCACAGAGCAAGAAGCTAGAAGTTTTTAACAAAGAGTTAGAAAATATAGAGAACAACCAAACAGAGATGAAGAATACAATAACTGAAATGAAAAATACACTAGAAGGAATCAATACTAGACTAAATGATACAGAGTAACAAATCAGTGAGCTGGAAGACAGAGTAGTGGAAATCACTGCTGCTGAATAGAAAAAAGAATTAAAAGAAATGAGGATGGTTTAAGAGACCTCTGGGACAACATCAAGCACAGTAATATACTCGTTATAGGGGTCTGAGAAGGACAAGAGAGAGAGAAAGGGCCTGATAAAATATTTGAAGACATAAAAGCTGAAAACTTCCCTAACCCGAGAAAGGTTACAGTCACCCATGTCTGTGAAGTGTAGAGAGTCCTGTACAGGTTGAACCCAAAGGGGAAGACACCAAGAGTCCATGCAATCAAAATTACAAAAACTAAAGGTAAAGAGAAAATATTAAAAGCAGCAAGGGAAAAGCAAGAAATAACATATAAGGGAACTCCCATTAAGCCATCAGCTGATATTTCAGGAGAAAGCCTGGAGGCCGGAAAGGAATGGAACAATTTATTTAAAGTGATGAAAGGGAAAAACTTACAACCAAGACTACTCTACCCAGCAAGGCTCTGTTTCAGATTTTTTTTTTTTTAACCAGGGGAGAGTGTGAATGCAGACCCCACTACCACAAATTATGCAGTCAATTTTCCATTTAGGGAACTTGCAGGGGTCAGCACATCCAGAGTACAATGGATAAGCCTTGCCCTGGGAAAACCACCTTCATGATCATGGTATCTCCCTTGTCAGGTAAGTATATTCTCTTTCAGATTTGATGGAGCAATCAAAAGCTTTATAGACAAGCAAAAGCTAAAAGTGTTCAGTATCACCAAACCAGCTTTACAACAAATGTTAACTTCTCGAGGTGAAAAAGAAAAAGCCACAACTAGAAATAAGAAAATTACAAAATAAAAAAGCTCACTGGTAAAGGAAAACGTAAAGTAAAGGCAGGAAATCATCCACACACAAAGCTAGTAGGGAGGTTAAAGGACAAAAGTAGTAAAATCATCTATATCCACAATAAGCAGTTAAGGGGTACACAAAACAATTAGATGTAAAATATGATATCAAAAACAGTAATCATGAGGGGAGGAAAGTACAAATGCAGGGATTTAAAAGTGCTTTTGAAATTAAGAGATCAACAACTTAAAACAGTCTCATATATATATTAATCTCATATATATATATATAGAGAGAGAGAGAGAGAGAGAGAGAGAGAGAGAGAGAGGAAAGAGAGAGAGATGGGGGGAGATAGAGTCTATATATATGTATATATGTATACATGTATATATATAGACTGCTATACAAAAATCTCATGGTAACTGCATACCAAAAATCTACAATAAATATACATACAGAAAAGAAAAAGAAATCCAAACACAACACTAAGATAATCACCAGAATGGGAGAGAAAAGAACAAAAGAAGAAGAAAGGGGAAAAAATGACCTACAAACACAAATCCAAAACAATTAACAAAATGACAGTAAGAACATACATATTGATAATTACTTAAAATTTAAATGGACTAAATGCTCTAACTAAAAGACAAAGAGTGGTTGAATGGATAAAAAAAGAAAACTCTGTGTATAAGTGGCCTACAAGAGATTAACATCAGATCTAGAGACACATACAGACTGAAGGTGAGGGGATGGAAAAGGTATTCCATGCAAATGGAAATCAAAAGAAAGCCAGGGTAGCAATACTTATAGCAGACAAAATAGACTAAAATAAAATAAACTTTAAAAACTAACCTAAAATAAAATAGACTAAAATAAAGACTCTTACAAGAGACAAAGGAGGACACTACATAATGATCAAGGGATCAATCCAAGAAGAAGTTCTAACAATTAGAAATATATATGCACCAAACATAAGAGCACCTCAATATATAAGACACATATTAACAGACATAAAAAGAGAAATTGACAGTAACACAATAATAGTAAGGACTTTATTATTATTATTTTTTTAATATTACAAGACTTTGACACCACACATATCAATGGACAGATCATCCAAACAAAAAATCAATAAGGAGACACAGGCATAAAACATTAAACTAAGCGGACTTAATTGATATATTTAGAGAGCATTCCATCCAAAAGCAGTAGAATACACATTCTTTTCAAGTGCACATGGAATATTCTCCAGGATAGATTACATACTAGGCCAAAAAACAAGTGTCAGTAAATTTAAGAAACTGAAATTATATCAAGCATCTTTTCTGAACACAATGCTATAAGTCTAGATATCAACTACAAGAAAAAAAGCTGCAAAAACCTACAGACACGTGGAGGCTAAACAATATGCTACTAAACAACCAATGGATCACTGAAGAAATCAAAGAAGAAATTAAAAAATACCTAGATACAAATGAAAACAAAAACACGACAACTCAAAACCTATGGGATGCAGCAAAAGCAGTTCTATGAGGGAAGTTTATAGCAATACAAGCTTACCTCGGGAAACAAGAAAGATCTCAAATAAACAACCTAACCTTACACCTAAAGCAACTAGAGAAAGAAGAACAAACAAAACCCAAAGTTAGTAGTAGGAAAGAAATAATAAATATCAGAGCAAAAATAAATGAAATAGGGACAAAAAAATAGAAAAGTTCAATGAAACTAAAAGCTGGTTCTTTGAAAAGATAAACCAAATTGATAAACCTTTAGCCAGATTCATCAAGAAAAAAAGGGAGAGGGCCCAAACCAATAAGATCAGAAATGAAAAAGGAAAAGTTACAACTGAAACCAACCACAGAAATACAAAGTATCATAAGAGACTACTAAGAACAACTATACACCAATAAACTGGACAACCTAGAAGAAATGGACGCATTCTTAGAAAGGTAGAATCTCCCAGAACTGAACCAGGAAGAAGTAGAAAATATGAACAGATCAATTACCAGTAATGAAATTGAGTCAGTAATTTAAAAACTCCCAACAAACAAAAGTCCAGGACCAGATGACTTCACAGGTGAATTCCATCAAACATTTAGAGAAGAGTTAATGCCTATCCTTCTGCAATTATTCCAAAAAATTTCAGAAGAAAGAACACTTCCAGACTGATTCTATGTGGCCACCATCACCCTTTTACCAAAAACCAGACAAAGATATCACAAAAAAAAAGAAAATTACTGACCAATATCACTGATGAACATAGATGCCAAAATCCTCAACAAAATACTAGCAAACTGAATCCAACAATATATTAAAAGGATCATACACCATGATCTAGTACAATTTACCCCATGGATGAGGAGTTTTGAATATCCACAAATCAGTCAATGTGATACACCACAACAACAAACTGAAGAAAAAAACCATATGATCATCTCAGTAGATGCAGAAAAACTTTTATAAAATTCAACATCCATTTATGATAAAAATTCTCCAGAAAGTGGGCATAAAGGGAACATATATCAGCATAATAAAGGCCATAGGTGACAAACCCACAGCTAACATCATACTCAATGGTGAAAAGCTGAAAGCACTTCTTCTAAGATCAGGAGCAAGACAAGGATGCCCACTCTTGCCACTTTATTCAACATAGTTTTGGAAGTCCTAGTCACAGCAATCAGAGAAGAAAAAAAATAAAAGAAATCCAAATTGGAAAGGAAGAAGTAAAACTGTCATTGTTTGCAGATGACATGATACTATATATAGAAAATCCTAAAGAGGCTACCAGAAAATTACTAGAGCTAATCAATGAATTAAATAAAGTTGCAGGATATAGAATTAATGTACAGAAAATTGTTGCATTTCTATACATTAAAGACAAAATATCAGAAAGAGAAATTAAGGAAACGATCCCATTTACCATTGCATCTAGAAGAATAAAATACCTAGGAATAAACTCACTTAAGGAAGCAAAAGAGCTTACTCTGAAAAGTATAAGATGCTGTGGAAAGAAATTGAAGATGACACAAACAGATGAAAAGATATACTGTTTTCTCGGGTTGGAAGAATCAAATTGTTAAAATGACCATACTATCCAAGGTGATCTACAAATTCAGTACAATCCCTGTCAAAATACCAATGGCATTTTTCACAGAAGAAGAAGTAAATAAATTTACAATGTGTATGGAATGACAAAAGACCCTGAATAGCCAAAACAATCTTGAGAAAGAAGGAGAGCTGGAGGAATTACACTTCCTGACTTCAGACTCTACTCTTCTTTCTTTTAAAAGAATTAAAAGAAATGAAAACAGCCTAAGAGACCTCTGGGACAGCATTAAACGCAAGAACATTCACATTATAGGGGTCCCAGAAGGAGAAGAGAGAGAGAAAGAACCCAAGAAAATATTTGAGGAGATTATAGTTGAAAACTTCCCTAACATGGGAAAGGAAATAGCCACCCAAGTCCAGGAAGCACAGAGGTCCCAGGCAGGATAAACCCAAGGAGAAACATGCTGAGACACATAGTAATCAAATTGACAAAAATTAAAGCCAAAGAAAAATTATTAAAAGCAACAAGGGAAAAATGACAAATAACATACAAGGGAACTTCCATAAGGTAAACAGCTGATTTCTCAGCAGAAACTCTACAAGCCAGAGGGAGTGGCATGATATATTGAAAGTGATGAAACGGAAAAACCTACAACCAAGATTACTCTACCAGGCAAGGATCTCATTCATATTTGACGGAGATATCAAAATCTTTACAGACAAGCAAAAGCTAAGAGAATTCAGCACCACCAAGCCAGCTCTACAACAAAGGCTAAAGGAACATCTCTAAGTGGGAAACACAAGAGAAGAAAAGGACTTACAAAAACAAATGCAAAACAATTAAGAAAATGGTAATAGGAAAATACATATTGATAATTACCTTAAATGTGAATGGATTAAATGCTCCAACCAAAAGACACAGACTTGCTGAATGGATACAAAAACAAGACCCATATATATGCTGTCTACAAGAGACCCACTTCAGACCTAGGGACACACAGACTGAAGGTGAGGGGATGGAAAAAGATATTCCATGCAAAAGGAAATCAAAAGAAAGCTGGAGTAGCAATACTCATATCAGACAAAATAGACTTTAAAATAAAGAATGTTACAAGAGACAAGGAAGGACACTACATAATGATCAAGGGATCAATCCAAGAAGAAGCTATAACAATTATAAATATATATGCACCCAACATAGGAGCATCTCAATACATATGGCAAATGCTAACAGCTATAAAGGAGGAAATCGACAGTAACAAAATCATAGCAGGGAACTTTAACACCTCACTTACAGAGGAGGTGGAAGATCATCCAGACAGAAAATTAATAGGGAAACACAACATAAAATGACACAATACACCAGATAGATTTAATTGATATTTATAGGACATTCTACCTGAAAACAACAGATTACACTTTCTTCTCAAGGGCACACAGAACATTCTCCAGGATAGATCACATCTTGGGTCACAAATCAAGCCTCAGTAAATTTAAGAAAATTGAAATCATATCAAGCATTTTTTCTGACTACAATGCTATGAGATTAGAAATCAATTACAGGGAAAAAAAAGTAAAAAACACAAACACATGGAGGCTAAACAATACGTTGTTAAATAACCAAAAGATCACTGAAGAAATCAAAAAATACCTAGAAACAAATGATAATGAAAACCTGACGATCCAAACCTATGGGATGCAGCAAAAGCAGTTCTAAGAGGGAAGTTTATAGTAATACAAAAACAAGAAAAATCTGAAATAAACAATCTAAGCTTACACCTAAAGCAACTAGAGAAAGAAGAGCAAAGAAAACCCAAAGTTAGTAGAAGGAAAGAAATCATAAATATCAGAGCAGAAATAAATGAAGTAGAAACAAAGAAAACCATAGCAAAGATCAATAAAACTAAAAGCTGGTTCTTTGAAAAGATAAACAGAATTGATAAAACTTTAGCCAGACTCATCAAGAAAAAGAGGGAGAGGACTCAAATCGATAAAATTAGACATGAGAAAGGAGATGTTACAACAGACCCCAGAGGAATACAAAGCATCCTAAGAGACTATTACAAGCAACTCTATGCCAATAAAATGGACAACCTGGAAGAAATGGACAAATTCTTAGAAAGGTATAACCTTGCAAGACTGAACCAGGAAGAAATAGAAAATATGAACAGACCAACCACAAGTAATGAAATTGACACTGCGATTAAAAATCTTCCAACAGACAGAAGTCCAGGATCAGATGGCTTCACAGGTGAGTTCTATCAAACATTTAGAGAAGAGCTAACACCCATCCTTCTCAAACTCTTGAAAAAAATTGCAGAGGAAGGAACACTCCCAAACTCATTCTATGAGGCCAGCATCACCCTGATACCAAAACCAGACAGATACTACAAAAAAAGAAAATTACAGACCAATATCACTGATGAATATAAATGCAAAAAGCCTCCACAAAATACTAGCAAACAGAATCCAACAACACATTAAAAGGATCATACACCATGATCAAGTGGAATTTATCACAGGGATGTAAGGATTCTTCAATACACACCAATCAATGTGATACACCATATTAACAAATTAAAGAATATAAATGATATGATAATCTCAATAGAAGCAGAAAAAGCTTTTGACATAATTCAATACCCATTTATGAAAATACTCTCCAGAAAGTGGGCATAGAGGGAACCTACCTCCACATAATAAAGGCCATATATAACAAACCCACAGCAAAAATCATTCTCAATGGTGAAAAACTGGAAGCATTTCCTCTAAGATCAGGAATAAGACAAGGGTGTCAACTCTCACCACTATTATTCAACATAATTTTGGAAGTCCTAGCCATAGCAATCAGAGACAAAAAAGAAATAAAAGGAATACAAACTGGAAAAGAAGAAGTAAAACTGTCACTGTTTGCAGATGACATGGTACTGTACATAGAGAATCCTAAAGATGCCACCAGAAAACTACTAGAGCTCATCAATGAATTTGTTGAAGATGCAGGATACAAAATTAATGCACAGAAATCTCTTGCATTCCTATACACTAACAATGAAAGATCAGAAAGAGAAATTAAGGAAACACTCCCGTTCACCATTGCAAGAAAAAGAATAAAATACCTAAGAATAAACCTACCTGAGGAGGTAAAAGACCTGTACTCAGAAAACTATAAGACACTGAGGAAAGAAATCAAAGACGACACAAACAAATGGAGAGATATACCATGTTCTTGGGTTGGAAGAATGAATATTGTGAAAATGACTATACTACCCAAAGCAATCTACAGATTCAATGCAATCCCTATCAAATGACCCAGCATTCCCACTACTGGGCATATACCGAGAGAAAACCATATTTCAAAAAGGTACATGCACCCCAATGTTCTTTGCAGCACTATTTACAATAGCCAGGTCATGGAAGCAACCTAAATGCCCATCGACAGATGAATGGATAAAGAAGATGTGGTATATAGATTCAATGGAGTATTACTCAGCCATAAAAAGGAGTGAAGTTGGGTCATTTGTAGATACGTGGATGGACTTAGAGACTGTCATACAGAGTGAAGTAAGTCAGAAAGAGAAAAACAAATATCGTATATTAATGCATACATGTGGAATCTAGAAAAATGGTACAGATGAACTGGCAGAAATAGAGACACAGATGTAGAGAACAAGGTTTCCTTAGTGGGAAATGGGAATTCGTGTGGCCAGTTGAATAAAGTCAGGATTCTTCTAGGCCCATGTATACCTCCTAAGTTAAAAAAAAAAAAAAGGATAAAAAGGAAAATCTTCAAAATAAAAATGATAAGTAATAATTGTAGAAGCACGTTTATTTAGAATAACACAGCACTCGTGTATCTGTGCCTCTGTGTGTGTGTGTGTGTGTGTGTGTGTGTGTGTGTGTGTGTGTGTCTGTCTGTCTGTCTTAGGAAAACAATGGTACCAGCCTTAGTTAAGGACCTCATATATTGCACTAGTGGGTTGGGTCATTTGTGGGCTGAGGCTGCCCAGTAACAGGAAGGAGGAGAGCCCAGCTGGGGGCATTCATCCTCTGCCCTTACAGCTTCTTTCAGGATGTTCTTTAAAGGACACAGATTATGCTTTTCTTGAAAAAAAAACAAAACCGTAAAGGTAGTTTTCTTTTTGAAATATGATTTTGTGTTTCATAATGCAATAGAGTAAGAATTTTTATCATCTCATTTATTTATTGCCTTGAAAGGAGCATTCTCTCTTGCTATAGGGAGCCCCCTGTAATTTGACAAAATGTTATCATACCTATTTTTAAATTACATTCAGCTTAAGTGTAATACCCAACAATGTATCTGCCACTTTCTATCATGGAATATCCAGCCTCTATGAATCCTGTTGGTGTATATATTTTACCTTTACTTGCATATGAATATCTTCATTTAGTGGTATTCTGAGTTTGCATATGATTTTATATCTTAGTTTTCAAACTTAGTACATTATAAGCTCATATTTATGTGTTCCTATATGATTTCAAAACTATAATATTGCAGTGCTGCGTTCCATGTTATATTGATTAGATGGGGTTATAAGAAGTTCCCCGTGTTTTAATCTGAGTCCCCCATGCCTGCACCCTGGAAAGGAAAGATTGTGAATTCTGCTGAGATGTTTCCAAGATTCAGGACACACCACTACACCAGTGTGTGCTCTGATGGGTGTTTTGTTTTGTTTTGTTTCTCTCGGTTAAAAAAGAAATCAAGTCCGGGGCTGAGTTCAAGGCATTCATGGCTCGGAACGCAGCCAGGCTGTCTTTGGAAGTGGGCTCCTGCCTGGGGAGGGACTGAGGCCCCGCGCGCAGCTCGGCGCAGACCCTGCGCCTTCGGTGCCAAGTCCGCCGCGCTCTCCATTGAGCCGGCGAGGACCCGGCGCAGCTGCTGATGTTGCGGTGTCAGCTCTGACACCGGGTCACCATAGCGACGGAGGCGGCTGCCAGAGAACCCTGGGGGCGAAACCCCGCCTGAAAGGACAGGAAAGTGACACTGGCCAGTTCGTGCCCAAATACCGGTTAGGTAGGAGACAAAGCGGGTTACAGATCAATATAAAAAGAGAAAAAAATGCAAATCGGTGTCCTCGAGCGACTAAACAAATTATATTAAACCAACAAATAATTACCGGTCCCCAGTATTTCCAGGCGGGAGCCAGAGGGCAGGCTGGGGAGGGGATGAGGTTGGGGTTTAAATCCCAGCTCTAAGGTTTGATGCAAAATTTGGCAAAGCTACAATGCTAATTTGTAAAGTGCATAAAATAATGTTTACCTTAAATGAAGTGTGGAGAAAATTAATGAAAATATCAGATGTAAAGTGCTAGGGACTTAACGAACAAGCCAGCACCCGTGGGAAACAAAAGACAGTTAAGAAAGAGATTAAGGCACTTCGAAGGAATGACAATCGATGTTCCTAACTGTGACCCTCAAAAAGTGTAACAGTTGAAGTTCCCTACGAATCATAACAGAAAAGCTGATTTCTGTTTGTGTAGTTTTGTTATTAGGTTTAATTTACTATGTATTCCTGAAAGGCACTCTATTTGGAGTATACATCCTATCATAAATATTTAATTATCTGAAAAATTAAACCAACCAACATTCTCTATCTTATCCTGGATAATTTACTATTATTAATTTTAATAAAAAGCTACATTCTCTTTTTTTCCCCCTGTTATTTCTGATTGTAAAAGAATTGCCCACTCAGTAGAAAATTTGAGAAGCAGTTGAAGCTATAAAAATGCAGAGAAGACAATATCTATAACTCCTTGCCCAGGAAAGCGATTTTAACATCTGGAATATTTTTTCAAGAGTTTTCCTTTATGCATACTTTTGAGTAATTGAATTCATATTGTACATACTTTAAATTTTGCTTTTGACTTAGTGGTATTTAAAGGCGTTTTCCCAGGCCTTTAAATTAAAGGGAAATTAAATTAAATTTTTAAAGTTGCGTTTTATTTCTTTGATATAGTATGATTTAATTATCTATGACTATATTTCAGAGAGTTTTAAATGTTTTCTTTTTTAAAAAAAACCCTAAGTTGAATATATTTGGCTTAAACACCTGTCCACATTTTAGATTATTTCCTTAGAATAAATTCCTCAGAAGTGGAATTACTGTGTCAATATGTATGAAAAATTACATCATTTTTGTTAATATTGCCAAAATTCCTTTCAGAAAAGTTTCTGCTTGACTCTTACTAGCAATATCTGAGGGCACTCAATAACTTCTGTTTACTTCATCTTTGTACCTTAACATTTGAAATCATCTCATTTTTAATTGAAAAGTTTTTATAATTAGGAAGCTGATATTTTTCAAATGCTTACTAACCATTTGTAATTTATTTTATGCTGTGGTTTATTGGTTCATGACCTTTGTTTAAAAGATGACTTTGTTTATGTGAAATGGATGGGTAAGAAATTTGGAACAACTCATCCACTAAAAGCAACTAGAAAATGTGACAAAACACCTGCAAGGTAGCATCAGAGACCTAATAACTCAGTGAACCATAGATTCAGGAGACAGGGGAAGAGTGAGGTCAGCTAGACAACCTGAGATTTAGTGGTCTTTATCCCTTTGCTGCAACGTGGGCAGGTTCACGGGGACAGAGGCTCCAAGACCTCCCAAGAGGAAGGATGAATCTGGTAACCCCCATCATTTCTGATCAGACCCTGGAAACCTGCTCTCCAGTAGTGAACTAAGAGGCAGTAAGACTTACAGGGACTTTGGCTCAGCTGGGAATCATCTCAGTTACTCACACTGGATGAAGGGCAACAGGAGCTAGTGCCCCGTCACCTGCAGAAGCAAATGTAAATCATACTTGGTCCAACCTTGTTTCAACAGACAGTTGTCCAAATATCTGTGTTGAATATTTCTTTTATGTCACTCAAATTGAATGGAAAAAAATGGTAATTAAAATTTGGCTTTTGTTAGCTGCTTTGAAAGCTTTGAAAACAATACAGTGATATGCTTGTACCAACTATCATTCTAAGCACTCTGAGATTCCAAGGGTCTCTAAGGCAGTGTTTGTGTAGCCCCTTATCTCCTGCGGGCACAAGAGCCCAGCAGCTAACGGCTAAGGTTGCAGAGCTGCAAAGGGGGGTGAATGAGCACACAGCCTTAACAGGGGTCCTACTGTGAGGGCCCTAAGAGGAAGCTAATGGAATCTGAGATTGGGTGTATGTATGTGGATGAGCTCAGAACCCGGACCCCTAGATTCCCCTGAACCTTCCGGGCCAACAGAAGCAACATCCTCCCTCTTTGAACAGGAGCACAGACTCCTTGTGCTTGCAGTCCCCACCTCTTGGAGCCCTCCCCTGAGAGGCACCTCAGGAGATGACCTTAGATCCATCCTCACCACCCTCACCATCTGTGACAGTTACAGCCAAATCTCAGCAGAGTCTGAGGGAGAAAACCTAGTCCCTGCTCCAGGAGGAATAACTTGGACACAGAAGTAATTGTCCTTGAGTTACATATACCAGCTGCACCTGGGAGGCCCCATGTGGGAGTGGATCTTGAGAGAAACAAAAGAGAATATGAGACTCAAGAGACTCAATGGGGAAAGTTCACTGGCCTGGCAGCACTTTCCCAGGACTTGGGCTCAACCACCTTCCTTGACCACTGTAGCCAATCTTAGCACACTCCTGGGATGGCTCCTTGAAGCTTGGACAGGAAAGTCAGGTGGAGCTGCCCCACTGCTTCAGGGGAGTATTGAGGAAGGGATCAAAAAACTCAGGAAGGTGGAAATGAAGAAATGTATTTATCAGGTAAGATGAAAAGATGTAGCATCTCAGCAGGCTTCTCAGGGGCTCCGTGAGGATGTTCATCTCACTGAGGCAGTAAGGGATATACCGTGAGGGGGAGGTAGCAGCATCTTTGGGAATTTCCATGGTGGTTATTCTCTGGAATTGATGGTAGGACGTAGGGGTGCATAGACTCGGTGGGGAGAGTGGTAGTGTGGATGGAAGGCACTTGGCCATCGCAGGCAGACACGGTGGATACAACTACAGTAACCATGGTAATTAGCAGCAGTGCTGGAGTGCAATTTAGGGCGCCTTGCCTGTAAGAATCTGTTCTGAGGAGAGAGATAGGTGGATAGCTTGATTTTCTCCAAACTGTGAAAAACACCAAATATCCTTCAAATATCAAACGGATGAATAATTGGTGTTAAAATCATATCATGGAATTCTCTTCAGCAATGAAAATGAACAATCCCAGCTACATGCAATAATGCGAATGACTACACTTAATGATGAGCAAAAAAGTCAGATGCAAAGATCACATATTAAATGGTTCCGTGTATATCAAGTCCAAAAAAAAGCAAATCAGAATTATGACAAAATAAAGGAGAAAAATAATATGATCATCTCAATAAATGCAGAAAAGCCATGTGATAAAGTTTAACATTCCTTAGCAAGGAATAAATGGAACCTATAGCAATGAACTAATAAATATATTAGTGAAATATTGAAAGTTTTTCTTTTATATTAGATGACCACTACTGTAGGTCTTTAGCAAGTAAAATAAGGCAAGATAAATGAATAAAATATGGAAGGATTGGAAGGGAAGAAGTAAAACTGTCATTTGCCAACAACATGACTGTGTATGTAGAAAATCTAAAAACTTTACAGATGAACCATTGGAATTAAAGAGTGAATTTAACACAATGGCTTGGTAGAATTAAATACAGTAAGTCTGCTACATATGAACCTTCAAGTTGCAAACTTTCAAAGATGTGAATGTGCATTCACACATCCAATCACGTAAGTTAGTTCACGTGTCTGGCATATGTTGTCATGTGTGTGCATCCTCTGCAAATGGTTGTGCTTTTGTGTACTTTACTGTATAGTACTGTATAGAGTGCAGTAGCACCGTATCTTTATTTCAAGCCCAGGATGTCTGAAAGCAAGCGTAAAAGCAGCGGTGATGTAGCTGGTACTGCTGAGAAGCGTCAGCTGTTGTACTGCACTACTGTACTTTTCAAGGTACTGTACTGTAAGATCAAAAATGTTTTCTTTATTTTTTGTGTTTGTTTTTTATGTATTAGTTGTGTAAAAAGTATTATAAACCTATTACAGTACAGTATTATATAGCCGATTGTGTTAGTTGGGTACTTAGGCTAAATTTGTTGGACTTACGAACAAATTGGACTTACGAATGCACTCTTGGAATGGAACTCGTTCGTTTGTAGGGGACTTACTGTATGCAAAACACAAAACACAATTTTACTCCTATGTATCATCAATAATTAGAAAATGAAATTAAAATTATACTATTCACAATAACATCATAAAACATCAAATATCTAGGGGCAAATCTAATATAAAATGCACAAGCCTTCTACACTGGAAACTTTAAATCAGTACTGAGAGAAGTTAAAGAAGACCTAAATAAGTAAAGCAATATATTTTGTTCTTGGATCGGAAGATTGGGTGTTATTAAGATGCCAATTTTCTGAGTTGATTTAATTGATAAAATCCTTATTTTAAAAAAGCTAGCAAGGGTGTGTGGACCACTGAACAGAATAGAGAGCACAGAAACAAGCTCAATACATGCAGTCACTTGATTCATGACAAAGATATTATTGGAGAGCAATGGGGAAAATACAATAAATAAATGGTGCTGGATAGGCATAAAAACCGCATATCCATAAGAAAAAGATTTAATCTTAATCTTTAACTCACATTGTAAAATAACAGAAACTACACAGATTGGTCTTTGCTCTGCTTCCTGCCACAGAGTTCCTAAAACCCTTGTAATTTCCTATGTGATAAAAGCACCAGGAGCATCTTTTGTTCTGATATTTAGTCTCTGACCTTGGTTCCTGACACAGAGCTCCTAAGTCTCTTGGATTTTCCTGAGTGATAGAGTGTTTTTCGTTTTAATGAGGTGACCTTTGGTGGGCTTCAGGATGGGGGCCGGTCACCAGAAAGACTAAGCCATGATTAGAAGTTTGGAACTTTCAGCCCCACCCCCGTCCTCTCAGAAGAGGAGAAATGGAGTTAATTGATCATGCTTACATGAAGAAACCTCCTTAAAAATGTCAAAAATACGGGGCTCGGGGAGCTTCCAGGTTGGTAAACACATCTATGTGCACCCCAAATCCATGGGGACAGGAGCTGTTGTGCTGGGGACCCTTCCAGACCTCACCCTATGTACCTCTTCATCTGGCTGTTTATCTGTAGCCTTCACATCATATTCTTTATTAGATAATAAACAGGTAAACATAAGTAAGTGTGTTCCTGAGTTCTGTGAGCTATTTCTAGCAAATAATCAAGCAGGAAGGAAGAGGATTCTTCCATTTGCAGCCAAGTCAGACAGAAGTTGTGGGTAACTGGGGGACCTCCTACTTGCAATTGGCATCTGAAGTGGGGGAAGGCTTGTGGGACTGAGCCTTTAACCTGTGGGATGTGTGCTCACTCTAGTCACTGTCAGAATTGAATTGAAATGCAGGACACTCAGCTGGTGTCGAAAACCCGCACATCTGGTGTCACAAGTATTGTGAGTATGAGAGTAAAGGAAAACACAATGAGTTTTTTTCTCAGACACATGCCCTACACAAAAATAAATCCAGATGGATTGTAGAGATAATTGTGAAAAATAAATCAATAACATTTCTAAGGAGATAACAAGAGAACATGTATGTCTTTAGGAGTAGGGAAAGTTTTCTTAAATGTCAAAAGTATTGACCAATAAGAAAAAAAAAGATTACGGAAAGAACACATTAACACTAAGACACATTAAGAGAGTGAGATACAAGCCACTGAATTGGAGAAGATACTTGCAACACATATAATTGAAAAGAACTTGTATTAAAAACAAAAAACCCCTAAAAATCAATAAGAAAATGACAGCCCGATAAGAATAAAGTGAGCAAGAGATTTTAACAACAGCTTCACCCATGGAAATACAAGTGATTAATAAACATATGAAAAAGAACGAACACTCATTAGTCATCCGAGAAACGCAAATTAAAACCACAATTAGATTCTGCCACACACCTCCCAGAATCGCTAAAATCAAATAGGCTGCCAATAGCAAGTGTTGGCAAGAATGGAAAGCTCTCATACACCCCTGGTGGGAGTAGAAATGGGTACAGTCACTTTGGAAAACTGTTTCCCATTATCTATTAAAGCTAAACTTATGCATACCCCAGATCCTGTAATTCCACTCCTAGGTTTCAACTCAACAGAAATACATACATATGTGAAAATATGTGTACAAGAATGTTTATTGCACATTATCTTTAATGGCTAAAGACTGAAAACAGATAAAAATTTCATCAACATTATAATGAAGAAATAATATTCACTGTATGAAATATCTTCCTACAATGGAATGCTATCCAGTAATTAGGATGAATTAATTACAGCTGCACACAGTATAACACTATAAATCTTGCAAACATGATGTTGAGAGAAAGAAGCCAGACACAAGAAATGTGTGCTGTGTGATGCCATTATATGAAGTTAAAGTACAGATAAATCTAGTCCGCGATGTTAGAAATCACTATGGTAGTTACCTTCGGAGATGACTCTAGGAGTACTGATTCCAAGGGGGCTAAAGGGGCGCTTGAGGGGCTGGCGTATTTGTTTTGTTTTGTTTTGTTTTTGTTTTTGTTTTTGTTTTTGCGGTACGCGGGCCTCTCACTGTTGTGGCCTCTCCCGTCGCGGAGCACAGGCTCCGGACGCGCAGGCTCAGCGGCCATGGCTCACGGGCCCAGCCGCTCCGCAGCATGTGGGATCTTCCCGGACCGGGGCACGAACCCGTGTCCCCTGCAT
Organism: Stenella coeruleoalba; assembly: GCF_951394435.1. Taxonomy (NCBI): domain Eukaryota; kingdom Metazoa; phylum Chordata; class Mammalia; order Artiodactyla; family Delphinidae; genus Stenella; species Stenella coeruleoalba. The sequence continues at coordinate 6,093,115 of NC_137155.1, read as the reverse complement.
CGGCAGGCGGACTCTCAACCACTGCGCCACCACGGAAGCCCGGGGCTGGCGTATTTTACCTCTTGATCTGGCTTCTGATTTCATGATGTGCTTTTTGTATGTGTGATAATTCATCATGCTGGGCACTTACATAATTCACTTTTCTGAATGTATGTTATTCTTCAATCAATGTGTTCCTAAGACAGGAAAGAAAAGAAGTACTTTACTGGTGTAGAAAACTCAAACATTCAGGGGTAGCACTAGCTTCAAGCTCAGTCAGATTTCATTGCTAACAAATCTTCACCAAATGTGCAAGTGTCTTACTGGCAGCAGCGCTAGGATGACAAGCCAGGATATGGCTGAGTGCCTTGAATGTACGCAGTTGCTTCTCCTTCTTGGCCTTCCTTTCTTCTACCTCTACTTCCACCCCATGAGTCATTTCCTCCAGGCCTACGGGGTTAACGCCTGCCTGTGTGTCTAAGTCTGCGCAACAGGTGTTCACTGGGCAGTGTTCAGTCCCATCTAGTTAAGGTGACATTTCACGTTTATGGGAAATAATTTCTTGTAGTTTCCCATTATCTATTACATTCCCATGAAATTGCGTAAGAAATATTGTTTGGTTGGTGAATGGTCCCGTGGATTGTGATTAAGTTAGTTACTAGCCTACCCTCTCCAAGTATGGATCAAATCTATTTCTCTTATCCCTTGAGGACCATTCTTCCAAGCAGTCTAGTGCCCAACCTCTCCTCTCAAGGATGTTTGTATAGCAAACAGCCAGGCTAGGTAGAGATAGTGAACCAAGGGCAGATGTGTTTACTGTCCAGTATAATAGAGATAATGCCTCCCTGGGGAAAAGGGCAGGCAGGTCTTCTTGCAGTTGCCTTAATAAAAGATTGGGGTTTCCTAAGCTTGGGGTTCTTTGGCTATGATGAAAACCCATGGCCAGCACAACCACCTCTTGGTCACCTCCTCATTACCCAGAGGGACTTGGGGGACAAGGGGAGCTGATGCTTACATGAAGTTCATGCTGCCTGCTGTGCCCTGAGGAATAAAATTCTCTGTCTCTGACCCAGGAATCGTGTGTCTTCTCTCAGCATCCATGAAACTGTGGCAGGCTAACTTACTAGCTTGCAAGTAGGATAAATTCTCAGACCTCTTGTAATTCTTGAAAGAGATATACTTGGCTTCATCTAGTGTTGCTACTAGCTTTGCAATACAAACCAAAAGTGATATTCTGAGTTTAACAGCGTTAAATAATGAAAATTCAATTGAGTAAAGACCACATTGTCTTTATCAAATGATTCATGAATCAGGCAGCATCTCATCCAAGTTCTTAAAGGCAGAAAGAGGGTGAAACAAGGAACTTATTAGCAAAGAATGCATTGTTTCCAGGAAGGTCGACCTCCTGAGGGGAACAGAAGGGTCCTATCAGGAGGATCACCTCACTAACGCTGACCAGTTAAGATTGCATTCCTGAGAGTTTGAAACTGCAATTAGGTTGGGTATTAAGTCTTGGCTTGCAGTCGTGGGGCTTAGCACAAATGACTCCATTTCGAATGACTCTAGTTTGGGCCTGTTGTTTTTTCTTTTTAACAGAAGTATCCCAGATAAGTTTCCAAATATAGTAGGCAAAAATTGTGTGAGTTAGATAGTGACAAAATGGTTCAATTTAGTCTAGGGGTGTGGGCTTAACGATATCTCCTCCAAAGCTATCCAGAAGCTTCTTCTTCTTTTTGGGAGTAGTTCATGCCCTTGGCCTGAGCTCGTCTGCAGGAGAGGAGGTTGTGCTGTCTCCCAGACATGACCAGTGTGACCCCAAACCAGACACGCAGTGAGTGAGGGGTGAGTCGCTGATTTTCCTCCAAAGGTGGCTGGAAGGGTGACTCGCTCTGAGGAATCTTCGAGGCACTCCCAAGAAATGTTTTTGATCAGCTTCCAACACTGAAGAATGGAGGGTCTCCATTTCTTCCTCCCCATAATCTTTCTCCTCAAGCTTTGATCTAATTTCTGACACAGAGAAGAAACTTTGCTCTCCAAGTATGCATCCCAGTGACAGCATTTGTTTCTGTTTTTACCCAATAAACTCACTTCTTGGGTGTGTGTTGAGGGTGTGACAGAGAGAGGAGACCCTGGGGTGTATTTGAAAGAATTTAATGTATTTCTGTAGCAAGGGAGGATGCACGTACACATCTGAGATGCATTTTCCAGCCGCATTTGTATTTCCAGTCCAGAGTCTTCTTCTGACCTGCGTTCAGCTGCACGGTACCCCTCTTCACGTGAATCCCTGCAGGAGTCTAAAGCTCACAAGTTGGAAACCAGCCCCTTGTCTCCTCTCTTTGTGGTCTCTGTCCCAGGAATGGACATTTAGTCCCATTCAAAACACAGTGCGGTCAGCTCCTGCTGAAGGAGGGTGATTCGAATGCTAATGTCAGCCCTCTTTGAATCTTCTGAGTACAAGAGGGAACTGAACAACAACTGTGGTCATCAGTGCCCAGAACTTTGTTTTCAGTGACTGAAAAGGAAAGACACCCACAGCGAATATTTTTCCACTTGAGAGGATTTATGCATATTTTACTTATCTCAAGTTTCAACTAATAGTATTTGTGGCTCTTATTGTAATTCTCCTCAGTGACTGTGGCCAGGATTAGAGGATGAGGCTATTTTGATTTTTAGAGGTAAAAGGGAAAGATTTGACATAACAAACATTGTGTTCATCACCACTTATCTCTACTTGTAACTCATGCCATTGACAACATTAAAAGTCACATGTATTTGCAGGTTTCAGGCAAAGAATAGACCTGTTAGAAATTCCACTCCCTAAAATATATCAAGGAATTATCTGCATTGATTTGAATCCTGCCATAAATTCTCATTTTTTTTTTTTTTTTTTTGCGGTACACGGGCCTCTCACTGTTGTGGCCTCTCCCGTTGCGGAGCACAGGCTCCGGACGCGCAGGCCCAGCGGCCATGGCTCATGGGCCTAGCCGCTCCGCGGCATGTGGGATCTTCCCGGACCGGGACACGAACCCGTGTCCCCTGCATCGGCAGGCGGACTCTCAACCACTGCGCCACCAGGGAAGCCCACATAAATTCTCATTTTTGAGTGTGGTCAGCATAGTATAAATTGGGAAGGCTGTTTGATCCTTGCCTTTACTAACACTGGCTGATGGACATTGTCTTTGTTTCTGATAAAAGAAAAATCTTTCTGCAAACAAGATATTGTGAATATAAAAAGTGTCACACTAAAGGTGTGCTGGCCTCAATGTAAAGGTGATCAAACAGAAGAGACTGGAGACACATTAGGTCAGAAACTTGTACTTTGCTCTTCAGGGACGAACTCCTATCAGAGGAAAGAAAGAATGAAAGCCAAATAAATTCTACATGGTGATTCCTCTTTCCTAATGCTACAAAAGTCACTCTTAAAATTTTGCTAAAATGTCGTTTATAAAAGTTGACACCTCTAACTAAACAGATTTCTTTTTGCTGCATGGAACTTTCTATTACTGGTCTTCAAGGTGAGACATTTATAACAGTGTTGGAAGAAAAATGCAAGAGGTATCTCTCCAATGTCATCCTCAACAGCAGAGCACTGTCTGGTACACTGACCTCCTATCCGGTCTCTTATGTTCTAGTTTTAAATCCCTTCAGTTCTTTCTCTATGTGATCACTGAGCCGGGCTTTCTAAATGCAGAATTTACCATGTCACTCCTCTACTTACAAACTGCTGTGAGTCTCCATTGGTCTTAAACTAAAGAGCAGCTCCTTAGTCTATCACTCAAAATCATTCTCAGTCTAGGGCCAAACTCTATTCAGCCTCATCCTCTGACACCACCTCCACCCCACCCCTCTTCATTGCCTCCACAGTTGCACATTTGAGTCTAACCTGCCTGAACACACCCCGCCTCACCTGCCAGCTCTGAGCCTCTGCACGTTTGTTCTGCTGACCTGAATTGCCCTGATCTCCCTTCCTCGGTTACAAACTGTCACTGAAGATCTATAAAGGCTCAACTCAAGTGTTACCTCTCAGCTAGGTATTCTTCCTCAAAGAAGAGTAAATTTCTCCATCTTTTAACTTCCCTTGAAATTTTGCATTTCCTACTAGTGAAGTGTATATATCACATAGCATTATTGTCATTTGTCACTTGTTTGTACTGTGAGTTGTGTTTCCCACTGGCTCACAGTCTGTCTCCTAGAAGGAATTTTTGTTTCTTGTTCACAAGGTATAAATTTGTTTTTATATAAAAAAATTTAATAAGTTATAATGCATGTATTGAATATTACCAGACAGAGTCATTCTTCAATCATTGATCTGTCTCTGCTATACTTGGAAATCAAGCTAAGCCTTAGACTGTGTTCGGAATCTAAGTTTGTAATGATGGAGAGAATAGTAAGAGTTTGAGACATTAATAAATGAGATATAATATGTGATCGGAGCATGGGTGGAAGCAAAGGAGATGTTAGAAACTTGAAGTTCCCCAGGATAACGGCAGAACACAGAGTGAGAGTAAACTTAAACAAATAAATAAAAGGATGGCACTGGAAAACAGTAAGATACTTCTTCCAAAAAATTAAGCATAGAATTACCATATGATCCAGCAATTCCACTTTTGGGTATATACCCCCAAAAATTGAAAGCAAAGACTCAAATCAATATTTGTACACCAATGTTTATAGCAGCATTATTCACAATAGCCAACAGGTGGAAACAACCCAAATGTCCACTGGTAAATGAATGATGAATAAAATATGATATACACATACGATGGAATACTATACAGCCTTAAAAGGAATGTAATTCAGACACATGCTACAACATTTTGCTAAGTGAAATAAGCCAGACCCCAAAGGACAACTATTATATGATTCCACTTATATGAGGTACCTAGAATAGGCAAATTCATATAGAAAGAAAGTAGAATTGTGGTTTCTGGGGACCTGGAGAGGGGTGAATAGGGAGTTACTGTTTCATGGGGTACAGAGTTCTAGTCTGGGGTGATGAAGGAATTCTGAGGATGAATAGTGGTGATGATTGTACAACAATGTGAATGTACTTAAGGCCACTGAATTGTACACTTATAAATGGTTAAGATGGTAAATTTTATTTAATGTATGTTGCACTTTACCACGATAAAAAATTAAGGAATACTTCTTGTATCTGGGAGCATATTCTAGAAACCTACTGTATTTAATACACTTATGCCTCTGCTAAATAGTAGTAATGTCTTAAAAAAGTTGGCTTCCTCCACTTATTTTCATTGACATACATCTTCATTGTTTCACTTCCATCTGACTCATTAGCCCAAACAAAATTATCAACCAACATTCATGTTGAAACTACCCTTTTTCTGACAGTATGAATAATTTCTTTGCTGATTAGACAGTAATCTAGCATTTACTCATCATCTGATTTTGTTACATTGTTTTTGAGCAGTAGAAGTATAGGTTGCATTTTGCAAGAAATAGCAAGTCACACTGAAGTTATAGGTTATGGAATTAAGATAAAGAATATATATCTTTTATTTGTAAATTATGTGGGCATCTCCTTTGGGTCAGTAAAAATTATAATACACAGATGTACATATATACTTGCCTACAGTTTCTTTTTGGAGGGCTGGTTGTTAAATATTTTCCACATACCACTGCTTTGGGCCCTAAACAGACTTTCCTAAAAACACACACCACAATAGACACCTGTAAAAGTCTCATTTCTCTGTACGGTAGTTAAGATTACGGGCTCTGGAGTTCAGCTCTGTCATACAAGCTGGCTGACTTATCCGTTCCAAGATTCCATTTTCTCATCTGCAAAAGAGAAATAATAAATACCTGGTTCATATAGTTATTAAGAGAACTAAATGTAAATATTTATGTGTTTATGTAATATATGTAAAATTCATAAGACTATGCCTGACACATAGGGTGTTCTTACCAGATGCTAATTATTATTATAATTCTGTTCCAACAGTTTGGGTTTTATACTTGTTTGGAAGTTATCACAAAATAATTTTATCATTATATATATATTGGTGTACTGCTGAGGAAATCACTCAACCTGATTTTGAATTTCTGTATTAGAGTTTTCTAAATTTTTTGATCATACAATACATTATTAAAAGGAATTTGAGGGGCTTCCCTGGTGGCGCAGTGGGTTGAGAGTCCGCCTGCCGATGCAGGGGACACGGGTTCGTGCCCCGGTCCAGGAAGATCCCACATGCTGCGGAGCGGCTGGGCCCGTGAGCCATGGCCGCTGAGACTGTGCGTCCGGAGCCTGTGCTCCGCAACGGGAGAGGCCACAACAGTGAGAGGCCTGCGTACAGCAAAGAAAAAAAAAAATAAGGAATTTGAAGAGAATCCCATTATGTGACTACTTATTTATAAATTACATGCATATTCTACTGAAATACATACATTATAAACAAATAAAATAGAATTTAAAAAAGAAAGGTGAATTATATTTTAAATTATTTAAAAGTTTTATATTTCCTAACAATAAATAGCAACCTGTTAGCTTTTACCCCTGTTGCAGGTAGTATTTTCCCAAAGCAGCCATACCAATGCATCCCATCCCATGCATTCTTCTCCAGTTGTACTGTTGACACTCCTTCCAGAAGAAATTTTGTCTGTGTTACCCCCTATTTTTTTTTTTTTCCGGTACGTGGGCCTCTCAGTATTGTGGCCCCTCCCGTTGTGGAGCACAGGCTCCGGACGTGCAGGCTCAGCGGCCATGGCTCACAGGACCAGCCGCTCCGCGGCATGTGGGATCTTCGCGGACCGGGGCACGAACCCGTGTCCCCTGCATCGGCAGGTGGACTCCCAAACACTGCACCACCAGGGAAGCCCTGTTACCCCCTATTGAATCTGGTGGGCCTCTGACTACTGCATGGCTTCCAAGGCTAGATCATAAAAGGTCATAGAGCTGCCACCTGACTCTCTCAGGACACATGTCTTAGAAGCCCTCAGGTGACATTTAAAAGGTCAGCTACGCTGAAACATACTGAAGCATACATGGACAGGCCACAAATGTACACAAGATATAGAGAGATACCCCCAAAGCCCCAGCTATTCTAGCCTCCAACATCACCCATCAGAAGTATGAATGGGCAAGCCTGTAGATTATTCCAATTCCCAAGCTTTGAGGAACCCTAGCTGACATGGAGTAATGCAAAAATGAATCCCCATGGAGCCCTGTCAAAATGCAGATTCATAAGCAGAATGAACGTTGTTATTAGACACTTAGTTTTGTTGCGATTTTCAATGCACCAATAGATAACTAATACATAAATAATAAATAATACATAAAAATAAAACTATTATTGCATATATATGTTTTTTATTGAGCACAATGTATATGCTTCACTAATTTTGAAGCTCTTGACTTAAAATCATATGATATTAGGAGACAATTTCCAGAATGGTGGCATAAGGACCTCCATGGACCCCCTCCCCAGTGAAATAACCTAGCTGGTAAAAATTAGAAAAGAAACTCAACCATTTTAAATCTCTGGAAGCACACACAGAAAGGAAGAAGCACTTGTTTAAGAATATCTACTTGGTAAGAACAGCAGAAGTCTGTGGTATTGGAGCCATGACTCACTCTTTCTTTCCTCGCTCTAGCTCAGCAAAGTGGAAGCTTCACTCTGCAGAGCTGTAGCCAAGAACATAGTGCTCCCTTTTCCATCAGCTCCCAGTCAAGGGCTGTGGTGCCTCTACTTGAGGGGCAGGCCACCAGCTCAGTGTTGCAGAGGCTGTATTTGAAGCAAGAGCAGTGAGAGGTCTGGGGATCCCTTCCTCCACCTAACCGCTACTCACAGGACAGAAACTACCCAGGCATGGCAGACCAAGAATACTGGGACCCCAGTTGCCTTCACCTCAGCATATAGGCCAGAGTCTGTATCCCAGGGGAGGAAAGCAGAGAAGTCCAGAGGCAGGTGCCCCAGCCCAGTGACCTGTTTGTGAAGCAGAGTATCACTCTGAGAGAAGTGGGCCACTGAGCTGGTCCCCACCTCCAGAGCAGTGACACAGAGGTTTTGCCCAACAGGATATGTAGGTCATAAGAACACAGAGCTTTAAAGCTCTACCCAAGGGAACTATTTAGAACAGAGTGTGGAGAAATTCAAGCCTAAGGGTGCTCTGGAAAACAATGGAGGTAAGCAGTGATGATAAGCAATTAAAAGGAGGCTGGAAGCTTCATGAGAGCAACAGGCTACAGTGTAAACAAGCTAGAAGTTTATCAGAGAAAGCCAGGGAAAGAGACAGTGAAAAAGAGCCCTCCTGTGGTCAGAACAAACCTCAACAAGTGGGCTCAAGGATTTGGGTCAGAATAGGTAGCATTTTATGCCCAAAAGCTTATTGAAAACAGTCAGCCAGCAATTAATGGAGACTGAGAGCTGGATGTGATACCAAGGTAGGCAGACAGTTTAACATAATCACAGGGAAGGAGAAAGTCAAATGGAACCCTGCTAAATCCACTACAATTGCAGAGTAACTGCACATGCTCCAGGCTGCACCTTCTGAGGAGTGGCATCAGAAGTTGTACACTGCAGGGAATTATACGTCATTACATAGTTCAGCAGTCACTAAACAAACAAACAAACGAAAAGCATTAACAAAGCAACAAGAAGCCTTGCAAAAAGTATGGGAGCAGGGTGGGAGGGATCAGCATCCATTGTTGCTAAAATAGTGTGTTCAAAATGACCAGCTTTAAACAAAAAATTACAAGATTTCCAAATAAAAAGGAAAATGTGTTCCATACACAAGAAAAAAAGCTGGCAACAGAAACTGCCTTTGAGAGTGTACGGATTTCAAACTTAAAAGAGAAAGACTTCAAAGAAGCAGTTAAGACTTCAAAGAACTAAAATAAACAGTGCTTAAAGCAATAAAGGAAGTTATAATATGACTCATCAAATAAAGAATAACAATTAAGAGAGATAAATTATGAAAAGAACCAAATGGAAAATATGAACTTGAAAAATACAATAACTAAAATAAAAATTTTACTAAAAGGGCTCAGCGTAGACTTGAGCTGGCAGAACAAAGAATCACTGAATTTAAAGTGAGAGGGATCATGCAATCTGAACAACAACAAAATAATTTAAAAAAAGATGTACAGAGCTTTAGAGAAAGTGGGATACCATAAACTACAACAACATATGTGTAATGGGATTAAAGAGTTAGAGGAAAGATAGAAAGGAATAGAAAAATGTTTTTAAAAATAATGGCTGAAAACTCAAAATTTGATGAAAAACACGTATCTAAAATTCATCCAACTGCAAGTAGTATAAACCCAATGAGATTCACATGCAGACACATCACAGTGTAAGACAAACTCTTGAAAGCAACAACCTTCATGTTTTCAGGAACTCCAGTAAAATGAACAGCTGACTGATCACTAGAAACAATGGAGGCCAGAAGGCAATGGCACAACGTATTCAAATTCCTAAAAGAAAACTGTCAAAAGAGAATCTTATCTCCACCAAAACCATATTTCAAAAATGAGGGTAAAATAAAAACATTTCAAGATACACAAAATTTTAGAAAATTTATTGTTAGCAGACCTGCTGTGTAAGAAATACTAAAATAAGGTTTTCAGACCTAGAGCAAGTGACTCCACACAGTAACTTAAATTTATACAAAGAAATAAACAGTACCAGTAAAGATAATTATGTAATTGTGAAAGGCAGTATAAATTCATAGTTTATCACTTAATTTATATAACTATCAACTGTATAAAACAGTATACACATATATGTATTGCTAGGATTGTAACATATAGAAATGTAATATATTTGACAATACCAGCATGAAAGAGGTGAATGGGAGCAAAGCTATATTGGAGTAAGGAAATGACAGCAGAGAACAATTCAAATCTACAAGAACAAGAAGAGAACCAGAAATTGCAAAAAGGAAGGTTAATAGAACAAACAATAGAAATATATATTTTCTTTCCTTTATTGTCAACTTTAAAAATAACATAAAGTTATATAAGTTAATAATTATAACAATGTATTGCAAATTTTATAGCATATATAGAGGTCTTAAAAAAAGGGGAAGAGGAAAAAGAGGAAAACTGAAATACCATTTCTATATCTCACTGGAATTATTTAATATAAATCTGAAGTACATTCTGACAACTTAATATATATATATGGTAAGCCCAAAATACATAAAATAACAAAAAATATTATAAAAGGAATTAAATTTACACAATTTATTAAAGGAATTAAAAGTTACACTAAAAAACACTTGCTTGATGCAAAAGAAAACAGTAAATGAGGAAGAGTGGAACAAAAATGACAAGATACATATAGAAAATAAAATGTGAAATGTCAGACATATTTCTAACTATATCAATATTAACATTAAGTGTGAATAGATTAAACCTCCAACCAAAAGGCAGAGATTGGCAGTGTGGATAAAGAAACAAGATCCAATTTTATGACGTCTACAGGAAACACCTTTTAAATTCAAAGATTCAATTTGGTTGAAAGTAAAAGGATGAAAAAATTATGTAAGCAACAAACATAAGAAAGCTGGAGTGGTTATACTAATATGAGAAAAATGTACTTGAAAACAAAAAAATATTACTAGACATAGAGACATTTTATACATATTAAAATTCTATAAATTTTATAAAAGGACCAATCCAACAGAAAGATATAACAATTATAAACATACATGCACCTAACAATAGAGTAACAAAATAAATAAAACAAAATTGATAACAGAATTGATAAAAGAAATCAACAATTCAATAATAATAGTTGAGGACTTTAATACTCCATTTTTAATAATGGATAAAACAACTAGACAGAAGAACAGGAAATAGAAGACCTCAAGTCTAGTCTACAGACCAAACTGTAGAACATCTGTAGAACACACACTCAACAACAGTAGAACACACATTTTTCTCAAAGTTTACGTGGAATGAACTCCAGGATATACTAATGTGCTAGGCCATAAAACAAGCCCCAGTAGAATTAAAAGGACTGAAGTAAAACAAAATATATTTTCTGACTGCAATAAAATAAAATTCAAAATAAAAAACAAATAAATTTGTAAAATTAACAAATATGTGGATATCAAGCAACACACAGCTAAATATCTGAAGAGAAGATCACAAAGGAGATTTAAAAATACTTTGTGATGATTGAAAATGAAGACACAAAATACCAAAACTATGGAATGCAGCTAAAACAGTGCTTAGGGCAAAATTTATGGCTGTAAATGTCTATATCAACAAGATCTCAATTCAAAAACCTAATATTCCACCTTAAGACACTGGCAAAAGGAGAGTGATCTAAAGCCAATGCAAACACAAAGAAAAAAAATAGCAAAGATAAAGTTGAAATTTATTATTTAGGATACAGAAAACAATAGAAAAATAAAAAAAAAGAAATCGGTTTCTGGAAAAGATCAACACTAATAACAAACCTTTAGCTAGACTGGCCAAGAAAAAAAGGGAGAAGGCTCAAGTTACTAACATCAAGGATGAGAGAGAATATTACTATCAACTTTATAGAAGCAAAACAGAGTATAAGGAAATATTATGAACAACTGTGGTAGTTTCTGACTTAAAGTCTGACATAAATATAGCTACCTTTGCTCACTTTATTTTAGTTTCCATCTGCATGGAACATCTTTTTCCATACCTTCAGTTTCAATCTGTGTGAGTCCTTAAAGCTGAAGTTGAGTCTCTTGTGGGCAGCATATAGTTGGATCTTTTTTTTTAAATCCAATCAGCCACCCTACGTCTTTTGCTCAGATAATTTAATATATAATTTATGTTTAAAGTAATTATTTATAGTTATGGACTTACCATTGCCGATTTGTGAATTGTTTTCTGGCTATTTTGTAACTTCTTTCTTCCTTTCTTTCTTTCTTCCTTTGTGATTTGATGATTTTCTGTAGTGCTATGCTTTCATTCCTTTCTCTTTATTTTTGTGTACTTACTATAGGTTTTGCTTTGTGGTTACCATGAGGCTTATAAAAAACAACTTATAGTTACATCTTATAGTTACAACAGCCAACAAATTAACTGCATGCAAAACTATAAAAAATCCCACAGTTTATGTTTTTGATGTCACAATTTACATTTTAATATGGTGTAAACATTAATACATTATTATAGCTAAACTTATTTTTAACACTTTAAAAAACTTTTATATTAGATTTTTAAGTTATTTTCACACAATTACTGTATCAGAGTACTCTGAATTTGACAATATGCTTTCCTTACAGGAAAAGTGAGTTTTATATTTTCACATGTTTTCACGTTGCTAATTAGTGTCCTTTTGTTTCAGCTTGAAGAGCTCCCTTTAGCATTTCTTGTAAGGTAGGTCTAGAGGTGATGAACTGCCTCAACTTTTTTTTGGTCAGGGAACTTCTTTATCTCTTCTTCTTTTCTACAGGAAATCTTTGATGCATAATTTTAAATGACTTGCCTTTGAGTTCATGAATTCTTTCTTCTACTTGATCAAATCTGTTTTGACACTCTTTACTGGTGAATTTGCACTTCACTCTGCACTATGTTCTTCAACTCTTCTCTTAGGTTCTTTTTTAATAGTTTCTGTCTCTTTATTGCACTTCTCATTCTGTTCATGTGTTTTTCCTGATTGTGATGAGTTGTCTGTGTTCTCTTGTAGCTCGCGGAGCTTCCTTAAAACAATAATTTGGAATCTTTGCTGGACCATTCACACATCTCCATTTCTTTGGGGTTGGTTATTGAAATAATACTGTCTTCCTTTGATTCACAGTACCAAAGGATTTTTCATGTTTTTTGATGTCTTGAGTCTTGTCTTGCTGTCCTCACATTTGAAGATGCAGTCACCTCCTCCACTCTTTACTGACTAGCTTTGGGAAGGAAATGCCTTCACCAGTCAGCCTGGTTAGGGATTCTGAGGGTCTCTCAGACCTTCTCTATGGATTCATCTACTCCACACCTCTTGTTCCCCTCTGAGGAAGAATTCTTAAAAGCCTTCTTTTGATCCTGCAAAGCCAGACTTGGTGCTTCCTGTTGGTTTTCCTTAAGGTAGTGTCCTGTATGTGGGCCTTCATCTAGTCCTGCTATCTGTGTGAAATATTTGCACTCACTGTCTGCACAGGTGCTTTTGGGGACTCAGCCAGAGGAAAAAGGGAGTGAGGCATGTGGAGTGTTTGGGCGCCCTGGGCCATTTGGGGATCAATAAGAGAGGCATCACAGGTGGATCATGGCAGTCTTCCTGATGGAGATTGCAGAGCAGTTGGTAGGATATGGGCCTCTCTTTCCTACTCCCAGCCTGTCTCAACCTCTCAGCTGTGCTGATCACCTCAGTAATCTGGGAGAGACAATAAAGAAGTGGGCCTCTTGAACAGCACTTCACATGTCTGGGGTAGCTGTGTGCTCACTCACTATGCTCTCACTTTCCCACATGGGAGACACTGTGGGCCAAGGGGGGCTCTCTTGGCACTAAACTGTGACTTCTCTGGAGAGAAATTACATGGTTAAAGTGAAACTATCTTTTTTCTTTCTTCAGTGCATCTATTCTAGGATTTCTTCTCTGATGATGAATTTCTCTGCCAAAATCCTGGAGTCCCACAAAAGTGCTCCTGTCCATGGGTAGTTGTCAAATGTGACACTTCTATGGGGGGATGATGGTAGAAAACTCCTATTCCATCATCTTGCTACACCACTCACAACATCTCTTTGAACTTTCTAGTGGTTGCTCTAGAGTTTAAATGTACATTTTTAACTCATCACAGTCAACTGGAAATTATAAGTTCACATACAGTGTTAAAACCTTACAACCATAAGGTTTATTCTCTTGCATTTTTTGTGCTATATTTGTCATAGATTTTAATTCTCTCTATATAATAAACCCCACAATACATTATTGTTTTTTGCTTTAGGAAGTCAATTATCTTTTAAAGTAATTTAAAATAAGGAATAATATACTTTATATTTACCCTTGTATTTACTATTTATATTTATAGCACTTTTCATTCATTTCTGTACTTTGGTGTTTTGATTTATTGTCATCCTTATTTGGCCTAAAGAACTTCCTTTATCTTCAGTTTATGTTGTTTTTCTGAAAAACTTTTCAGTTGGCCTTTATTTTTGAAGTATATTTTCACTGAGTATAGAATTCTGGATGGAGTTTTTAAAAATATTAATACTTTAAAGATGTCAATCTTTGGGTGGGAGCAGAGATGAATAGGCAAAGCACAGAGGATTTTTAGGGCAGTAAAAGTTTTCTGTATGATATTTTAATAATTGGTATATATCATTATACATTTGTCTAAACTCATTGAATATACAATATCAAGAGTGAAGCTCTAGGTAAGCCATGGGCTTTGGATGATTATGGTATGTCAGTGTAGGTCCATTCTTGTTTTTAAAAAATGTACCATTCTGCTGAGTGATATTGATGATTGGGGAGGTTACACATGTTTGGGATGGTGGGGTATATGGGAAATCTCTGTACCTTCCTCTTGATTTTATTGTAAACCTAAATCTGCTTTAAAAAAATTAAGTCTAAAAAATTAGTAGACCATTTGTTGAAAATCTTGCATGCTTCTTAAAACAAAGAAAGCACTTCAAGAAAATTGTCAGTCCATTGTCTTCCAGGTTGCATATTTTGGGGAAGTCTGTTGTCATCCTTGTGTTTGTTTTCCTGTGTGTCATGTGTCTTCTCCTTCCTCTGATGCTTTCAAGATTTACTCTTTATCTTTGTTTTTCAGCAATTTGACTGTAGTGTGTGTGTTGTGTGTGTGTGTGTGTGTATCCTAATTGGTGTTTGAGTTTCTTAGATTTATATGTTTTCTTTTCTTTAATTAATTTTGGAAAATTCTTGGCCATTATTTCCTAAAGTATCTTTTTTGTCATGTTTTCTCTTTCTTCTTCTTCTTTGGAGACATCAATTTCATGTATGTTAGACAGTTTGATATTGTCTCACAGCTCCTGGATACTCTATTTTTTTCACCCTTTTTTCTCTTTGTGTTTCGGTTTGGATAATTTCTATTGACCTAGTGTGTTCACCGATTCTTTCTTCAGCTGTGTCCTGTCTGCTGATAAACCCACTTAAGGAATTCTTCATTTCTGATACTGTGTGTGTGTGCATTTTTCTACCATCTACATTTGAACCTTTTTATAGTTTATATTTATCTGGTAAAATTCCCCTTATTTTCTCTGTGTTTTTGTCTTTTCTGTTAGATCTTTTAGCACATAAGTCATAGTTATTTGAAATATCCATCTGATAGTTTCAGTATCTGGATCTTTTGTGGTTCTGACTTTGTTGCTTCCTTTTTCTCTTAAGGTTGATCTTATTTGTGTTTGTTCTGCTTCATAATTTTTGAGTGGATTCTGAACATTGTGTGTAGAACAGTAAACACAAAAGTAAATAGTATTTACTCCCCAAATGGGTATACCTATTTTTAGGCCATTGAAACCATACATCTATGTTATTTCATTTTAATAAAAGATGCCAAGCTAACCTAATGAGGGAAAGGGGTAGTATTAAAATAAAGGTACTGGAATAATTGGATATAATATAATAATTGGATATATCCAAAAAAAAAAAAAAAGAGTGACAGAGTGTAAGAAAGAAGGAGAAAGAAAACAGAAGGAAAGTAAAGAAAAATCAACTCAACACTTACCTTTCCCTATGTAAAAAAAAATTAACACAAAAATGTATCATAGGGGCTTCCCTGGTGGCGCAGTCTGCCTGCCGATGCAGGGGACACGGGTTCGTGCCCCGGTCCGGGAAGATCCCACATGCCGCGGAGTGGCTGGGCCCGTGAGCCATGGCCATTGAGCCTGCGTGTCCGGAGCCTGTGCTCCGTGACGGGAGAGGCCACAACAGTGAGAGGCCCGTGTACCGCAAAAAAAAAAAAAAAAGTATCATATACATGTACCACAATGTTCATTGCAGCACTATTTACAATAGCCAGGACATGGAAGCAACCTAAATGTCCATCGACAGATGAATGGATAAAGAAGATGTGGCACATATATACAATGGAATATTACTCAGCCATAAAAAGGAACAAAATTGAGTTATTTGTAGTGAGGTGGATGGACCTAGAGTCTGTCATACAGAGTGAACTAAGTCAGAAAGAGAAAAATATCGTATGCTAATGCATATATACAGAATCTAAAGAAATGGTACTGATGAACCTAGTGGCAGGGAAGGAATAAAGATGCAGACGTAGAGAATGGACTTGAGGACACACTGGGGGAAAGGAAAGCTGGGATGAAGTGAGAGAGTAGCATTGACATATATACACTACCAAATGTAAAATAGATAGCTAGTGGGAAGCTGCTGCATAGCACAAGGAGATCAGCTCGGTGCTTTGTGACCACCTAGAGGGGTGGGATAGGGAGGGTGGGAGGGAGGCTCAAGAGTGAGGGGATATGGGGATATATGTATACATATAGCTGATTCACTTTGTTCTACAGCAGAAAATAACACAGCTTTGTAAACTATCATACTACAATAAAGATGTAAAAAAATGTATCATAAACCTAAATATAAGACCTTAAATTCTAAAACTTTAAGAATGAAGCATATGCAAAAATCTTTAGAAGCTTAGGCTAGGCAAATATTGCTTAGATCTTGAGCATAATCATAAAATGAAAAATACTGATAAACTGGATTTTAACAAAATTTAAGCTATGCTTTCAAAACACACTGTTAATAAGATGAAAAGACATATTGGAAGAAAATCTTTAAAAACTTGATATAAGGTAAAAGAATTATACCCAGGATATATAAAGAATACTTACAATCCAATAATAAGAGATAAGCAACTCAATTTTTAAATGGGCAAAAATTGGACACTTCAGAGAAGAATGTATGTGGATGGCAAGTGAGCACATAGAAAGATGCTCCATGTTATTAGTTATCAGGGAAACGTAAGTTAAATCCACCACTACTATATACCTACTAGATGGCCTAAAATGGAAAATATTTTTTAACACTAATTCCTGGCAAGAATGTGGAGAAACTGGAACACCTGTACATTATCTGTCAGAAGTCAAAACAGTACAAATAGATTGGAAAGTATTTTAGCAGTTACTTTTGAAGTTAAACATACAGTTAACATATGACCCATCCCTACCCTAGGTATTTACTCAAGAGAAATGAAAACGTTTGCCTACACAAAGACCTGTCAGTGAATGTTTGCTTCCGCTTTATTCATAATAGCCCCAAACTGGAAACAGTCCAAATGTTTATCAACTAGTAAATGCATAAACAATTTGAGATACAACCGTCAATGTACTCAGTGATAATAATGAAGGAACTATGGATACATGCATCAGTAAGTTAAAAAACATTATGCTAATGGAAAGAAGCCAGACACAAAGGTTACATATTCTAGGATGGATACTGTATGATTATATTCATCTGACATTCTGGAAAAGGCACAATTATAGGGACATAAATGAAATCAGTGGTTTCCAGGGGCTGGGATGGGGAGAAGAGGGCTGACTGCAAAAGAGGCAGGAGGAGGCTTTTAAGTGTGATAGAAATGCTCTATATATTTGATTATGGGGGTGGTTACATGACTAAAATTTCATTTAGAAGCTATTGTTTATACATATTTTTTAGAAAAATTTTAAGTTTACAGAAAACTTGCAGAGTATGAAGAGTTGCCATATACCACATTATTAACATCTCATACTAGTGTGGTCCATTTGTTACAGTAATAAACTGATATTGAAACATTTTAATAAATAAAGTCTACACCTTTTTCAGATTTCCTTGGTTTTTATCTAATGTCCATTATATTTAGTTGTCATGTCTTCTCAAGCTCCTCTCGGCTCTGATAGTTTTAGAAGTTTTTCAAACAGATTAAAATTTTGTTTCTAATTTCAAAATTTTTGAGACATGATTTCTTTTAATAGAAATCATATATTTCTATTTTAATAGAAATCATACAATAAATAACAAGTAAAAATATGACATTATAAAATCATGACATACTAACAATTAAAAAACATCACTTTCATCTTTCAAATGAGCTGGTTTTGTAATATACTTACAAATTATCTGCTAGACAACATACTCCTCACACAACAATGTATAATGTCATCAAATGCATAACTCATTTTCAATTTTAGAAGTTCAAGAAATACTTCAGTGTGAAATACTTGTGGCAAAGCGTGTATCTGTCTTGCATAAACACTTTCATTTTCTCTCTTCATGTCATAAATTATTGTGAAGATTATTCTTTGTCTTAAAGGTAATTTTTGTAAAAGTAATGCCGACTAAAAAAAAATTGCGCAGTGTCAGAGTTGTGAGTTAAGTTTTATTTGGGGCAAAATGAGGACTATAGCCCGGGAGACAGCATTTCAGTTTCTGGAGAAACTGCTCCAAAGAGGTAGGGGGAAGGTCAGTATATATCAATATGTGATTTTGGTGAAGGGGGAATATATGCAGTCAGCACAATTTTTTTTTTTTTTTGCGGTACGCGGGCTTCTCACTGTTGTGGCCTCTCCCGTTGTGGAGCACAGGCTCTGGACGTGCAGGCTCAGTGGCCGTGGCTCACGGGCCCAGCCGCTCCGCGGCATGTGGGATCTTCCCGGACCGGGGCACGAACCCATGTCCCTTGCATCGGCAGGCACACTCTCAACCACTGCGCCACCAGGGAAGCCCACCTCCAGTGAACTTTTATTCAAAGCAACCATCTCCTGGTTCCTCCTAAAACCTAAAAAGGCTGACTTTCCCTTGGTCTCTTTGGACTTGCCTTTGGCTCCCTGTAGCTTGCATGTCCCGAATCGCAGTTCTCTGCAATTCCCAAATAAACTCATCTTGCCTTATTTAAAAAAAAACCAAAAAAAAAAACCCAAAAAAAACAATGTTATTTCATTTTTAAGGTTGACACATTCAAATGTCTTTATTTGTTCAACATAAATATTTCCTGTCATTTGTCTTTAAAAGCAACCTTTTATGTAGCTGCTTAAAATACCATATTAATGAATAGTATGTTCTGTATGGCTGAATATTTAAGTTGTTTCTAATTATTCGTTACTATAAATAATGCTGTAATGAAGACCTTGGTACATAGATTTTGCCACATTCTTATTATCAGACTTTTCTCAGCTTACAGCTTAAGATTGGAGAAGTATCACCAAACTGCTCTCTATGGGACCTCAAAACATATCACCTTATAAGCCCCAAAGTACCTTTCCTGCATAGTTTCATTTCATCTGAACCAAGAGAATGAAATTACTGATTTCATGCTGGCTAACTCAAAGAGCTGTCTGCCCAGAAGGGAAGGTTGTCCAGCACCAAGACGTCTTTGTACAGGCCAAAGTCAGCTCTGCAGTCCAGTCTGTGGTTCTGGTCAGCTCTAATATAGGTGCAAAAAAAATTACCTCACCAAACTGCAAGGAGCATTCAAACACAAAAAAAGTTCTAAGGTTAATTCATAGAGCGATATTTTTTACTAACAATATCATTTGATACCATGTAAAATATGTATTCCTATAAATAAGGAAAAACCAAAAATATAAACGTCTGTTTTCCTAGGGTGGAAGAATCATAAAACATTTGAAATAGTATAAAATATAACTTCTAATAAACACAATATATATTACCTTATGTGCTATTATTTCTTGGTAAATTAATTTTTTTCTTAATAGAAAGCTATATGATAATCTTCTGTTGCAACTACTGGTTGATGAATACCTCTGTCATCCAAGAGTAGCCTCTTAGTTTAAAGGAAACCACAAATTACCTTTTAATGATACATGGTTTATATTAAGGATACAGGCAAGCCTTATCTCCATACTGTAGTTCTAGCAGCTGTGTGTACAGAATCAATTAGTCATTTGTCAATGGTAGGACAATTAGGTCACTGCAGCTTCTAATTCAGTCCCTTTCCTGCTGTCAGAGCTTTGCTGTCCTCAAAATATTTGCAATAGACCTTGAAATCTACCTTATTTTACTTAAATACTGAAACCCAAGAGGCCTGAAGTTATCAGTAAACAAGAAAAGAGATTCCATCTTGTGACTGGAAGCAAGGTCCTGAGTCACGTTTGATGACTCACTCAAAGACTGTTTTGCATTCCCATCCACCCATCAGACGTATATAAAATGAACAGCATGCTTATGTTTGGCTCTCTCTCAGAATTTATCATGTTGAGTCTCTATCTGCCCTGTTCGCTGAAGAAAGCCATGTGGTGTGGGGAATGTGGGTGAAGCAATGAACTCAGAATCGAAAAGGTCTGGCGCTTGGCCTGTGAAGAGGAAGCTGGAAGATCTTGGTGAAAAACCTCACCTCATTGGCCCTCAATTATTTCACCCAGAAAACAAGCTAGTTACGCTAGATGGCCTCTAGGAGTGGGGGCCTTTTTAGGTTGACTAGCTTTTGTAAAGAATGACATTGATGAATTCACGATGTGGTCCCAACAGAAAAGCCGTCTTCCTACCATCAGCACCTCAGCCAGCTCTGTCAAAAGTGTACGCCCTCTGCTCTGAAGTGAGCTGGGGGAAAGGGAGTGACAGGCTTATAATGGAACTACTGCAGAAACAGCCTGGCGTACAGGTCCCAACAACACAGGATTAATAACTATGTCCTTATATACAAAGGCAAGGGTTTGTTTGTTTGTCTGAAACACTGCCTTAATGGAATCTCTGTTTTCCTTTTGTATTAAAGATGGGAGAAACAAGCCTCAAAGATAAACCCAGAATAAATTTACTTCAAGAGTACATTTAAATACATTCAACTTGAAAGAAGAAAGAAGAAGGATTTGTCTTACTAGAGACTGACACAGCATTAAAACACAGCAGAACTGGCAAAAGAACAGACAAATAGACCAAGGCGATTTAACAGAGACCTGGGAGAAAGGCATTTGTATAAATGGGAACTTAATATACCATAAATCAAATGGGGAAGAATGGACTGTTTCATAGATTCTATTGGGAAAACTGGCTCACTCTATGGAGAAAAACAAAACCGAATCATTCCTTGACACCAGGTGAATTAAAGACCCAAGTGCTAAAGGCAAAATTACAAAGTCAATAGAGAAAAATATAAAAGGATATTCTTTCAACTAGGGACAGGAAAAGTCTCCTTGAACAAAATTTTAAAAGGCATGCTCAAAGGCAAACATACTGGTGATGTTTTGACAGACAAATTAAAGATTTTCATTCCACGAAATGTAACTATGGGTAATTGAAACATGACAGAATTAGAAAAGTGTTTATGATCTCTAAAAGTGACCTGCAACTTCTGGTTTCTAGTCCAACATATAAAGACGTTGGAAGTCAGAACTCCCAGTCTCAGAACAAGAAAAAGAACTTAAACAAAAATCAACTTTTCTCAGATCTATCAGAGAACTGACCTCAGGGCAAACTAGCATGCCCCAAACTAGAGAGACAGCTGGGCAGATACAGAGAATCACAGCTTACTGGGAGCAAAGCTGCTGTTGGAAAGAGCAGCTGGAAGATGGGAGCTTAAGCCTGGGCCAGCTTGCAAGATAAGAACTCCTGGAGACCCAGCTTTAATTTTACCTCCAGAAGCCCTACCAGGTTCTCAGGGTAAAGATAGGAGAAAAAACCCTCATGCTTCTCGGCGGGGAGAGGAAACATTACCATTTTGATACACACCCAGGGCATTCCATTCTCCTTAACAAAGACCTGCCCTCAAGAAAAACTATTTTGACAGAGTCTAAGCAACTTGGGTTTTACCACAGCCTTAACCAAGGGGGACTGCGGGGGAGGGAAATACCCAACTCCAGCCTTCTCCAGCCTTCCACATCGGGATGGAATATACCCAATTCTACCTCTTTCTAGCCTTCCTGTCTTACTTAAGGTCTTAAGGGTGGGGAGGTGGCAGGAAACTGAGAGTCACTTGTGGAGGTCACAGCCCAGGAGCACTGACTCACAAAAAGACCGAGATGGGATAATAGAATTCTAGAATGCTTTCCCCCCTCCACACACCACACCAGGTGGCCACATCAGTAGCTCTCTGGTGTAATAATGGGAGTTTACAACTGAACTGGCTGCGAGGCTCAGCCTCTAGGAGGAGTATCTAGGAAAACACAAAGAATACAGGTGAGCAGCTTTTTTGCTAAAAATTCTCAGAGAAGATTTAAGTTTCTGACCTCTACAAACATTAAACACAGCCTACCTCCTACCCAGATAAATATAAAACCTTATATTATATATAAATATAAACATAAAGGCCTGTTAACCTTAGTTCTTTTACCCAGCTATTTTCATGTCCAGCTTTCAACAAAAAATTACACAGCTTGATAAAAGAAAAAATACAATCCAAAGAGGCAAAGAAAGAATTCCAGACTCAGATATGGCAGGGATAGGGATTTTGGAATAGTCAGACTGAGAATTTAAAATAACTATGATTAATATGCTAAGAACTCTGGTGGGAAAATCGTCCACATACAAGAATCGGTGAGCAATGTAATTAGAGAACATGTAAACTTTTAGAAAGAATTAAAAGGAAATATGAGAATTAGAAACTCTGAAGCAAAAATAAAGACTGCCTTTCATGGGCTCACCAGCAGCCGGACACATCTGAGGAAAGAATCAGTGCAATAGAAACTTCCCAGGGGACTTCCCTGGTGGCGCAGTGGTAAAGAATCCGCCTGCCAATACAGGGGACACGGGTTCAAGCCCTGGTCCGGGAAGATCCCACATGCCGTGGAGCAACTAAGCCTGTGTGCCACAACTACTGAGCCCGCATGCCACAACTACTGAAGCCCGTGTGCCTAGAGCCCATGCTCCGCAACAAAGAGAAGCCACCTCAATGAGAAGCCCGTGCACCGCAACGAAGAGTAGCCCCCGCTTGCCACAACTAGAGTAAGCCCGCACACAGCAACGAAGATCTAATGCAGCCAAATAATAATAATAATAATTAATTAATTAATTAAGAAAAAAAAAGAAACTTCCCAAATGGGAAAACAAAGAGAGAGAGAGAGAGAAAAAAAAACCCCACACATCAGAATATCCAAGGACTGTGGGATAATTATAAAAGGTGTAAAGGTGATACACAATTGCTATCTAGAATGCAAAAGAAAATACTGCCAATCAGTAAAAACAGCAATAATAATAAAACATTAATCTCTATTTTCAAGAAACCAGTAAATTCTAGAAACTAGAAAGAGAAGAGGAAAACAAAGCCAAGCTAGGATACGAAGAGATGCTTAAACTCATTCAAAATCATTAAAACAGAAATTTTTAAAAAATGAGGTATCACTTAATACTTCTAGATTGGCAAAAATTAGAATGCTGCATAATGCCAAGTGTTGGCAGAGATGTGAGGTTTTGGGAGTGTCCATGCACAAGTGAGTGGAGGGTAGACTGGTAGCCACCTTGGGGCCATCTGCTACGTCAGGTGAAGAATGTGTACGGTAGGTGTACTATGCACCTACCTATACATTCTAAAGAAATTACTGCAAAGGATACAGGGGAGGTGTGTGCAGAGTTCACTGTGAGAGTGAAACAAGAAGGAAGAGGGCAGGACACAACCTTTAAAAGAACAACGTGGCCTTGGATATGACATAAACTGGTTAGAACCAACTAGGTCCAAGATGGCAGAAAATTCAACTTCCAGTGGACCTTGAGCCTTGTTATACACTCATTGTAATGGATTAACATATGCTAAATAACACACCCACAGGCGTCATGACAGGCCAGAAAGTGTGCGGTGGCCCAATTCCTGGAAGTCCCTGCCTCTTCCCCGAAATAGTTGGAATAATCCTCCCACTCATTAGCCTATGAAATTACCAAGCCCATAAAAACTAACCACACCATATTTTGGGGCCTCTTGCCTTCTGAGATGGCCCACACTCTGTCTCTGGAGTGTGTACCTCTCTAAATAAATCCACTTCTGGGGCTTCCCTGGTGGTGCAGTGGTTGAGAGTCCACCTGCCGATGCAGGGGACATGGGTTCATGCCCCGGTCCGAGAAGATCCCACGTGCCGTGGAGTGGCTGGGCCCATGAGCCATGGTCGCTGAGCCTGAGCATCCGGAGCCTGTGCTCTGCAACGGGAGAGGCCAAAACAGTGAGAGGCCCGTGTACCGCAAAAAAAAAAAAAAAAAAAAATCCACTTCTTACCTATCACTTGTCTCTCACTGAATTCTTTCTGTGCATAAAGAGCCTGAACTTCAATAGGTCCTCAGACCAAGTGTGTGATTTTAATTAAAAGACAGTGGGTTCAGGTCCTAATCTGAGTTTTGGCTGGGTTCGAGTCCCGGCCCATGAATTGAAGTCCCAATCTGAGTTGTGGGGTTTCAATAGTAGGAAGTAGGAGTCAACCTGGATGGCATCACCAAAAAATAGATGGGAAAATTGCTGTCTATACCATGCAGAGTCACGTGTGAAACACAGTGAAATATAGTACAGTACTGCTTACCTCAAAAATCACGAGCCCTCGAAAATACATGTCTTGAAAGAATATGAACAAATGAAAATGTATATGTTAAATAAATTAGAATGGTTGATCATGGGGAAGGTGGGAGCTGGCAAGTGGCAGTGGAGGATGGAGATAAAAGAAAATTCAAAAGACACAAGAGAAGAGGACATTCAAGGATCAATGATGGTAATGTGGCCTAAGATGAACTCTCATCCCTCTGCATCTGTGTTAAGGAGAAAAAAAAGCTAACAAAAAGTTCATGATCAGGACTTCCCTGATGGTGGTTAAGAATCCGCCTGCCAATGCAGGGGATACGGTTCGAGCCCTGGTCCAGAAAGATCACACATGCTGTGGAGCAGCTAAGCCCATGCGCCACAACTACTGAGCCTGCACTCTAGAGCCCACGAGCCACAACTACTGAGCCTGTGAGCCACAACTACTGAAGCCCACGTGCCTAGAGCCCATGCTCCGGAACAAGAGAAGCCACTGCAATGAGAAGCCCGCGCACCACAAGGAAGAGTAGCCCCTGCTCAACACAACTAGAGAAAGCCTGTGTGCAGCAACGAAGACCCAATGCAGCCAAAAATAAATAAATAAATAAATAAAATTTATTTTTTAAAAAAGTTCATGATCAAGGCCATTGAGCATATGGAAAGACTGTGCAAGTGACGGGGTCCCCGTGGTCTGGAAGGGAGCTTGACTGACTATGTGTGGCAATTCATCCCCCCCCACCTACCTTTTTCTTAATGGGCCAAACTTACAGTGGCCATTTAGGGAAAAGGAAAAGATTAACATTCTCTAAGATTCAGCTATTAAAGCGACTTACTTCAGCGCTATCCAAACTCCAAACATATATTTCCAAGAACCTACTGCCTGTTGTCACATGGATGTCCTGAAGGAACTTCTGATTCAAAAATCAGACACTTTCTCAGCTCTCCTGAAGCCTCTCTTCCCCTGTGCACTGGGGGTGTGCCGCTACCATTGACTCACAACTCTTCCCACTGACCACAATCTCCCACTGCAGGTCACTGAGATCCACCCCTCCTGTACCCTCACTGCCCCGCGCTGTCACTGAGTTAGTCCTCAGAGACTCTTCTCTGGATAATTACAACGCATCCCTGTAGGCTTCCTTCCCACACTGTATAAACCAGATCTGCTCATTTCTGCTCCCTGGTTAAAAGCCCTCACTGGGACTCCACTGCCTATGGGTTAGGAGACTCTATGACAGGATTCTATCCCACCTCCATCAGTGCCTCAGTCAGATACAGGCTGGAGTGCTAGGTTCTGCTGTGCTCACAAATCTTAATGGGTGATAGAAACGAAGGTTTATTTCTCACTCATGCTACGTGTCCTTCAAGAGACAGCTGCTGCTCTGATTCATGTCATCTTCATTCTGGAATGCAGGCTGATGGGGCCGCCTCTCGAGATCCTTTCTGGTCAGAGAAAATAGAGAGCAGGGCGAACACACCAGCCAGGCTACTAAAGCTTCCCCCAGAAGTGCCTGGAGCCATTCCTGTTCGCATTCCATGTGGTCAAGTCTGGCATTAGTGAGATAGGGAAGTACACCCAGTGCTCTAGGGAGGGACTGCAGATATTCGAGATAAACAGTAAGAGCCCATCACACATAGGTGAGTTCCTTTTGATTGGAATCTCTGCCTGGTGCATGCCCAGACATTCTTTAAGGCATATCTTAACTTTTACTTCCTCTGCATTTATATCTCTGACTTTGCGGGTAGAGCTTATTGTTCCTGTAGCATTTGGGACGTGCCTCTACACTCACACGTTCATGTTCTGTGGTAATTGCATATTTCCGTGTTTGTCTTCTCACTAGATTTTGAACTATGTAAATGTAAGGATGCAGTCTTTACCATTTTGGTGTTTGGAGCATGTGTACTTTCTTGTGTGCTGAGTGTGGCACTGGGTGCTTAGTTGCTTGATAATTGATTGCTGACTTCATATTTATTGACCATTGTGGTGGCCATGAGACTGTATCTGACAGACCAGCTACAGAACGCGTAACTGACCCAAGGGTTTTAGCTGCCACGCTCTGAAATTTACTGCTGAGTTTTCACAGATGCATACCTCCCATGCACACCTCCCAGCCCATGACTTAGTGCAGGCCGGTTCCTGGGAGATGCTGGACCCCTCTACTGGCCGACGTTGTCTCTAGGACTCCCCAGCAGCCTGACAAAACTTGCAAGTACAGCACAGCACTCTGGGACGCTTCTACCCCTCCCCCCCTTCTCCTTCACTTTGAGTAAGACTTGCGTCATGTCTGCCCACACTCCCAGCCACCCCGCCCCCTCCCTACATTCTCTCACAGGTGTTTCCCCATCATAACATTCTTGCACGTTTCATCCCTTCTTGGCATCTGCTTCTTAGAGGACTTAGACTAACATAAGAAACTTTCATTGTTATAATCACTAGCGGCAGAATATGATTAAGCTTCTTTGCCAGCTTTAAAGAGAGAAATGCAACAGTTAAAATCAGGAAATTGCTTCCTGGCAGAGGTGGATGTGAATCAGGCTTTGTAAGTGGGTTTGCCTGTGGTGTTGCGGGGGGGAGGTCCGTGGGGGGAGGAGGAAGTGGGGTGGGAAAGGGACTCCTCCCCAGGGACATCCCTTCTCATCCCTGCACAACGTGGTGAGTTTGCTTTTGAAATCTCCAGACTCAGGTTTCTTTTAAATATTGCGGAAAGATTCTTCCAGTACACATTAACTTCTTTTCTTTTCTCTATTTTCCTTTGAGTTATTTATTCTGTTTCTTTTGTGCGGCTTTCTCCTCTGGGGAGGCTGATTATTCACAATTTGGCTTTGCGACTCTCTCTAATACCTTGGTCAGCACTTTCATTCCTTGCCTCTATGTCCTGGGATCACTTCTCAGATTCCTTCCCCATGTCAACAGTAGGACGGTCTGCAGCATCAGATTTGCTGTTCTGTCTCCAACAAACATTTCAGTTTGGCTCTCTTGTGATTTTGGTTTCCATGCAGTCTCTTCTTGCCTCAGCTCAAGTTTCTGTTTTTTTAAGACTATGGAACAAATATATTTTAAAATGTTCTCCTGTTTCCTGCAGCAAATCTATTTCAGGGAAAGTTTTCCATTCAAGTCCTGAGGCATTGTTCCCCCTCTCTAATGTGGCAGATCTGTCCGTATTGGCTTGCTCTGTGTTGTCCTGCCTTGCTAAGAACGGGGTCTGTAGCTCTGGACCTTGGCTGGATGCAGACAGGAGTCTGTGAAAATCCCCAGGATGAAGTTCTCTTATTCACAGACGGTAGTGCGGGAAGCCAGCTGGGAAGAGACATGTGAGAAGTCACGTGATGAGATGGGTCCAGCACCACGGGTTAGGAAGGGGGTGTATCCGGTTATGAGCCTCTGGGACAGAAACCAGATGGAGGAGCAACAGAAAATGGGCAGTGGAGCCTGGAGAGTTCCCTGGAGCCAAGGAGTTTGTCAACAGTGACTTTTCACGGAGGGCTGGCAGCCCTGGCAGGGGCAGGAAGGAAGCTATTAGAAATACCAGTCTTGTCTAGACATGCATGTTGATTATTTAGGTTTATTTATCCGAGAATGAAGAGAAACTCTTCCAGACCTTTTTTTTTTTTTTTTTTTTTAACAGTCGTCATACACTGAGTCTCCTTAGCGCCCTCGGAGAGTACTTGGATGTGGCTGAGACTCTAGCAAGTATTAACCACGTGTCTAAGGATCCCTTAAGGCGTGCAAGCAGGTCCACTCAGGTCTGAGGGAGGGAGGGCACTGCAGTTGGGCTGTGGTCCAGAGAGACAGAGGCAGGGGAACATTATCCAGGCCGTGTCCAGGCTTTAGAACTCCACCAGGAGCCTAAGCTCCGCCATCCGCCCCCAGCTACACAAAGGCAAGGGCGAGCTTTGCAGAATTGCCCTGCACCCTTTTCCCCACTTGCCTCCCGCCCCCTCCGCCTCCTCTGTTAGTTCAGCTCCAATAATGTCCACGTGGGTCTCTCTTTAGACCCACTATCTAGTTCTCAGATTGCTTCAGCTCGGTTCTGCTCTTTTAAGAATTTTCCTACATTTATATTGATGGCAGGGTTTTTACGACAGTAGTTTGAGGAGACAAAAAGAAGCCCCAAGGGGCGTGGACTGGGCCCTGGTTGCTTGCTTCCCAGGGCGGGAGCTGGGGTCGGAGGGACGGGCTTGGTCAGGGCTCCGCCTTCTTCCGAATCGGGCTGCTTTGGCTCATGGAGCAAAGCATGTGTTATCCATTAATTGTGTTTTTAAATCTGGTCCCAGTGATGATTTATTTAGTAAAATGGCCTCCGATTTTTGGTATGTGTTGACTATTATCCTTAATTTTCAATACTGATGCAGACCTTTTCCTATTTGTTTTCATGAATATTTTAATGGAAATTGAGTGACACCTTTTACTTCTGTTTCTTAGGTTTTTTTTTAAATGATAACTAAGAAACAAATCTACTGCTTTTGAATTTGGTTTCTCTGAGTGCATTTTTCAAAGAACTCTCAGTGCTTTGTACAATTATATTAGAAATTATTTGAAGGCAAGTGTTGAATCCTGGGCAGCTGACGACTAGTGGAAACACTTCTCGTTATATTAGGCGACCTAATTCTAATCTTTGTTGTAAGACTCTTAACTCTTAGTTTTCTCAGGTAAAGGGTGAAAGGTATGGGATAAAGGGTTTAAATTTCATCTTTTAAGTTTCTCTATCAGACTGGCTGTCAAAGCAACAAAAAGTTAGAGAATATATTTGAAATAAAATTATGTAATATTCTATTTTTATTATACCTCAAGAAGAAAAAGACCACAGTCCTGTGTACTGATTCTCAAAGTGTGTTCCAGGGAAACTGGGAGAGTCAGGGAATCCTCTGAATCCCCTTCAGAGGGTCCACAAGGTGAGAATAACTTTCGTAATAGCACTACGATGTTGTTGGTCTTTTTCCCTCTCATTTTCTCATGAGTGTATGATGGAGTTTTTCAAAGTCTGCATGATGTGTGATATCACAACAGATTAGTGTAAAAGCAGATAAAAGAATCCAGCTCTCTTCTATTAAGCAAGACATTAAAGAGACTTGCAAAATTATGAAACACTACTCTTCTCACTAAATTTTTTTGTTAAAAATATAGCTTTTAAAAATAAAAATACGTTTTTTATTTTAAAGTATAGTTGATTTATTATTGATATTTTTAATGAATTAAGTTTATAAAGTTATGTTTTTCTTTTAAATACCAAAAATACTGATAGACATAACCTACAAAAGTATAGGCTCTTTGGAGTCCTCAATAATTTTTGAGAGTGAGAAGGAGTCTTAAGACCAAAAACTTTGAGGACCACTGGCCAAAGTGTCAGTCTTAGTATTAAATAGCAGATAGTTACGCAGCCTCCACCCCTTCTAAAAGACCAAAGGCCAATTCATTCCCATGTTTTAAAAATTAATGTTCATCAGACATCATTTTTCAAAACTAGTTGTTTATAATAACTAAGAGGGGGATGTCTTGTCTTTCAGATAGTTCTCAGGCTCTCTACATGATTTTTAAAAATTGTGTTTACTTCCACAAATAGTTGTTATTTATTGAGCCGTTATTTTATATTGAACATTTTACGTGTGCGAACTCATTTAATCGTCATGACAACAGTCATGAAGCAGGCATCACAGCTTTCACTATTTTATATGTGAGAGAGCTGAGGATTAGATGCCAAAGTGCCTTGTCCAAGGTCACTGGGCTGGGAAATGGTGCAACCGGGATTCTAACGAAGACCTAGTGGGCTTCAGAGCCAGGGCCCATTTCTACCATTGTATCTTACCTCCTTTAAAGCCAAAAATGCTGATTCTGAATGCCAGTTCATTTTCTATGATCATCATTCGCCTTTAGACCAATGCCTCATGCAAATATTGATTAAAGTGAATGTTCATGTTCAATCATAGAAGCGTGGTTTGGCTATTGGCATTAAAGCATTCATTCACCCACTTGTTCCTTCAATAAACATCTACTGAGTGCCTTGCTTAGAGCTGACATTCTAATCAGGTGATGTAGATAATAGACAGTGAACAAGAAATAGTAAAATAGGTAAATTATGTAGGATGTTGGAGGATCTCAATTCTATGGAAACAGCGTGGCAGGCTGAAGGGGCTTTTATGTGTGAGGGTAGAGGTGGTGAGGTGACGTTGGCATGTTTTAACGACAGCGAGAAGCTAGTGGGCTGGATTGGAGTAAGCGAGGAGGCGGGTGGGAGGACATAAAGAAAGAGGTGTCACAGGGAACCAGATGACCTGCAGTTCTCTGAGTGAGATAACAGTGGGGTTTTGAGAAAGGGAATTTACACTTTCTAAATGGAATTACATGTTCTAAGGCTCATTCTGGCTTGCAAGTTGAGAATAACACAAGGGTAGAAATCTGGAAGACAGTCTGGGGGCTATCGCTGAAGTCCAGGTGCTGTGGACCAAGATTCAGGTTCAGAGCCAGGGGTTTGATTTTAGAAGTGGTGAAAAGTGGCTGCATACTGGATATGTATTAAAGGTAGAGCCATGGCACCAAGTTTCACCAAGGGATAATTCCAGGTATCATAGAGCAATTGCTTACGACTAAATCATCCTTGTTTTATGTCACCCACCCTAAAGTAAAAGTGAAATGTCTCCTTTCCACTTGCATTGTCTTACTTTCAGAAGTGCTCTGCTTGGAATCATTTAAAAGTAGCTAGTCTGGGCTTCCCTGGTGGCGCAGTGGTTGAGAGTCCGCCTGCCGATGCAGGGGACACGGGTTTGTGCCCCGGTCCGGGAGGATCCCACATGCCACGGAGCGGCTGGGCCCGTGAGCCATGGCCGCTGAGCCTGCGCGTCCGGAGCCTGTGCTCTGAGGCCACAACAGTGAGAGGCCCGCATACTGCAAAACAAAACAAAACAAAACAAAACAAAACAAAACAAAACAGCTAGTCTGAAAGCAATAGGAACCGGTAAATAGCTTTCAATGAGTCATCACTACATTATTCATGGATTAAAACGTATGTGTGGCTTAGGACAACTTAGCTAGATAGTAAATGACTACATACATGTGATTGCCAACTGACCTAGGAAACATTTCAGTCTGATAAAGCACTTTTCCTAGGACTTAAAATTGAGGTGTCAGCAATTCTTACATCTACTCAAATCCAAGTGAAGTTGTTAGCCCTGTCTAGAGGAACGTCTATTGCTCAATGTCAAAGGCAGTAAATGCATAATTTAATTGTTCATCTTTGCTCTGAATGTTTTTAAAGGAGAGCTCCATGTATATTTGAATTAATTAATGAGCATCTCACTTGAAGAGAGGACCTATAGTATGAAAAGTAATATTTAGAATTCCAGGAATTAAACCACTAGGATTTGAATCCTTATACCATTACTGGTTATGACCTTCAGCAAATTACTTAACCTCTGTCTCGATTTCTTCTTCTGAGAAATGGAGGTGCTAAACTACTACTACTGCTACTACCACTACTACTAACCACGCCCTCACTAAGGTCGAGCGAGTTTGTCCCTGTACAGTATTGGTGTAGAGCATGGTAATAGTAAATGCTCAGTAAGTGCTATTGTTATTATAAGGTCACACTGGAAGTTTCAAGGAAAGCATGCTCATTAATGCACAATGTAACATTAATGAAGTAATGAGTCAATTACTTCTTCCTTCAGTTACTATTAGTGCCCTAAGCTGAAAGGACCAAGCCGCCCAGCCACATTTTGGTAGTTACAATTCATTTATTAATATCTGAAAAATTTCCCCATCACCGAGACTATTTTACACATATATTGGAGAAAAAGTACTATTGTAGTCATAACTCTAGTGAGTGTCAAAACAAGTATTTCTTCCATAGGGGGAAAAACCCTTTAGGGAACCTAGTTAATAGAAAAAAAATACAAGAAATTTGCAGAGGCCCATAATTTCCTACGTCATTCTTTTCTACCTAGTTCCACATTTGCTTCCGCTTTGAAAATACTCTTTCTTCAAACCTTGTCAGCTCAAAGTAATATTTCTAGAGAAAACAAATCTTTACAAAGCAAATACAGTCTCCTCTTCATATTAGAATTAGTTGTACATTTTTTAAAGTTTTTTTTCTGGTTGCATAAATATTGTTCACCCCAAACCACAGAGAAAACTCTTAATGAGACCACACGTTTACATATGGTTAAAAATTTTAAATTCCCTGGAAATTCCGAAGTATATATATAACTGTGTTTCTGCTGTAAATATCTAGATATAACACAACATACTTTGACATACTTATATATAAGATGTCATTATATATCTAGCAATATTATTGAAATTATTCTTGAATAATAAAAAAAGGAAAATAGCTAAACAAAAACAAAAATGACGGTTATGAATGATTAATACACTCATATGGGGCCAAAGAAAATTGCAGCACAGTAAAATCGTGATCAGGAAAGAAAACACACCCATCCTAGGAGACCCGCTGTAATGCAGAACATCACGGTGGAGATCTTCTTTTAATTACTGGTGGTGCCATGAGCCAAAAGATTCCAAGTTTGTTTGAACAAAGCCACAGATGAACTGCTGTTGGGAATTAATTTCAGGCCCTTCAAAAGCCAGGAATTCTGTCTCACGCAGGGTGTGGGATTTTGAAGGCATATTTTGTAGTGTGGGAATGGCTGTACACCGAGAAAGGAAATGGGAATAAGTAAAGTGCTGTTGTCTGTCCCGTGCACGGACAGCAACTCAGCGCCCGCTGCTCTTACACATCAGTCACACACAGCATCCTGTTCTTTACATACCTGTCTCTATTAGATGATTAGCCCGCCTCACCAAATGGATTTGAGTTTTAAAATGCAGTAAGTCTTAAGTCAACTCAGTGGCAGCAACCAGGCTTTTTATGTCATCCCAGCCTTGCAGGCAGCCTTGGTTCCTCATTCATCTTGTTGCAGCCAAGCTCTTCTCATTGTGAAAGACCAGCAATTTGAGAGAGGGACGCGCAAACAGTATTGCTTTTGCTAGATGGTTATCTTTTGAGAAAGTCAGTCTCATTTCCAAGAATAGCCATTTCCCTCTTCCTGCAGGGAAGCCTGAGACCCTCCTGGTGCCCTTTAAGTTTTGGCAGACATCCTGGTTTGCTTTGAATCCCCAGTACACTTAGGAAATGGAGAAAAGAGAGTTGAAAGTGTTTCTGTTAAGGCTTCAGCAAACAAAAGCCAAAGACTCCCAAGACCTTGTCCTGCAGCCCTCCGGTGGGTGTGACGTGCAAATCTCAGTGTGAATGACTGATTTGCAATGGTTATAATTTGAAATCCTGAAAATGCATAGCATGTGTATGACAGATAAAAAACTATTTTTAAATGGAGTGAAAACTAATTGAGATATTCTAAATGATCATGCATTAGTATACTAGTGACTTTATTTTTTTCCTCTATAGAAATTCTTAGACATTGCAAGTATCTAGGAGAGAATTCGTGGTGTTTCCCCCAAACCAACGTCCTTTTCATGTGGAGTATCATGAAGGATTAATGCCCAAGGAATATTCTTTGGGAAACACTGTTATCAGAATTCATAACCTTAAACACAAATGAATACCAATGCAGAAATGCACCTCTAAGTTAATCTTTCAAGAAATTAGATATCTCCAGGAGAAGCAGTCAAAGCAAGACGTATAACAAAGCATTGGGTTAACTGTGCAAAAAACTCACTTAAAATATCTCTTTCCCTTATGATTCTCTAGAGAACTCAATCCACATGTCTGCCAATTTTATGTTAAGTCCTTCCTCTAAAATCACAAACTTTGTATCTTTTTATCCTGAGTTAAGGTGAAAAGTAAAATATTATTGGATGATGGAAGATTACGCTTCTCAAGGTGTCTCCACCACACTAAGTCCATTAAAATGCTAAGTAAAATATTTGAAGGCACATCTTCAATGATAACATAAAAGCACAAAATAGAAATATCAACATGAAGAAGCAAAATCAAGAATGCAGAAAACGCCATTGTGAACCAGGCTCCTCTTCCTGTCACCTCGCGTCTATACAGACGTTCTTAAATTTATTCTTGTTATCTCTTGGAGTATTAATTTATAAACTTGAAGTACTAATGATTTTTATTTTGTTTTCCCCACTTTTGTTTTATTTCAGTTGTTTCAATGAACATGCATTTTGTGTAATTGTATGTAGATTGTATTTCTAAGCAACATCATATAAAATGTATATCGTAACAATTTTGTATATCTCAGTTAGATACCATATAATATACCAAAAGGTAAATAGTAGTTCTCTGTGTGGTGGGGATATGATTCCATTAAAAAAATTTTTTTGCCGTTTTTTTCATATTTTATACATTTGTTTATATTAAATTTTTAACAGGAAAACATATTTTAACTTTTAAATATGTCACAATCATTGTGTGCATGGGCTGTGAAGCCCAGATCACTGGGGTTTGAATCTTGGCTTCTCCACTTCCTTCCTGTGTGATCCTGGGTAAGTTACTTAACCCTTCTGTATCTCAGTTTTAACATCTGTAAAATGAGGGAAAATAATAGAATCTATTTCCATAGGCTAGTGTTTGGGATAGATGAATCAATGTGTTGAAAGTATCCAGAACATGGTCTGTAGTATGAAAATGTTAGCTATGACAGAATTATTATTATTATTTTAAAAATTTTATTGAAGTATAGTTGATATACAATATTATATGTTATAGTGGTTCACAATTTTTAAAGGTTACACTCCATTTATAGTTATTATAAAATATTGGCTATATTCCCTGTGTTGTACAATACATCCTTATTTTATACATAATAGTTTGTACTATATTGCCCCTCCCCGCTTCTTCTCCCCAGTGGTAACCACTAGTTTGTTCTCTGTATCTGTGAGTCTGCTTCTTTTTTGTCATATTCACTAGTTTGTTGTATTTTTCAGATTCCTCATATAAGTGATAGCATACACTATTTGTCTTTCTCTGTCTGACTTATTTCACTTAGCATAATACCCTCCAAGGTTATCCATGCTGTTGCAAATGGCAACATTTTATTATTTTTTATGGCTGAGTAGTATTCCATTGTATATATATACCACTTCTTCTTTATCCATTCATCTGTTGAGGGACAGTCAGGTTGCTTCCATATCTTGGCAATTATGAATAATGCTGATATGAACATTGGAGGGCATGTATCTTTTTGAGTTAGTGCTTTTGTTTCTTTTGGATATATACCCAGGAGTGGAATTGCTGGGTCATATGGTAGTTCTATTTTTATTTTTTTGAGAAACCACCACACTTTTTTCCACAGTGGCTATACCAATTTACATTCCCACCGATAATGTGCAAGTGTTCCCTTTTCTCCACATTCTTGCCAATATTTGTTATTTGTCTTTTTGCTGATAGCCATTCTGACAGGGGTGAGGGGATGTCTCATTGTGGTTTTGATTTCCATTTCCCTGATGATTAGCAATGTTGAGCATCTTTTCATGTGCCAGTTGGCCATATGCATGTCCTCTTTGGAAAAATGTCTATTCAGGTCTTCTACCCATTTTTGGATCAGGTTGTTTGTTTCTTTGATGTTGAGTTGTATGAGATGTTTATATATGTTGGATATTAACCCCTTATCAGAGATGTCATTTGCAAATATTTTCTCCCATTCTGTAGGTTGTCTTTTCATTTCATTGATGGTTTCCTTTGCTGTGCAAAAGTTTTTAGGTTTTATTAGGTCCCATCTGTTGTTTCTTTTTCTTAAATCTCCTTTACTTTAAGAGAGAGATCCAAAAAAATATTGCTACCATTTGTCAGAAAGTGTGCTGCCTATGTTTTTCTCTAGGAGGTTTATGGTTTCTGGTCTTACATTTAGGTCTTTAATCCATTTTGAGTTTATTTTTGTATGTGGTGTTAGAGAATGCTCTAGTTTCATTCTTTTACTAGAATGTAGCTGTCCAGTTTTCCCAGCACCACTTGTTCAAGAGACTGCCTTTTCTCCATTTTATATTCTTGCCTCCTGTGTTGTAGATTAATTGACCATAAGTGTGTGGGTTTATTTCTGGGTCCTCTATTCTGTTTTATTGATCTACGTGTCTGTCTGTCTTTGTGCCATACTATACGGTTTGTTTTGTGTGTGTGTGTGGTACGCAGGCCTCTCACTGCTGCGGCCTCTCCCGCTGCAGAGCACAGGCTCTGGACACGCAGGCTCAGTGGCCATGGCCCACGGGCCCAGCCACTCCGCGGCATGTGGGATCTTCCCATATGGGGGCACAAGCCCTTGTCCCCTGCATCGGCAGGCAGACTCTCAACCACTGCGCCACCCTTGTCCCCTGCATCGGCAGGCAGACTCTCAACCACTGCGTCACTGCGCCACCAGGGAAGCCCTATACTTATACTTATATAGCCCTATATTATAGGGAAGCCCTATACACCAGGGAAGCCTAATATGTTTTGATTACTGTAGCTTTGTAATATAGTCTGAAGCCAGGGAGCATGATTTCTTCAGCTCTGTTCTTCTTTCTCAAGATTGTTTTGGCTATTCAGGATCTTTTGTGTTTCCAAACAAATTTTGTTTTTTTGTTTTTTTTTTTCCTGCAGTATGTGGGCCTCTCACTGTTGTGGCCTCTCCCGTTGTAGAGCACAGGCTCCGGATGCACAGGCCCAGCGGCCATGGCTCATGGGCCCAGCCGCTCTGCAGCATGTGGGATCTTCCCAGACCGGGGCACGAACCCGTGTCCCCTGCATCGGCAGGCGGACTCTCAACCACTACACCACCAGGGAAGCCCTCCAAACAAATTTTAAAATTATTTGTTCTAGTTCTAAGAAAAATGCTATTGGTATTTTGATAGGGATTGCATTGAATCTGTAGTTATAAGGAATCTGCAGTTACATATAATATCAAATTTTAGAGTTACCACAATTTCAAGCTCATGAAGCACTTGGAAAATTCCTTGCTTCACCTCCTAATTTAGAAATTACTTCCTGCAGAAAACTGTCCAGACTCCCTGAGTTTGGATCAGGTATCCCCTCTTCCCTGTGGTCCTACAGCTTCCTGATGGGGCACAGATCAATTCATTGCAGTTGCCTACTCGATGGCCTGTGACACTCTGTGACTGTAAGGTCCAGGAGCCCTGGTCATGATTCTTGGTCCCCACTTGGTTGCATCTAGCATTGTGTAATAATATTTGTTAAATAAAGGGATGCCTTTAACTTCACCTTTAGAAATGAGTTTTCTGTCTCTGCCTTAGTAATTCTTAAACACTCCCTCACTGAAGCACCTTTCTGTTAACTGGTGGGTCTAGAGCTGTGGTTTGCCAATGGGGTCCCTGCCTGCAGCCTCAGCAGCACCTGTGAACATGTTAGGAACACAGATGCCCAGACTGTGCCACACACGGACTGAATCAAAGCCTCTGTGGGTGAGACATGACAAGCTGCATTCTAACAAGCTCCTCAGATGACTGTAACCCAGCTGTGGCCCCAAGGACTCTGATTCAGAAGGTCTGCTTGGGTCCTGACTGAGTCAAGCTAACAGGGGTGGATCACTGTGCCACCAGAGGGAAGCAAAGGGCAGCAGAGCAGAGGTGGACCGAGTGGGAAAGGGGAACACCCAGCAGGCTCTGGCCAAGGATGTCCCCGGCCAAGTGCAGATCAGATTCCAGAGGGAGGTGATCCCCAGGGTGGAGCCTGGATTACTCAGATGCCAGGTCAAGCTGGGGACACAGAATGTGGGTGGATCAGTGGAAGCAGAGGGTGAGGAATTGAAGAGGAGACCAAATTACACATAGATGTCAGCTAATCAGGCAAAGCACAGTCATGATTGAAGGATGCATTTGGGACCCAAGCCAGACCTGCTACAGCTTTCTCTTCAGGGATCACCTTATAAGGCTCCTAAGACCAGCTGTAGGACCTGTATTTCTTTCTATCTTTTTTTTTTAAGTTTGAATCATTTCCAACATTTTATTCTTAGAGGTTTCTTTTTTTTAATTAATTAATTAAGGTTTTTTTCCTTATTAGTCATCCATTTTACACACATCAGTGTATACATGTCAATCCCAATATCCCAATTCATTACACCAGAACCCCCACCCCTTGCCCCTTTCCCCTCTTGGTGTCCATACATTTTTTCTCTACTTCTGTGTCTCAATTTCTGCTCTTCAAACCAGTTGATCTGTACCATTTTCTAGGTTCCACATAGATGTGTTAATATACGATATTTGTTTTTCTCTTCCTGACTCACTTCACTCTGTATGACAGTCTCTAGATGCATCCACGTCTCTACAAAAGACCCAATTTCGTTCCTTTTTATGTCTGAGTAATATTCCATTGTATATATGTACCACATCTTCTTTATCCATTCATCTGTCGATGGACATTTAGGTTGCTTCCATGACCTGGCTATTGTAAATAGTGCTGCAATGAACATTGGGGTGCATGTGTCTTTTTGAATTATGGTTTTCTCTGGGTATATGCCCAGTAGTGGGATTGCTGGGCCATGTGGTACTTCTATTTTTAGTTATTTAAGGAACCTCCATAATGTTCTCCATAGTGGCTGTATCAATTTACATTCCCACCAACAGTGTAAGAGGGTTCCCCTTTCTCCACACCCTCTCCAGGATTTGTTGTTTGTAGATTTTCTGATGATGCCCATTCTAACTGATGTGAGGTGATACCTCATTATAGTTTTGATTTGCATTTCTCAAATAATTAGTGATGTTGAGCAGCTTTTCATGTGCTTCTTGGCCATCTGTATGTCTCTGGAGAAATGTCTATTTAGGTCTTCTGCCCATTTTTGGATTGGGTCCCTTGTTTTTTTAATATTGAGCTGCATGAGCTGTTTATATATTTTGGAGATTAATCCTTTGTCCGTTGATTCATTTGCAAATATTTTCTCCCATTCCGAGGGTTGTCTTTTCATCTTGTTTATGATTTCCTTTGCTGTGCAAACGCTTTTAAGTTTCATTAGGTCCCATTTGTTTATTTTTGTTTTTATTTCCATTACTCTAGGAGGTGGATCAAAAAAGATATTGCTGTGATTTATGTCAAAGAGTGTTCTGCCTCTGTTTTCCTCTAAGAGTTTTATAGAGTCCGGTCTTACATTTAGGTCTCTAATCCATTTTAAGTTTATGTCTGTGTATGGTGTTAGGGAGTGTTCTAATTTCATTCTTTTACATGTAGCTGTCCAGTTTTCCCAGCACCACTTATTGAAGAGACTGTCTTTTCTCCATTGTATATCCTTGCCTCCTTTCTCATAGATTAGTTGACCATTGTTGCGTAGGTTTATCTCTGGGCTTTCTATCCTGTTCCACTGATCTATATTTCTGTTTTTGTGTCAGTACCATATAGTCTTGATGACTGTAGCTTTGTAGTATAGTCTGAAGTCAGGGAGTCTGACTCCTCCAGCTCTGTTTTTTTCCCTCAAGACTGCTTTGGCTATTCGGGGTCTTTTGTGTCTCCATACAAATTTTAAGATTTTTTGTTCTAGTTCTGTAAAAAATGCCATTGGTAATTTGATAGGGATTGCATTGAATCTGTAGATTGCTTTGGGTAGTATAGTCATTTCCAAAATATTGATTCTTCCAATCCAAGAACATGGTATATCTCTCCATCTGTTTGTATCATCTTTAATTTCTTTCATCAGTGTCTTATAGGTTTCTGCATACAGGTCTTTTGTCCCCCTAGGTAGGTTTATTCCTAGGTATTTTATTCTTTTTGTTGCAATGGTAAATGGGAGTGTTTCCTTAATTTCTCTTTCAGATTTTTCATCATTAGAGTATAGGAATGCAAGAGATTTCTGTGCATTAATTTTGTTTCCTGCTACTTGACTAAATTCATTGATTAGCTCTAGTAGTTTTCTGGTAGCATCTTTAGGATTTTCTATGTATAGTATCATGTCATCTGTAAACAGTGACAGTTATACTTCTTCTTTTCCAATTTGTATTCCTTTTATGTCTTTTTCTTCTCTGATTGCTGTGGCCAAGACTTCCAAAACTATGTTGAATAATAGTGGTGAGAGTGGACATCCTTGTCTTATTCCTGATTTTAGAGGAAATGCTTCCAGTTTTTCACCATTGAGAAAGATGTTTGCTGTGAGTTTGTCATTTACAGCCTTTATTATGTTGAGGTAGCTTCCCTCTATGCCCACTTTCTGGAGAGTTTTTAACATAAATGGTATTGAATTTTGTCAAAAGCTTTTTCTGCATCTATTGAGATGATCATATCATTTTTCTCCCTCAGTTTGTTAATATGGTGTATCATATTGATTGCTTTGTGTATACTGAAGAATCCTTGCATTCCTGGGATAAAACCCACTTGATCATGGTGTATGATCCTTTTAATGTGTTGATGGATTCTGTTTGCTAGTATTTTGTTGAGGACTTTTGCATCTATATTCCTCAGTGATATTGGTCTGTAATTTTTTTTTGTAGTATCTTTGTCTGGTTTTGGTATCAGGGTGATGGTTGCCTCACAGAATGAGTTTGGGAGTTTTCCTTCCTCTGCAATTTTTTGGAAGAGTTTAAGAAGGATGGGTGTTAGCTCTTCTCTAAATGTTTGATAGAGTTCACCTGTAAAGCCATCTGGTTCTGGAATTTTGTTTGTTGGAAGATTTTTAATCACAGTTTCGATTTCATTACTTGTGATTGGTCTATTCATATTTCCTATTTCTTTCTGGTTCAGTCTTGGAAGGTTATACCTTTCTAAGCATTTGTCCATTTCTTCCAGGTTGTCCATTTTATTGGCATAGAGTTGCTTGTAATAGTCTCTTAGGATGCTTTGTATTCCTGTGGGGTCTGTTGTAACTTCACCTTTTTCATTTGTAATTTTATTGATTTGAGTCCTCTCCCTCTTTTTCTTGATGCTTCTGGCGAATGGTTTATCAATTTTGTTTATCTTCTCAAAGAACCCACTTTTAGTTTTATTGATCTTTGCTATTGTTTTCTTTGTTTCTATTTCATTTATTTCTGCTCTGATCTTTATGATTTCTTTCCTTCTACTAACTTTGGGTTTTGTTTGTTCTTCTTTCTCTAGTTCCTTTATGTGTAACGTTAGATTGTCTATTTGAGATTTTTCTTGTTTCTTGCGGTAGCCTTGTATAGCTATAAACTTCCCTCTTAGAACTGCTTTTGCTGCATCCCATAGGTTTTGGATCGTTGTGTTTTCATTGTCATTTGTCTCTAGGTATTTTTTGATTTCCTCTTTGATTTCTTCAGTGATCTCTTGATAACGTATTGTTTAGCCTCCACGTGTTTGTGTTTTTTACATTTTTTCCCTGTAATTGATTTCTAATCTCATAGCGTTGTAGCCAGAAAAGATGCTTGATATGATTTCAATTTTTTAAAATTTACTGAGGCTTGATTTGTGACCCAAGATGTGATCTATCCTGGAGAATGTTCCGTGTGCCCTTGAGAAGAAAGTGTAATCTGCTGTTTTTTGATAGAATGTCCTATAAATATCAATTCAATCTATCTGGTCTATTTTTTTGTTTTGCGGTACACGGGCCTCTCACTGTTGTGGCCTCTCCTGTTGTGGAGCACAGGCTCTGGACGTGCAGGCTCAGCGGCCATGGCTCACAGGCCCAGCCACTCCACGGCATGTGGGATCTTCCCAGACCGGGGCACGAACCCGCGTCCCCTGCATCGGCAGGCGGACTCTCAACCACTGTGCCACCAGGGAAGCCCCTATCTGGTCTATTGTGCCATTTAAAGCTTGTGTTTCCTTATTAATTTTCTGTTTGGATGATCTGTCCATTGGTGTAAGTGAGGTGTTAAAGTCCTCCACTATTATTGTGTTACTGTCGATTTCCTCTTTTAGAGCTGTTAGCAGTTGCCTTATGTATTGAGGTGCTCCTCTTTTGGGTGGATATATATTTTCTTCTTGGATTGATCCCTTGATCATTATGTAGTGTCCTTCCTTGTCTCTTGTAACATTATTTTAAAGTCTATTTTATCTGATATGAGTATTGCTACTCCAGCTTTCTTTTGATTTCCATTTGCATGGAATATCTTTTTCCATCCCCTTACTTTCAGTCCGTATGTGTCCCTAGGTCTTAAGTGGGTCTCTTGTAGACAGCATATATATGGGTCTTGTTTTTGTATCCATTCAGCAAGCCTGTGTCTTTTGGTTGGAGCATTTAATCCATTCACGTTTAAGGTAATTATCGATATGTATGTTCCTATTACCATTTTCTTAATTGTTTTGAGTTTGTTTTTGTAGGTCCTTTTCTTCTCTTGTGTTTCTCACTTAGAGAAATTCCTTTAGCATTTGTTGTAGAGATGGTTTGGTGGTGCTGAATTCTCATAGCTTTTGCTTGTCTGTAAAGCTTTTGATTTCTCCATCGAATCTGAATGAGATCCTTGCTGGGTAGAGTAATCTTTGTTGTACGTTCTTCCCTTTCATCACTTTAAGTATATCATGCCACTCCCTTCTGGCTTGTAGAGTTTCTGCTGAAAGAACAGCTGTTAACCTTATGGGGGTTCCCTTGTATGTTATTTGTTGTTTTTCCCTTGCTGTTTTCAATAATTTTTCTCTGTCTTTAATTTTTGCCAGTTTGATTACTATGTGTCTCAGCGTGTTTCTCCCTGGGTTTATCCTATATGGGACTCTCTGCACTTCCTGCACTTGGGTGGCTATATCCTTTCCCATGTTAGGGAAGTTTTTGACTATAATCTCTTCAAATATTTTCTCGGGTCCTTTCTCTCTCTCTTCTCCTTTTGGGACCCCTATAATGCAAATGTTGTTGTGTTTAATGTTGTCCCAGAGGTCTCTTAGGCTGTCTTCATTTCTTTTCATTCTTTTTTCTTTATCCTGTTCTGCAGCAGTGAATTCCACCATTCTGTCTTCCAGGTCACTTATCCATTCTTCTGCCTCAGTTATTCTGCTATTGATTCCTTCTAGTGTAGTTTTATTTCAGTTATTGTATTGTTCATCTCTGTTTGTTTGTTCTTTAATTTTTCTAGGTCTTTGTTAACCATTTCTTGCATCTCCTCTATCTTTGCCTCCATTCTTTTCTTGAGGCCCTGGATCATCTTCACTATCAGTATTCTGAAATCTTTTTCTGGAATATTGCCTATCTCCATTTCATTTAGTTGTTTTTCTGGAGTTTTATCTTGTTCCTTCATCTGGTACATAGCCCTCTGCCTTTTCATCTTGTCTGTCTTTCTGTGAATGTGGTTTTTGTTCCACAGGCTGCAGGATTGTAGCTCTTCTTGCTTCTGCTGTCTTCCTTTTGGTGGTTGAGGCTTGAGACCTTTACTTCTAATTCTTAAATTTACAGGTTATATTGGGGCAGGGTTTTGCCATAACGTTCTGCCCCTGATCTCTGTCACTGGGTCCTTTATTTGGCCATTAGTTTTTCAGCACTAAGAACTGTAAAGCTTGTGAAGAATAAAGAGTACTGGTAATCTGAAATTCTGCATTCTGTACTTTAACAAGTCACCTCTC
This sequence comes from Stenella coeruleoalba, assembly GCF_951394435.1. Classification (NCBI taxonomy): domain Eukaryota; kingdom Metazoa; phylum Chordata; class Mammalia; order Artiodactyla; family Delphinidae; genus Stenella; species Stenella coeruleoalba. The sequence goes on along the minus strand of NC_137155.1, from coordinate 6,049,412 downwards.
AAAGTTAAGGTACTACTGCTTTTATTACTGCTCTGCTTTTTTAAAAAAATAAATTTATTTATTTATGGCTTGCTGGGTCTTCATTGCTGTGCGCAGACTTTCTCTAGTCGCGGCGAGCAGGGGCTACTCTTCATTGCAGTGCTCGGGCTTCTCATTGTGGTGGCTTCTCTTGTTGTGGAGCACTGGCTCTAGGCGTGTGGGCTTCAGTAGTTGTGGTGCACAGCCTTAGTTCCTCCATGGCATTTGAGATCTACCAGGACCAGGGATCAAACCCATGTTCCCTTGGCTGGTGGATTCTTTACCACTGCACCACCAGAGAAGTCCTGCTGTGCTTATAATATGATATAATGGATGTGAAAATCCTTTGCAAACTGCACACTATACAGATGTAGTCTACTATTTTTTACTAGGGCTTCAGTGACTAGATTTTGTGTACCTATGCCCCCACGATCAGATGATCAGTCTTCTAAAAGATTCATTTGTTTTGTGAAAGGCAGTGTGGTTATTAGATTGTGCCTGGCCTTTGGACTATAATAGGCTGGTTTAATCCTAGGCCAGTTAATTACTTTCTACGTGACCCTGGGATGGTCATTTATTCTTGTTAGAGTCTAGAATAAAACTGAGATAATAAAATCCATCACTAGGATTAAATGGTATCATGTACTTCTGGCACATGACAGGCACACAACTATATCACTTTTTCTTTTAAAGACAAGACAACTCAGACCAAGAAAGGGTTCAAAACAGTGGACAATGTGATAAAGTTAAAATATTGCCAATCCTCTGTTCAGAATCCTCTGGTGACTTCCCATCTTAGAGTAAAAGCCAAATCCTTGAAAAGGCCCTTTAAACCATGTCCTTACAGAATCTGGCCCCTGTTATCCCTGCCCTCCTGCTTCTTTCTCCTCACTTAGATGCTGCAGCTACGCTGGCCTCTCAACCTTACTCAAATGGCACATCAGGGGAAGGCCTTCCCTGTCACCTCACTGAAAATTCCAACCCTCCCCCTGCTGTCTACCCCTCCTTCTTGTTTTAATTTTCTCTTTGAACTTCTAATTATCTAACATGAAATTTATTTTTCTTATTCATTTTCCGTATTTTCCTGCTGCCTCATTAGAAGGTCTAGGAGGTTAGGAATTTTGTCTCTTTTGCTCACTGTTCTATATCAGGGGCTGCTTGGCATGTGGTAGGCACTTATTTTGTTGAATGAAAGAATGAAATACAGTTCTTATGACTCAAGACTAGAACTCTGCTGATTGTAATAATAACTAAGACGTATGTAGCTCTTTGCATTGACAAGTATTTTACATGCATTATCTTGCTTTATCCAAGGGCAGATGTTCAATTGTTTTTGTACAATTTTGGACTAATTTGGTCTGCAATTTTCTCCAAGACATTTTCTGGTGATGCATGACATTACACTGGTCTTTTTGATGGGAGAAACATGTTTGAATTTCAGGAATAATTTGCAATGGCTGCTGGTGTCTCACTTTGTACTGTAGAGCAGGGTGGGATGTTGACCAAGGACAGGCCCCCAGAACTGATTTGGAAATTGGCATTCACTTGGGGGCGGGTTCAGTGAGCCCTATTTCAAATCCCTAACTCTGTCATAACTTCCGTGTAACACCCAGGACACACTGAAGAGTGAGGTAGCTCAGAAGCACCCTCACCTAAGATCCTTCTTATAAGTCATGAAACTCTACTCCATACCAACCATTGAACTGGTGGTTGGAAACTTCAACATCCAGCTTGGCCTGGATGCCTAATCCATTTGTTCAGGATCTGTGACACCCACCACATGCATGGAAGGGAGGGCAGTGAAGGGCGGTTCTGCAGAGAAGCACCATCTTTGGGAAACAAGGATGGACGAGCATCCTTCAAGTGGTAAAAAATAAGTATATATTGTTTTTATTTTGAAACATAGAGATTTATTTCAGTGGAAAATCCCCAAATATTTAGCTGGCTTTAATCTTTAGCATTATAAAAAGGCAAAGAAACAACTAAAGCAAGACAGACCTCATCACTCTGAACCTGCTGGCACATAGATTATTAGAAACTCAAAATTCATCATGTGCCTGAAAAAACTTCCCAACCCAAGGCAGGTTGGGAAGTCAGCTGCCCCTAGTGAACAGGTGTGAGTCTGGGCGTGTCAATGCTGTGAGCCACTGGGGTTTCATCAGTGAACAAAAGAGGTGAAGATCCTTACCCTCACAGAAGCTGGGTTCTAGCTGTAGAAATTCTGTGACTTCTAAAAAATATTTTTAGGCAAAGGGTCCTGCTTAGTGCTTTGGGCAAGTTTCATTCAACATCTATTTTTGAGGACTTACTTTGTGCCAGACAAGATGTTAGATGCTGGATACTGGAGTTTGCCCCTTGGAACTTCTAGTCTAGTAGAGAGGCAACAAAAGAGATCTCACAAGTGCGATGTCAATGTCTGTAACTTCCATCTGTGATAAACGTTATGAAGAATTGCCGCGTGGCATTATGAGACTGTATGATGAAAGGATTTGACTTAGAGAGGGGAGGAGGTGGGAATTGAAATAGGATGTGAAGGAGGAGGCGGTGAGGAGGGCAGATGCAGAGGTGTGGATGCAGAGCCTCTGTGTTTGAGGGCAGCATGGCGAGCCTGCGGATGGAGAGAAAGTCCCCTGAGTGGAGCACACAGGGGAGGCAGGAGCTGGGGCAGATGTGCGGCTGAGGGGAGGAGCTCTGAACTTCATCCAAACGTCAGCGTGGGAGCAGAATGGGTGAAATGGATAACGAGATTTGGGTTCTGAAATGACTAAAGGGCGTATAGGTAAATCAGTTATGACACTCTGCCTGCTATTAAAACATTGTCTTTTGCCTCCAAACCCACCTGTCTACACCTTGCTTTTGTGACTTTTGGGGACATGTGCAAACTTTCTCCTTTGCCAGTTGATCCTCCTAGGTTCTGCCATTGGGGGTCCTAGAAGGGGACCTGGGAAGCAGGAGGGGGCAGAAGGGACTCACTGCTGTGGCTCACAGGTGACACCCTGGTAATGACACGGCACCCAGGAAGCAGTAGTTGGTGTCGAGTTTCATCTGCTTCCAGCCTTCCCTGAAGCAGCCTCACTTCTGTCCCCCAGAAATCCCAGCCCCGCAGGGAGCCAGCCTTGTTAAAGTGGCCTCAACCACAAAGGGCCACACTGGAGAGGCTAACAGGCCATGAGTCTGACCTGGGGTCTCAGCTTTAGCTGCTGCCTGAGTCCTGGGGAGCTTTGGAAAATCCCAGTGCCCGGACCACCTGGGGCCCAGAACCGGACACGGGTATGAGAACCCCTGCAGCCCCAGGATCCCTCTGCAGACCAGGCTGAGATGCTCCCCGGGGGTTGCTGGGTCAGGATCCAGGTCAGCCGCCCCTCGGGCCACAGTGAAAGGCACTGTCGGGAGTTTCCCTGGGCGTGTTCTGTGCCAATTCCACCTTGTGTACGCCTGTGGGTACAGAAACCCAGGTTGAGGAGCCATAAAGAGCTCACTCATCAGAGCAAAAGATTTCAGGGCCAGCCAGCATCACCGCAGCAGGAGCTTCCAGAAGCATCCATCACCGCTGCCCTCGTGGCTGGTGACGATCTCCTCACAGACGCAAGGGCTGAAGCCAGTGGGCCACGTTGGGGGGAAGCTCGCTGCCACCAGGGCCAGGCCTCCTGGCAGCCAACTGGCAAGGTCTTAGCCGTGCTGTGCTGGCTCCAAGTGAGATGCACGTTGTTTTTGGAAAAGAAACACGCCCCTCACTCACCCAGGCAGGCACCCTGGCACCCCAGCTGCAGCTTGTGTCCAGCTGGGAGCCCCCACCTGCATCCCTGCCCACGGTCCACCTGCATCACCACAGGGTCCTCCCCACCCTGCGGGTCATGGGAACTGCTGGGCACCAGCGGGCTGTGACGGGTCGCAGCCGTGATCTCTCCGCGTTACTGTGGATGGTCAGCCTGCCTCGCTGCCCTTGATTGTACACCTACAGCCCTGCCAGGCGCTGCAAGAAGGGCCCGGGATGCTTCCCAAGCGCCTCCAAGGGGACAGCTCTAAGGAGCAGCTCCTCCCTTGCGTTCCCAGGAAGACACTTGACCGGAAGTGGGGAGCTGTGTCTATTTCGTTTGAAATAGCACTACAGTTTTTCCTATTGTAGAAGTAAGACATTCTCATTGCTAGAAACTCAATACATAGAGAGGAAAATAATTTGTCATCTCAAATCCTAAAGATAATTTCTGATAATACTTTGTTGTATGTCCTTTCAGATACACACATACGCAGAGAGAGAGAGAGAGAGAGAGAGAGAGAGATTTTTAAAACAATAATGATTTAATCCTTTTTTCATGGCGTTTAATTACTATAAGTGATTCCATCTGCTATAATCTTTTAAATACTGTTTTGCAAAAATACTCATGATAGCTCCTAACATCTTTTCTCCTTTATACCTTCTTTTGAATTGAGTCTTTGATGGTTGTGTCCTGTACTTTGACAGATGTGGAGTGTATATATATTTTAAAAATATGTTTTTAATCAAATAGCTTCCACAAATCATTTACTTGTTTTTCCTCTTGGATTGTTTGCTAGTCAAGTGTTTTCCTTATTTTCTCCTCTTAAATGCATACTGCCTTCCCCATAAATCAAGTAAGTTGAGACTATTGAGGAAATCTTTTCTCCAAATTAGTAATGAGTGGTTTCCTTTTTTTCTCCCCCTCTTCCCCCTTTCCTGAGAGCTCATTTAATTTCCTGAGTTGTCTGTGACTTTTATTCCCCTCTATCAGAAGAACAAAGAGCAAAGAGACTTAGAATTGGCATGAGACATTTCAGCATTTTAAACAGGCTCCTAGGCTCCCTCTTCCTCACTTTTCTCATTGTGGTAAAATATACGTAACATAAAATTTACCATCTTAACCATTTTTAAGTGTAGAGTTGAGTGGCATTAAGTACATTCATATTGTTGTGCAACCATCACCACATCCAGCTCCAGAACTTTTCTCATCCTGCAAAAGTGAAACTCTGCCCCAATTAAACAATAACTCCTGGTTCCCCCTTCCCAGCCCCTGCACCCGCCATTCCATTTCTGTTTCTATGAGTTTGACTCCCCTAGGGACCTCATACAAGTGGAATCATACAGTATCTGTCCTTTTGTGACTGGCTAGTTTCATTTAGCATAATGTATCCGAGGTCCATCCACATTGTAGCAGGTGTCAGAATATCCTTCCTTTTTAAGGCTGAATAATATTCCATTGCATGGATATACCACATTTTGTTTATCCATTCATCCATCGATGGACACTTGGCTGCTTGCATATTTTGGCTGTTGTGAATAATGCTGCTATGAACATGGGTGTATAAATATCTGTTTGAGTACCTGCTGTCACTTTTGGGGGTATATACTCAGAAATGAAATTGCTAGATCATATGATATTCCTATGTTTATTTTTTTTTTTGAGGAAACTCCATACTGTTTTCCACAGTGGCTGTACCATTTTACATTCCCACCAACGGTGCACAACTGTGTTCCAATGTCTCCACATCTCACCAACACTCGTTATTTTATGCTTTTTTGTTTTTTGACAGTTGCCATCCTAATGGGTGTGAGGTGGTTATAAGATGTTTTTGAGCTAGACTAGTCTCATCTGTTGAAGTGGGAAGAACATAGAAAGCTGCCTAGAGGCTGATGTTAGTTTAAATCCCCAATCCTGCCGTGTTTTCCTCCTGACCCCTCCAGGTGTCAACTTGGCTCAACAGAAACTGTCTTTGCAGCATCCCCTTCTCTGTTTTACTCCAGGTTAGAATTGGTCACAAGAGAAATTTGAGTGAAATCCGGAAGGCAAAGTGAGTAGTTTAGCTGTCTGAGAGATGCAGGCAGAGGGGTGGTGGTTCCAGCGTGGCCGCCATCGCCTTGGCTCTCAGCACCTCCTCTCCTGGCCGTGGTCCCTCTGAGCAGCAGCCGCCAGACCCAGCAGCAGGTGCAGCCTGCTCCAGCCTCTGCCCTTCCAGCCTGGCTCTGCAGCTGGGGGGGTCGGGGAGGGCTGGCTTCCCAGGTGTCCCTGCAACCTCCAACTTGACCACTTAAGCCAGGGCTTCTGGAGGCTGGTAGTTATTTTCCTCTGACCCCACAGCTTTCATTTTTGAACTTCCCCAGCTCCTCCCACAATATGTAAAGTCTAATAGCGAATAATAAATCTCTTTTCTGTAATATGCAGTGGATCTATTTCCCTTTATAGTACCTTGACGGAAACAGTATCTCCTTTTTTTAAAGTTACTTATCTCTCTTGATAAGAGACAAAGGATTAGAGCTAGGCTTTAGGTCGGTGACTCTCAATCCTGTCCAAGAAAATCACACAGAAGGTTTTTAAAAATACAGATGCTGGGCACCATCCCAGACAAACCAAATCAAAATATTTAGGTGTGGGGGGCTCAGGTATAGGTAGATTTTACATGACCCTTATGTGATTTCAATAAGCAGTCAGAATTGAGACCACATCTTTGAGTTAAATATGTTTAGAACCAAGACACCATGGATTTAAATTCATACAGAAGTAGAAATGATTGACATAAAAATCTTGCTTTGAATGTGGGCTGTGCTGAGTAAGTTGGAAGAGAAAAGCATGACTCTAGGGGTCTGGGAGGAAGTAGGTTGGGGACCAGGGAATGTAAAGCAAAGGCTTCTCTCTCTTTTTGGAGATGCTGAATATAGCAAGCCCAGAAATGGATGAAAAAGAAACTGCAATTATTTGTTTATTTCAAGTTTGGACTTGGGCAAGTTCTATTCCAGGCATAAGAGATTATGTGAGGGAAAAAATAGTAAGTCAGAAGACAAGAAATACATAAAGTAAAATGAAAGGGGAGAGATTCAGTGGAGGCAGTATTCAAAAGGTTTCAGATTGCTGTTCAGCAGTTCATCCAATGGCTAGCTGTTGGCACCAGACACAAGATCTAAGTTCATTCCACAGGTTGATCTCTTTTGTATGACAAACAAGATTTTGCTAAGGACTTCAAGGCATGTCACTTCACCAGCAATGGGACTCTGTCACAAAAAGCTATAATTTGGAAAGAAATTTGGCTTTTGGGGGAGAAAATTTATGATGAGAGAGTAAAATTGTCCTTAGAAGCAGGCCCCAAATATGTCTCACTGGATTTGACTCTCAAAGAGTCTCTTTTCTTTCCCAGAAGTTTAGCATCTAAAATAAGTTCTGGGGCTTCCCTGGTGGCACAGTGGTTAAGAATCTGCCTGCCAATGCAGGGGACATGGGTTCGAGTGCTGGTTCGGGAAGATCCCACATGCCATGGAGCAACTAAGCCCGTGAGCCACAACTACTGAGCCTGCGCTCTAGAGCCCGTGAACTGCAGGTACTGAGCCTGCAATGCCACAACTACTGAAGCCCGCGTGCCTAGAGCCCATGTTCCACAAGAAAAGCCACCGCAATGAGAAGCCCACGCACCTCAACGAAGAGTGGCCCCCGCTTGTGGCAACTAGAGAAAGCCTGTGCACAGCAACTAAGACTCAATGCAGCCAAAAATAAATAAATAAAATAAATTAAAAAATAAAATAAATTCTGATCTTTCCCATATTCAACAGGTTTCAACTAGATTGAAAATGTATTGCTTATGAATATGAGAAGTTCAAACATGTAAAAAATGTAATACTCTCTCAAATGACATATTGAAAGTTACTTTTCTACCTAACATATTACTTCCTAAAATTAATAACTTTCTGACTTACCTAGAAGAATGTAATTTCTTTCTTAATTTTTAACTTTATATTTTTCCTTATCTTATCCAATTTTTTACCTTATCCATCAGCTTCATGTCTATCATGGCTAATACCTCCGAAACTTTCTTCTGCTTCTCCTCTCAGCTCTGTTTTGTCTGGGTTTTGATCATTATTTGAATCATTTTCTCATTTGTACAACTTTCACAACATAGAGTGCCTACACGCTACAAAACCTTGTCCCTAATTTCATGGAGGAGGGAGAGACTGTGAATAGTAAACAATGAAATAAACAAGGTGATTTCAAACCATGGTTGGTATCAGGAGGTGGATAAGCAAGGTGATGTGATGAAGAACAACTTGGCAAGGGATGAAGTTTAGATAGAATGGTCTGGAAAGATCTCTGCAGAGGTGGTATTTGAACCAAGAGCTGAAGATAAGAAAGATTCAACCATTGAAGAGGCTTAAAAGTTTACAGGAATGGAAAGGGGGCCAAGTGGGCTGGAGTGAATGAAGTAAGTGTGTGTGTGTGTGTGTGTGTGGGGGGTGTGTGTGTGTGTGTGTGTGTGTGTGTGTGTGTGTGAGAGAGAGAGAGAGAGAGAGAGAGAGAGAGAAGCTGTAGAGACAAGGGCTAGAGAGAGCCTATTATTTTAGGTAAGATAAATGTTTGAGAAGTTTTAAGCTTAAGAATGATAGAACAGAGGGGGTGCCTTCAAGATGGCAGAGGAGTAAGACGTGGAGATCACCTTCCTCCCCACAAATACATCAAAACTACATCTACATGTGGAACAACTCCTACAGAACACCTACTGAACTCTGGCAGAAGATCTCAGGCTTCCCAAAAGGCAAGAAACTCCCCACGTACCTGGGTAGGGCAAAAGAAAAGAGGAAAAACAGAGACAAAAGAATAGGGAAAGGACCTGCACCTCGGGGAGGGAGCCGAGAAGGAGGAAACGTTTCCACACACTAGGAAGCCCCTTCACTGGCAGAGATGGCAGGTGGGGGAGCAGGGAAGCTTCGGAGCCGTGGAGGAGAGCGCAGCAGCAGGGGTGCAGAGGGCAAAGCGGAGAGATTCCCGCACAGAGGATCGGTGCCAACTGGCACTCACCAGCCCTAGAGAGGCTTGTCTGCTCCCCCGCCGGGGCGGGTGGGACTGCGAGCTGAGGCTCGGGCTTCGGAGGTCAGATCCCAGGGAGAGAACTGGGGTTGGCGGCATGAACACAGCCTGAAGGGGCTAGTGTGCCACAGCTAGCCGGGAGGGAGTCTGGGAAAAAGTCCAGAACTGCCTAAGAGGCAAGAGACCATTGTTTCAGGGTGTGCGAGGAGAGGGGATTCAGTGCACCGCCTAAATGAGCTCCAGAGACGGGTGCAAGCCGCAGCTATCAGCATGGACACCAGAGATGGTCATGAAACACTAAGGCTGCTGCTGCCGCCACCAAGAAGCCTGTGTGCGAGCACAGGTCACTATCCACACCTCCCCTACCGGGAGCCTCTGCAGCCTGCCACTGCCAGGGTCCCGTGATCCAGGGACAACTTCCCCGGGAGAACACATGGTGTGCCTCAGGCTCGTGCAACGTCACACCAGCCTCTGCCAATGCAGGCTCTCCCTGCATTCCATACCCCTCCCTCCCCCCGGCCTGAGTGAGCCAGAGCCCCCTAATCAGCCATTCCTTTAACCCCATCCTGTCTGGGTGAGGAACAGATGCCCTCAGGCAAACTACACGCAGACGGGTCCAAATCCAAAGCTGAACCCCAGCAGCTGTGCAAAGAAAGAAAAGAAAGGGAAATGTTTCCCAGCAGCCTCAGGAGCAGTGGGTTAAATCTCCACAATCAACTTGATGTACCTGCATCTGTGGAACACCTGAATAGACAACGAATCATCCCAAAATTGAGGTGGTGGACTTTGAGAGCAACTGTAGGCTTGGGGTTTGCTTTCTGCATCTAATTTGTTTCTGGTTTTATGTTTATCTTAGTTTAGTATTTAGAGCTTATTATCATTGGTAGATTTGTTTATTGATTTGGTTCTCTCTTTTTATATATATATTTTTTCCTTTTTCTCTTTTTGTGAGTGTGTATGTGTATGCTTCTTTGTGTGATTTTGTCTGTATAACTTTGCTTTTGCCATTTGTCCTAGGGCTCAGACTGTCCTTTGGTTTTATTTTCACTTAATAGTTTTTAGCTCTTGATATCATTGGTGGATTTGATTTTTGGTTTGCTTGCTCTCTACCTTCTTTCTCTCTTTTTTTAATTACTTTTTTATTTTTAATAAGTTTTTTCCATTTTAATAAGTTTATTTTATTTATTTATTTATTTATTATTATTTGTTTTCTCCCTTTCCTTCTGAGCTGTGTGGCTGACAGGGTCTTGGTGCTCCGGCCAGGTGTCAGGCCTGAGCCTCTGAGGCAGGAGAGCCAAATTAAGGACATTGGTCCACCAGAGACCTCCTGGCTCCATGTAATATCAAATGGTGAAAGCTCTCCCAGAGATCTCCATCTCAACACTAAGACCCATCTCCACTCAACGACCAGCAAGCTACAGTGCTGGACACCCTACGCCACACAACTAGCAAGACAGGAACACAACCCCACCCATTAGCAGAGAGGCTGCCTAAAATCATAATAAGGTCACAGATACCCCCAAAACATACCACCGGATGCGGTCCTGTCCACCAGAAAGACAAGATCCAGCCTCACCCACCAGAACACAGGCACCAGTCTTCTCCACCAGGAAGCCTACACAACCCACTGAACCAACCTTACCCACCAGGAGCAGACACCAAAAACAACAGGAACTACGAACCTGCAGGCTGAGAAAAGGAGATCCCAAACACAGTAAGTTAAGCAAAATTAGAAGACAGAGAACTACACAGCAGATGAAGGAGTAAGGAAAAAACCCACCAGACCAACAAATGAAGAGGAAATAGGCAGTCTACCTGATAAAGAATTCAGAGTAATGATAGTAAAGATGATCCAAAATCTTGGAAATAGAATGGAGAAAATACAAGAAGCGTTTAACAAGGACCTAGAAGAATGAAAGAGCAAACAAACAATGATGAGCAACACAAAAAATGAAATTAAAAAATTATCTAGAAGGAATCAATAGCAGAATAACCGAAGCAGAAGAACGGATAAGTGACCTGGAAGATAAAATAGTGGAAATAACTACCGCAGAGCAGAATAAAGAAAAAAGAATGAAAAGAACTGAGGACAGTCTCAGAGACCTCTGGGACAACATTAAGTGCACGAACATTCGAATTATAGGGATCCCAGAAGAAGAAGAGAAAAAGAAAGGGACTGAGAAAATATTTGAAGAGATTATAGTTGAAAACTTCCCTAATATGGGAAAGGAAATAGTCAATCAAGTCCAGGAAGCGCAGAGAGTCCCATACAGGATAAATCCAAGGAGAAACACACCAAGACACATATTAATCAAACTATCAAAAATTAAATACAAAGAAAAAATATTAAAAGCAGCAAGGAGAAACAACAATTAACATACAAGGGAATCCCCATAAGGTTAACAGCTGTTCTTTCAGCAGAAACTCTGCAAACCAGAAGGGAGTGGCAGGACATATTTAAAGTGATGAAAGGGAAAAACCTACAACCAAGATTACCCAGCAAAATCTCATTCAGATTCAACGGAGAAATTAAAACATTTACACACAAGCAAAAGCTAAGAGAATTCAGCACCACCAAACCCGCTCTACAACAAATGCTAAAGGAACTTCTCTAAGTGGGAAACACAAGAGAAGAAAAGGACCTACAAAAACAAACTCAAAATAATTAAGAAAATGGTGATAGGAACACACATATCAATAATTACCTTAAATGTGAATGGATTAAATGCTCCAACCAAAAGACACAGGCTTGCTGAATGGATAAAAAAACAAGACCCATGTATATGCTGCCTACAAGAGACCCACTTCAAACCTAGGGACACATACAGACTGAAAGTGAGGGGATGGAAAAAGATATTCCATGCAAATGGAAATCAAAAGAAAGCTGGAGTAGCCATTCTCATATCAGACAAAACAGACTTTAAAATAAAGACTATTACAAGAGACAAAGAAGGACACTATATAATGATCAAGGGATCAATCCAAGAAGAAGATATAACAATTGTAAATATTTATGCACCCAACATAGGAGCACCTCAATACATAAAGGCAAACGCTAACAGCTGTAAAAGAAGAAATCGACAGTAAAACAATAATAGTGGGGGACTTTAACACCCCACTTTCACCAGTGCACAGATCATCCAAAATGAAAATAAATAAGGAAACACAAGCTTTAAATGATACATTAAACAAGATAGACTTAATTGATATTTCTAGGACATTCCATCCAAAAACAGCAGATTACACTTTCTTCTCAAGTGCTCATGGAACATTCTCCAGGATAGATCATATCTTGGGTCACAAATCAAGCCTTGGTAAATTTAAGAAAATTGAAATCATATCAAGTATCTTTTCTGACCACAATGCTATGAGACTAGATATAATTACAGGAAAAAATCTGGAAAAAATACAAACACATGGAGGCTAAGCAATATAGTACTAAACAACCAAGAGATCACTGAAGAAATAAAAAAGTACCTAAAAGCAAGTGACAATGAAAACAGGACAACCCAAAACCTATGGGATTTTGCACAGCAAAGGAAACCATAAACAAGAAGAAAAGACAACCTCAGAATGGGAGAAAATATTTGCAAATGAAGCAACTAACAAAGGATTAATCTCCAAAATATACAAGCAGCTCATGTAGCTCAATATCAAAAAAACAAACAACCCAGTCCAAAAATGGGCAGAAGACCTAATTAGACCTTTCTCCAAAGAAGATATACAGATTGCCAACAAACACATGAAAGGATGCTCAACATCACTAATCATTAGAGAAATGCAAATCAAAACTACAATGAGGTATCACCTCACACCAGTCAGAATGGCCATCATCAAAAAATCTACAAATAGTAAATGCTGGAGAGTGTGTGGAGAAGAGGGAACCTTCTTGCACTGTTGGTGGGAATGTAAATTGATACAGCCACTATGGAGAACAGTATGGAGGCTCCTCAAAAAAGTAAAAATAGAACTACCATACGACCCAGCAATCCCACTACTGGGCATATACCCTGAGAAAACCATAAATCAAAAAGAGTCATGTACCAATGTTCATTGCAGCTCTATTTACAATAGCCAGGAGATGGAAGCAACCTAAGTGTCCATTGACAGATGAATGGATAAAGCAGATGTGGCACATATATACAATGGAATATTACTCAGCCATAAAAAGAAACAAAATCAAGTTTTTTGTAGTGAGGTGGATGGACCTAGAGACTGTCATACAGAGTGAAACAAGTCAGAAAGAGAAAACAAATACCGTATGCCAACAGAAAACTATATATGCACATATATATGGAATCTAGAGAAAAAAAACGTTCTGAAGAACCTAGGGGCAGGACAGGAATAAAGATGCAGACATAGAGAATGGACTTGAGGACACGGGGAAGGGTAAAGGTAAGCTGGGACAAAGCGAGAGAGTGCCATGGACATATATACACTACCAAACGTAAAATAGATAGCTAGCGGGAAGCAGCTGCATAGCACAGGGAGAACAGCTCGGTGCTTTGTGTCCAACTAGAGGGGTGGGATAGGGAGGGTGGGAGGGAGGGAGATGCAAGAGGGAGGGGATATGTGGATATATGTATATGTATAGCTGATTCACTTTGTTATACAGCAGAAACTAACACACCATTGTAAAGCAATTATACTCCAACAAAGATGTTAAAAAAGAAAAAAAAAGAATGGTACAACAGGATCATTATATTTGAGAAAATGGTCCTGGCTGTCTTGTGGATTATCATTTGTGTGAAGATTCACGGTTTACCAAGCATTTTCACATCCATTTTCGATGTGGTCCTCACTGATGGTCCTCATCCTTCCCTCTGAGGTGCTGGGAAACTGAGTGAGAGTGTGGCTGACTCAGCAAAGCTCACGGGGGTGGACCTGAACCCAGTCTTTTGAGCAGAGCGCTACACCTCCAGATGCTCTTGTGTTGATCATTACTGTCTCGCACACACTTACGTTTTTTCTTTCCATTGAAATTTTAGTTGTTTAAGTGAGTGGACAGGAAATGCAGATCAAATGTCTGCTGCGTCCATGTTAAATACTAGATCGGTACTTGGGTGTGAGATGTATTCCTCCCACTCAGTCTCCCTGTTGTCTAGTGGGGCTAAAACAAAGAGATTAAGGAAGTTACTAAAGGTTTTTTTTTTTTTTTTTTAACTACTAAAGGTTTTTGAGAGTAACTGCAGGAAGTGAGGGCTTGAGGTCAGCTCTGTAAGATGGGCAGACACAGACAGGTGATGACTTGGAACACATTTGGGGAGATACAGATTCAGTAGCCACACCATGGGATGGAGTGGAAGGGACTCTGGCTTCCCCATCCCTGTACTGCATAATCATAACAACCGTAAGTTACCCTCTACCATGCCTCGACGCCCCAACAAGTGAAGCTACAACCTAAGTAAAACCAATGTGCTACCTTTTCAACTGTAGCTTCAGAATAACTCCTCTGAGAGCAGCCCTCAGTTCTTACAATCAGGTGGCTGTCCCAGAGTTCCCCCTTTTAGGAAATTTGGAACTGCTATTGAACAAGCGGGAATACTCGAAAACAGAGGCACCGAGGCTGGAATTTGAAACGTGCATTTGGAAGATGGTGAAGCTGACGATGCTCATAAACTCAGTCAAGAGACTTCAACGTTCAGAAGGACGTGAGCAGGGCTGTGCTTTAGAAGGATTAGGGTTACAGCAGGGAAAGTTTGGGGTGTGATAGAGACTGAAATCGCTTGAAGGTGTAAAAATTTTCTAGAAGAATCTGCGTAGTTACAATATGAACAAGGGTGGGAAAGAAAGTACAGATCAGAGGCCTGTTATGGTCATGTGGGGAAGGCCCAGCAGTTCCCTGTGCGACCACGGCACTCAGTTTTTCTTTAAGGAACATGTTAACTGCCATGTTAACTGCACTCTACGGTGGCCACAGCACGTACAGACCCATTTTTATAAGGATTTTCTTTTAGACTTTAAAGGATCATTTTGCCCGGTAATGGGATCCTTTAGGACATCTCTTAAGCAGGATGATGGTAGAAACAATTCAGTTTGCTTCAGGAAAACTGTGAATTCATTGCTTAGATTATAACTGTTCTGAGTGTTGAGCTTCTTGCCAAGATTTAAGACCAAATCCTAACTTTGAATTCAATGATAGACTGCTATTTGGTTTTCAAGGACCAAGACTGACAGAGCCCTCAACCAAACACTATTAGTATTATTTTTAATAAACATACAGTGTGTTTTTCTTTTATTTTAAAACTGTACATCATCAAGCGCATCCTGACCTTCATCCTGATATGAAGAGAAATGTGTAGTTTTGGGGGGTGTGATGTGAGGGGAGGCGAGCAGCAGTGGAGACTGTTGGCGGGGTACACCCTAGAGAGAATCTTGAACATGCTGGCTTTTTGGCAACTAGCCGTGCTACCATCACCCAGAGAGTTTAAAAATAGAAATTCAGAGACCCTGGATCGGTAGGTCCTGGATGGATTCTCGGAATCTGTACTCATAAAAGCTTTGTGGGCAGTTCTGGTGGGCAGACCTTCTAGAGGGGGCCTGCCCAGCCACCCAGAGTCCCATGGTGACAATACCCTGCCAAAGAAGCCATTGCAAAGGCTTTTTGAGTTTGTTGATCATTTGAGTTTGTTGATCAAGAAACCCTCCTTTCCTATGTTTCTTTAGGTTTGTTGAAACCATTTATTAGTCTAGAATCAAACCTGGCTTTCTGCCTAGGCAAAATTCTGCTTTTTATTCGTGTGTTTATTCATTCAGCAAATGTTTATTTAGCGAGGTAGTTTTTTGTTTTGTTTTGTTTTTTTTTTTTGCGGTACGCGGGCCTCTCACTGCTGTGGCCTCTCCCATTGCGGAGCACAGGCTCCGGACGCACAGGCTCAGCGGCCATGGCTCACGGGCCCAGCCGCTCCACGGCATGTGGGATCTTCCCGGACCGGGGCACGAACCCGTGTCGCCTGCATTGGCAGGCAGACTCTCAAGCACTGCGCCACCAGGGAAGCCCCTAGCGAGGTAGTTTTTTAAAGAAACAATGGCAGGTAAGACATACTGATCATGTCTTTCATGGAGTTTGTATTCTAGTGGGAGAAGATAATCAGAAAGATAGAGAGAGAGATGAGAGAGAAAACAAACAGCCCTAAAGGAGATATATGGCTCAAGGAGAATTTATTTTCAACGGAAACGTTCACAGAAGCATGTGTTAGTGCAGTATCCCAGCTGGGGGCAGCCCTGCTCTCACCATATGAGCCTATAAGGATGTAGGGAGGGCATGATTACTTGAATCCAGAAAGAAACAGGGTTCTGTACAGTTGGCCATTTTCAAAAGAACAGTGCCCTTAGGTAGAGGGACACATCCAGATACAAACTGGGAGGCATATTCTCAGTGCATACATCTGACAAAGGATGTGTATCTAGAATATATGAAGAATTCATACAACTAAATAAGAGGAAGACAAATAACCTAATAAAAATGGGCAAAATGTGTAGCTAATAAATACATGAAAAGATGCTCAACATCATCACTCACCATATAAATGCAAGTTAACATCACTATTTGCCAACTAGAATGGCTAAAATTAAAAGAAAAATCTGACAATGACAACTGATAGTGAGGATGTAGAGCCAAAGGAACCTCCCACCTGCTGGGAACGCAAAAGTGGCACAACTACTTTGGAAAGTCGTCTGTCAGTTTCTTATAAAGTTAAACATATATTTACCAAAAGACTCAGCAAAAGTATTTACCACCCACACCCCCAAAATGAAAACTTTGTCCACATAAAGACTTAACTTGAATGTTCATGGTAACTTTATTTATAATAGCCCCAAACTGAGCACAACCCAAATGTCCACCAATAGGTGGATAAATTAATAAATACCAGCAATAAAAATGAAAAAGAAAACTCTATCAATACATGCAATTCCATGGACAAATTTCAGAAATAGTTTGCTGAGTAAAAGAAGTCAGACATAAAAAAAGCCTTTAGTCCACAGGACAGGATCAAGCCTTGAAGGGCGATTACGTGGACAGAGAAGAGAGTGAGCCCGATATTAGGTCCAGAGTCTAGAGTCCCTCAGTGCTTTCAAACCAAGGAGAAAAGGATCCAAAAAAGGAGTCTGAGAGGGAGCAGCCAGAGGGCTAGGAGGAGACCAGGAGAGAGGGCGTTTTGAGGAGGAGGCAATGTCATCTGTCTGCACTGCTGCTGAGCCAGCAGGGAAACAGGACAGGACCAAGTGGGGTGCGCTGGTGACCTGGCAAGAGCTGCCGCCGTGCGGACCTGGGCAGAGGAGGAAGTGGAAACGCCAGTTCTCTTGGATGCGAGCAAGGCGTTTGCTTTGAAGTATTGCAGAAAATGGAGCAGAAGGTGATATGGAATCAAGGGAGGTGAACTTCTTTGTTATTTGCTATGTTTTCTTTGTTTGTTTGTTCATTCTAGGATTGGAGATACCGTTCTGTAGATTGGGATGAGGTGGTAAAGAGAGAGAGAAAAAGAAGTAGATTACTCAGGAGAGAGAACAATTGCAGAAGAATATGGAATGGAATTGCAACAATTTGAGGTTATTGAAAAATACTTATTTTTCCCTTTGATTTATTGATTGCCAACCATTTACTTGTAAATAAAAGTATCGCACCAAGAATCCCTTCATCGCTCATCTATCAGGAAACTGGAATCCCAGGTCCTCCTGGGGTATTCATTCTATAAACACCACTTTGATTTTACTTGTTGGGACAGTCATAGTTTATATTCTGGCATACTCATTCTGGTATATATGGTATATACGTATATTACATATATGACTATCATATGAGTATCAGACACCGAATAATACATCCTCACAAAATTAAAATTAAAATTACAATGTCCTCAACTGGAAAGACCATGACATTCTAGGTCACTACAATGTCTTATTATTCTGTAAGAGACTGAATATTGCATGAAGAAACATCAAACTGTCATCAAACTATTTACTTGAGAACAGGTAAGAGAGCAAGAGAGTCAGAAAATTAATTAACTGTGAGGGCTCTTATAGAAGTAACAAGGAACAGAGAAGAATATTACCAGAGAAGTAAGCAGAGAATGCCTTTCTCAAGGCAATGGGGAGATAACCACACAAAGATAAGATGTATTAAAACTAGGAGACAGTCATACTCATGTGTACAACAATATTAGCAATTATCACTTGTATAATATTTTATGCAATGATCAAAATGCAACAAAACTGGAAATTAATAGTTAAACATTTAAAATAGGAAAAGCAAGCAAAAACAAATTTAAATGACAAACTAGAAAAAACATGGTCCACAAAGGGATAACAAACTTATAAAAGCTATAATAAATAAACAAAAAGAAATGGAACCAAGTTTTAATGAATAAAAATGTGAAGTTATTCATTAAAAAAGAAATACAAATAGGTATCAAAGTACAAAAAAAATGGTAGTAGAAACACTATAAAATGAAAAATAAAATGGACAGCTGTTTAAATAATCTTAATTGAGGACATGAATAGAGGGAAAAAGCATTCTTGTCTAATTTTGTGTAATTTTGTGTAATTTTGTGTGACTTTTTTGTAGGACTAGTTGCTAATATGAATCAAAAGCTTTAGAATGCCCTTAAAAATTGATCCAATAATTCAACTTACAGAATTTTCCTAGACAAATAATCAGAGAAATCCATAATGATTTTATGTACAGGAAAAAAGGGAGTAAATACGCCAAACATTCAATAAAATGGTGTCAGTTACATAAATTATCTTGTATTAATACAGTGCAAGTCTACAGGTCACTGTGGTAAAATATTCATGTTTTTTATGAAGTGGAAGAAGGTATTTCATAAAGCAGTATTTACAATATTACCTTAGTTTAATGTATTCTGCCTATGCTTAGAATAAAAATAAAAAGGATATACAACTAAAGGTTAATAATTGTTATCTCTGAATCGTGGAATAAAGTTATCTTCAGTTAATTGTGTTTTTCATATTTTTCTCTAATGTGTGGCAATCACACAAAATGCTATTTTTAAAATAAATCAATTTGTATATCTATTTTTTAAATCAATCTCTCAAATAACTATTGAGTTAAGGAGGAAAAATAAAAACACAAGAATATACATTTAGAAAATAACAAGAAAATCACACACTTCAGCCTAAATTTTACCATAATCATAATTCCAAATAAAGAGGAGAAAATAAATAAAACAATCAAGAAAAGAGTGGCAACAAGGAAGTTCTCTTAAGAGAACAGGCATAATAAACCTAAACTAGAAATAATTAAAAATATATAATTAAGAAAAAGCTATGTTATTTTATTTTTTTAATTTATTTTTATACATTTTTAAAGGTTACGTTCCATTTACTGTCATTACAAAATATTGGCTATATTCCCCATGTTGTACAACACATCCTTGGGCCTGTCTTATACCCAATAGTTTGTACCTCCCCCTCCTCCACCCATATAGTGTCCCTCCTCCCCCTGCTGGGAACCACTAGTTTGTCCTCTGTATCTGTGAGTTTGCTTCTTTTTTATTATATTCACTAGTTTGTTGTATTTTTTAGGTTCCACATATAAGTGATATCATATAGTATTTGTCTTTCTCTGTCTGACTTATTTCACTACACATAATGCCCTCCAAATCCACCCATGTTGCTGCAAATGGCAGATTTTTTTTACAGCTGAATAATATTCCATTGTGTGTGTGTGTGTGTATATATATCTATATCTATATATATATAGATATATATACACACACACACACACACACACACACACACACATATTTATACCACATCTTCTTTATCTATTCATCTGTTGATGGACACTTAGGTTGTTTCCATGTCTTGGCTCTTGTAAATAACACTGCTATGAACACTGAGGTGCATGTATCTTTCTGAATTAGCATTTTTGCTTTTTTCAGATTTATACCCAGGAGTGGAATTGCAGGGTCATATGGTAGTTTTATTTTTAGTTTTTTGAGAAACATCCAATACTGGTTTCCACAGTGGATGCACCAAGAAAAAAATATTTTAGAAGATAACTGAAATAGATAAATTTGAGACAAATTTATTCAGTGAAAAAGAAAATAAATGAGAATTTTTAAATTTATAAATTATAAAACAATATACATAAAATTGAAATTTGCCTGTGTATGCTTGTGTATACACACGAAGATTTGAAAGGAAAAAAAAACCAAAATGTTAAAAGTTGTGTGATGGTTTTTATCGTATTATTTATATTTTAGTATGTTTCCCAAAGCCTTTACAATAAGCAAGTATTAAAATAATAAAAATAATAACATTATAAAATATTTTAAAATAAAATTATAAGTAAATACTACACAATTATAATGAATTTAAATGTTTAAAAGAAATGGAAAATAAAGTTGATTAAAATGTAAAGTATTATATATTAAGAATTATAGATAAATAGACACCAATTTCTTAACAGTATTTTTTCTCTGAGTAGTGAAATTATGGATAATTTGTCTTCCCTCTGCTTGACTTGAATTTTTTAAATCGTATACAAATGGATACATTACTTTTTAACAAAGGGAAATGTATTTTAAGATACTAACACAGCAAAAGGGAAGAGTAAATAATTTCATTTCTTCAAAAAAACAACCACTGTCAAAAATGTCAAAATTTTGTCCATTTCCACAAAAGCTACATTTGTATGTGTACAGCTAGGATTGATGGTGGAGGCTCTCAAACTTTCAAGAAATAAATGAACCCAAGCCCATATAAAAAGTCCCCCAGCACAGAAAAAGTTACAATTGCATGCAGTTCAGTTTTAGTAAGTAAATGTTGCTGATATATCAGTTTACAACCTCAGTCATTGCAGAAATGTAAATTTTCTTTGTTTTCCTTTTCCAACTCAGGATGGAAGAATTTTAACCTAAAATTTCACCAGGATTGTGTCTAAATTCTAGGGAGTTTACCAACTGCCACAGTGTCACTCATTCATTCATTCATCTGTGCACCTTCTGCTGCATTCCAGGCAACTGCTGGCGTGTCCATCCCCCCATCTGACCCGTGATACAGGCAGTTGATTGCGTGTGGGGTCGTTTATCTTCCCCATCTTCATGAACTCTTGGGTTCGGTGACTGTCTGCCACTCCACGCTGCTCCTACGTGCTTGGGAATTATTCCTTTCTTCTGTGGGTCTCACTGTCTCTCCAGGAACCCCTGAGTGTCTCAGCTCCACAAATCAGGCGGGGTTTCTGTCACCCGCCTGGGGCTTGGTCTGGGGAGCAGCATGCCCGCTCACTCTTGCTGAGATCTAATGGTATTTTCATTCTCACAGTTTCCCTTCTAACGTTATACCCTTCCCCAAGTCAGGGAATAATCTTGGTAGAGAAGGCTTGGGTTAATAATTTCCTTACCATCTCATAAGAACACTCCTTCTAAAATAATCCAATTTTTCTCTTTTTATCTATCACATGCCTTTCCTTAGAGTACAGATGTCCTGGATGCACAAATGTGGGAGATGGCCAAGGGAAATGCTGAGAGAACATTTCATATTTCGATAGTTTTGATACAAAAGATGTAACCAAGATAGCCCACATAGGAAACTGGAGTAGACACCACTTAAAAAGGCTGACCTGCTGCAAGTCTGTCTGCTCTGAACACTGTCCAACAGTCATGTCTGTGTTAAGTGACCCTACCCCCATGCCACAGTCAAACCGGGCCATCAGATTTCGTGCCAGGAATGTGTAATTTGGGGCTGAGAATCTGGAGACTTACACAGCAGATGTTACTGTCCCCATGCTGCCTTGGACCCCTGCTGCCAGGACCTCAGTGCTTCCCTGTTCCAAGCCTTGGTTATTGAGCTCGTTCCTGGGTTCTGCGAGATATTCCAGTATCTTTCCAATAAATTCTCCTTTTCTCAAGCCAGTATCAGTTTCTATTACTTGCCATGTAAACAGTATTAATAAAAAATCATAGAACCACCTCACATCTGAAGACAGAATAAAACAAATGGAAATATTTAAGGACATAACTCAACCAGGTATTAATTGAATTGGGAATTTGGAGTTAACTTGTCAATTTATTGGTGCCTGATCTATCCTCTACTAAAGTCCCATGGAGAGCTGTATGGCCACGAACACACACAAGGGAAAAATCAGCAACATTACTTAGAAAATGGAGATTATCATATGCCAAAGTTAGAAAAATTATAATAACTGCATCATCAATGAAGATATATAGAAAAGTACATTTTGGAGTTATATACTGGACTCTGTGAACCGATATAACGCAGAGAGAGGGTGGCAAAGCTGGTAGGGAAAAGTGTTAGTATTTCCCTGCAGGCCCAAATATCCAGGATTCACTGAACAGAAAACTAAGCAGGCACCCCCTACTGCTCTGAGCAGTCCCCAGAGTTGGCCATAACCATGACTTCTTCCACGCATGCCAGCCCCGTTGGCTAGATCTGCCGAAGGCAATGCAACTGCCATATTCAGGACGGGCTGGCAGAGTGGGGTGTGGTGTGTTCCCACCCAAGGGTGCCCTTAGCGCCAGCCTTCCGCTTCCAGCCCCTGTCAAAGAACTACAGGCTGCCTGGAAATCAGTAGCAGAGTTAGGGACCCTGGCAAAGAGGGGACTGGCCAAGACCCCACTGCACTGCAGCCTACCCAGCCGGGGAGACACACAGCCAGGGAGAGGCACACCGACCTCCTCTTCCCAGTCTCCGTCAGAAGGAAAGAGGCTGAAGCAGCAGTGCGAACGCTGTGCCCACACTGTCTGAGACTCGGGACTGAGACTCCTACAACTTATTTCTAAACCGGGTCACTTTGCAAGGGAAAGGGAGCAGTCGTATTAATTATGGGAACAAGTGGTGTAGCCCGGCACACCAGGACAAGTGGTCAGCCGCTGAGACTGCGCCTGACGGATCCCCCTCAGTTCAAAGTCCGTAACAGAAATAGGCCAGTCTGGACCCATTGATACGAAGCCGGGAACCAAAGGAAAGGGAAGGGTTACCAACGATGATCCGATCTAGGAGAATGCATCTCTGAGGAGGAGGGACATTCTGGGACATACCCGCCTGGAGTCCCCAGAAAGATGCAGGGAAACGTGCACACAGCGTACACCCGCCCCGCTGAAGGCAGACAGGAGAGCGGAGCTAGACGCTTGGGCCCCTCTGGCAGGAAGAGCCGCTTCCTGCTTGACATCAGAGCTGAAAGTGGATACTGTGTTGTCAGCACCATTTACTTCCTATAAACACTGCTACGCATTCCCTGGCAACGGAGTTTCAGGGTGCGAGCGTTCCGATTTCATATCCATTATTCTGTGGTTTACACACGCGCTGGAACTGGTAAAGTTTAGGGCCGTGGACACATGGACAAAAACCAGAGCAAGGCTGCAAGAAAGCTCTATTCAGCTGCCCCCTGAAGGCTCCGTGCTTAGCAGGGGTCACAGACTGACTTCTGCCTGCTACACAGGAAGAAACAAATCTTCTCCCTACACGAAGTTCTCTGATAAAAATGATGCATAAACAAAAAAGAAAGAGTATGTTCTTAAGATAATTAAGGTGACGATGACATTTCAAAAGTGACTGAATCAAGATATCGCTTAAGAAAGGAATACTGGCTTTGCTATTTTTCTGTAAGTCATTCTCATTCAAGGAGCTCTGCTTTAGAATCCCACAGTAGATACTCAAGATGGCATATAGTTGGTCATAACCGTAATAGAAATAATTACAATTTTATATATATATAAAAAGTAGATACCTAGCACTTATTCTGTGACAAATCTACTTTCGGAGTCGCATCACTCACAATGGTTGTGGTAAGAGTATCTCCATTTTAAAAATGAGTGGACACAAGGCTACCTTCCCGAGTTCACATGGTTAGTGAACGAGAGCTGGCTTGAATCCATGGCCGGCCAATTTGAAGGCCATGGTGTTAATCATCATGGCTAAGTGCCAGAAGAGTTCTCAGCTCAGACAAGCATCTAAACAGAAGCTCTAGCCCGCAATCTGAAGAATTCCCACACCCCCCCCACACACTGAATACGCAAGTCTGCAGGGAGAAATCTTGTGGTCTGTGCAGTAGGCACTGCAGGGCACTGTGAAGACGACCACTCATTGGGATAGAACTCCAAAAGCAGTGTGCACTGTAAGTTAATAAATTAGAACTCCATTTACAATAGTTGACCCAGCACGTGTCCATTGCTAGCTGGCCTCCTGCCGAGAAAGATCATTTCATAAAGTTTTATTTTTTCATAAATACGTGCTTTTTCTAAGAGCCTACATCTAATGTCAAAATATTCTGAAGCAGCTGCTAAGCAGTAGGTTCAATAAATCTCTAATTTAAAGGGAGGGTAGAACTTTCTCTGTATTCAGTGTAAGTAAACAAAATACAATTTTCCAATTCTGCACAGAAAATGACTTTTCCCTGCTTCCATGGACCAAGTAGACAATTGATAAACACACAACTTACAGCCACTTTGTGTCTTAGCAAGAGCCGAGATTTAAACTCCAGTGCACGGAATGCACACGTGCTCTCATTCTGCCCCTGGAAGACAGGAAAGGTACACCGCTCTGAGTGCGCTGTTCATCCCCAGAAACGTGTTTACACAGAGAATGGTACGAAATGACAGAGGTCACTCAGCCGTTTGGCCTCTTCCTTTCTTTGGTAATGGGAGGCAGCAGGAGCCCAGGTTCTCACGAGCAGCTGCAGCAGCAGCGGGGCAATCCTCACTGGGGCTGGACAGACTAGAAGCAGATGTGGCACCAGCCCCCCCACGCAGTCCTGCGAGCTGGTCTCAGCGCATGTGCAGTGGGGGTTTCCTGAGCTAAGACGGCGGTGAGTCAAAACAAATAGGCATCTTTATTTCAACACATTAAACAAAAGTGCAGGACTTGACAGGGTAGCTGAGAGTCACGGTCACTCACTTGAAAATGTGGCTTTTTGAAGGTGAATTCAAACATCTGGAAATACTTTTAAAAATAAATCACTTCTGAACTGAAGCACTAAACGGCAATTTTTTGGCAAGTGGTGCATCAGGGTTACTGAGAAATGAACTCCTGGCAAACGACGAGCTTAATGCTCCCCTCATGAGATCAGCACATAATTCACTATATTCTTAGAATGATTTTGCTTGAACTGTTTCAAGAGTTCTGCCTGGCAGGAAATGAGTTTAGGGTGAAGTGGAGACACAGGCCCTGCAGCTTCTCAGAGCAGACATGTCAATTGGTACTCATATGTGTATCTGCGTGGAGTCATGAAGCTTTACAGGAAATTGTTTTCACATACGTGGTTACGAACCTTATTCCCACAGACCCACAGTGTCCAAATCTGTGAAAAACCATATCTGATGAGAGTAGAGAAACTCTACAAAGAGAAACAGGAAAACACTGAAATGGAATTAAACACAAACTTTTTTTATCTGAAAGAAAACAGAATAATTGTGTCAAGACCTCACAGGATGGAAACCTCCTCTTTGCAGTAAAAACAAAAAAAACAAAAAACAAACCTTCCTGTTTCGAACCTTCATTATGCTTCTTGTACTTCATTACGTTTCTGTACATATAGTCAATTCTGCAGTCATAATAGAAGGCACAATTTCTGCGTGTGTGTACAAAGAGGAAAAAACAATGAGAAATCACAAACATAATTATAATTACACTAACAGTGATAAAAATGAAATATATTAACCTCAGTATACCAGTGAAAAGGTACGAATGAACAAATGAACCAGGGCCCTGTAAGAGGTACTGAAACACATTTTATTAAGTTTATTTGTTTGTCTTTCATTTTGTGTATATATATTATTTTATTAATAGCTCTTTAGAAGACCTGAGGGAACCCTTTAGACTAACGTGTATTCTGGGACTTCCTCTGATCAACAAGAATTATAGGCGTTTTCCTGTCTGTGTAGGAGCGTTCCTCCAGGGATTCATGCTGTTGTTTTGGTAGCCTCACTTTGAATTGGTAAGAAAATATTTAAGATGGATAAGAACTCATTTTTTTAGGAAGAAGGAAACATTTCCCCAAACTTGGAAATAGCCATTGGGCATGTGTAAGGAAGTGAAATAATCTTTTACCACATGTGTATACCTGTAAGAGACGAAAATCGCAGTCTGTTCTTAGCAAAAGGCAGCAGGTGGGACCCCTCCATCACCTCTGAAGAAACATCTCACGCTCCAAATCATGTGTCCTCCGTGGTACCATATTCAACAGTAAGAACGTTAATTGGTATCAACCATAGACATGGTAATCTAACTTTAGAGAACACTGTATACTAATTTGTGTCCTTAAGAACATCTTTATTCTAAAATTCAGATATTATAGCAAGGATGTGAATAGGTTTGCTCCTCAGAATGGCTGGGATTTGAGATTTCACCCTTAAGTTCAGAGAATATTTGTCAAGCAGTGCTTTTACTCCATGAAGTTTCCTCATCTACCCCTGGCCTTTCAGCAAAGACCACTAAAACGGAGTCAAAAATCTATTTTAAGACATAAGAGAAAAAATGAGTTTGATATAGTCTCTTTCATTAAAATCTGAGTGTGTTATCTAATTTTATGGCTCTCAAACTTCAGTGTGCATCAGAATCACCTGGAAGGTTTGGTAAAACACAGGTTGCTGGGCCCCCTCAATGAGTAGAAGTTCTGATTCAGTGGCTATGGAGTGGAGCCCCCAAATCTGCATTTCTAACAAATTCCCAGGGCATCCTGAAGGGGCTTATCTGGGGACCAGGCTGTGAGAACCACTGAGCTAACTTAATCCTTTTTTTTAGCCTCTCTGGAAGGTAATGGAATAGTAAGTACATATCAGTGATCACAATGTTGTCTGTTTCATTTGTATTGACTGATTTCTTCTCTGTCGAGTTAACAGCTAATTCCTTGAAAATCTTCATCCATAGAAATATTAACTAGCACGTATCGAATGCTGAAACAAAGGGTATCAAAATTGCTCGAATTGAGTATTAAATTTAGCCAAGGCAAAAGAGACACCACAATACATTTATAATGCTCATTGCAAGGTTAAAAACATCTTGAAGGGAAAAAGCATTTTCCTGGCCATATTCTTTAGAAAACCACTGCCATATAAATTTCGTGTTCAACAAATATTTGAGTGCCTATTTTTTCTTTTTTTTTTTTTTGAGTGCCTATTTGTACCAAGTGCTGTTGTGGGTGAAGAAGGCCCAGGTCAACGTACAAAACAGGTGAAACTCCAGTCCTCTTGGATTTTTGTAAAGGGCGAGAGATGACAAACAAACAATAACATATAAAGAATGTCAGATGAGGATTAGTGCCATGGAGAAAAGTCACAAGAGAAGCAAAGGCACAGGTGAGGGTATTAGTTTCCAGGATGGTCGACACGTTGTCAGCAAGCAGGTGACATTTGAACAAGATCGTGAGGATTTGAGGGAGTGAAGCAAGTCACATCTAGAGGAACGGCATTTAGGACAGAGGAAGCAGCAACTGCAGACGCTTGAGGTAAGTACTGCAACACGAGGTATTTTCACTTGATGACCTTCCACACTAGGTACATGGCAAATCCTTACAGGGAGTGAAGAGTAAAACTCCCTATGAGGATTTGAATGGTACCGAGGTCACAGGAGTGAGGTGGCTGGAAAAGCCAGACAGAGAAGGGAGCCAAGTGAGCACAGTGAGCGAGACTGAGCTAGTCCCTGGGGCTCGGTCCCACTGGTGACCCATCCGCACAGAGCCTGTCTCCCTAGACCAGGGCTGGGCCTTCTCCCCCTGACCCCTGTCCCCAGGGGTTGGGGACCCTCCATGTCTGGGTTCTGTGAACAGACCTCCTCAGCTTCAGAGAGACACTGGTGTCAACAGGAGGTGGGACCGTGCCGCAGGTGTCCACCTCCAAAGGGAAGAGTCATTTGGAATTTCTGGTCCTTGAGATTTTCAACAAACAAACAAACAAATGACAGACAACGTGAATGCATAGTTGACGGTGTATTAGGACAATTCAGGAACACGGACGATCAGCCAATTACAGCTGAGTCAAAGGGTCATAAGGACACTCACAGGCAAGGCCATTTTAACTTTACACAAAGAAATTTGGAGTTTTTTTAAAAACCAAGAATGCTTTCTTGAAGTCAAACTTCTATGTTGCTGAACGTAGAGGAAACAATTTCACTTGAGAAGTTTTCCAAGAATCTCAGTAGGCTGTCAGTGTTGGACAGCATTATATTTTCTCCAACATCTCAGTACAAGACCCTTAAAAAATATACCTATTGGATTCTGTTTGCTAGTATTTTGTTGAGGATTTTTGCAACTATGTTCATCAGTGATATTGGCCTGTAGTTTTCTTTCTTTCTGACATCTTTGTCTGGTTTTGGTATCAGAGTGATGGTGGCCTTGTAGAATGAGTCTGGAAGTGTTCCTTCCTCTGCTATATTTTAGAAGAGTCTGAGAAGGATAGGTGTTAGCTCTTCTCTAAATGTTTGATAGAATTCGCCTGTGAAGCCATTTGGTCCTGGGCTTTTGTTGGAAGATTTTTAATCACAGTTTCAATTTCAGTGCTTGTGATTGGTCTGTTCATATTTTCTATTTCTTCCTGGTTCAGTCTCGGCAGGTTGTGAATTTCTAAGAATTTGTCCATTTCTTCCAGGTTGTCCATTTTATTGGCATAGAGTTGCTTGTAGTAATCTCTCATGATCTTTTGCATTTCTGCAGTGTCAGTTGTTACTTCTCCTTTTTCATTTCTAATTCTATTGATTTGAGTCTTCTCCCTTTTTTTCTTGATGAGTCTGGCTAATGGTTTATCAATTTTGTTTATCTTCTCAAAGAACAAACTTTTAGTTTTATTGATCTTTGCCATCATTTCCTTCATTTCTTTTTCATTTATTTCTGATCTGATTTTTATGATTTCTTTCCTTCTGCTAACTTTGGGTTTTTTTTGTTCTCCTTTCCCTAATTGCTTTAGGTGCCAGGTTAGGTTGTTTATTCAAGATGTTTCCTGTTTCTTAAGGTAGGATTGTATTGCTAAAAACTTCCCTCTTAGAACTGCTTTTGCTGCATCCCATAGGTTTTGGATTGTCATGTCTCCATTTTCATTTGTTTCTAGGTATTTTTTTATTTCCTCTTTGATTTCTTCAGTGATCACTTCATTATTAAGTAGTGTATTGTTTAGCCTCCATGCGTTTGCATTTTTTACAGATCTTTTCCAGTAATTGATATCTAGTCTCATAGCATTAAGATCATACACCATGATCAAGTGGGGTTTATTCCAGGAATGCAAGGATTCTTCAATATATGCAAATCAATCAATGTGATACACCATAATAACAAATTGAAGGAGAAAACCCATATGATCATCTCAATAGATGCAGAGAAAGCTTTTGACAAAATTCAACACCCATTTATGATAAAAACCCTGCAGAAAGTACGCATAGAGGGAACTTTCCTCAACATAATAAAGGCCATATATGACAAACCCACAGCCAACATCATCCTCAATGGTGAAAAACTGAAAGCATTTCCACTAAGATCAGGAACAAGACAAGGTTGCCCACTCTCACTACTCTTATTCAACATAGTTTTGGAAGTTTTAGCCACAGCAATCATAGAAGAAAAAGAAATAAAAGGAATCCAAATCAGAAAAGAAGAAGTAAAGCTGTCACTCTTTGCAGATGACATGATACTATACATAGAAAATCCCAAAGATGCTACCAGAAAACTACTAGATCTAATCAATGAATTTGGTAAAGTAGCAGGATACAAAATTAATGCACAGAAATCTCTGGCATTCCTATACACTAATGATGAAAAATCTGAAAGTGAAATTAAGAAAACACTCCCATTTACCATTGCAACAAAAAGAATAAAATATCTAGGAATAATCCTACCTAAGGAGACAAAAGACCTGTATGCAGAAAATTATAAGACACTGATGAAAGAAATTAAAGATGATACAAATAGATGGAGAGATAAACCATGTTCTTGGATTGGAAGAATCAACATTGTGAAAATGACTCTACTACCCAAAGCAATCTACAGATTCAATGCAATCCCTATCAAACTACCACTGGCAGTTTTCACAGAACTAGAACAAAAAATTTCACAATTTGTATGGAAACACAAAAGACCCCGAATAGCCAAAGCAATCCTGAGAACGAGAAATGGAGCTGGAGGAATCAGGCTCCCTGACTTCAGACTATACTACAAAGCTACAGTAATCAAGACAGCATGGTACTGGCACAAAAACAGAAATATAGATCAATGGAACAGGATAGAAAGCCCAGAGATAAACCCACGCACAAATGGTCACCTTATCTTTGATAAAGGAGGCAAGAATATATAGTGGAGAAAAGACAGCCTCTTCAATAAGTGGTGCTGGGAAAACTGGACAGGTACATATAAAAGTATGAGTTAGAACACTCCCTAACACCATACACAAAAATAAGCTCAAAATGGATTAAAGATCTAAATGTAAGGCAAGAAACTATCAAACTCTTAGAGGAAAACATAGGCAGAACACTCTATGACATAAATCACAGCAAGATCTTTTTTGACCCACCTCCTAGAGAAATGGAAATAAAAACAAAAATGAACAAATGGGACCTAATGAAACTTAAAAGCTTTTGCACAGCAAAGGAAACCATAAAAAAGACCAAAAGACAACCCTTGGAATGGGAGAAAATATTTGCAAATGAAGCAACTGACAAAGGATTAATCTCCAAAATTTACAAGCAGCTCATGCATCTCAATAACAAAAAAACAACCAACCCAATCCAAAAATGGGCAGAAGATCTAAATAGACATTTCTCCAAAGAAGATATACATATTGCCAACAAACACATGAAAGAATGCTCAACATCATTAATCATTAGATAAATGCAAATCAAAACTACAATGAGGTATCTCCTCACACCGGTCAGAATGGCCATCATCCAAAAATCTAGAAACAATAAATGCTGGAGAGGGTGTGGAGAAAAGGGAACACTCTTGCACTGCTGGTGGGAATATAAATTGATACAGCCACTATGGAGAACAGTATGGAGGTTCCTTAAAAAACTACAAATAGAACTACCATATGACCCAGCAATCCCACTACTGGGCATACACCCTGAGAAAACCATAATTCAAAAAGAGTCATGTACCAAAATATTCATTGCAGCTCTATTTACAATAGCCAGGAGATGGAAGCAACCTAAGTGTCCAACATTGGATGAATGGATAAAGAAGATGTGGCACATATATACAATGGAATATTACTCAGCCATAAGAAGAAACGAAATTGAGTTATTTGTAGTGAGATGGATGGACCTTGAGACTGTCATACAGAGTGAAGTGAGTCAGAAAGAGAAAAACAAATACCATATGCTAACACATATATATGGAATCTAAGAAAAAAAAAAAGACGGGAATAAAGACACAGACCTACTAGAGAATGGACTTGAGGATATGGGGAGACGGAAGTGTAAGCTGTGACAAAGTGAGAAAGTGGCATGGACATATATACACTACCAAACGTAAAATAGATAGCTAGTGGGAAGTAGCCGCATAGCACAGGGAGATCAGCTCGGTGCTTTGTGACCACCTAGAGGGGTGAGATGGGGAGGGTGGGAGGGTGGGAGACGCAAGAGGGAAGAGATATGGGAACGTATGTATAACTGATTCACTTTGTTATAAAGCAGAAACTAACACACCATTGTAAAGCAGTTATACTCCAATAGAGATGTTAAAAAAAAAAAAACAACAAACCTAAAGTAGTGGTCTGTGCCGCCGTGTTGGACGAGTTAGCTGCTATTTTAGGTTAGAAGACCCGACCCCGGGGCTCTGTCCTCACCCCTCTTCTGGTCTCTGTCTATAGTCACACGGTTGGTGACGTCTCTCCTGTGGAGCCACATGACTACCTATTTGACAGCTCCATGTGGGCGTCTAATGATCAGTGTCTCCAAAACTGAGACTCTGAACACCCCTCCCCAAGCCCACCCCACCCCCAGCCTTCCCAGTCTCGGATGCTGGCAAGCCCATCCGTTGCATGGTCCGGGGACCCCTCTCATTCTGTCACAGCCCACATCCAACCCACCAGCAAGGCCTGCTGGCCCTGCTTCCAATAACCCAGAATCTGCTCCCTTCTCAACACCCCTACAACTGCCAGGCCTACCCACAACGTTCAAAGAGAGGCTCACAAACATATTTCTCAATATTTTAAAGGTATAAAGCAAACCATTAAACTTAAGAAGTCTTCTTTCTTGAGAAATACATCTTCCAAAGGATGTGGAGGCCCAGAGTTTATAGAAGTCCGAGACTCCTTGGATCTCTGTGATAGAATGCCATCAGCTGAGGGTGGCAGCGGTAGCCCCAGCCCTGACCAGCTCCCCTCCCCACCCTGGCCCCGTGTGCACACACATGCACACATGCGGACACAGGTGGACATACACAGGCTCCACCCACACGCGGTCCCAACAGCTGCCCTGGCCACTAGCAGGCTCCCGGCATGCACGCCGCCTGCATGCTCTTCCTGTGTTATGGTTGCTATGGAAAAGTTTGTTTCTTTCATCTTATTTCACGTGTTCGGTTTGCTATACTTTATTGCTCTTTTCCTCCTCTTTTTTAATCTTTGAATAGATCAAAAGTTCTCTGCTATCCCTGAAAGTTATACATTCTTCTCTTATTCTTCTTACATTTACATCTGACTTTTTCAGAGTTTCGCTTATGCTTTTATTACCCTATCACTGTTTCAAGGTTATGATTATGTCTTTTCTCGGGATAACTGAAGAACTTCAGCATTCTCTCATGTGGTGGGTAAGAATCCAGGGATTTGGGTTTGGGGTGATAGATTTGTGCTTCTAGTCTTTGGAATGTGTGCATGTGTGTGTACCAAGTATTCTACACTGGGGGGTGTGAGCACCCCAAATTCCATGCCAGCCTATAAGCCCACGGAAGATTTTGTCAGTCCATAGGATGGGGTGCTGTCCAGCTTTGCCTGGGCACCAGCTCTCTGTACCCAGGGAGCAGCTCCTGCAAGAGGCCTGCTGCAGGTGAAGTGAGGGTCTGCAGGGGACACGGAAAAAACTCAAGTCCACTCCCTGCAGGACCTCTGCCTCTTCTACTCAGGGACCCCTTCTCTTCCCAAATTGGGATCCAACCACTTCTAGTTCCCACCTTATTTTATTGGCTTATTTTAGGAAAAGAGCAATGCTCTGAATTTATGAAGTGTTGTCTCTCTCTCCTGGGATCTGCAGAGTTGGGTTGTAGGGAAAGCGGTGGCTATATTACTTTCATATCTCTCCCACATGAACACTTTATAAAACAAATGTATGTGACCCACAGGGTACTGGGGATGAAACCATTAAGTAGCAATACCTTCAAACTACTCTGTCAGTGAGGGAGAATTTAATGTCACTATCCAAGAAGTATTACGACAATCTTGTCCTGAGAAATCTATTTCAAAATCAGACTTACTCAAAAGACATTAAAACGCCCACCCCCGCACCCCATCAGTTTGATGGAGAAGATGCAGGAAGGGGCACCCTTAGATGACAGACTGGACCTCAGCACAGCAAAACACAGATCCACTCGACCAGCAAATACGTGGACTCATTTTGCGGGAACACAACGCCTTCCTGGAGGTATTATTGATAAGGGTACTGATAAGGGCTACCCTAAATGGATGTCTGGGGAAGTATGTAGATATGCAAAGACTAAGGACTTTCTACAGATACTTCCCAAATGTTTCACTTTTCCCCACTAAGTCAAGAGTTAAAACAAGCAAACCTCCCAGGTCATACATCTGTCTGGAAGGGCAAGATCCTCCCACCTCTTGGAATCCTAACTTGGGAGGTCCAAGCAGCCCATCTTCAAGAAGGTTGTCTTCACAAAACCATTCAGCCCGGGTGTGTCATGCACCCTAATGCAGGGCCCAGCAGCGAGCATTTTGATTAAAGTGCAGAATTCCATGCAGCATTGGAAGGAATGGTGTTGAGATGAACAAAGTAGCTCTTTACTGTGAACACTGGAGGAAGGTGTGGACTCGTCTCTGCCAATTATAAGAGTGCAGAAAATAATACAGGAAACGTAAAGTCTGTTGCATAAATGAGAAAGCCTGTTTTTGTTGTGATTTGCTGTCATATTCAAATCACAGAGAGGAGTTTGTAGGAAGCGCTCCCAGCTGAGTGGGAGTGACCACTCTCAGGAGTGACCGTGTGTGTTGGGAGGCCCTCAGCTGGACACTGTGAGTGGGCATCTCGGGTGGGACACCACACACAGGGTCATGGAGCCCAGTCACACTGGCTCCCAAGCACCAACTGGTAAATACACAGGAATTCTGTGACTGGGTTGTTAAACTGTTTGTAGTTTGACATTGGCCATGATTGGAATATTTACACCACAGAAATCAGCAAATGCTACAAATCAGAGCTTCTTTTCTTTTTTACTCCCGAAAGCCCATGTTTTCACGTGAACCAATATCTTAGCAATAATGCCACGACATTTCTCCCTTAGAAAGAAATGAGCTGCAATGAATTTAAGTGAACAATAAGAAAAGTTTAGATATGGAAAGACAGCTTGCCTTTCGTCCTGCTGCTTCAAGAACTAAAAGTACACAGTTTAATATATTTTGTACTTACTGTACAAGATTAGATTCATTGACATATTGTAGTGAATTCTACTAATTCCACATTACTAAAGTCCACGATGTTTTATTATGAAACAGATCTACCCATTATCATATTTTAAATAGCATATTTTCATTTGATGATTCTCAACCACTTATTTAAAAAATGTTCATTTATACTACAGCAACAAACTCCAGGAGAAGAAATGTAAAAGTTAGAGCATTATTATGGGATGACCATATTTTTCAGGGGAGGTAAACGAAAGGGAATAAATACATCAAACTCATCACCTTCAGTTTATTCACCACACAATAAAATGCCATAAGAATTTTGGAAAGGTGCCTGGTAATGTTTTCAAGTCTACAGATGTGAGGATTCAGATCTTATATTGAACTGAATTATGAAATTGGATTATAATTGGATTATGAAAGATTCTGCATATTTTTATAGATTATTTCAAAATTATGGCAATAATTTTCAGCATAAATATTAACCAGCCAACGTTTGGTTTCCTACTATTTCAGAAGAACTTTCCATGAAACCTAATGTGTCTTCAAAGTCCATCCAGTGGAGAAGGAGCAGAAAGGCAGCAGACCCGAAAGCTGCTGATCTGAGTTAGCAGAGAAAGTTAGAAAGGCCTCCAGCAGCCTTGCACGAAGTGCTCGTCAGCCTCCTAGCAGCTCAGACTCAGCGAGGGGCAGGAGGCACCAACCCAATAGAGCATAAGGACAGGCTAGTAATTAGGGAAAGAACAAGGGATAGGGAAAGAACAAGGGAGTAACTCCTCAGTTAGCAGTTTCCCAGCTGAGATGAGAGTCAGTGAAAGACAGAAACCCGCTCCTCTGACTCATCTACAGCATTTTAAGGCCACAGCACTCACGCTACTGAATGCAAGTTGGATTTAGCATGGAGAGTAAACTGGGACACAAAAGCACATATAGGAGTTTTTCCCACTTATCATTTCACAAATTATCCTGGTCAGATAGACCTGGGCATCAAAAAGCCTACACTCAGAAGAAAGGTGCAGTCAAAATCACAAGGGAGTGAATAAAATAGATTTACTGACTTCGTAACATCAGGAATGGTCCTAGACCCAGATAAAGATGTAGAATAATTATCTGAGCAAGAAAGCTGCACACCTTAGACTAAGTGAAGGGCATCAGGACTCCAGTTACAATCCCAGGGCAGCTGCAAGAATTAGGTTAAGTGTTCAAGTAATTTTATTCCTGGCATAAATTTTTACATACTGAGTAATGTCTGAAAGAACATTCCAAATTTATTCTAGAAAAAAAAAGGAGTTTTGTTTAGGTGCAAGGAAAGTTGCAGTAAGGGACTGGAGAAAAAAGAGCAAACACAAATGTAAAAGAGATGTTCAGAAAAGCCTTCACGCTTGCACCTTATCCTGTGTGGACTGTCAGCTGAAGGTTACTGTGTTCTGTCTGCTGATGAGGAAACTTAGTCTGATCTCAACAGTTTTCTAATTCATATAAACTATTCCCAGTGTGCTAAGGCCACAGCACCCTATGATGGAGGCAAGTGATAGAGTTTATATTTAGTGCCAGACCTGCTGTGGGTTTTCTCTCTCTGCTTTTTCCATTTTCTGGGATATTTTAAAGGTAAGTTAGAAAGAACAAATAACATGCTGTTTCCTGCTCCAGATTACTCCCATGAAGTCCACTACAAATTTTATTTCTTAAGAAATAATGCCTGATTCAAAAGGGCTTGGAAGTGTATTTATATTCTGCACACAGTGTGACAGAGCAAGTAACACTGAAGTTGAGTCACAGTTTCAAGTGAGAAACTCTTAAGTCACACCACCCTAAGCTTCAAATGGTGTTAGGTTTACATACAGGAAGTTGAAGGGAGAATGGGGTTTTGCAGACGTTTTTTGATCATTTCTGTTCCAAGAGGAAACATATTTTTCTATGTCCTGATTGCAAACAACTGGGCTGAAAACTCAAAATGTACCATCCTCGTCTGCCCTAGAGATAAGATATCACCTGAGATGACGAGAAAGTGTTAATATTTCATCAACTCAACAAACTACTGTGGAGCATCTGTTTTGTGACTGTCATCCTGCCAGGTGCTAGAGTTACATAAAGAAAAGAAACATATTTACTCCTCCCAGGGACTTAGAGACTGCTGAAGAGACATCTGAAATAATTATTACAATATAGTCTGTGTTATTCCGGTACAGCCTGGAGAGTGCAATGCTCAAGGTGTGCACATAATGATGAGGTGTGTGTGTACTTACTTGACGTACCTTTTGCTCAACTGCAGAGAAGTCTAGGAGCCAAGGAATTAGACAAGAATAAAATCAATGATTTGATTACTCTTAACTGTGTCAATTCGGAGGGAAAATAATAGGAGAGGTTTTTAAAATTTCATAAGTCCGTATGCAAAAAGCATCCTGGGAATATAGAGGGAAACCCACGTGGTCTACAGAAGTTCTGGGGAGAATGTTCTGGAGAAATGATATTTCCATTAAGACTTAAAGTGGGAGTTTGCCAGAGAACTGAGGGGGAAAATGGTCACAGGGGCAAGATTAAAAAAATGTAAAGTTGTTTGAAATGGTCTGGCAAGTTGGGGATGACAAGCAGTTCTGCTGCTAGATCACAAAATGCAAGGTCTTGCCCAACAGCAGATGGCAGCCTCTGAAGGAGACAGGACCTGGAAGCCAACCAGGCCGGGGACCAATCCCACCTATGAGCCCATCCACAGTAGTCAGCCCAGCCACAACAGAAGGGCCAACCCAACCCACATAGGGTTGCACCTGTAGAGCAAATAGCTCTGGTGACCAGAGGTGAGTGTGCTGCTGGGCCCCACAGGACATCTCCTATATAAGACCACTTCTCCAAGGTCAGAAAACATAACTGACCTACACAATGTAAACTAATAAACACAGAGAATTAATCAAAATGAGGCTACAAAGGAATATGTTCCAAATGAAGGAACAAGATAAAACCCCAGAAGAGCTAAGTGAAATGGAGATAAACAGTCTACCCTCAAAAAAGTTCAAGGTAATGACCATGAAGATGTTCAATGAACTTGGGAGAAGAATGGATAAACGCAGTGA
Source organism: Stenella coeruleoalba (assembly GCF_951394435.1). Classification (NCBI taxonomy): domain Eukaryota; kingdom Metazoa; phylum Chordata; class Mammalia; order Artiodactyla; family Delphinidae; genus Stenella; species Stenella coeruleoalba. The sequence goes on along the minus strand of NC_137155.1, from coordinate 6,011,999 downwards.
GAAGTTTACCAATGACTTAGAAAATATAAAGAAGAGCCAAACTGAGTGAAAGATACAATTACTGAAATAGAAAATATGCTAGAAGGAATTAACAGTAGATTAGATGATACAGAGGAACAGATGAGCAAACTGGAAGACAGAGTAGTGGAAATCACACAAGCCACACAGGAAACAGAAAAAAGGATTAAAAAAAAAACTAAGGACAGATTAAGAGACTTCTGGGACAACATTCAGCATACTAACATTCACATTATAGGGGTCCCAGAAGGAGAAGAGAGAGAGAAAGGGGCAGAGAGCATATTTTAAGACCTAATAGCTGAAAATGTCCCTAAACTGGGAAAGGAAACAGACATCCAGGTTCAGAAAGCACAGAGAGTCCCAAACAGTATCAATCCAAAGAGCACCACCCAAGACATATTGTAATTAAAATGATAAAAATTAAAGATAGAGAGAAAATATTAAAAGCAACAAAGGAAAAGTGACTAGTTACATGCAAGGGAACTCCCATAAGACTGTCAGCTGGCTTTTCAGCGAAACTTTGTAGGTCAGAAAGGAGTAGCATGATATATTTAAGTGATGAAAGGAAAAAACTTACAACTGAGAATACTCTACCCAGCAAGGTTATCATTCAGATTTGAAGGAGAGATAAAGAGTTTTACAGACAAGCAAAAGGTAAAAGAAACTGGCTTTACAAGGAATGTTAAAGGAACTTCTCTAAGTGAAAAAGACAAGACCACAACTAAAATATGAACATTATAAGGGGAAAAATCTCATTGGTAAAGGCAAATATATGGTAAAGGTAGTAGATCAAACACTTATAAAGCTAGTAGGAAGGTTAAAAAAAAAGTAGTAAAATCATCTATATCCACAATACAAAACAAAATAACACAACACAAAACAGAATAATACAAAACAAAAATATGTAAATATGATGTCCAAAACATTATTTTGGGTGGGGAGTAAAGATGTAGGGTAGTTAAAATGCATTTGAAATTAAGAGATCAGCACTTAAAATAACTATATATATATATATATATATATATATTTTTTTTTTACAGATTGTTATACATAAACCTCCTGGCAACTACAAACCAAAAATCTGTAATAGATACACACACAAAAAAGAGAAAAGGATCCAAACATAACACTAAAGATAGTTATCAAATCACAAGGGAAGAGAGCAAAAGAAGAAAGGAGCAGTGACCAAAAAAGTCTATAAAAACAACCCCAAAATAACTTTAAAAAATGGCAATTGGGCTTCCCTGATGGTGCAGTGGTTGAGAGTCCACCTGCCGATGCAGGGGACACAGGTTCGTGCCCCAGTCCGGCAAGATCCCACATGCTGCAGAGCGGCTGGGCCCGTGAGCCATGGCCGCTGAGCCTGCGCATCCGGAGCCTGTGCTCCACAGCGGGAGAGGCCACAGAAGTGAGAGGCCCACATACCACACACACACACACAGAAAAATGGCAATAAGTACATACCCATTAATAATTACTTTAAATGTAGACAAACTAAATGCTTCAATCAAAAGACACAGACTGGCTGAATGGATACAAAAACAAGACCCATATATATGCTGCCTACAAGGGATTCACTTCACATCTAAAGACACACACAGACTGAAAGTGAGGGGATGGAAAAAGTTATTTCATGCAAATGGAAATGAAAAAAAAGCTGTAGTGGCAATACTTATATCAGACAAAATAGACTTTAAAATAAAGACTGTTACAGGAGACAAAGAAGGACATTACATAATGATTGAGGGATCAATCCAAGAAGAATATATAACAATTGTGTGTGTGTATATATATATATACACACACACACACACACACACACACACACACACACACACACACACACACACAACATAAAAGCGCCTAAATACTAACACAAAGAAAGAAATTGACAGTAACCCAATAATAGTAAGGGGACTTTAACACCTCAATTACATCAATGGACAGATGGTCCAGATAGAATATCAGTAAGGAAACAGTGGCTTAAAAGGACACATTAGATCAGATGGACTTTATAAATACATATAGAACATTACATCCCAAAGCAGCAGAATACACATTCTTTTCAAGTGCACATGGAATATTCTCCAGGACAGATCACATACTAGGATGCAAAACAAGTCTCAAATTTAAGAAGACTGAACTCATATCAAGCATCTTTTCTGACCACAATGCTATGAGACTGGAAATCAACTATAAGAAAAAACCTGCAAAAAAAAAAAAAAAACCAAACAAACAAACAAAAACTCATGGAGCATAAACGAGATGCTACTAAATAGTCAATACATCACTGAGGATCAAAGAGGAAATTAAAAAACACCTATAGACAAATAAAAATGAAAACACAACTATCCAAAATCTACGGTATGCCGTAAAATTATTTCTAAAATGAACGTTTATAGTGACACAGGACTACCTCAGGAAACAAGAAAAATGTCAAATAAACAACTTAGCCTTACACCTAAAGGAACTAGAAAGAGAAGAACAAACAAAAAACAAAAGTTAGTAGAAGAAGAAACAAAGATCAGAGCAGAAATAAATGAAATACAGACTAAAGCAAAATAGAAAAGATCAATGAAATTAAGAGCTAGTTCTTTGAAAAGATAAATGAAATTGATAACCCTTAGTTAGACTCATCAAGAAAAAAAGAGAGGTCCCAAATCAATAAAATCAGAAATGAAAAGGGAGAAGGTACAACAAACACCACAGAAATACAAAAGGATCAGAAGATTACTATGAACAACTGTATGCCAATAAAATGGACAATCTAGAAGAACTGAACAAATTCCTAGAAATATACAATATCCCAAGACTGAATCAGGAATAAATAAAAAATATGACCAGTAAAGAAATTGACTCAGCAATTAAAAACTCCCAAGAAACAAAAGTCCAGGACCAGACAGCTTCACAGATGAATTCTACCAAATATTTAAAGAATTAATGCCTATCCTTCTCAAACTATCCCACCAAATTGAAGACGTCTGTACTCATTCTAGGAGGTCAGCATCACCCTGATACCATAACCAGACAAAGACACTACAATAAAAGAAAATTACAGTCCAGTATCACTGATGAACATAGATACAAAAATCCTCAACAAAATATTAGCAAACTGAATTCAACAATACTGTAAAAGGGTCATACACCATGATTAAGTGTGATTTATCCTATGGATGCACGGAAGTTTCAATATTCACAAATCAGTGTGATACACCATAGTAACAAATGAAAGAATAAAAATCATATGATCATCTCAATAGATGAAGAAAAAGCTTTTGACAAAATTCAACATGCATTTATGATAAAAGCTCTCAACAAAGTGGGTATAGAAGAACATACCTCAACATAATAAAGGCCAAATATGACAAACCTACAGCCAACACCATACTCAATGGTGGAAAGCTGAAAGCATTTCCTCTAAGGTCAGGAACAAAACAAGGATGCCTCCTCTGGCCACCTTTATTCAACATAGTATTGGTAGTCCTAGACACAGCAGTCAGACAAGAAAAAGAAATAAAAGGAATCCAAATTGGAAAGGAAGAAGTAAAACTGTCACTATTTGCAGATGACGTGATAATATACATAGAAAATCCTAAAGACGTCACCCCAGAACTATTAGAAATACAATTGCATCTAAAAGAATAAAATACCTAGGAATACATCTAATTAAGTAGGTAAGAAACCCGTATTCAGAAAACCATAAGATGCTGATGAAAGAAACTAAAGACAACACAAACAAGTAGCTTTCTACTTGTCATGGATTGGAAGAATTAATATTGTTAAAATGACCATACTACCTAAGGCAAACTATAGATTCAATGCTATCCCTATCAAAACACCAATGGCATTTTTCACAGAACTAGAACAAATACTTTTAAAATTTGTAAGAAAACACAGAAGACTTTGAATAGCTAAAACAATCTTTTTTTTTTTTTTTTTTTTGTGGTACGTGGGTCTCTCACTGTTGTGGCCTCTCCCACTGCGGAGCACAGGCTCTGGACGTGCAGGCTTAGTGGCCATGGCTCACGGGCCCAGCCACTCCGTGTCATGTGGGATCTTCCCGGACTGGGGCACGAACCCGTGTCCCCTGCATTGGCAGGCAGACTCTCAACCACTGTGCCACCAGGGGAGCCCCAAAACAATCTTGAGAAAGAAGAACAAAGCTGGAAGTGCCATGCTTCCTGATTTCAAACTATACTACAAAGCTATAGTAATCAAAACAGTATGATTCTGGCACAAAAAAACCAGACAAATAGATCAGTGGAACAGAACAGAGAGTACCGAAATGAACCCACACTTTTATGGCCAATTAATCTATGACAAAGGAGGCATGAATACACAATGCAGAAAATAAAGTCTCTTTGATAAATGATGTTGGAAAAACTGGACAGCTACATGCAAAAGAATCAAACTGGACTGCTTACTCACACTGCACACAAAAATAAACTCAAAATATATTAAAGACTTAAATGGAAGGCCTGAAACCATAAAACTCCCAGAAGAAAGCATAGGCAATATACTCTTTGATGTCAGTCTTAGCAATATGTTTTTGGAATATCTCCCCTCAGGCAAACAAAAACAAAAAGAAACAAGACTACATCAAACCAGAAAGCTTTTTCACAGAGAAGGAAACTATCAACAAAAGGAGGCCACTACTGAATGGCAGGATGACATATCTGTTAAGGGATTAACATCAAAAATATGCAAAGAACTCATACAACTCACCTTCAGAAAAAAAATAAAAACCTGATTAATAAATGGGCAGAGGACCTGAATGGACATTCGCCCAAACAAGATATACAGATGGCCAATAGACACAAAGAAAGATGTACAACATCACTAATCATTAGGGAAATGAAAATCAAAACCACAATGAGGTATTACCTTATACCTCAGAATGGCTATTATCAAAAAGACAACAAATAAAAAGTGTTGGCAAGGATGGGGAAAAAAGGGAACTCTCATGCACTGTTGGTGGGAATGTAAATTGGTGCAGCCACTATGGAGAACAGTATGGAGCTTCCTCAAAAAATTAAAAATAAAACTAACATACAATCTACCAATCCCACTTCTGGGTATTTTTCCAAAGAAAAGGAAACACTAACTGGAAAATATATATGCACCCCTATGTTCATTGCAGCATTACTCACAAAGTACAGAAGTAACCTAAGTGCCCATAAATAGATGAATGGATAAAGAAGATGTGAGATATATATATATATATATAGGTATATATATAATGGACTATTATTCAGCCATAAAAAAGAATGAAATCTTGCCATTTACAACAACATGGATGAACCTACAGGGTATTATACTAAGTGAAATAATAAGTCAGAGAAAGACAAATACATATGGTTGCACTTATATGTGGAATCTAAAAAACAAAACAAATGAACAAACATAAAACAGAAAGTCATCAATACGAAAAAAAACAGGTGGTTTCTAGAGGGGAGGGAAGTAGCTAAGGGCAGAGCCTTTATTGTAGGGACTTTATTATCTGATCTTAAAGAAAATGTGAAAATATGCACAGATGTAGATATACAAAGTTAGGGGACAGACATTTGAAAGTAATCATGCCTCTTGTTCTCAACTTCCTTTAAGAGGTAGGATGGAAAGTAACCTGCTAAAGTTGATAAGGGCTGTTGAGAAGGAGACTTAAGGAGAATAAATGCAAAGGAAAAGTTCCTGAAGGAAATTAAGTGTTACTCCAGTGAACACGTGACTCATAAGAAAGCAAAACAGCCTTACTGCTGATATGGAGAAAGTTTTAGTGGTCTGGATATAAGAAAAAAACCAGCCACAACATTCCCTCAATCCAAAGGCTAATCCAGAGCGAGGCCCCAACTCTCTCTTTGATTCTATGAAGGCTGAGCGAGGTGAGGAAGCTGCAGAAGAAAAGAAGAAAAGTCAGAAGCTAGCAGAGTTTGGTTCATGAAGTTTAAGGAGAGAAGCCAACTCCATAACATGAAAGTGCAAGATGAAGCAGCAAGTGCTGATGTAGAAGCTGCAGCAGGTAATCCAGAAGATCTAGCTCAGATAATTCATGAAGGTGGCTACACAAAACAACAGATTTCCACTGTAGACAAACAGCCTCATATTGAAAGAAGATGCCATCTAGGACGTTCATAGTTAGAGAGGAGAAGTCAATGCCTGGCTTCAAAGGACAGGCCAACTGTCTTGTTAGGGGCTAATGCAGTTGGTGACTTTAAGTTGAAGCCAATGATCCTTTACCATTCCTAAAATCCTAGGGTCCTTAAGGATTATGTACTCTGCCTGTGCTCTATAAATGGAACAACAAAGCCTGGATGACAGCACACCTGTTTACAACAAGGTTTACTGAATATTTTAAACCCACTGTTGAGACCTACTGCTCAGAAAAAAAGATTCTTTTCAAAATATTGCTGCATTGACAATGCACCTGGTCACCCAAGAGCTCTGATGGAGATGTATAATGAGATTAATTTTGTTTTCATGCCTGCTAACACAACATCCATTCTGTAGCCTATGGATCAAGGATTAATTTTGACCTTCAAGTCTTATTAGTTAAGAAATGCACTTTGTTAGGCTATAGCTGCCATAGACAGTGAATCTTCTGATGGACCTGGACAAAGTCAACTGAAAACGTCTGGAAAGGATTTACTATTCTAGAGGCCATGAAGAATATTAGTGATTCATGAGAAGAGGTCAAAATATCAACATTAACAGGAGTTTGGAATAAGTTGATTCCAACCCTCATGGATGATTTTGAGGGGCTCAAGACCTCAGTGGAGGAAGTAACTGCAGATGTGGTGGCAACAGCAAGAGGAATAGAATTAGAAGTGGAGCCTGAAGGAATGGTGACTGAATTGCTGCCATCTCATGATAAAACATTAATGGATGAGGAGTTGCTTCTTATGTACGAACAAAGAGAGTGGTTTCTTGAGATGGAATCTACTCCTGGTGAAATGCTGTGAAGATTGTTGAAATGACAACAAAGGATTTAGAATATTGCATAAACTTAGTTGATAAATCAGTGGCAGGGTTTGAGAGAATTGGCTCCAATTTTGAAAGAAGTTCTACTGTCAATAAAATGCTCTCAAACAGCATTGAGTGCTACAGAGAAATTATTCATGAAAGGAAGAGTCAATCGACGCAGCAAACTTCATTGTTGTCTTGTTTTAAGAAATGGCCACGGCCACCCCAGCCTTCAGCATCCACCATCCTGATCAGTCAGCAGCCACCAACACCAAGGCAAGACCCTCCACCAGCACAAACATTATGCCTCGCCAAAGGCTCAGATGATGGTTAGCATTTTTAAGCAATAAAGTATTTTTTAAGATATGTTCGTTGTTTTTTTTAAGCATAATGCTATTTCACACTTAATCGACTTCAGTATAGCATAAAAATAACTTTAATACACACTAGGACTTGCCTTATTGCAATACTCACTCTACTGCAGTGGTCTGGAACCGAACTCACAATATCTCTGAGGTATGTCTGTACTCAGTCGCTCAGATTTGGAATAGAGAGGACAGATTTGAGCATGGATACACGACTAAATTCTACCAGGCAGGTGTTGAGTGAAGACAGGAGTGGGAACCAAGAGTGCTGTTGGATCTAGTGTGAATGAAGGAGGAGGGGGCAGGCCAGGCCTATGAGCCTTGGGAAACAGAGATTTAAGATATCTCTAGGAAGCTGAAGCCCTGGAAACTGAAGGAATAAAACCTAGTATTTCAGAGGTTGACTAGTTCATAGTGATAAGTTACAGTGTGTGGCCATGAAAGTAAAGAAAAAAGGGGATAGTGGTTATTGGAGTTGAGAATTATTCAAAAGAAAACGCTTATTTTCCTCCCTCTCCTGCTCACATGAGAAGGGACAGAACCCCTCCTTCACCCCCTGGTAGTGAACAGGAGTAGGGTGAACATTTTGGTCCCTTTCCCTTTTCCTTACTCACTGCTCTCTTTGGGAGGAGGAATCTTATTTGATCACTGAGCTCAATGGAAGCTAGGTTCACTGGTCCATATTTCCAGGGGCCGCCTTGCTGTCTTGTGATGTGGGTGACACTGGCCCATGTTCTCTGCTTCGTGCTCCCTCGTGCTAGGTGACAGCGCCTGCGCTTGGGTGAATAGTCAAGACTGTGTTCATGCCAAGGTCTGCACTTGTGGGGGAAGACAGAAGCCACAATTTAACCTCAGTTCCAAACTGCACTCTCCCCCTCCCACACCCCAAGTCTTAGTCATAACAGAACAAACATATCTTGACTCCTTATTGTTTAGAAACTCCTGCTGGGAAGGGAATGAATGACTTATGTTCCCTACGTTTTAGTAAGGAGGTCAAGGCATTTTGAGGCTAGGATCTGGATAGGTTATCCATCTGAGTGGTGGTGGGTACTGATAACCCAGAGTGATGGCAGGACTTTGGGAGGAAAAAAAAAAAAAACTTGGAGCCAGATACCAGATTTTCTATAAATGCAGCAGAATTACTAGACATCTGATAAATGGTAGAAATGAGGTGGGGCAAATATGTTGGTTGTGAGGGGCAAGACCCTCAAAGGAGCAAAAGTATCTATGAGAATGGGCAGTAAATGACCTTAAGGTGACACTGGGGATGAAAAGGAATGTTGGCCTCACCTTTTGGCTCTGAGTGTGGGAGGATGAGCAGCCTCTATTCGAGTTGGCTGCTAGGGACTCTTCATCCTCAGGAGAGAGGCGGGTTTCAGGGAAGGCCAGAGGGTGTCACTTCTGCAAAGAGTTTCATGATGCAGAAGAGTTTGTTTACCACATTTGTGGTTCCAGAGGGAAGAGTGAAAAATTCAGAATTATAAATTCTTACCATTTTTATATCCTTGAGAGCAGAGGGTGTGAATTTTTATTGTATTCCCACTGCTGAATAGAGTACCAGACATATAGTAGGCACTAGTGAATATCTGCAGGATGAATGGATGAATGAGTGAGCCTATGAATGAAGAGCGATAAGGCAATCAGACTACAAATAGAGGAGGTGACTACAGGTTTAGACTAAGAAAGGAGACCTAAGACATGTGACACTAAAGACACTAAGAAATGTGAAGCACGGTCGGGATTAATTTGGCTCAATGTATTAAGCACAATTGAATTAGAACTGTCTTGGTGTGAGTCAGGAGAGGCCCATGGAAAGTGACTTTCTCTGCAGGTGGTGAGCACAGGCTCAGCTCTGGGGTGGCTGAAGGTTCCAAGCTCCCTTGAAAGTAAGAGGAATCCCAGGGCTCCAGCCTCTGTTCTAGGAGTCACACTGGGGAAGGGCTGGCCAGTAAATAAAGGCCTAAAGCAAAGGTGAATCAGAGACCATATCCCAGACAAAGGGAGGCTGTGTATGTAGCAATGTAGAGCATCAAGCCCAAAGAAGTTGAAACAGGAATTTTAAGTAAAGGAAGGCAAAACTGGAATCAGTGGTTTGAGGAGCCAGGAGAGTTTCCCTTGACCAGCACCCCTTTTTTACAGGTCAAGAGGAAGTGGGACTGCTGGTCTTCAGATCACTGCTTTCCCAGTAGACTGAGTCCTGGTCAGGCATTTCATTGTTAGGGTCCACACCCCCAGAATACAATACAGTACTCCCCACTCCACTGACACTACAGTAAGGATGTGTTGCAGGAAAGGAGGAGGGTTACTAAAGTTAGACAAGCCCCCAGATGTGAGAGTCTCATTACCTGAAGAGCCCCTAGAAGTTGCCCAGCTGATGTGAGAGGTGGTATGTCAATGCCTGGAGAAGAGCCAGAAGGCATGTCTAGGTCCAGAGGCCAGTCAGCACGATGCCTGTGCTGTTCCTTTCCAGGTGGGTCGTACGAGGGAAGCCATACTCAGTGGACTGGTGTGAGAGGTGCTAGAGCGTGGGGCTTTTGTTTGAGCAGGAGAGTGGGAGCCAGAGCTGGAAGGAATGGAGCGTTCCAGGTAGAAGGATTGGAGAGCTGCGTCTGAGTTATGATGTGGTAAGAGAGATGGAGAAATGGCAGCACGGGGGCTCTTTAGGTGACCGAGTGGTAAATCCCACTGGATTTGGGGCAAGAGACACTAAGTGACCTTGAAGAGAAGGAAAACAAATGTACGATTAGGAAATAGGTATCCAGGGGCAGAAGGTCTTGTTGGCACATGGTTCAGAAAAGACTGAAGAAGTGGATAAGAAGTAGGAGAAATAGCTCAGTAGGCCAAGCACTCGCCTTGGGAAAGGATTCTACCACTGTTGCTATCAGAAAGAGGCGTGGTTATACAAGGTGAGTGGACTGAAGATAAAATGAGAATAGCTATTTCACAGGAAGCTGTAGAAAATCCAGGGCAAAAGCTGGTCCCTTGAAATTAATCAAGGGGTTCTAAATTAAAATTTTGCCTTGGAATAATGCAAAACAACATACGGAAGCAAAATTGTTTGAAAAAAATGGGTGTAAAAACAGAAAATAAGACTGAACGTTATGATCCATCTTCAACCACTTGAATGTTTTTGGTCAATGGTGTTTATGTATGAGGTGGAACTAGGCAGAGGCATGACAGAATGTGTTAGGATTAGAATCCTCTTGCCTCCATAGCGGTATACTTTTTAATGGGCTGGGTTCATTGAAAATATTTCCTTCCTTCTTATTTGAATTCCACCTTTCAACTTAGGCAGTTTTTCCATAGTTTATTCATAGCTAAAAACTTTTTTTTTTCATTTTCACCAAGAATTTTATTGAACAAGTTATTTTACCCTTTTGTTCCACTACCTTCTGCCAGTTTTCAGGCAACTTCATAATTCCATCGTCCCAAAACTTTTTACCTTTTTTGAGCAAAGAACTGGTCTAGGTCATAGCTAAAAACTTTTATCTATGATTGTTTCTTCTTTTATTTGGGGTTATCTTCCAAGTACTAAGTTGCCTGATACACAAACAACAATTCCATTCTATTTGGCCACCAAAAATGTTCTGAAAAAGTGGTGAATCTGCGCAACCAGACAGAACCTAATTAAGAATATAAAATGTCTTCTAGCCACTTATCCTATAATATTGTGATGTAATTCAAGCCATTTCTTGTTTTATGAGCTATGGTTATACAACACGTAACAGTCTACCCCTCCTACGAGAGAAATTCAAGATCACTTCCTTGAGGTCAGCGACTCCTCTTGCTTTTTGGTTCTTAAATTGAAGGCTGAGTAAAGTTCAGAGCTGCCGTCATAAGGGAAGAAAGTAAACCAAGTTCAGAGTTCAGTGACTGAGGAAATAGTCCAGATTCTACCGAGTTCAGATTCCTTTCCACAGCCTTCCAGTCTAAAGTGCTGACTTTCGCCCTTGTATGTGAGAAAAAGGCCTGGGCCTGGGAAACCTTCTCCTCTGGAAACATCCCCCCAACACCTTGTGCTAAGTCAGGGATTCATGGAAGGGTAGACATTTCGTAAATGCGAATGCCTTGCCAGTAAGTCTAAACCTGCAGTTACCACCTCAACGTGAACAAATCGATTAGAAGTATGAGCGTTCTTTCTTCCTAACAACTGCTTGAGATCCGTGGGCTCAGGGAAAGGAGACCCAAGCAGAGCAGTAACCAACCTGCGTGGCTGAGAGGAGGCTTCCGTCATGGAGGGCAGCACCCACCCCTGGGGCGGGGGGCGAAGAGGAAGTGATGGGGAAGCAGGACAGGGGCGCAGGATGCTGGGGAGGAGGTGCCGCACACATGCTTTCCTGTAATTTGCAATCCTGCTCCGAGGGCCCCGTTGGCCACATGTCATAGTACAGGTGTGACTTAATATGGGAATTCGTCATTTTTCTATTGGTGTAGTCCTACAATCCATTGTTTTTAAGAAAGTGATTTTGGACCTATGTGAGAACAAAGCTGAATTATCGGGAGCTAAAATCGCATTGAACACTTTGGTGTGCAGTGGCCTCAGAGGCCTGTGTGCCTGCCTTGCGAAGTGTTCTCGAGCCCCCCCTCCATGAACCCCTGACTTTACATGGGACAAGGCACGCTGCACATCCACCTTCTTCCCGCTGGCAAGAGGACCCTGGGCAAAAATTCAAAATACTGGAATATTTTCTCAGTACTTCTATACTCCTCATGCTTCCCTCCCTTGCCACTCAGGCAAGCTAGGCAGCTTTTGGTCTGGTAGCTTCTTGCGTCTTGACCCGATTTCAGTGGTTAGCATCTACCCGGGTCGGGGCAGAAACATACCTTGCCTTGGTACCATGATGTCCGCCCACCCAGAGCTCCGTTCCTTCCATTAGCGGCTTTCTAATTGGCTAGTCCCTGAAGTCTGGTGCTTGCTGTTGCCACTCGTGGTAAGGACAGGTGGGCTGGATGAGGTAAACTCTCCACTGTAGGTAAGCTACATTTGTAGAGCCTTTTCTGTCAAATATCTCCCTCACTCTTTCATTCACTCATTTTGAAAACTTTAATTGAACACCAGCTTTGTGTCAAGCCTGGGGGATAGAAAGATACACAGACAGTGGTCTCTGCCTCAGAAGGTATCGCAGTCTTTTAGGGGCAAAGGTTGTAGTGACAATACTCCCCCTTTGTGTTTGTGAATGCAGTGTGATGATTCTGGAAGAGGCAGCCGGTATCTCTCCTGAGGCTCCAGCACAGATGTTTGGTGGGGACGGGCGCTGGTGCACTGACTGGGGCAAGGAGGTTAGTAGATATTCCGACAGTGTCTTAAACCCCACTTCCAGGCAGAAACGGTAAGAGGCAGGCATCTGCCTCTGTTGAGGAATGGGGAGTAAACTTGCAGCTTTTAAAAATAATCAGTGATAGAAAATGGAAAAATAGAGGCGCTGGAATGCCATTCTGGCTTGCATAATTCTGGAAAAACAAAATGAAAAGTTTCTAGAACTGTGTTCCGGCATGTTTCCTTAATAACACAGTCTTGTTTATGAAGATTATGTGAGGTAGAACCTAGACCCTAAAGCAAGTAAAAGGAGTGAATAACCGTAATTACCTGCATGTCTACTAAAACTAGTTTGTGTGATGCCATTGGCCAAATACGTATCCTAATATTACACCACTGTGTCTGTGGGAAAATTTAAGTGTACCTCTACCAATTCAAATACAGGACTTTTTACAGACCTACAAACGTAAGGTGATATACTCAAGCCCAGCATAGCCTCACTGAGACAGAACTCTGCAAAGGACACGGCTTCCTAGGTTCCTCCAGACACTGAGAGCCTCACCCCGATGTCACTGACAGTGTAAAAACTTAAAGTGGGTGCTCAGCACAGCTCTCCTATTGGTGTCCCTGAAATGGGTGCTGGCTTTGTCCAGCACTTTTCTAGAGGAGAAGGCTAAGCATGGCTTGGGAAGGAACAGAGAAGAGTGGAGGCCCAGACCTACCTCCCCAGAGGCCGATGGCAGGCCAGTGTTGTTACCTGAGCCCCCCTTGGGTCTCACCCCATGGCCTATCAAAGGATCTCTTCCAACAACATAAGACTGTCCTGAAAGGCTTTTTGCCAGTTTTCCAGTGATGCATTATTGCTCACTAATGATTTAATGACCCAAAGGAAGGGCACCACAAGCTACTTAATCCAACACTGATGTGAAAAGTAATTTTCTGTTTGGAGACAAAGCTGAAAGCAGACCCTCTGCTTTCTCAGTGCCTTGGTGAGTCTCAGGTTACACCACTAAACAACATTCTGTCTCTAGTAAAGAGGCACAGAAGTAGCTCTGGGAATTATTCTTTAGTCATGTCATATCCAGATTATCTAAACATTGAATTAAACAGTGAATTTTATGGTGCACTTAACATTTTTCAGTATTTTCTCATTTCAAGAAAATGATGCCTTTCACAGAGCAGAATCTCCAAGCACATTTGTGGGTTGATTATTGAATCAAACTCTTCATTCACATTTTGAAAAGAAACATCCAAGTATTAGGTTTGCTACTGCTTTAAAAGATGTAAATCAATGTTTCCATGACTATGGAAAATTATAACAAAGGAACTAGAAAATACACTCTCACCTTTGTGAGATGTACGAGGAAATGCACTTTACACTCAAAATCTCAGAGATCTCCGTGCAAGGTGGGGATGGCATGAGTGAACAGAGCTAAAGAAGGAAAAGCACGGGGGCTATCGGGTCAGCCACACGGGGCCCTGCTCTTGGAGACGTGATGCGCCCACAGGGCAGTGTCGGCACAGGCATCGCTGCTGCCGCTACACCAGTCTTTAACCACCAAGCACACATCAGAGTCTGCTGACAAACGAATGAATGAGTTTTTCAGGGAAGTCCTAGTCAGCATTTTTAAGTGCTTACAGAGAACTGAGGAAGAACAAATGGCTTCAAATACAAGAGAAGAGATTTCATTCAAAACAAGTGATTTGAGAAAAATGCTGGAGCGCGGCCTTCCGGGTTTAGGGTACGTTTGAGAAGAAAATGCACATCCATCTGTGATGGTTTGAAAAAGCTGTCTGCTTGAGGAGAAAATAGGCTGAAGGAGCCCATCTCCTCAGGTTCCTCTGGTATCAAGGTGGGCTTAATCCTTGTTAACTGGCGTTTTATTACTGCAGCTTTCGGTGGTAACAAACACCTTCCCGAGCTGTGAACAGCGCTGACGTGGAAAATATCCTAACCTGCGAAGCACCAGCCCCGGTTCCCCGAGAGCAGGGACAGTGCATCAGCAGGTGCCCAAGGGTTGGCCTGTGGATGCAAACTCAGAGGCTTAGGACGTGGACTTTTCAGAGACCTTGAAACCTGGAAATTGTTTACAAAACGCAGTGCCTTCGTATCCCATTTTCAGAGGAGAGGATCCGTCTCAAAGATAACTCTGTAGCCACTGCCTTGGGGAATTCTGGCACAAACCCTGTGTTCTAACTATCTGATGGCTCCTAGGACATCACAGCCTCTTAAACCTCTACATCTTTGCTGAGGTTGGGAGGGTCTCCCAGAGCCCCCGGTGCGACTTTCCCAGGACGTGCGCTCCAGCCTGCCGAGCAAACGAGGGACAGTCCCATTCAGGACAAACCCTGGAATCCCCTCTGTCAGCCTCCCTAGTCTACCACTTTGGGGAATTTCCAAAAAAACACAGGCATGGTGTGGGGTTAAATGGCCACTACTTTCAGAGTCACACCGAGGCCAGCCTTGTGTTTTCTGTCTGCTTCTCTCTCTCGATTATTTTGGCACAACTGACTGAACAAATAAAGGGTTTGGGGTGTGTGTGTGAAATGATGCAATAAAGTTCTAACATGAAGCTAAAGGATAACACTGTGATGCATTCAGGTTCAGGAGTGTAAGTCAGAAAATGGTGACGCTGCCAATGTTTGCTATTTTATTAGAATGTAGAAACCCATTAAACTGATTGCACTGTAAGCATGACTTGCTGCGTCTATGTACTTTACTCTGACAGAGAGGGTGTAAATATAAAGTCTGATCTTAAATGGAGGCTTGCAATGACATTTACTTTCCTGACCTGCACAGCCAAGTTAAAGTTTATGTAGTCCTCCCTTAAAGCCCAGAGAAATATAGGTTTGAGTCAAAATGGCCTTTATGACTCTCATATGAGGAGCTCTGGCTGAGTTCATAAAGTCGAGGCATGTCCTGGGGGCACTGTTCTTAAATATGGAAAACTATTTCCTAACCCAGAGCCAGGCTTCAGCCACAATGAGATTACACCAGCATCAGAAAAAGAATGGGGCTCAGATCTTCAGACCAGAACATCCACCCACAAGAACATCATGGAAGAACGGCAGTTTTCTCAGTGCCTGATGTCTGCTTGTATGAAAGTAATAGAGAAGCAGAGAGGGGGCAATAAGGTAAATCGAGTTTAAGAATATCAGGAAGAATAGCAGAACATTGGGGTCTTGGTAAATGAAGTGAGATTCAGGCATGAAACTAAGGCCCTGAGCAACTTAGTTTCAGAGGAGAGCCAGGAATGTTTCTCAGGAGTTGTAAGCACCGGGCCCTGGCTGGGAGTCAACTGAAGAAGAGGCTCACTGGACGCGAAGGACCTCGGCATCAGACAGCGTGTGCACGGCAGGGGCCTCTGGGCTGCAACGGAAAGAGCCACACACAGGTCCGCAGAGCACTTAGTGAAAAGCACCGGGGGCTGCCTGAAGGCTTCGCTTCAGATGGAAACTGCAGGAGGAATTCTGAACTGAAGTTAGGAGGACACAGATAATGCTCTGGATACCAAATCATGTGGGCCCAGAGAGAAGCAAGGTCCGCCTTCTCACAGGTGAGACCATACTCCCCAGTATAGTGAATGTTCTCTTTTACAGGTTTTAAGAATCAACTTAAAAAAACAACTTAAATCAGCTTCAAGGGTATCTCGTGACGTTTGAGATATAGGTAAATACATGGGTTATTGGCTTCAATTTCAATATTGTTTTAGAATGTTTCTATTCAGAAGATTTCTTTTTTTTTTGGCGGTACGCGGGCCTCTCACTGTTGTGGCCTCTCCCACTGCGGAGCATAGGCTCTGGACGCGCAGGCTCAGCGGCCATGGTTCACGGGCCCAGCCGCTCTGCGACATGTGGGATCTTCCTCGACCGGGGCAGGAATCCGTGTCCCCTGCATTGGCAGGCGGACTCTCAACCACTGCGCCACCAGGGAAGCCCCAGAAGATTTCTTGATTGACAAACTTTGGAATAAAGTTTATGTGGGGTGTATTTAGGGATTCAGCAGGAATGGGATATTTTGAGACTAGATTGTCAGATGGCCACTCACTCGTGCTCCTTGACGAGAGATGGGGAAATACCTACAACAGCATGGGTGGGGATCCCTGCACCCTCTCAAAACCTGACCCCATCATGCTTGTACACATGCTCCTAGTCTGCTTCTCATGGTCCCACAGAACAAGGGACAGCCCCCTTCCCTATGATGTCTTGGCAGGGTCTCTGAGTTCTCCTGCTTCAGTCAAAATATCCTTAGTGCCTTCCGTATTTCCTCAAAGGATCTTTTAATTGTCTTGGCTGCTTTTATCCTGAATGTGCTAGCTTATGAAGAAATATTAGGCTCAGAATTTAAGGTCTATTTATTCCTCGATACATAATCATGAAAAGCGTCAAAGAGCTAATCTGAAATCTGCAGAGAAGAGTAGAACCACCGTGTGCAGATGTCTCTAGTACTAGTCCGTGCTGGGCGAGCAGTTAGAGAGCTGTGTTAGCAGAGTCACATGCTTTCTACTAACTTAAAACCTACTTCATAATTGCCCCAAATTGGAAGCAACCAAATGTCCTCCAATAGGTGAATGGATAAACAAGCTACGATACATTCATACCACGGAGTATTATTTAGCGATAAAAGAGCGAGCCATCAAGCCACAAAAAGACATATTATTTAGCAATAAAAGAGAGCCATCAAGCCACCAAAAGACACGCAGAAATCTCAAGTGCTGGTTACTAAGTAACAGAAGCCAATCTGGGTGGTTTCCGGAGGCAGGGGGTAGAGGTGGGCAAACGGTAGTCACTTCTAGTTATAAAATAAATAAGTCCTGGAGACATCACATACAGCACGGTGACTGTAGGAAACAATACCGTATTGTATATTTGAAAGTTGCTAAGAGATTATCTTAAAAGTTCTCATTACACACACACACAGAATTTGTAACTATGTGCAGTGATGAATGCTACCTTTATTGGGGTAATCATTTTACGATATATACCTACATCAAATCATTATGCTGTACATGTATAACTAATTCAATGTTATGCATCAATGAACTCTCAAAAAAATTAACCAGAGGCGCAGCCAAGCCAATCTGAAAAGACTCCACACGATATGATTCCAACTATACGACATTCTGGAAAAGGCAAAACTACAGAAACAGTGAAAAGACCAATGGCTGCCGGTGTTTGGGAGCTGGGGATAGAGGACCGAACAGGTGAAGCACAGGGAATTTTTAAGGCAGTGCAACTATTGTGTATGATACTATGGTGGTGGATAAATGACATTATGCATCTGTCAAAACTACAGGGGGGGCTGAGTCAAGAAGGCAGAGTAGGAGGCCGTGGAGTTCACCTCTTCCCACAGGCGCATGAAGAGTACGTTGACAGATGGAAATTCTCACAGAGCACCTGCTGAGCACAAGCAGAGGGCCTGGGAAACCTAAAAGGACAAGGAAAGATCCATGTGTAACTGGGCAGGATGAAAGAGAGAAAAGGAAAAAAAAAAGAAAAGAGGAAGTAGGACAGGACCTGTGCCCCTGTCGGGAAGCTGAAGGAGCGGAGAGCTTCCCGCACCCGGGGAAGCCCCTCACTGTGGAATAGGTCAGCTGAGACAGAAGGGGAGCTTTGGGGGCCCTGAGGAGAGCAGAGCACCCAGTTTGTGGCAGGCAGGACAGAGTGAGACCTACACAGATGGTCATGCCACAGCGCTGCATGACCCAGCCTGAGAGGTATGGGCAGGGGCTGGGTGCTGCAACATGGGGTTTGGAGAGCAAACCTGGGGAGAGGACTGCTGTTGGCTGTGCAGAGACAGCCTGAGGGGAAAGGAGAGAGGAGCTCTGCAACCAGAAAAGCTCCCGGAGGAAGCCTGGTCTGCCGTACAAGCAAAGGGCCATTGTTGAGTGACTGGGTCGCCATTGCGGCCTCTCTCCCCAGGGGCCGGCCCCTGCCTCTGCAGGCACTAGGAGGGGCTCCCACCAGAGCAGGTTCGTGTGCCTCATTCCGTCGCCGCCTCCTCTCCCTCCCACCTGAGTGGGCACATGAGCCCCAGTCGGTTGCCACCTCCACCCCTCTTGCCTGTGCAGGGAGCAGACACCTGAGGGTAGTCCACACGCAGAGGTGTGGCGGAAACCAAAGCTGAGCCCCAGGGGCTGTGTGACTAAGGAAGAAGAGCCGCGGCCACTAACCTTGGATTAAACCCCACCACGACTGGCTTGGTAAACTCAGTGCCTGCGGAACATCTGAACGGACAACAAGTGCTCCTGCAACTGAGACCGGTCTTGCTTTCACAGCTATGGACTTTGTGGGCACGTACATGCCGGGGTTGGGCCAGGCCGGACTCTGAACTGCATCATAACTCCCACAGTGGGTACAGATCCATGATTACTGCAATTCTGGAACCTGACTTCAGTGGATCTATGCTGGTGGCCTGGTGTGAACAATGCTCGAGAGACACCAGGGCCAATTGCCGGCTCACCCACAGATAAGGTGGAGCAGAGAGCAGTGCCAACAACAGTGTAATCTGAGAGCTCACACAACAGGTGAAAGGCGCCACAACAGAGCACACCCACAGGTGAACAGCTCCAAAGGAGGAATACTCAGTGGCTTCTCTCGCAGTGGGAGTGCTCCAATTGCACATACCTCACACCGCAGATCAGAAACACAGCTAGGAACAGATATGGGGGCCTCTACTGCAACAACTAGGGAGCAGACTACACCTCTGACAGGGCAGTGACAACCACAGAGCAAACGGGAGGCCCTGCTCAATACCCAGTGTAGGCTCTGGTCACCACAACACCAATCAAAACCCCTGTCAAGGGGATAAAGGGCAGCATGCACTGAAGAAAGTGGTGGCAGACATCCATACTAAAAACAGCCCTTGTACCAAAAAAAAAAAGAAAAAAAAGAAAAAAATTAAACCCATGCAGGCTACACAGCATCGTGCCCACTTAAAAATAGTCCTCCAAGACAGTCTGAGGGTCTGGCATCAGGAAGAAGAACGCCCAGAGCATTTAGCCTTGAAGGCCAGTGGGGGTTGAGTGCAGGAGCTCCTCAGGGCTGGGAGAGGCAGAGACTCCACTCTGGGAGGTGCACACAAGGTCTCACGTACACTGGGACCTGGGGAACCGGGGCTAGACCTACCTTCGGGCCTTGCAGGGCCTCCTGGGGAAGTAGTGGTGGGCTGCAGCTCACAGTGGGGGCAAGGACACTGGGAGCAGAGGCCCCAGGGAATAGTAATCGACATGAGCGCTCCTGGAGGACCCCGTTTCAGCACCAAGACCTGACCCCACCCAACAGCTTCAGGCTGCAGTGCTGGAACTCCTCAGGCCCAACAACCAGCAAGACAGGAACACAGCCCCACCCATCAGCAGATAGGCTGCCTAAAGTATTATGCTCACAGCCACCCCAAAGCACATACCCTGGGCTTCCCTGGTGGCGCAGCGGTTGAGAGTCCATCTGCCGATGCAGGGGACACGGGTTCGTGCCCCAGTCCAGGAGGATCCCACGTGCCACGGAGCGGCTGGGCCTGTGAGCCATGGCTGCTGAGCCTGTGCGTCCGGAGCCTGTGCTCCGCAACAGGAGAGGCCACAATAGTGAGAGGCCCGTGTACCGCAAAAAAAAAAAAAAGCACATACCCTGATAGGGAACTGCCCAACAGAGGGACAAGACCCAGCTCCACCCACCAGAGGGCAGGCACCAGTTCCTCCCACTAGAAGCCTGCAGAAGCCCCTGGACTAACCTCACCCACCAGGGGGCAGACACCAGAAGCAAGAGGAACTATGATCCTGCAGCCTGCAGAAAGGAGACCACAAACACAGTAAGTTAGACAAAATGAGATGATAAGGAAATATGTTGCAGATAAAGGAGAAAGATAAAAACTACAAGAACAACTAAATGAAGAGAAGATAGGCAAGCAACCTGAAAAAGAATTCAGAATGACGATAGTAAAGATGATCCAAAATCTTGAAAAAAGAATGGAAGCACAGACTGAGAAGATAAAAGAAATAACAAAGAGATAGAAGATTTAAAGAACAAACAGAGATGAATAACACAATAACTGAAAAGAAAAATACACTAGAAGGAATCAACAGCAGAATAACTGAGGCAGAAGAACGAATAAGAGAGCTGGAAGACAGAATGGTGGAAATCACTGACACAAAACAAAGAAAAAAGAATGAAAAGAAATGAGGACATTCTTAGAGACCTCTGGGACAACATTAAATGGACCAACAATCGTATTATTGGAGTCCCAGAAGAAGAAGAGAAAGAGAAAGGGCATGAGAAAATATGTGAAGAGATTATAGTCGAAAATTCCCTAACATGGGAAAGAAATTGTCACCCAAGTTGAGGAAGCTCAGAGAGTCACATACAGGGTAAATTCAAGGAGGAACATGCCAAGACACATATTAATCAAACTGACAAAAATTAAAGACAAAGAAAACATATCAAAAGCAACAAGGGAAAAACAACAAATAACATACAAGGGAATCCCCAAAGGTTATCAGCTGATTTTTCAGCAGAAACTCTGCAGGCCAGAAGGGAATGGCATGATATATTTAAAGTGATGAAAGGGAAAAACCTGCAACAAAGAATACTCTACCTAGCAAGGCTCTCATTCAGATTCGAGAAAGAAATCAAAAGCTTTCCAGACGAGTAAAAGCTAAGCAAATGCAGCATCACCAAAATAGCTTTACAACAAATGCTAAAGGATCTTCCCTAGGCAGGGGAATAAAAGAGGCCAAACTAGAAACAAGAAAATCACAAATGGGAAAGCTCAATGGTAAAGGCAAACATACAGTAAAAGGAGGAAATTATCCACACACAAATATGATATCAAAACCAGCTACCATGAGAAGAGGGGAATACAAATTCAGGAAATGGGAATTGCATTTGAAATTGAGACCAGCAACTTAAAACAACCTTGATATATATATATAGACTGTTATATCAAAACCTCATGGGAAATGCAAACCAAAAAACTACAGTAGATACACACACGAAAAAGGAAAAGCAACCCAAACACAACACTAAAGATGGTCATCAAACCATCAGAGAAGACAGCAAAAGAGGAAGGGAAGAAAAAAGACCTACAAAAACAAATCCAAAAAATTTAAGAAAATGGTAATAGGAACATACATATCAATAATTACCTTAAATGTAAGTGGATTAAATGCTCTAGCCAAAAGACATAGACTGGCTGAATGGAAACAAAAACAAGACCCATATATATGCTGTGTATAAGAGAACCACTTCAGACCTAGGGACACATACAGACTGAAAGTAAGGGGATGGAAAAAGATATTCCATGCAAATGGAAATCAAAAGAAAGCTGGAGTAGCAATACATATCAGAAAAAATAGACTTTAAAATAAAGACTGTTACAAGAGACAAGGAAGGACACTACATAATGATCAAGGGATCAGTCCAAGACGAAGATATAACAATTGTAAATATATATGCACCCACCATAGGAGCACCTCAATATAAAAGGCAAACACTAACAGCCATAAAAGAGGAAATCAACAGCAACACAATAATAGTGGGGAATTTCAACACCCCACTTACACCAATGGATAGATCATCCAGATAGAAAATTAATAAGGAAACACAAGGTTTAAATGACACATTAGAACAGAAAGACTTAATTGATATTTATAGAACATTCCATCTGAAAGCAGCAGAATACACTTTATTCTCAAGTGCACAAGGAACATTTTCCAGGGTAGATCACATCTTGGGCCACAAATCAAGCCTTGGTAAATTTAAGAAAACTGACATCATATCAAGCATCTTTTCTGACCACAACGCTATGAGATTAGAAATCAATTACAGGGAAAAAATTGTAAAAAACACAAACACATGGAGGCTAAACAATATGTTCCTAAATAGGCAATGGATCACTGAAGAAACCAAAGAGGAGATCAAAAAATACCTAGAGACAAATGACAACAAAAACACAGTGATCCAAAACCTATGGGATGCATGCAGCAAAAGCACTTCTAAGAGGAGAAGGTTATAGCAATACAATCTAACCTCAGGAAACAAGAATCAACTCAAATGAACAACCCAACCTTACACCTAAAGCAACTAGAGAAAGAGGAACAAACAAAACCCAAAGTTAGTAGAAGGAAAGAAATCATGAAGATCAGAGCAGAAATAAATGAAATAGAAACAAAGAAAACAATAGCAAAGATCAATGAAACTACAAGCTGGTTCTTTTAGAAGATAAACAAAATTGATAAATCTTTAGCCAGACTCATCAAGAAAAAAAGGGAGAGGACTCAAATCAATAAGATTAGAAATGAAAAAGAAGTTACAAGTGACACCACAGAAATACAAAGGATCATAAGAGACTACTACAAGCAACTATATGCCAATAAAAGGGAAAACCTAGAAGAATTGCACAAATTCTTAGAAAGGTACACCCTTCCAAGACTGAACCAGGAAGAAACAGAAAATATGAACAGACCAGTCACAAGTACTGAAAATGAAACTGTGATCAAGAAACTTCCAACAAACAAAAGTCCAGGACCAGATGGCTTCAAGGTGAATTCTATCAAACATTTAGAGACGAGTTAACACCTATCCTTCTAAAACTTTTACAAACAAACGCAGAGGAAGGCACACTCTCAAGTTCATTCTACGAGGCCACCATCACCCTGATACCAAAAACCAGACAAAGTTATCACACACAAAAAAAGTTACAGGTCAATATCACTGATGAACATAGATGAAAAATCCTTAACAAAAAACTAGTAAACCAAATCCAACAGTACATTAAAAGGATCGTACACCATGATCAAGTGGGATTTATCTCAGGGATATAAGGTTTCTTCAATATACACAAATCAATCAGTGTGATACACCACATTAACAAACTGAAGAATAAAAACCACATGATCATCTCAACAGATGCAGAAAAATCTTTTGACAAAATTCAACACCCATTTATGATAAAAACTCCAGAAAATTGGCAAAGGGGGAACCTACCTCAACATAATAAAGGCCATATATGACAAACCCACAGCAAACAGCATTCTGAATGGTGAAAAACTGAAAGCATTTCCTCTAAGATTAGAAACAAGACAAGGATGTCCATTCTCACCACTTTTATTCAACATAGTTTTGGAAGTCCTAGCCACGGCAATCAGAGAAGAAAAAGAAATAAAAGGAATCCAAATTGGAAAAGAAGAAGTAAAACTGTCACTGTTTGCAGATGACATGATACTATACATAGAGAATCCTAAAGATGCTACCAGAAAACTACAAGAGCTCAACAATGAATTTGGTAAAGTTGCAGGACACCAAACTAATACACAGAAATCCTTGCATTCCTATACACTAAAGATGAAAGATCAGAAAGAGAAATTAAGGGAACAATCCCATTTACCATCACATCAAAAAGAAAAAAATCCCTAGGAATAAACCTGCCCAAGGAGGCAAAAGACCTGTACTCAGAAAACTATAAGATACTGATGAAAGAAATCACAGATGACACAGATGGAGAGATATACCATGTTCTTGGATTGAAAGACTCAATATTGTGAAAATGACTATACTACCCAAAGCAATCTACAGATTCAATACAATCCCAATCAAATTACCAATGGCATTATTTTTTTACAGAACTAGAACAAAAAAATCTTAAAATTTGTATGGAGACACACAAGACCCCGAATAGCCAAAGCAGTCTTGAGGGGAAAAAAATGGAACTGGAGGAATCAGACTCCCTGACTTCAGACTATACTACAGATCTACAGTAATCAAGACAGTATGGTACTGCCACAAAAACAGAAATATAGATCAATGGAACAGGATAGAAAGTCTAGAGATAAATCCAAGCACCTATGATCAGTTAATCTATGACAAAGGGGGCAAGAATATAAAATGGAGAAAAAAAAGTCTCTTCAATAAGGGGTGCTGAGAAAAATAGAGAGCTACATGTAAAAGAATGAAATTAGAACACTCCCTAACAGCCTACAGAAAAATAAGCTCAAAATGGATTAAAGACTGAAATGTAAGGCTGGATACTATAAAACTCTTAGAGGAAAACATAGGCAGAATACTCTCTGACATAAATCGAAGCAAGATCTATTTTGATCCACCTCCTAGAATAATGAAAATAAAAACAAAAATAAACAAATGGGGCCTAATTAAACGTAAAAGCTTTTGCATGGCAAAGAACACCATAAACAAAATGAAAAGACAGCCCACAGAATGGGAGAAAGTATTTGCAAATGAAGTGACTGATGAAGGATTCATCTCCAAAATACACAAACAGCTCTTGTAGCTCAATATCAAAAAAACGAAAAACCCAATCAAAATATGGGCAGAAGATTTAAATAGACTTTTCTCCAAAGAAGACATACAGATGGCCAAAAAGCACATGAAAAGATGCTCAATATTGCTAATTATTAGAAAAATGCAAATCAAAGCTACAATGAGATATCACCTCACGCCAGTCAGAATGGCTATCATCAAAAAATCTACAAACAATAAATGCTGGAGAGGGTGTAGAGAAAAGGGAACCCTCCTACACCTTTGGCAGGAATGTAAATTAGTACAGCCACTATGGAGAACAGTATGGAGGTTCCTTAAAGAACTAAAAATAGAATTACCATATGACCCAGCAATCCCACTACTGGGCATATACCCAGAGAAAACCATAATTCAAAAAGACACATGCACCCCAATGTTCACTGCAGCACTATTTACAATAGCCAGGTCATGGACGCAACCTAAATGTCCATCAACAGAGGAATGGATAAAGAAGACGTGGTACATATATACAATGGAATATTACTCAGCCATAATAAAGAATGAAATAATGTCATCTGTAGCAACATGGATGGACCTAGAGATTGTCATACTGAGTGAAGTCAGACAGAGAAAAACAAATATATGATATCGCTCATATGTGGAATCTAAAAAAAATGGTACAAATGAACTTATTTACAAAACAGAAATAGAGTTACAGATGTAGACACAAACTTATGGTTCCTGGGGGTGGGGAATGGCAGGGAGAGGGATAAATCAGGAGATTGGGATTGACCTATACACACTACTATATAAAAAGTAGATAACTAATAAGGACCTACTGTATAGCACAGGGAACTCTTCTCAATACTCTGTAATGACCTATTTGGGAAAAGAATCTAAAAAAGAGTGGATATATGTATATGTATAACTAATTCACTTTGTTGTACAGCAGAAACTAACACAACAACTATACTCCAATTATACTCACCTATAATCCAATAAAAATTTGAAAAAAAAACTATAAAGCTACACAACACAAAGAGGAACCCTAATGTAAACTATAGATGTTAGTTAATAATATATCAATATTGGTTCATTGATTATAACAAATGTACCATACCAATGCTAGATGTTAATAGAAAAAAAGAAAAAGAAAAAAACCCCAACTCTTAAATAAAACCTAAAGTAGTTTTCATAATCCCTCTAAGCATGTCATTTCATCCATTATCCTGTTTTTCTATTACCTTCTGGACCCAAAAGCAGGCTTTTTATTTAGTCCCTATTAAACTGCACTGTGTATTTATTAGTCTGATAGTGTTTGACCATGATTCTACCACCCAGCACATGCCCTATTCTCTTGTAGGTATGTACTACCCAGTAGTTTGGTGAGTATGTTCTTTGTTCATGTATACGTCATAAATTAAAATGAATGAACCAATTTCTTCAACAACTATTTGTTAAGTAACTGGTGTGTACCAGGCATTGCTCTGGTATCAGTGAGCAAGATATAAGTTCTGGTGGAACTTATATTCGTGAGCAGGAAGACAGACAATAACCAATAACATCACAAATGAGTTCTCAAATAGGTTAGGAAAATCTAAGCATCATGGGAAAAACAGAAAGGGGTGGAGGGGATCATTAATTATTCAAGTGCCCTGGATCTGAGCTTGGAAGGAACATGGCGGGTTTGAGGTAGTGTGGAAAGGCCAGTCTGTGATGGCCACGTGGAGAGCAGGAGACAGATGAGGCCACAGGGTGCTGCGAGGCCAGAGCACGCTGGGCTGCATGGGCTGAGGGGAGGGCTTGGAACTCTATGCCCTCCTTCCCCCCACAATAGAAAGCCATTCCACGGTTTTAAACAACAGGGATGATGAAACAAGCCTCTCAAAGAGAGAACGGACGGGAGGGAGGTGAGAGGCGCCGTGGGGAGGAGAGCAGCAGCAGTCCAGAGGGGCTGCGGGGCTTGGAGCAGGACAGCGGGGAGACGGGAAAGCAGGGGCCGCTGAGAGGAAGAGCTGACTCCCCGGCCTCCGTGAACAGTCAGGCGGGAAGGGGAAGCGCTCACCGAGACCGGAAGTCCTGGAGCCGGGGGAGCGGTCCGGGCAGCCTGATGGGGTGTGCGGCGCCTGTGACGTGCACAGGCAGGAGAAGCGGCAGGCAGGTGCATCTGTGGGGCTGGGGATCAGACCCGTGCGTTCATTCAACAAGACATAGCTTTCCCTGGCTAGGGCAGTATCATAGTCACTGTTCCTGCATCTTGCAGAAGTGTCGCAAAGGCATGTT
Source organism: Stenella coeruleoalba (assembly GCF_951394435.1). Classification (NCBI taxonomy): domain Eukaryota; kingdom Metazoa; phylum Chordata; class Mammalia; order Artiodactyla; family Delphinidae; genus Stenella; species Stenella coeruleoalba. The sequence goes on along the minus strand of NC_137155.1, from coordinate 5,984,873 downwards.
ACGGGAGACGAGAACAGGGCTTCACGCCACGCGGACGTGAGTGCAGTTTCCTTGAGCTCACTGAACTTCTCTGAGTCTCAGCTCTCCCTCTTTTGCAAGTTCTGGTCATCACTTCAGTGAAGGATTTTTGTCAGGCTTGAAAAAGATAACGTGTTAAAAAACTCTAAAAGATCTTTTCTATTTGAGATGAGAATCCTCAAGTCCCCCCTGTCTCTGTCCCTCTCTTTATCACCCCTCCTCTATTTTTTCTTCTAGAGTTTCCTATTTTACTTTCAAAAAAGGAATTTTGTTCTCACATGTCTTATCCCCAGGGTATCTACACAGTCTCCTCCTCAGTGACTGACATGCCTCTAATAATCTGCTCTAGGATTTTTTAACGTCGACCATAAGAAGGTTGTGGACTTAAGAACGCATCTTATTTTCTTTTGTCAAGGCTTTACCTACATCTGAGACTCCCGTCTCTTACCAGCCTTGCACAAATCCTAAATGCTCACGAACAGCATTTGTCATAACGTCAATCCGCCATCACTTGATTTCAATCCGGCTGCACCAGGCAGTGAAGGAGAAACTGAGAGTGTGGGCAGATGGGTTCCTTTGGAGTTGGGATTTGACGACACAGCTTTGGTGGAAAGATAAGAAAGCAAGAAAAGTGCAATGCTGATGTACTATTGTAAAATGGTCAATCATTCTGTTCAGCCTTGCTGATAGAGTGAACTGGGAAACTAGGATGATATATACATCCCAGTGATACAAAGAGCAGTGTTACTCGGAATAAAAGAAAAGGCAAAGAGAAAGAACGGCAGGCTCGGTGACATCTAAGCTCATTATTTCAGAGGTGGGATAATCACAGTGTGACCAAGAGAAGAAACTGCTTAAGTGAAATAGAAGTGAAGATTGTCAGGGTTCAGGAGAAGAATATTTTGAGAAAAATTATAACATGAGATAAGAGTCTCTAACCAGATATAGAAACATACTATAACATATCATGTTTAAAGCAAAGAAATATGGCTGAAAAACAGAAAAACATATGAGTGGTAAAGTATAGACAGCCCAGAAATTGACCTAGATCGGTGTGGGATTATTGAAATATTGCTGGGTAATGAGTGGGAAACAGCAGAAACTTAATAAATTATATTGGGTAAAAATTAGACAGTATTTTGGAAAAAGTAAATATATAACCATATTCGGAAAGCTCTGAATATATCAAAGAACTAAATATTAGGGAAATCACAGACGAGCTTGCATAAAGGCAGAATTTGTTATAACTTTAAACTGTTGATATCATTTGAAGAATTGAAGCAATATAAAAGTATGAGAGAAAAACAACAGATTCTATTACATAGAAATGTAAAATTTTTGTAAGCAAAGAAGGGTTAGAATAAAAATGCAACAGAAGACTGGGTAACACGTACAAACAGAGTGCACACATATAATAAAGCAAGTGGTAGAAATTGCTACGGCCCTAACGGAACGTTAATCGACTATGGAAATAGTCATATCATTTGGACCAGTACTCTAACCTCTAAAAATTTACCCTACGGAAATAGTAAAAAGGAGAAGAAGTTAGGTCCATGAAAGTATTAACTGCAGGATTATCTGTAACTGTAAAATAATAAAAACAAACCAAATATCTAACAATAAGGGAATGGTTAAGGAAATTAGGACATAGTGGCTCAATGACATATTTAGCTATTAAAATGGTAATTTGGAAAACGATGTAATAACACGAAAAATATTTGAGATAATACTTAAAGGGTATGGTAACATTTATATGGTTATGGAAAAACACTAAAATAGCACACTGGAGAGTTAATACAATTCTTTTAGTGTGTTAGGATTATGGGTGATTTTATTTTGTAAGTTTCATTTAAGAGTTTAAAATAGTATATGGAAAATTCAAACAGAAGACATGCACACGGTAGGAAGGACTACAGGTGTTGCTGAAACCAGACTGGTAAGTCACCCAGGCTAATGGCACAGGCTACAGGAGTTCTGGGTTGTGTCTGAAGCCCCCACAGGGTTTCCTTATCACCCCGATTCCCTCACCAATACTAGAATTAATTTGTGTTACTCACAGGAAGTGGTTTACTTAGATGACTGACTTAATGTTCTCAGATGAGTCTCCTCCCTGAGGCACTGCCCCTCCTAGTAACTACACACCACCATCATTTTCTAGGCAATAAAAATTTAGGACGGTCAAGCCTAAGCTTCTGAAATGCATAAAAACTGACGTTTTCAAAGTTTGGGCTTTTTCAAAACTTCCTGAATCTTCTGAAAGCAAAATGGACCCATAAGCACCAATTCTATTGGTCCTTCACTTCCTCTGTGCCCAGACAGAGGAAGATTTCTTCCTTTTACTCTACGTCCTCTGCCAGGTAATTTGTGGACCTTTTGGATTATGGATCTTCAAAACATGGAGAAAAGAGGAGAAATGAGACCTGAGACAAGGAGGAACAGAGGAGGGCCAGGAGAGGCTATCAGTCTACAAAGTAAGGCAAGGGGATGTGAGAGGAGGAGGGGCTTGGGGGGGACGGGTCTGCCACCAGAGGGCAGATCCAGGGTGCAAAGGAAGGGGGTGAAGGAAGGGGCTTTGGAGAAGGGCTGCTCTGGGTTCCGAGTCTCTCTCGATGTCCCTGCAAGATGCCAGCGATGCCTTTTTAATTAGTTTGTGGCTGAACCATACTTCTATACGTGAGCCATTGATTTCAGGGAAGGAGCCACACTGGGCCTGAGAACTTATAAGTGCCTCCCTCCCCTCCCTATGGATACGTCCTGGGACATCCTGGTGCCACTCCAGACAAGAGGCCGGGTGGTTCGTGCCTCTCCTCCTTCCTAAGGAGCAGGCCCTGTCGAATGGCTCACGGGAGCCAGAGCTGAGAGTTTTCTCTGCTGGATGTTGCTGCCAAGGAAGGAAAGTAAAAGCAGAATCTTCCGCATCAGTTAAATGATGAAGGATACCAACTAGAACAGTATTTCTACGTATTTCCATTTTCCATGAGAGACTGTACCTCATGGAAATTCCTCTCTGGAGTGAAATAATTAAAGGTAGATACAAGTGTGTCCTTTTGCCACACTTTTAGTATTAGTTCTCTTAAGGGGTAATATTTAACATATTTATCCACTGCCTAGGACACAGGCACCAATCATTAAAATGAAACAGACATTAGCCTTGACTGGCTGGAGTGACAGGGCGTTGTGAAGGCCTGGAGCAGGGACCATTTACCAGCCACTTGGAAATACTGCAGTATTTTAACAAAAGTGTGGCCATGTTGGCATCTACTTATTATCAGCCTTGGTTCTTCCTCTTCTCTTCTTCCCCTTGGTAGCTGCAGCCTCTTTTTTGTCCCGCCCGACCACCGCCAGTGCTGGGTGTGATTCCCTTTCACTCTGATCATGAATTACTTCATGTGCATGGTGGTGACCGGGATCCTACAGGTAGACTTACTCCTCAGGCGCGAATGGGGGCAAGTGGGTGGGTAGTGGTGCGACAGCCAGGGTGATGACCCCAATTGTCATGGAAGCGGAGGACGGTTTCCGTCTTGGGCAGGAAGTCAGAGAGTGCCCGCGGTGGCAGAATGGAGCCCGTGGGGACATTCCAGACGGGGAAACTTTTCCCAGTGGTATAACACTGGGTGGCCCCTAACATCTCCAACCTTCTCAAAGCTGCAGACGTTGCTCGCTTTTGTGAGACCACGCAGACCCCTCACTGAGCCCAGCTGCAGCCCTGTTTCGTAGCAACAAATTCCCTCAACGAATCCCCTGGATGAATTCCCAAAGGAGGGGTGGGAGCGGGGACGGGCAAGAGCTTCCTGTGAGCTACACTGATTTCATTAATTTCATCCTCAGTACTTGTATCATCCACTAGAACAAGTAAATCAAGTTATATAAGGATGGCTGTCTCGATTCAAGCTGTAAGGAAAAAAAGAAGCAAGTGTTCTACGTTACAAATAGAAACAAAGGGGAAAGAATGACGCTTTAGAAGAGGTTGATGATTTTAACACCTCCAGGTCTATACTCATTTACTCAGTACAGCAAACCCTACTTGGTAAAGTAAGACAAAAGAATGTCCTGTTAAAGAAGCACACAAAACATTTGCATTTGAATGAGTACAATCCCCAAACCTCAATGCTGAAAAGCAGCAGCTGGGGTGCAGTGGAAGGAACTTCTGGACCAGGAGCCGAGAGAACTGGGCTCCAGGCCGGCTCTGCCATTCAGCAGCTGCCTGACTGTGCCCAGCTCAGCCGGCCTGAGCTTGGGTTTCCTCTTCGGTAAATGAAATGCTCGACTAAAGGATCTCTACAATCCCGTCGAGTGGCAATCTCTCTTACTGTTGTCTGCAGTAGACACAAATGAATGGCAACTCCTGACCACCTCTGCCCTCCCCACCCAGCTCACAGCCAGGTGAGTCTGGTGGTCCAGGGAGTGGCAATGTACGATGGTTTATTTATCTATATTTCCCCCAGTACTTCTCTTAAATAATTGACAGTAGCTGGAAAATGCTTTCAAACTTAGAAGTCACTGGGCAGAGATGAGAGGTTGACCCTTAGACTGACTTTATTTAAAGACCACCAAAATCTGCAAACCTTCTATACTTTCCTTGCTGTGTGTGGCAAACTTTTTTTGCAGAAGCTGAAGTGTCAAACAACATTTTGTACGTGGTCCTGCCCTGTCTAAGGTAAGGGTGACCTGCCTATAACTTCTCTCCATTACAGACACGCCAGGCTCCTTCAGGAATGGCTATCAGCACTCTTCCTTGACAGATAATGTGCATTTCTTTATGGCATTTTGATAACTATTTCCTTAAGCCATTAGTTAAAGATATTATTGATATTTTGCTTTTCAAGTGCAGAAGTGCTGTGCCTGTAAGTATTAATAGCTATGATTTGATGAGAACCTACCACGTGCAAGTTTCCAGGATGGAAACTTTATATACAATATTATTTAACTGTCAAAATACCTCTTTGAGTGGAGATATTCCTATCTCCAGTTAACAGATCAGGAAAAGCTAAAAATCACGTAAGTATCTCGCCCACTGTCAAACTGACGGTGGGGCAGAAATCTGAACCCAGGCCACTCCAGCTGCGGTTTCCCACTCATCCCCTCCCCCATCCTTTCTGGATGCCAGGCTCACAGCTTTCATTCCTATGGTTTTTATTCCCCAATTCTTATAAATTCTTTATATTAAGAAGGATCTGCTAGCATCATTTGCGTTCATCCCAATATATTCCCTATAATTTTAGCATAATCAACTTAGAGCCTTATTTATAGTGAAGAGGTCATGCTTCATACAAGAGGGCTTGAGTGGACCTGAGGCCAATCCTCAAGACACCTAAGGATTCAGCACTGCTGCCTCCCAGTGGCTGTGAACCTTGAGTGACTACCGAGCTTTAGAGAGATCTGCGATTATAGTGATTTTGGGTAGAATGAAGATGTGGAGGAAGGAAAAGATAGGAAAGGTTCTAAGGAAATATATACTATGAGGCTTGATGACTGGGTATGGAAAGTGGTGGTAAGTGAGAGAGGTTGGAAAGTAGATGATGTTTATCACAATATTGAAATGAAATTACAAAGGGTTTGGTGGGGGACAGAGGGACTTGGAGGCCAGTGAGAAGACCAGTGGGTTGAATGTGGAGTTTCACTAACGTTTAGGAGGTGATCACAGCAAGAAAACAATCAGTAAATAGTCCGAGAAGGAACAGGAAGAGAGTAGAATAGAAATGGGGAAAGATGATGTGGAAGAGAATTTTAAGGACTAGTCAGCCAAGGGTGTAAAATGTAAGAGTTTATGATTGTATTAAGCTTAACTGTTAGTTTAAGAAAATTGCTTTAAAATTACTGCAGCAGATGACTTGACTTCTAGAAATACACAGCGAAATAACTTGTGTAATTTCTCCATTATGTGTCATTCTTTAGTCCCTAAGAGCCCTGAAAACAGATATTACACTGGTAGAGGAAAATGACCCCAGAAATGGGTCACGGTAGAGCCTGCAAAAGATTTGTTTTGCCTACTTTATAGATTTTTATCAACATTATGAAAGTAAATCTTATTAATTTTATGAGTCAATAATATCTACCCCAAGGATTGATATTTATGAAATAAGTAAAACTAGAATGCTGACTTAAACCCCAGGGAACTTTGTTATAATGAGAAATCCTCAAGACCTGAATTTAATCAAGAACTTGAGGATTTTACATTGTGCTATTAGTCATACTCCTCAGGATTTAGCTCATCATATACTCTTCCTTCATTTAATAATTTTTTTCTAACTTTGCTGATTTAGAAGCATTCCAGAAACTGATCACGACGCAATAAGCATTACCAACAATGACCCTATTGTAGTGGAAATGACCTCATTATCACTCTCGTTGCCAAAAGCAATCCAGGGCAGATGTGGTCGTGGTTTGAGATGAAGAAAACAGTCTTAGGATGAAACAGAGACACTGGGAAGATGTCTCCCCCCAAATCCCGATCTGTTCCTCTTACAAAAATGATCATGAAACTTTGGTTCCAATACCAATGAATGCACCGCTGATTTAAGAGACAGTGCACGTCAAGCTGGCGATTAGAATTCTATAAATGAGGTATGGACAGCATGACGCGAGCTTGGCTGTGTATTTAAGAGCAATAGCTGGAGTCACAGCAGTGACTGCCCTGCACCTGTGGCTTCTGCTCCCAGTTACAGCACTGCCGTAAATTCAGACATCTCCCTAGCAGGCCTCTGTCACTACCGAGACATAACTTCAAGTAAATATGGCCTTTCCTTCTAACTTTCAGTTCCTTTTTCAGTCATTTACTTCATCATTACTCATGCTATTATTATTTTATTCCTTCAACAAATTATTTTTTGTTTACCTTTCTATGTGCCTTTCCATGTACTGTTCTAGTGGCAAACAAGACAGACAGCATCCCTGGCTCTATGGGGAGACAGAGCCGATGGGCCCCGCTGCTCAGGCCCTCCCCACTTCTGGTGGCTGAGCAGAGAGCTTGGGAAGGAGACCTGAGCCAGTTTAACAGAAGGATGGGCTAATTACTAGTTTCCATGACCTGGAGCATCCTCCTTTCCATCAAAGCTACTTCCCCAGCCAGGGAACTTACGTGATCTCAAGGATGTTCTCTGACCCTGTCCCTCATCCCTGTCCCTCATACATATGTCCCTCACCACAAATGTATGGAACATTGCAGGGGACTGTCCTTCTTCATTGGTACCTTGGCCATGGGACATATCTATACCCGGCCTAAGCTCTGACAAGTAACAAGAGTCAAGGAGATTCTATCTGCTTCTACTACTTCTTTGAAGGTTTTTCTCAATAAACTCTATATCTGAACTGGATGGTGCTGCAACAAATAAATAGATAGAGATACAATTTCCGATAGTGATAAGTGCTGTGAAGGAAGCAGAACAGTGCAGTTGGATCGAGAGGGACTGAGGCTGGGTCAGGACCAACCTAGGCAGGACAGTCAGGAAGGGCTTCTTGGAAGAGATGGTAACAGAGTCAAAGCGGGAGTGATAAAGGGCAGGCAGCCCAGCAGAGAAAGAACATTCAAACACAGGGAACAGCAAGAACAGTGGCTTGGATGAAAGGATGAGATTGAAATGTCTGTGGGACAGAAAGAAATCGAGCACCACAGTGAATGAGGGAAAGAGTATTAGGGGTGACTTCAGAGAAGTAATCAGGGGACTGGTAAGGAGATGAGGTTTTGTTCTAACTGGAATAAGAAGTTATGGGAAAAAAGAAAAAAAAAAAAGAAGGAGCTATGGGAGAAGTTAAAGTGAAGGATTAATAAAAATTCATAAGCATATTTAATAGTTTAACTCTTGGATCTGGAGGAGAATGGCATGCAGGTGACATGGAGGGAAGCAGGGAACCAGTTAGGAGGCTACCACCGTGGTCCAGGGGAGTGGGGAAAGGTAGAGGGGCAAAGACTGCTTAGTCTAATTACGGGACCTGCAGTGAGTGTTGGTGGGATGGGAGAGGTGGGAACAAGGCGAATCACAGATGATTCCAGAGTAGAGAGGGGCTGTAGCCCTTTTAAAAGCTGGTGCACACGATCACTCAAAATTCTGTAAAATTAACCACCAAGAAGAAAGTAGGAGGCCACAGGAAATAAAGATGAACAAAGACTGGAGGGTGCAGGGTGACAGGAAGCTGGAGACAGGCAGTGGTTCTGAAACATTCCCGGGAAGTGCTAACTCCTGCAGTTCCTTACAGGCAGCTGTCATCTGAGGGCTTCTTTTAGGGGGTCCCGCAAGCTAGCACTCACTGCAAAAATGTGGCAGATTATTCTTCAAACCTGCATTTTAAAAGGGGGATGAGAAGATAGACTAAGCTTGTGAGAAGCTTTTTTCTTTTCTCACGGCCCTTTATAAAAAAAGTTCAGGACCAGAGTCTCAAGCTGACTGCGGGGTTGGCCACCAGACTTTACCTCAGAAATTGAGAATTAGTCACAAGATTCCATGTAAGCCACAAAAGAGAAGTGGGAAGCAGACAGCACTCACCGAACTGCGATGTGCCAGGCCCCGTACACATTATCCGTTAATCCTCAAAAAGAACCCGTGAGAAAGATGTGCTTTCCTTCAGGATCTGCAAGAACAAACTGAAGCTCAGGGAGGTTTATGAACAGCTCAAGGTGTCCCCGACGGTGGCAGGGATGAGCAGCAGGGATGAGCCCCGGGCTCCGCCTCCTGGGCCAGGTGTGGGGCTGCTACAGGTGAGGGCACCTCCCCTCACACCATCACCGTGCCCGCCCTGAACTCTGGCCTCTGCTTTCACTATCACGAGGTTCACCCCTGGGACTGGGGTCTGCTCTCAGGGGAAGAGTCATAAAAATGGGAAATTTACCAAGTGACCTCTCTCCTTCCACGTCCACCCCCCTGCAGAATCTGCCTGCTTTTCCTCTCTCTCCTACGTCTTCATGTAGTGTTTAAAATATATTATGTCGAGATTACAGTTATCTTCAGGAGAGTTCCTCGACACTCCATTACTGAGAAATAATGTTTTAAACAAAAAAATTCTGAATCAAATAAATGGTTTCTAGAAATGTATTCATTTTCTTTTCACCCTTTACTCTGATAGAATGAATGCTTTTTGGTGCTCACTAATCATCTCATTTTAGTCTCTTTTTGTAGAAGATCTAGTTGGTTCCTACGCTAAACCCGGTGCCCATAGCGTAATAACCACACAATTCCACTGGCGTTTTCCACATTGCATTTTGGTATCTTATTTATGTTTCTGTACTGCCCTCTAGTGGCTGACTGTCTGAAATACAAATCAAAGTACAGCAGGCCCTTTGTATCCATAGGGTCTGCGTCCGGGGATTCGACCAACCACGATCCAAAATGTTCAAAAAAACAAATTCCAGAAAGTTCCAAAGAGCAAAAATTGAGTTTTCTGCAAGCTGGCAACTATTTACAAAGCATGTATATTATACTTATAAGCAACTATTTACATAACGATAGCATTTACATGGTGTTAGGTACTATAGGTAATCCAGAGATGATTTAAAGTATAGGGGAGTTTGTGTGTAGGTTATATGCAAATACTCTGCCATTTTATATAAGGAACGTGAGCATCCCTAGATTTTGGATTTTGGTATCCATAGGGGTCCTGGACCCAATCCCCTCAGATACCGAGGGATGACTGTATTATTTTCGAAATGCAGGCACTTTTTCTAGAGGTAAGACAAATCTCAGACAGTTCAATTGGTTAGTAACAACTTGTAGTAGACATAAATCTTCCTAACAACAATCTTATTGATCGTGAACTATTTCAATTTTGACTTTGACAACAATAGAAAAATTTTTAACGCTTAGAAGAACTTTAAAAGTTCTGGAGATATTTAAAGAATCTGTTGGCATAGTTGGAATGTAGACAATAATTAAGTATATTGGAAAAGACTCCTGAAAGCCCCTGGAGAAGAAAGTGCTGGGCCTAGAACCTGATTTGAGAGGAGGCCGGGGGAGTATATGCTTTCTTGGAGTAACATCGCCATCTTGCGTCTTTCTTAAATACTGCTGATAAAAATAAGCAAACCCTTATTTCTTTTAGCACTCCTAAATGTTCTCTAATTAAAGAAATTTGAACATTTGTTTCAAGGTTCAAACAGAAGTTTTATTTATTTATTTAGAGAAGAGTTTCTAAAAGACTGTATTGAGGTATGATTTACACTCAATAAAATGCACCCTTTAAAGTGCACCAGTTTTCAATGTGTTTCAAAAATAAACTCCCAGGCAGCCACCAGAACAATCAAATTGCATAACATTTCCATCATCTCCCAGAGGTACCCTAGTGCCTATTTACAGATAACCCCATGCCCAGCTGTTGCCCCGGGCAACCACTCATCTGCTCTCTATCATTAGAGATCAGTTTTGATGTTTAGAATTTCATATAAACGAAATCATACAGTATGTGCTCTTTTGTGCCTGTATTTAAGCATGTGCTTTTTTCTTCATCATAACATTGTTAAAATCTGTTCATGCTTTTGCATCTATCAGTAGCTCATTCATTTTTGCTCCTGAGTACTGTTCCTTTGCGTGACTACTCCTCTATTTACCATTCTCCTGTTGATGGCCACAGCTTGTTTCCAGTTTTTAATTATTTTGAGTAAGACTGCTCCGAAAGTATGTGTATAGTAAGTGTGTACAAATGTTCTCATTTCTCTTGGTAGATACTTAGAAGTAGATGGCTGGGTTTCAGGGTAAATAGATGTTTAACTTTACATAAAACAGACAAAGTATTTTCTAGAATGGCCTTACCATTTTATTTTCCCAGAGCAATCAATGAGAGTTCCAGCTGAGTCATATCTTTCATATTTGGTGTTGTCATTCATATTATCCATTATGATGGATATATAGTAGTAGCTCATGACGATTTTAATTTGCATTTTCCTGTTCACTAATACTGTTAAGCATCTTTTCATATGCTTATTGGTCATTCATATATATTATTTTGTCAAATGTTTAATTAATTTGCTTCCCTCTTTTTATAAAGTTGGGTTGTCTTCTAATTATTGCGTTATAAATTTCTTTGTATATGCTCTGCATGTCTTTTGCCAAATACATGCATTGTTAGTATATTTTCTGAGTCTGTGACTTGCCTTTTTGTATTCTTAAGTGTCCTTTGAAGAGCAAACATTTAAAATTTTGATGAAGTTTATTCATCAATAATTTTTATAGGTATAGCTTTTTGTTACCTATCTAAAATTTTTGCCTATACTGAGATCACAAAAATTTTCCCCTATGTTTTTTTCTAGAAACCTTATAGTTTTAATATTTGTATTTTGGCCTATGATCCTTTTCATGTTAATTTTTGTATATGATAAGAGGGAAGTACTGAGGTTTCCTTTTTCCTAGATAGATACCTAAATGCACCAGCATCTTTTCTTAAAAAGACCATCTGTTCCCCTTGGCCCCTTTCTTGAACATCAATTGACCATATTTGTATGGGCATATTTCTGGACCCCTTATTTTATTCCTTTTATCTGTTTATCAAAACTTAGACTTGTCCTGATTACTCTCATTCTATACGTCTTGAGATCCTCCAAATGTGTCCTTGTTTTAAAATTATTTTGGCTACAGTATGTCCTCTGCATTTCCTTATATTGGGTTGGCCGAAAAGTTTGTTTGGTTTTTTGCCCTTAGTTGTCTTTAACTTCATTTGAAACAATTTTGTTAGATTGTATTGTGATAGCTGTCATACAAGCGTGCATTTAAAAAAAAACATCAAAATTGGTGAATTTTTGTGTAGCCATTTTAATATCGAATATGGAAGAAAAAGCATTTTCTGCATATTATGCTTTATTTATTTCAATAAAGATAAGAACACAACTGAAACGCAAAAAAAAAAAAAAAAAAAAAGATTTGTGCCACGTACGGAGAATGTGCTGTGACTGACTGAACGTGTCAAAAGTGGTTTGCGAAGTTTTGTGCTGGAGATTTCTCGCTGGACAGTGCTCCACGGTTGGGTAGACCAGTTGAAGTTGATAGTGATCAAACAGAGACTTTAATTGAGAACAATCAACGTTATACCACACGGGAGATAGTCGACATATTCAAATGATCCAAACCAAGCGTTGGAAATCATTCGCACCAGCTTGGTCATGTTCATCACTTTGATGTTTGGGTTCCACGTAAGTTAAGCGAAAAAAACCTGCTTGACCGTATTTCCGCATGTTATTCTCTACTTCAACGTAATGAAAACGGTCCATTTTAAAAACAAATTGTGACAGGTGATGAAAAGTGGATACTGTGCAATAACGTGGAACGGAAGAGATCGTGGGGGAAATGAAATGAACCACCACCAACCACACCAAAGGCCAGTCTTCATACAAAGAAGGTGATGTTGTGTACGTGGTGGGATTGGAAGGGAGTCCTCTATTATGAGCTCCTTCCAGAAAACCAAACGATGAATTCCAACAGCTACTGCTCCCAATTAGACCAAGTGAAAGCAGCACTCGACGAAAAGCATCCAGAATTAGTCAACAGAAAATGCATAATCTTCCATCAGAATAACACGAGATTGCAAGTTTCTTTGATGACCAGGCAAAAACTGTTACAGCTTGGCTGGGAAGTTCTGATTCATCCGTAGTATTCATCAGACATCGCATCTTCAGATTTCCATTTATTTCGGTCTTTACAAAATTCTTTTAATGGAAAAACTTTCCATCCCCTGGAAGACTGTAAAAGGCACCTGGAACAGTTCTTTGCTCAAAAAGATAAAAAGTTTTGGAAAGATGGAATTATGAAGTTGCCTGAAAAATGGCAGAAGGTAGTGGGACAAAATGGTGACTATGTGGTTCAATAAAGTTCGTGGTGAAAATGTGTCTTTTATTTTTACTTAAAAACCAAAGGAACTTTTTGGCCAGCCCAATACATTTTAGGATCTGCGTGTCAAGTTCTACAAAATAGCTAGCTGGGATTTTGATTGGGATTGGCATTGCATCTATTAATTTGGGGAGAACTAACATCTTAACAATAGTGAGTCTTTCAATCCATGAACACGATATTTTTCTTTACATCTTCAATTTCTCTCACCATTTTTTTTATAGTATTCAGTGAATAGGTTTTGCAAATATTTTGTTAAATTTATCTTTAAATATTTCATGATTTCGATGACAGTATATAAATATAATGGTATTTAAAAATTTTCATTTTCTAATTTTTCAGTATGTAGGAATACAAGTGGTGTTGTATACTGACCTTGCATCCTGTGGCCTTCTTAATTCACTCATTAGCTCTAACGTAAGTTCTGGAGATTCCTTAGGAACTTCTACACACAATCATGTCATCTGCAAATAAAACAAATGAACATTTTTGTTTCCAAGACAAAAAATGCCTTTTACTGCTGTCTTGCTTTTTTTGTACTGGCTAGCCTGGCAAGGACTTCGTGTGCAAGGCTGAATAAAAGTGATGGGGATGGAGCCTGATCTTAGGGAATATGGATTCAATCTTTTCTGTTAACTGTGATGTTAGCTGTACATATTATGTAGAAAAATGTCTTTTATCAGTTGCCTTTTATTCCTATTTTGGTGCAAGTTTTTGTAATAATTGCAGACTAAATTTTGTCAAATGCACCTTTTCTTCTCCTCCTGAAGCAGGAAAACTTATTTTCCCCTTCTTTATTCTGTTAAGGTTGAGTTACAGTAATTTTTCATATGTTAAGTCAACCTGGCACTCCCAAGAAAAATTCCACTTGGTCATAAAATATTATGCTTATTACACATAGTTAGATTCAGTTTGTTAATAGTTTATTAATGATTTTTGCATCTAGGTTCCTGAGAGATATTGGTGTGCAGGTTTTTTTCTTTGACGTATTTGTCTGGTTTTGGTATAAGAGTGATGTTAGCTTCAAAAATCGAGTTGGAAAGGGTTCCTTCTTTATTTTCTAAAAGAGTTTGTGAATATTATTATTATTTTTTTCTTCTTAAAATGTTTGGTAGGGCTTCCCTGGTGGCGCAGTGGTTAAGAATCCACCTACCGATGCAGCGGGGTTCAGGGAGATCCCACATGCCGTGGAGCAACCAAGTCTGTGTGCCAGAACTACTGAGCCTGTGCTCTAGAGCCCATGAGCCCCAACTACTGAAGCCCGCGTGCCTAGAGACCGTGCTCAGCAACAAGAGAAGCCACCGCAATGAGAAGCCCGTGCATTGCAATGAAGAGTAGCTCACAATCAGCACAACTAGAGAAAGCCCGCACGCAGCAACAAAGACCCAATGCAGCCAAAAATAAATGAATAAAATAAATAAAATTTTTAAAAAAGTTAAAAAAAAATGTTTGGTAAAATCCACCAGTGAAGACATTTGGGCTGGGAGTTTTCCTTGTAGAAAGATTTTTAATTATGAATTCAGTTTACTATATACATGGCTATTCAGATTTTCTATCAATTTTTATATTACAAAGAATTTGTCCATTGCTTCTAAGTTACCAAATTTAACAGCATAAATTTATTTGTACTATTCTCTTTTTATCCTTTTAATGTCTGTAGGATTGATAGTGATGTCTTCTCTTTCATTCTTGGTATTAGAAATTTGTATTTTTTTCTTTTATCATCTTAGGTATAGATTTACCAATTTTATTGATTTTCCAAAGAATCCTTTGGTTTCATTGATTTATCTCTATTTTCTACTTAAAAAGGTGGCAAATGTTTTCTGTTCGTGGCCAAATAAATATTTTAGGTTTTTCGGCCATATGATCTCTAAGGCAGCACTAGACAACAAGTAAATGAATGAGTGGAACTATGTTCAAATAAAACTTTATTTACAAAAACAAGTGGTGAGCCAGATTTTGCCTGCGAGCTGTGGTTTGCCGACCCTTGGTTTATTAATTTCAACTCATCTTTATTTTTCCTTCCTTGTACTTTGGAGTTGATATTCTCTCATTTTCTAGCTTTGTAAGGTAGAAATCTTAATCCTTCAGTTCTGAAGGACATTTCCAAAGAGTTTAGAATTCTAGGTTCACTCCCCCAACCAGCACCAGTAGTTTAAAGATGTGATTGGTTTTAGATGAAATGCTTGCTCTTGGTCTTTGTTTCTGTGTATTGCTTCCTTTGGCTACTTTTAAGATGATCTTTTTAATCACGATTTTCAAAAATTTGATTATGATAATGATATACTTTGCTGTGTTTTTCTGTTTCTTCAGCTTGGTTATTTGTTTGTTTCTTTGTTTAGCTTATTGGATGTGTGTGTTGGTTTATAATTAATCAAATTTGGAAAATTTTGTGTTCAGTGATGTCACATTGGTACTTTGAAATCAACAATAGTGTGAGTATTTACATCATAAAAATTGGCCTATGCTATAAATCAAGTCTTTTTTCCCCCGTGGAGCTAGTTGTTAAAATTTACTGCCTACAGGTCACTAAAATTTGGTTCTTTTGAATTTTTTTTCTTTATGTTTTTCTATTATGGTAGTTTCTGTTGCTATGTGTTCACATTTACTGATACTCTTAAGTTTTCATTGGATGCTATCCTTATACTGTAAATTTATTATTTAAGATACTGTATTTTTCAGCTGTAAAGTTCTGTTTGGATCTTGTTATAATACTTTCCATTGATCTTTTCATGATGTTTTTCTTTGAATCCTTGACCATATATATATATTTTTTTGCTGCGTTGTGCCTTTGTTGCTGTGTGCGGGCTTTCTCTAGTTGCAGCGAGTGAGGGCTACTCTTCATTGCAGTGTGCTACCTTCTCATTGCAGTGGCTTCTCTTGTTGCAGAGCATAGGCACTAGGTGCACGGGTTTCAGTAGTTGCTGCACGTGGGCTCAGTAGTCGTGGCTCAAAGGCTTCAGTAGTTGTGGCACGAGGGCTCAGTAGTTGTGACTCGTGGGCTCCAGAGCACAGGCTCAGTAGTTGTGGCTCACTGGCTTAGTTGCTCGCAGCATGTGGGATCTTTCCAGACCAGGGATCAAACCCAAGTCCCCTGCACCAGCAGGTGGAATTCGTAACCACTGCACCACCAGGGAAGTCCCTTGACCATATTTTTTTTTTTTTTTTTTTTTTTGCGGTACGCGGGCCTCTCACCGTTGTGGCCTCTCCCGTTGCGGAGCACAGGCTCCGGACGCGCAGGCCCAGCGGCCATGGCTCACGGACCCAGCCACTACGCGGCATGTGGGATCTTCCCGGACCGGGGCACGAACCCGTGTCCCCTGCATCGGCAGGCGGACTCTCAACCACTGCGCCACCAGGGAAGCCCCTTGACCATATTTTTAATAATTGTTTCAAAGTAACTCATTGTTAACTCCCTGTTATTGTTGACAGGAACACTGTCAACTCCTGTTTGGCTTCGACTGCTTCTTCCTTCCCTCCCTTCCTCTCTGTGTTTACTCTATGGCTAATTTAATACTATTACTAAGGTATCACCCTTCTGAGGTTTCTACTAAATGTTCCATATAGTTGACAAAGATTCCCCATTTGGCTGGTCAGAACTTGCATGTTTCCTAGATCTTGTGTCCTCTGGGAATGATTCATCTGAGGGCACCTGGTCATTGTTAGCCCAGCCTGGTGGAGTTTTACCTTATGTTAGCATAGCTTAGTTTTTATCAACAGACTCACAGAGAACCCTGAAGATTTCTACAGCTCTTTCT
This sequence comes from Stenella coeruleoalba, assembly GCF_951394435.1. NCBI lineage: Eukaryota > Metazoa > Chordata > Mammalia > Artiodactyla > Delphinidae > Stenella > Stenella coeruleoalba. The sequence goes on along the minus strand of NC_137155.1, from coordinate 5,968,294 downwards.
CCATCTAGCTCCCTCCTCTATGCTGCTCTGCCCTAGAAATTCCAGCATCTCAGACTTATTGATCCCTAATAATAATCTCCTGAACTCAAGACCTCTGCAACGGATCCTCCCCTCAACCCTGAAGCTTTGCTTTAGACAGTGCCCTTCAGGCAGAAGGCTGGAGTGATTTTAAGACTCAGTGTTTGAAAGCGGTTATTTCATATATTTTGTCCAGTTTCATTTTTTTTAAACAATGGGAGGACATGTCTTTTTCTAGTTTCTCCATCATGGCTGGAAGCTGAAGTTCTTATACATGCTTGACCAAACCAGTAATCTTTCTTCATCTGGTATATTCAACCCCTTTGACAGAGCTCTTAATAGCACTATCAGTCTTAAGTGGTATGCATTATGAATAATAGAAAGGGAGGAGATATTATAATCCACTGAGTCAACACCAGCTATAATGGAGGGAGCTGGATGTTGTGGGTAGATAGATGGTCCTCCTGTGCAGTGAATAAATTATGTCCTTCCTTGGTACTTAATCCTTAGGTTGGGTTGAACTAACCTGAGGGTTAAGTATTAAATTTCTCATTTCTTAAAACAGCTAGAAAGTAACAATCTGAGGATTCACTATGGGGTAGTAGAGAAAGAGATAAAATGCAAAAATAATTCCTTCCTGGGAGTTAGGAAGCTTGGCTCAAAGGCCAAGACTCTGCATTTATAATCCTCCACACTTCCTTCCATTTCTATCTGTAAAAATGGGCAATTGAACTCTTTGTCCTTTAACAATCCTTCTGGCTTGGTGATTTTTACTACTGTTCTGTTTTCTCACCATTATTCCTAGTATTATCCCATGTTAATTGGTGTAATATCATAGGCTAGAACAGTTACCTTCTTAAGGGTTAAATTATTCCTATTGCATCTATTAGTAGAGGGTAGGTGCTAAGAGCAGTGCTAGGAAAGTGAATAGAAGATAAAAACAGGCATATCAAATAGCCTCTTGTAATAGTGTAGAGATCTCTGTATTTCCAGTTAAAGAGAGCTTCTGGGTTAAAAACAATCACAAGACAGCAGGGCCTGATATTTTAATCTCCAATCTTCTTATTAAAATAGCAATGATTGAGGAGCTCAGAATTCATCTCCTCCAACATCTAACGTAACTAACAATAATTATTAGCACAGCGAAAATTTCAAGAGCAAGAACCAAACAAGGAAAAGCATACAACTTCATGCCATAGACTTCAATAAGTAGTGAAAAAAGAAAAACAAAATATTCTGGCATGGCTTGGCATAGCTTCCTAGCCTTAACCCTAAGCTCCAGAAAGAGAGGGAATGAAATATTGAGAATTTCCACAATTATTTCTTACTTTGGAGAAAAGTAGTTGGAGGGTTGAACAGGAAGCTCAGGTAAAATTCAAAAAGAAATTGTAATAGGGAAGAACAAATCTGACTCCATATTGGATGTATTTCTTTTACTTTAACCTTTGTTATGCATAACAGCCCATCTCTGGGAACCCCACCTCCTATGCCTGAACATTAAGATAAATCCCTTTTTTCAGCTCACAGGAAGCATCCTGACCAGGCCCACCTGTGAATGGCTGCAGGAAAGAAGAAATTGACTCACCCCCTTGGAGTCTGGCAGAAACCAGGAAATATTTGCAACAACTTATCTTTTTAATTTTACCTCCTCACCTCCCACCTCTCTGTTCCATAAAAGAAACTAGCACCCAAACCTGGGCAAGATGGGTCTTTTGGACACTAGTCCACCATCTTCTCAGTCTGCTGGTCTTCTGAATAAAGTCATTATTTCTTATCCCAACAACTCGTCTCTCAATTTATTGGCCTGTCATGTGGTGAGCAGTATGAGCTTGGGCTCGGTAACAAAATCTTCAGGAGTAAAAGCATCTACAGCAAGACGCTCTGGAGGGGCAGAAGAGCTCTAAGACCTGTGTGGGTTGGAAGAACTGTCTGAGAGTAAGGGATCACCCACACAATAACTGGGTGCACTTTGGGCCAAGCGAATATTAAGATAGGGCACTGGGTCAGAGGAGAAAACAGAATCCATATCCTTAAGCAAAGGAAACATAGCTGGAGCCAGGCCTATGCCATTTCCCTGCATCCTCAGGCTACAGAGAAGGCAACAGGAGCAATGCTCATCTTCCGAGCTGCAGGTCTAAGGAAACAATCAGAACTCTGAGTATGAACGACACTGAGGAAAACTCGACCACACTATAGAGAACAAAGGGCAAGTCAAGCAGAGTAGCCTATGTTCTGCATATGCAAGATGAAAAGAAAGGACATAATTATACCATTCCCTGTTTTTTTGTGGCTTTAAATTTTTCATAATAAATATTTTTAAAGGATTGTTTAAATTTAAATTATACAAGCATACTACTGAAAGGTAAATACAAGGAGATATGAAGATAGCATAAGAAGACAAAAAGTAGAAATCTCAAAGAAACAGAAGGAAACTCTCTACAACTTTTTGTGACAAAAGAACCTTAATAAGGACGTGAACTCCGGAAAATGATTACTCGTCAGTAAAATTTTAAAAACAGAATAAAAAAGACAAAACTGTACTACTAAAGGAAAAAATTGAGAACAAAATAATATCAGGGAATGAATTAGAAATAGCAAGAAACAGAATAGAGAGTTAAAAACTGAAATAATAAAGTACAAAAGGGCTTGAGCTAATCACAGTGAACAGAGGAACAAGCAAGGTAAAACAATTAAGAAAATATAATATATAAAGAAAGAAGAAAAGCTAACAAAAGGTCATTTCCTTAAACAGATACCCCAGCAGATCAAGCAGAAAACTTACTACAAAATTTCCCTGAAGTACGAATCAAATAGTCTATGTAAAAAATTATACAGAATATCAGTTTTTATTGAGAGTTGTTTGCCACTGAATTTCAGGAATAGAGAAATAATTCTTTAATCGCACAGAGGGGACAAAGTAAGATGGGAATATTTCAAGCCAGTGTCAAATTTCTCCTTAGTAACACTTAGTGCTAGGCTATAACGGAGTGATTAATTTCAGCCAAATTTTTAAAAATAATAAAGTGACAATTTTATACCCACTCATGTCACTAAAATATAAAGACAGATATATTCAAACATGTGTGAACTCAGGAAATGTACTGTCTATAAGAACCTTTAAAAAAAATAAAACTACTTGACAAGGAAATTTAACTGATCAAGAAATAATTTTGAAAACATAGTTTAAAATCTGCAATCTTTCTCAATATAAATTTTCACAAAGCTCTATAAATATCTTCCTAAAAGGTTAATTCTACAGTGCAACAAAAGAAAACAACATTTCATGATTTTTATATTCTTGTGATGTTACTGTGTCCAAAAATTATACTTGCTTGAACTTTTATTTCTTTTAGAAAGCAGGAAGAAAAAAAGGCAATAAAAACTTGCCCCAATTTGCTAGAGCTGCCATAACAAAGCACCACAGACTGGATGGCTTAAACAGAAATTTATTTTCTCACAATTCTGGAGGCCGGAATTCTGAGATCAAGATGTCAGCAGGGAAGGGTTCTTGTGAGACTGCTCTCTTTAACTTCAGATGGCTGTCTGCTCACTGTATCTTCATACCACCTTCCCTCTGCACCTGGGTCCAAACTTCCTTTTCTTATAAGAACATCAGGCACACTGGAATAGGGCCCACAATAATTACCTCATTTTAACTTAATTACCTCTTTAAAGGCCCCATCCCCAAATACAATCACATTCTAAGTCCTGGGGCTTAAGACTTCTACATGTAAGTTTTGGGGAGACACAATTCAGCTCCTAACACTCTCCATGGCTCGATGTAAAGAAAGTGCAATTGAATGTCATCATGCTCCATTATTTAAGCCCCAGGGAATGCAATGGAAAGGTCAGAACCCCTTGCCTTCCTTGCCTTCTTGAAATAAGTCAACTGGTTATAGCTAGGTTTGGGATCAAAGTCATCTCATCCACTTTGTCTTGGGAGAGGTGCTGGACTTCTTATCATCTTGGGGGAAGAAAAGACTGACTGGTAGTAGAGGGAAAGAGCACAGGACACTCAGTGTTGTTTGACAGTGGTTTTGATAAAGCATAAAGAAAACAGCAGAATGACTAGTTTCTTCCCATTTCCTAGTCTTATTTTTTATTTTCACTCACTTTACTGTTTAAGGTTTACAGAAAACATTGAATATAAAGTACAGAAAATGACTACACCCTCCCCCTCCCACTCCCTCTGCAGTTCCCCCTATTATTCACAACTTGTACATCTGTTACTATTGATGAATACATTATTAACCAAAGTCCTTCATTTACACTAGGTATCACTCTTTGTGTTGTACAGTTCTGAGTCTTGACGAATGCATACCATCATGTAACCACCATTGTGGTTCATTCACAAGTTTCCAGGCACTCAAAATCCCATGCTACACCTAGACATTCCTTCTTCCCTGTCCCCATACCCCAGGTAACTACTAACTTTTTCCTGTCTTTACAGTCTTGCCTTTTCCAGAATGTCATAGCTGGAAGCAAACAGTGTGCAGCCTTTTCAGATTGTCTTTTTTCACCGAGAAATACACATTTAAGGTTCCTTCACATCTTTTCACAGCTTGATAGCTCTTTTTTTTTTTTTTAAACACTGGATAACATTCTATTCTATGGATGTATCACAGATTGTTTATCCATTCATCTACTGAAAGGCACCTTGGTTGCCTCCACATCTCACAATGATAAATAAAGCTGTTATAAAAATCCCTGTGTACGTTTTCAACTCATTTGGGTTAAACACCAGGGAGCGTGACTGCTGGATAGTATGGTCAGATTATGTTTAGCTTTGTAAAAAATGCCCAAGTGTCTTCCAAAGTGACTGCACCATTTTGCATACCGACCAGAAAGGCATGAGAGCTCCTGTGGCTCCACATCCTCCTTAGCACTTGCTGTTGTATTTTGGATTTTAACGATTCTAATAGGCACATCTCATTGCTTTAATTTGCAATTGCCTGATGACATGATATTGAGCACTTCTTCATATTTGCCATCTGTATATCTTTTTTGGTGAGGTATCTTGTGCAGATCTTTTGCCTCTTTTTGAATTTTTTTAGTTGCTGACTTTCAAGAGTTCTTTGTATATTCTGAATACAAGTCTTTTATCAGACATGCATTTTGCACATATTTTCTCCCAGTGACTTGTCTTTTCATTTTCTCAACAGTGTCTTTATGTAGAGCAGAAGTTTTCGATCTTGATGAAGTCACACTTATCTTTTTCTTTCATGGATCATGCCTTTGGTGTTGTATCTAAATACATCACCAAACCTAAGGTCACCTCTGTTTCTCTTATGTTATCTTCTAGACATTTTAGAGTTCTGCATTTTACATTTAGGTCTATGATCCATTTTAATTTTTGTAAAATGTCTAAGTTCTGTGACTGGATATCCAGTTATTCCAGTACCTTTTGCTGAAAAGATCTATGCTCTTTTGAATTGCCTTTGCTCATTTGTCAAAGATCAGTTGTCTCATTTGTGTGGGTCTATTTCTGGATTTTCTACTGTTCAATTGATCTATTTATCTCTTCTTTCACCAATACCATATTGTCTTGATTACTACAGATATACAGTAAGTCTTGAAGCCTAGTAGTGACAGTTCTCCAACTTTATTCTTCTTCAGTATTGTGTTGGCTACTCTTTTGTCTTTCTATAAACTTTAGAACCAGTTTGTTGATACCCAAAATAATTTGCTGGGATTTTGATAGGAATTGTGTTGAATACCAAATTGGGAAATACTGACATCTTTAAAATATTGAGTCTTCCAATCTGTGAACATGGAATATCTCTCCATTTATTTACATTTGTATTTCTTTCAACAATTTTGTAGTTCTCTTAGTATAGATCTTGCACATATTTTGTTAAATTTATACCTATGTCTGCCTGCCTCCTTCCTGCCTATCTCTCTCTCTCTCCCTTTTTTTTTTTTGGTGCTAATAAAAGTGATGTATTTTTTATTTCAAATTCCAATTTGAAAGCAATTGACTTTTGTATATTAACTTGGTATCCTGTAATCCTGTAATCTGGCTGTAATTGTTTATTAGTTCCAGGATATTTTTTTGTTGAGTTTTTGGGATTTTCTACATAGACTATCATGTCATCTGTGAAAAAAGACAAGTTTTTTTTATTCTCCATCTATATGCCTTCCCCTCCTCCCCTTTTCTATGTCATGAGTGAGGACATCTAGTATGATGGTTAATAGGAGTGTGAAGGTCTTACAATTTTTACTTTTCTTATAATTTTTACTTTATTATTTTAAAAGAATTAAAGTGGGCTTCACCAAGAGATTAATTCCTTGTGTAGGGACTATTCCAATACACTAACAGAAGTTGGAGGGGAGAGGAATAAGGAGGGAGGAAGTGTGTTAAATTTCTCATCATAGCACGGCACCAATTTTACTAAAATTAAAACATTTCAAGAATATATACCTTATAATAACTCCAACCTAATGTTTTCTCTTAATCTAAGAGTTATAATTAAGGAGCAATATAGCATGTGGTAAAGAAATGTTTATCATCTTACATTCAGAAATTTGGAAATTATTTCATTTTCATTTCAGTTCATTTTTCTTGTTAAACTCAGATAAACTTAATATTTTAAATATAATTTTAATATGATCATATTTTTATTCTATATCTGTATACTTTTTCTAGCTATTTACCTAGATAGCTTTCAACCTGTATGTTTGCAGAGACAGAACTGGAGTGGGGTTCATCTGTTAACAAAGCATTTTACTGGATAAAGGATAGTGGTTGATTTTTAACATTTTCTTTGTACTTGTCTGTACTGTCTGAATTTTAAAAATAATCAGCATGTATTATTTTTGATAAAAATGTTATTTCAGGGGCTCCCCTAGTGGCGCAGTGGTTGGGAGTCTGCCTGCCAATGCAGGGAACACGGGTTTGTGCCCGGGTTCAGGAGGATCGCGCATGCCGCAGAGCAGCTGGGCCCGTGAGCCACGGCTGCTGAGCCTGCGCGTCCGGAGCCTGCGCTCCGCAACTGGAGAGGCCACAGCAGTGGGAGGCCCACGTACCGCAAAAAAAAAAAAAAAAAAAAAAAGTTATTTCAAAAATATAATCACAACTGCTTAAAAAAGATGTACTCATCAACCAAAAAAATTAAGATAACAGCTATATGTCCAAATATGGATGGAATTTGCTCTAAATACATACTATAGTGTTAGATTTTGACATATTTACACAGGTTCTACCCTCTGAAGCAGTACCACATAACTTAGGGGGTTAGGTAGCAATCACTGTCTTAACCTTTCCCATCTGCCTCTACATGAGGGATTAAAATGCTACATCAACCAAAAACTGCACAACCACAGACTTAATTATTATGCAGAATCTACTTTATGAAACAACTAAATTGGTGGACTATCCTCTCCACTCCCCAATTAGCAAGTCTTATTTCACATACCTTAAAGCTTAGGACAATAACAGTATCATTCCTAAATTGTTAACAATAATTTTTAATATTATAATTAGTGTATGTATAAAATAGCAGCTTCTTTATTGAATCAAGATAAATATAAGCTGTCATAAGTTAATATGCTTTTTAGATATATTTGACTCATAGATTCTTTTTCTCTTGCAATTATTTTAGAAAACTAAGTCATCTGTAGACTTTTACTATCTCTTGTTTTATCAAATATCTTATTACCTTAAAAAAACAGGACTTAAAAATTTTTTTTAAATTTAAACTAGTAAAAATTGTCAGTGGAAAAAAATTTAAACAGTATCAAACCTAAAGTAGCAAACATCATCAAATCTATATCAGATCTATATCTTTAAAGGCTTTCCCTCAGACATATATAAATACATAGATGTTGTGATATTTACTATAATGTAACCCAATGTGGTACATATTTACTATTTTGTGGTATGATATTTACTATTTTGTAACCCAATATAGAACTAGCTCAATTACTGCAACGAGAATATAATTATTAGAGAATTACATGTTTTAAAGCAGGCATACCTCATTTTATTGCACTTCACTTTACTGTGCTTTGCAGATACCGCACTTCTACAAATTGAAGATTTGTGGCACCCATGTGTTGGGCAAGTCCACTGGCACCATTTTTCCAACAGCATTTGCTCACTTCCTGTCTCTGTAACACAGTTTGATAATTCTCATGATATTTCAAACTTTTTCATTATTTTTATATTTGTTATGAGGATCTGAGACCAGTGATCTTTGATGTTACTATTGTAATTGTTTTGGGGCACCACAAACCACACTCATGTAAGACAGAGAACTTTATAAATGTTGTGTGTGTCCTGACTGCTCCACTGACCAGCTGTTCCCCCATCTCTCTCCCTCTCCTCAGGCCTCTCTATTCCCTGAGACACAACAATATTGAAACTGGGCTAATTAACAGTCTCTAAGTGTTCAAGTGAAAGGAAGAGTCAATTCATGTGCCAAACTTAATTGCTGTCTTTACGGAGAAATGGCCACGGCCACCCCAGCTTTCAGCATCCACCACCCTGATCAGTCAGCAGCCACCAACACCAAGGCAAGACCCTCCACCAGCACGAAGATGACAACTCACTGCAAGCTCAGATGATGACTAGCGCTTTTTAGCAATAAAATATTTTTTAAGTAATGTACACTTTTTAGGCATAATGTTACTGCACACAACAGACTATACTATATTATGAACATAACTTTTATATGCACTGGGAAACCAAAAAATTCATGTGACTTGCTTTATTGTGATATTTGCTTTATAGCACTGGTCTGGAATTGAACCCACAATATCTCCGAGGTAAACCTGTACCCATTTTGAAAACCTATAGAAAGAAGATATAGAGGTACAATTTTTTTTTTTTTTTTTTTTTGCGGTACGCGGGCCTTTCACAGTTGTGGCCTCTCCTGTTGCGGAGCATAGGTTCTGGACGCGCAGGCTCAGCGGCCATGGCTCACGGGCACAGCCGCTCTGCGGCATGTGGGATCTCCCCGGACCAGGGCACAAATCCGTGTCCCGCACATCAGCAGGCGGAGCGCCACCAGGGAAGCCCTAGAGGTATAATTTTTAACTCTCTTTCAGAGAAGCACAGAGATCTTGCTTGTTAGTAAAATAAATGTAAAAAAAAATCATATACCCCATTTTCAATTAAAGATTATATTTTTCTACTTTAAGGAACAAAAGACTAGAACTCTGGGTAAAATATTACTTAACCTACTTGGAGGGTGTATTATTTAAACTTGGCGTTTTTTAAAAAAATCCTATATCTATACAAGGGTTTTTAAACTTTCTTACTTCAAGCAGAGATTCAGGAATCTAAATGGAGCATTAATTCAGCTTATCTCAAATAACACTATCAATATTTCACTGATATTTTTAAATTGAGGGGCAATTTAAAATTTCTACTATGTATACTTACAATTTATAGTCGACTTTATGTCAAAACAAAATTTTAAAAACTTGACTTCATCATGTGCATATAGATCTTTTCCACATTATGAAAAAATTCAAACATACGTAAAAGTTGAATTGTTCAGTGAATACCCATACTACTACACCTAAGAATCTTTCAATGACTGTATACTTGTACCTGTACACTTCACTCCTGTCAGTGGTTATATCATTTAACTAGAGCGAGAGTTCAGTGTTTGTGTATGGTGTTTTATTTTTTGAGGTAAACTTTACATGAAGTAGAATACAGACCTTATGAGTACCATTTGATGCCGTGTGAGAAATGCACACACCTGCTGCCATGACTGAATGTCTGTACGCCCCACATTCATTTGCTGAAGTGCTAATGTGATGGTGCTTGGAGGTGGGGACTTTGGGAAGTAATCAGGGGATGAGGGTGGAGCCCCCATGGTGGGATTAGCAACCATGTGCAGATGCCATGAAGACAGCCCTCTGTAAACTGGGACCACACTCTCTACTAAGAACCCAACCACGCTGGCACCCTGATCTGGAAGTTCTATCTTCCAGAACTGTGAGAAATAATTGTTTACTGTTTAAGCCATCCAGTTGATGGTATTTTATTACAGCAGTCTGAACTAAGGCTCCTGTGTAACCCTAATCCTTGTCAAGTTACATTATTTTCACGCCTGAGTTCTCTCATCCTCCGTCTTAATCCCTATGCCCAAACACTGTTTTCAACATATATTAATTTTGCCTTGTCTGGAACTTCTTACAAATATTATTTACAGTATGTGGTCTTTTGCATAGACTTCTTTCACTCACCACAATGTTTCTGATATTAATCAATGGTGTTACATAAATATATATATATTTTTCCCTTAATTGTGGAATAGTATTTCATTGTGGAAATACATCTTTTTGTTCATCCATTCTTTGTTGATGGACTCGACTCACTTTTAGTTTTTTGGCTATATCTTTGTACAAGTCTTTTGGTGAATATATTTTCATATCTCTTCAGTAAATATCTAAAATTGAAATTGAGGGATTATAGAGTGGTATACACCTAGTTTTATAAAACTGCTGGGTACCATTTCACACTCCTGTTGACAATGATAACAGTTCTGATTGATCTAATATTTATACCCAGATTTGATGTTGTCAACCTTTTTAAGCATTCTCAGGGTGTGTAGTGATACATTGCAGTTTGATATACTACATTCTCATTATCATTTGGTTCAAATAATTTTCCAATTTCCCTCTTAATTTCTTCTTTAACCCTTTGAATTATTTATTTAGAAGCATGTTATTTAATTTCCAAATACCTGGAGATTTTTCTAAGTGTCTGGTTGTTATAGATTTCTAATTTAATTCCACAATGGTCAGAAAAAAATGTATGATTTGAAACTTTTTTAATATAAGACTTGTTTTATGACCCAATATATGTTCTATCTTGGTAAAGTTACCATGTGCACTTGAAAACGATGTGTATTTGCAGTTTTGGGGGGTAGTAGCTCCACTTGTAGACTAATCAGGTCAGGGTAGTTGACAAGGTTGTTCAGATCTTCTATTTCTTTGTTGATTTACTTTTTTGTCTAATGCTGTAAGTTGCGGAACGAAGACATAAAATCCCCTACTTGTTTGTACAGTGGTCTTTTTGTTAATTTTTGTTTCCTGTATTTTTAACCTCAGTTACTAGTGCACACAAATTTGATTGATATATCTTCCTGATGAAGATATTACGATTGATATACCTTTTATCATTATGAAAATGCTTCCTTTTTATCTCCAGTAATTCCTATGTTAAAGTCTACACTATCTAATATTATCTGATATCAACAAACCCCGGTACCAAATTCTGACATCTTCTTATTGTTTGTATTTCCATCTATTTACTTGCAACCTATATGTCTTTATATTTAAAGTGTACTTATACAATCAGCATATAGCTAAATCTTTGTTTTTTTCCAATCACTTTGACATCTGCTTTTTAAGGGGAGTTTTTAAACATAAAAATTACATTTGGATGTAATGAAATTACAGATGTGGTTATATTTAGTTCTCCTGTTTTGTTTGTTTTTTTTTTTTTTCTCCCTTCCTCCTTTTGGGTTTTGGGTTAATTGCGTATTTCTCTGAATGCCATTTTAATACGTGATTGTTTTTTCAGCTATATAGCTTTGCAGTTTTTAATTTTTTTCTTTAGTGGTTGCATTCTTAACATAGTCTTAACACTACACCACTTCATGAAAAATATAAGAATGTTGCAATAGTATAGTTCCATGCACCCCTTCCATGGTAAAAGGCTGTACTCTGCTTGTATGACATTTGGCATTTCCATATCTATGTCCATAAGTTCAGAACTCAAGGAGAAACTCTATAATTACTCAAGTGTGGATATACGAATATAGTCTCACCTAAATATCAAGGACATAATGGTTCAATGTGGCGTCCACAGAGCTCAGCGGTCTGCTGTAATATATATATTGTCAGGGTGATGGGCATCACTTGTTTTCTAGGTAAGAACCTAGGTTTTCCGAATATGTGATGATATGATTATGGGTTTTTGTCCCATGTCAAGGCAAAATACTGGAGCCTGTTAATAGTTATTGCACAGAATATTTGCTACAGGATGTGTTGGGAATGAAGCAGAGTAAAAACTTTTCCAAAGCCCAGAGGTCTGTAAAACATACTTCTTCTCTCTGTCTAACAATGGAGCATGACAAGGGTACCAGAGGAATAAATGTAACTCAGGAGCAGCTGATAGAGCTGAGTTCAGAGAGAGGTTAGAACCCTCAGTGCTGTGATCTTCAGTACCTAAACGCTCCTGCTAAGTTTAAAAAAAATGTAGGTTTCTAATCCCTAAATGACTAAATATTCTGATTCAGTGGGTTAGAGGTCAGGAATTTACGTTTTTAACAGTTTTCATACACTGTACTACAGGTGGTCCATACGTATTGTAAAGTTCACATGGGTACTTGGCCTTAATTTTAAGAAGTTTAAAATTCTGGACAGATTGGGGTGTTTAAATAAGTCTTCACCCCTAGGCCTTTAGCTCAGGTGACGTGGCCTTAGAGTCCTACAGTGATCATCCAAAGGAATGCTGTCTTTATTCCACCGTCCTTTTTTTTTCTCTCTTCACAACACACTTTTTATTTGCCATATAGTATTTTTACTAACGTATATTTTGCTTTCTTGTCTGTTCCCTTCCCTACCCTGTAAATTCCCTTACTAGACTGTAATAAGAGGGCATGACATATCTGGCTCATTCATAGCACCTAGTAAAGCGTTATACACCTTAGGTGCTTGATAAATAATCGAGGACACACTGATTCATTCCAAAAACGTAACATCACAGCACCATTTAGCACCAAATGTCTGGGTTCATAATAGTCTCAGCAAAACCCATAGTCGGATAACACGTATACCCTGTACCATGTCCCCACGGCAAACCCAGATCATGGCCTCAATTCCTGGGGAATTCCAAAGATGGACACAGAGGAAGGCCAGGTTTTGCGGGTGGGAGACCGTTTCGAGGGAGGTCGGTCACAAAACACTATGTTGCTTATAAGGTTCATTGTTGACGACTACAATTAAATACGTACAAAGGGACGGGCAGTCAAGAGGTCACCGCCCAAGACGAAGCCTATCAGAGCCTGTCGTCCGGACCGGTCCAGCAGAGTTGACCCAGCTAGGGAGCTCGGGTGAGGAGCGCGGCGGGGAGCACGCCCCGCCCACGCCGCGCAGGGGCCCACGCCACTCCCCACGCTCTCCACGGAACTACCCAAGCCGCCGCCGACGCCATAGACTCGCACTCCGCGAGCCCGTTCCGGAAGCGGGGCCGAGACGCACGTCGGACTGCGCCTGCGCGCCGACGTCTTCCCGAAGGACCAATGAACGGAGGGGTGGGCGGGCAGTAGGCGGTTTCCGGTTCCGGTCGGCGTTTGTGTGTCGGCTGTTGTGCTACGTGTCTTGGACTTGGCCAGCGGACGCCGGGCAGGTGAGGCTGCGTCTGGCGGGGGCTCCGGGCTACCGTTTGGTCACTCGCGGAGGTGGCGGACGTGGGCGAGTCCGCCGGCCGTCCGCCGGCTGCCCGCACGGCGTCGGGGGAAGCAGGCCCGGGGCCGCGGCCCGCGTACCCGATGGAGAAGGGCTTCCAGGGCCTCTGGCCTTCGGGGTCGGCTTTGCGGCCGCGCGGGCTCGGCCACCTTGCTGGGAACACTTCCGCCGTCTCGGTGCTGTGGTCACGGAGAGTCTCTTCGGTGTTGGCTTTGGGGCCGTGTGTGTGGAGCGTGTCTCGGGGAGCTCCTCCCTGTGCTGTGAGGGTGAAAGGGTTGATCTAGAGTCTGGATCAGGAGGCCATAGTGGGTTATTGGATCCCCTCTCCTGACGTTCAGTGCAGTGTTTCGGGTGTTGCACGGGTTTTTTTGTGTATTTTTTTTTTTTTTCCTGAAAGGACCCTTCGCATTTATCACGACATCTGTAAAGTTTAGGCTCAGTGGATTTGCAGAACAGAGTTAAGTGCAAGACTAAGGAAACAGGCGTTACTACCTGTGTGTTGCAGGGGCCCAGCACACCTGGCCCGGGACGTTTATAGAATTCCGGACGTCCTTTCAGTGTTCCTGGGTGAGGAACCCGGGGCTTAGAGAGGCTGCATTTCATAGAAAGGGATTTGAACCACCACCTCTTACGGGTGGCATTAGCTCAACAAAAGCTTATCGAGTATCTGGGTGCCTGGCCACGGTTGTAAGCACCTGAAATACAGTGAAGTCCAAGTAGCGAATCGGCTTCATTGGCTGTTGTACCAGTGACTGTCAGAGCCAAGGTTGGATGACATTTCTACTGTGTGACGGGTTCCACAAGAGAGCCCATCGGTAACATACATATAGCCCTTTTCCTTAAAAGGTGTGTCCAGACCTAAAGGTTCAGACTTCAGCGGATAGCTTCTGAGAGTCTGGGTCTTGGTTTAGCCCGTTGTTGTGGTTTTGAAAATTGTACAGATGATCTGCCCCATGCAGAGAAACTCCTTTCTTAAAATGTTGTGTGGCCGTGGTTTGGAACAGTCAGATGGAAGTCCACATTTACCTCTACTCTAGGCCCTTGAAGCATCACAGTTAGCATTCACTGCACGGGACACTGGGGTCTGGGGAGTTTAAAATAAAATATAGCAAATATTTGTTGGGGCCCAACCCTGTTGATTCCTCAGCAGGAGCAGCGGGGGACTGCAGGGTGGGTGAGGAGCGGATCTGTTGTCAAGTGCTTATTAGACTTTTCGTAGTGAGAGCCCTTTTATATTAAGAGGTTGCATTCTTTGTCAGTGATAAGAACACGGGAAAACCTGCGGTTATCTTATTGCCTTTGTTTTGATGATTGGCTGGAGATTGCAAAAAATAATGTCAATTTACTCTTGGAGTCTGTTTTTTTTTTTTTTTTTTTGTGAGATGATACCGACCCACCCATATCAGGCTGGTCTCATTCACATTTTGATATAACTCAACAAGTCCTTGCTCTATAATAAATAACATCAGTGAGTATCTTTTTTGTTTTTTAAATAGGCATCATGGATCAGGTAATGCAGTTCGTTGAGCCAAGTCGGCAGTTTGTGAAGGACTCAATTCGGCTGGTTAAAAGATGCACCAAACCGGATAGAAAAGGTAATAAATAGCTTTGAAATGAGAGAAAAAAATTAAATCTTTGCATTCTCTAAGCCCTTTATTTGATTAATGTCTTCCTGTTTAATAATTGTTGCAATTCTTTCATCAACATTTTTATTGATTTATTTTGCTTTATTGCTTTTTAACATTGTTATTTTTTCTAAATTTTGTATACTTTTTACACACCTCATAAATTTTTCTCTTATGTGTATTTTCACATCGTATAAGGTTATTTGTTACAGTCTTATTTTCCATGTTGCTTTTGCCTTAGTCGTATTTAATGACTTGAGAGTTTTTAGTATCTTTCACATTTCTACTCTGGAAAATCTTTTGGAGCTCTTCCTGTGGTGCCACTCCCTCCCCAAGCCTCCCCCAAGCAAAAAAGGCCTTAACGTGAAATCAACAGCATAGTTGGTGCCAACCTAGGAAGTTTAACTTCTTATTTATCACAATTCATGTGTTAAAAGGTGTACCACAATTTGCTTCTGTTCATTTATTGACTGCTGCCTGAGTTAGGAGGTGGGAATATAATAGAGACTATAATATGATGCATTATAATACATATATAGCATAATATATAAAAATGTACAATAGGGAGCAGTCCTTGCTTTTATGGACCTTAGATTCTTTGAGAGAAAATAGTCATAAATAATGACAATTACAATTTTTAATTACTGCTATGGTAAGTATTATGGAAGGTAAATAGAGGAATATTTGATAGCATGTAATAGGAGGACTGACCAAGTCAGGAGGTCAGGGAGAGCTTCCCCAAGGAAATAACATTAAATGGAAATATTACCAGGGTCTGGGACCTTTACATAAAATTGTGCTCAACCCAGTTCGGTTTTTCAAGCCTTATTTTTGGCTTCATTATAATATCAAAGACAGTTGACCTGTTATTTATAAAAAGTTATGTTCTATGCTTTTATAATTAATACTTTTAGCAATGTTACAAAGTTTTTAAGACAGATACTGTGTATTCTGTCCATGTTTCATTTCTTTTTGGTATTCTGGTCATTTGCTAGGAAGATAAATATGTCACTGTTGGTTGATGGAATCACTAGCCTGAACATGCAGTTTATTTTTATATATCATTAAATATCAATAAAATATGAAAGTTAAAAAATCTGTCAAATACCTTATTTACTATTAATACTGTCATGTTTTATGTAGAATTATGTACTTATTATCAGGAGAAATGTACATCAGTAAGTTTATGTCAGTGCTAATTTTTTTCCCCCTATACTTGCAGTGACAATGCAAAAAATAATGTAAATTTTGTGTTTTTAAATCCAGAATTCCAGAAGATTGCCATGGCAACTGCAATAGGATTTGCTATAATGGGATTCATTGGCTTTTTTGTGAAATTGATCCATATTCCTATTAATAACATCATTGTGTAAGTAAACTTTATGAAATAGACAATATCTAGGATAGAATGAAAATGCAAACCATTTGAGTTAACAGCCTGCTATTTCGTTAATACACAGATATGTTTCTTGACTTTTTAATGTTGGTACAGTCTGCTGCTGTTTACTGAGTACCAGATAATTCAAAGTGACTTTAAATCTTGTATAATTTTTATAGCTACTCTGTGAGATAGGCACTAATTTTTTAATAAGTAAAATTTTAAAGGATCAAGGAAGTGAGTTAAAGGCACTCAGTATGAGACAAAACAAGTATTCAGTGACAGGACCAATATTCAAATCCAAGTCCTCTTTCTGCAATATATTAACTTGTCCACAAGAATTTTAAGGTGCGGAGAAAATGCTCCCCATCTGAAAATCACTACAGCGATAGAGTTCAGACTCTGGACCAGGTTGCTTAGGTTTAGATTCTCTTTCTTGTTACTTAATAGTTGTCATGACCTTGGACAGCTTGCTTAGCTCCTCTGTGCCCAGTTTATTCAATAAGGATAATAGTTCTTAACTAGGGCTATGGAAAGATTAATGACTTAGGTCATGTAAAACCCTAAAAAATAATTTGGGTAAGAACCTAAATGGAAGTTGTGGTTATTGTAATGAGCCATTGATACTAATATACTTTTAGGTATATTAGGAGGAGAAAAGACAGAGGAACACTGGGATTACTTTATTCTATTCTAAATGCTTTTGCTTTTTAGATTCATTACAAGATTCATTACAAGTTGTTGGGAACACCTTATGGCAGTGTGCAATTAGAGCAGTCATTTTAGGCCATTTTGTTTGGTGTAAAGAGTTAGTATGAGTTGCAGTACTTATTTGCTCTGTGATTTTGTATTCACCTAATCTCTGAGCCTTACCTGCCAGTGAGATAATCATGAGAGAAGCCTTTTGGACTTACTTTATGGGGTGGGGATGCTTTGTAAACTATAAGTCTCTTTAAGTACTAGATATTTTATTATGGATGCTGGTGGAAGTTGTCTTTTAAATGACGAGACTGGATGAGTATTGTCAGGTGGCTTTCTTAAGTAGGTTTTCATAGCTATTATGCAGACATGCCACAAAGGGGTATTTTAGGATCACAGAAAGTTAGACCTGGAAAGGACCAAGTCTCTCAAACCTCCTCCATCAGTTCAGAAATCTCTATTATATGCCTAGTGAGGAATGCCATTTCTGGAATAGTGGAATCA
The DNA here is from genome assembly GCF_951394435.1 of Stenella coeruleoalba. Taxonomy (NCBI): domain Eukaryota; kingdom Metazoa; phylum Chordata; class Mammalia; order Artiodactyla; family Delphinidae; genus Stenella; species Stenella coeruleoalba. The sequence continues at coordinate 5,950,639 of NC_137155.1, read as the reverse complement.
CGGAGCGAATCCTGAAGTAGAATTAGGAAACCTGAGCTCAGTGTCTCTGGGCTACAGCCCCTACCTAGTCAGTAAACAGAGGAGGTAGGGTGGAGTCTGTGACATAAGCTCAGTGCTTCTGCTCTCCTGCTCCCTAGTCCATTGTCAGACAGGTATAACTGACAGTTATTTCTTGAAATTGTTATGAAGTTTAATTAATTGGTAAGGTAATATTAATACGTAACTGTGTATATATATATATATATATATATATATATATATATTCATTCTGTAGTTTGTGTGTGTGTATACACTACAGAACCTAGTCCAGTGTATTCTTGTACACATTGAAAACACTTGAGTACGTGTTGAATTAAGTGAACAACGGCAGGTTCTTAGCCTTTTTCTAAGGATTATGATGGTAATAATAATTGCTAACATTTATTGAGCACTTGCTGTGTGCCGAGGACACACAGCTTACTGTGAGCTGACTCTTTTAACCCTCATGACAATTGTGTGAGGTAGCAGTATTATTATTTCCATTTTATAGATGAAGAAACTGAGGCATGGAGAGTAAGGAAGTACGTCGCATGCCTATAAGTGGTAAAGCAGCATGTGAAACCCAGGCTTGGGAGCCTGTGTTCTTAACCATTGTATAGGCCATCTCTCATTCCGGCTCAGTTTCAGACCACTACTCATCCTGAGTCAGGCGCCTCACTTCAGGCTCCAGTTTGCATTTCGTTAAGCCCTCTTAAAATCCAGTGTTTAGAATCCAGTGCTTACTGTGGATGTCTTCTTGCTAAAGGCTAAAATCTTCAGTTTCTCACAGATAATGGCTACAATAAACTTCCTTTATCCTGGGTTTACATAGTTGGTGTGGTTTGTTTTTAGCCTAAGAATGGAACATTACCCCTTGTTAAATTCCATTTTGCTAGATTCCGTGATGGAAGACTTTTGCATTTTTAATCTGTTCATCATTGTTATTTATCCTAGTTTTGTGTTCAGACATCTTTTATTTCATTATCTGAGTTGTGACCTAAAGTACCTTTTAGGACACCCTTAGCACACCCTTTCGGGATTGAGATTCATTAGTCCAGTTGTTCCCAACAGGTCTTTGAAACAAGTGTTAAAGATTTGTTTTCTCCCTTCCCACTAGCTATCTATTTTAGGGAGATCACCTTGGTGCTTTGTGACCACCTGGATGGGTGGGATAGGGAGGGTGGGAGGGAGGGAGATGCAAGAGGGAGGGGATATGGGGACATATGTATATGTATAACTGATTCATTTTGCTATAAAGCGGAAACTAACACACCATTGTAAAGCAATTATACTCCAATAAAGATGTTAAAAAAAAAAAAGGCAAGGGAGTTAACAAACATTCAGTAATAATTTGAATTGTTGAGAAAAAAGGATCCATTTATTCACCGGCCAAGGCTATTTCTGTTAGGTTGATTCCGTCCAGTAAATGTAAATATTATTTGTCACTGGATAATTAATCAGCATGTGGTACTAGTGTGCTTAGATCCAAGGATTAATTATCATTATTTAGTATAAAAAATCCATTGAATGTAGTTGTCTTTTACACGGAAAATGCACGTTATCAGTGGTCTTTTGCCTTGGTCTCACTAGACTATACAGGTGCTATGCTGTGTGTGTTTCCTGACTGAGATGAATTTTAATTTTTGCCAGAATGAAGGGCACGGGGAAACTTACAGATAGCAAGTCAGAGAAGAAAAACAATATGTCCTTACTTTTATGCTTGCTCTTTGCTTTTTTTTTCCTCTTAGAAACCTTGGCTTGCATTCAAACTCTGACCAACTAATAAAAAAAGAAAATTAAAAAAAAATTTGCTTTCTCTTAATTCTTATTTCTGCAACAGGCACAATATATCTTTTGCCAACCTTGCTAGTCAGAGATTGTTGAACTATGACCTTTTGGAAGCTAGTTGCTTAGAAAACTTCTCTTCTAGTAACACAATTGTTTTCAGTGTTTAAAGAGTTAAAAAAATATATCTCTAGATAGTTTTTACATTAAAATGAGGGCCAAATAAAACATTTTGTGAGAAAAGCTATCAGAAAACTTTAAGTTTCTTCATGATACGCCATGACAGCTGTAAAACTAAAAGAAATCTTTTTTTCCTACTTGAAAGAGCATAAATCACTGTTTAAATCATTTTGAGGCGGTAGCAAGTGAAGTATAAACACAAGCTTCTCTTTCACTAGGCTGAATTATCACATGTTTTTCCTTATGATGAAATTTTTTCTTCTATACAATTACAGCAGTCAAAATTAATATCCACAGGGTTATAATTTAAAGGAGTTTTATAGTTGTGGGTATTTTAGCTGCAGCAATACGGTTTAATGATATAAGCACTTAACGCACTTCACGTTAAAGTATAGATGCAGGAGTGTTTCTTTTAGGAGTATAACTTTCATCTAGTACTGGAATTATTCTCTTTCTTTAACATCACAGTTTTAAAATGTATATCTCAGTATACAGTTTTAATGTTTATGCTTTTGAAACTTGGAAGGTCTTCTGTAGAAAAGGTGATTCTTATGTTCATTATTAATCCAGGTTTTTGAGTGATTATGGGAAGATACAGTGGTTGAGAACCAGCATACTACTCTGCACTCTTGATTTTCAAATGGCTGATTGTACATCAAATTGAAAAAGTTCTTAACTAACCGCCCTGTTATGTAATTCATATTTTTCGTCTTGTTGAGAAAGATTTTATGCTAGACTGTTAAGCATGTTTTCCAAATGAGGATTCTGAGGTTTAACAGATTAAGCCTGTTCCAGCAGCCACGTCCTCTGTAAGGACCTTTTCAGTTCCAAGATTTTAAAGTTCAGTTTCTTCCCTTTTGTGCTATTTTGGAGTAACGTAGGCGTGGTTCTCAAATAACTGGTTTTGGTTCTGTAAAATTACAGCATATTGCATTTCAAATTTTTCTTCTTATTAAAATCTTACGTACATTCAAAATTGACCATCTTTTTTTCTTTTACAGTGGTGGCTGAATACCTTTTTAGAAAAGTGTTTTTCATCTTGGGGATTGGTGAACAAGTGAGGATTTGAGACGCTCATGGACTAAAAATTTGCCTATATGTTTTGTGTTTTTCTTTCATTTTTTTCTTCCAAGATGTTTTCTATTTGTAAATTAAAATAATTTCAAAATAGACAAATTTCTCTTTTTTCCATCACAGATATTTGTCAAATTTTAGTGGTTAAAAAATAATGGGTTCTTTTCCCTTCTTCCCTTCTTTCCTTCCTTCAATCCTTTATATTTTGGTTTACAGGAGAAATTAAAGGGCACAGTGGAATATTGCACTTTCTGAGTACTCCTCTATCAGATCAGTGTTTTGCCATCATGGAGGAAGAAACAGCAAGTAAAGGATGGTAGAGATAGTGAGAGAGAGCTTGAAGTTGGGGTAGGAGTTTTGTCCCTAAACACTGAAGGTGTAAGTAGGTAGTCAGACCTATATACAAGTTTATGTGCTACTTGAAATAGCTTCCTGAAAATCATGGTTAAAAACTTTAAAGTGAGAGCTCCTCTTCAGGTAAACTATAATTTGTTATACTGTCATAAACATTGGAGTTCTAAATATTTTAAAGAATTTTTTTGATAATTAAATGTGAGATGAAAAGGTGCCTTGTCTTCTTTCCCTTTTAAAAAAAATACTGGTATAAAATTGAGACAGTCTATTCTCAGTTTTATTTATAAAACTATTAATCTGTTCATTGAGTGTTATTGAACTTTATTTCTCAAGTTCTAATATTTAAAAAAAAAATTGTATAGCAGCACACATTTGGTAGGTGTCCTCTGATTCTTAGCAAGTAAGGTAGACAGGTGTCTAACTGGTATTGTTTGGCAGTATTCCTCAGTTTTGGGATCCATGGTTCAGAGAGCAAAGTCTGTTTTCATAGTGATGATAACAGATTTTCTGCCTATTTTTGAAATACTGATAACTGTTTTCAGTCTTGAATGAATTGATGTCTTCAAGGAAATAAAGCCTTGGCCATCTCTGCTCTTAAGAAGACCATATAGCTACGTTTGATAGTTATGTAGCTCCTTAAAGGCCAGAAGTGTGTGTTTACGTGCATATGTATGTTTGTCTCTATGTTTACACAAGCACTCATATATAGTGTGCCTATACACATATATACACGTTTACATATATACACATATGTATTGAGTACTTATGGTAGAAATCTAAAATGTACACTTGCTAAAATGTCAGACTTGCTTCTGGCAAATGTGTGTATTTTCTTGTAGGATAAAATCTGTACATAAGTATTGACTTGATGTAAGATAATTATGAATCTCTATAGCCTACATTTGTGCAGCTCATTTTTTATTTTTCTGACTTACTGGTTCCTGACACACGGGTAGGTAAGGCATGACATAAATATTTTGTATTTATAAATGTGAAGTGAGGGCTGACCAAAGATTGTGGTGATAAAACAGAATAACCTTCACACTCAACAATTGAATTCTTAAATAGGAAAGAATAAATAACTAGATTTTTCTTACTAACCATACTCCTAGTATATCTAAGATATGCTAGTGTGTTTGTTTTGTAAAACAATACTTCTTAAACTTCAGCAAGTTTAAGAATCACCTGAGGGAGTTTCTTCCCAGCCTGAAGAGTGTGAGTGAGCAGGTCTGGGTGGGCCTGAGAGTCTGCATTTCTGTTTCCCTGCTGATGCTTCTGGTACACAGAACACACTTTCAGTGGCAAGGTTTTAAAGCTCTTGATAATTTTCTGGTGTCTTAATACCTGCAGCAAAACATACTAATGCCCTTGTGGCAGTTCTGGCATTTCCATGAACCCCTACACCTTACAACCAAGTGCTTGGCCACCTAGACTAAAACCTGCTGTTAACAACAGAAAGGCATGTCGAAGAGGGAGGCAGTTAATGGACCAGACAGGATGGCAGAGTCTTGATAGGAAAGGGTAGGAAGTAAAGCCCTGTTTCTATTTCAGTGTCTTTGTTACTGCTGGAAAGCAGTGCTTTGCTCCAGACTCTGTCCCTCTTGGGGCATCTGTCTCCCATTTATCTGCCTGGAAGGAAGGGTACTTAGTTTCACCTGAGTACGGGAGGCACCATGGTGCTTCATGTTTAAAGGGTGCACCTCACATTGGAAAGCTCCTGCTTAACAGCAGCTGCGATCTACTGCAAGTTACGCATGTCATAGTGTGCTCTAGAAGTCTTGTGGCAGATTTTCTAGATTCTGTGGATGCAGTTTTGTAAGGCTTATTCTACCTGTAGCATCTCTCACTCCCTAACCACTATTATAGTAATGTATATGCCTATCTCATGATCTTGAGGTCCTAATAGAGCTTGCTATTTTTTTTTTTTTTGCGGTACGCGGGCCTCTCACTGTTGTGGCCTCTCCCGTTGCGGAGCACAGGCTCCGGACGCGCAGGCTTAGCAACCATGGCTCACGGACCCAGCCGCTCCGCGGCATGTGGGATCTTCCCGGAACGGGTCACGAACCCGTGTCCCCTGCATTGGCAGGCGGACTCTCAACCACTGCACCACCAGGGAAGCCCAGGTATGCCTTCTTAAGAAGCGAGAAGAACATGTGTAACCTCCCAAGTGTGGCTGTATAAAGAGGATGCAGAAAGTCCTATTGGTAGTTTATTCTGACCACTTCCCTAATCAGCCTGGGGTAGAAACAATTACATCCACTGTAGGCAATAGAAAACGCATGATTAGTCGTTTTAGGAAGCTGCAAAATAGTCACCTCAAGACATCTAAAAATTGTGCACGACTCACTACCTGTTTAGTCTCTGTGAAGAAATTAGAGGCGATTTCTCAGGTGTCTCTTAGTGTTGCTTTTCTGTGATCTGGCGTATTCAGAGGAGACTCTAGGTTATCTGAAAGTGTCCCCACCCCACCAAAGCTGGCCTTCAGTTCAGGGGCACTCCCTGGATCTGTAATGGTTTTCTTTTAACACCAAGTATGTGTCATTTTTCCACCCCAGTTCTCCAGTTCTCCGACCGAGTGTCCAGCAGTTGAACTCAATCCTAACACTGTCTCGAGTAGCCTCAGATCCCACCTGGTAAAGGCCTCAGTCCCATGTGACTGCCCCACTTCAGGTGCCAACTGCAAGTGGGGTCCCCAGACGACCCCTACTTATGACAGTTGGCTACAAATTGGGGGGTTCCTGCAACTGTCCTCAGGTTCAATAACTCACTAGAATGAATTACAACCCAGGTCAGTCATCTACTTAACGATTACAGTTATATATGTGTGTGTGTCTATATATATATATACACATAAATAATATGTGTGTATTTATATGCTATATGTTTAAAGAAATACGTGTTGACTATTTTCAATATTTATTACATATTGGTCTTTCCCCATTCCATTGTTGTTCAGTAATAACATGTTTCATTTAAAAGATTTTACAGATAACCTTAAAAGCACATAAAGTTAGAAGGAAAAATGGTAGAGGTTGAAAAGCACAGGAGATCCTCAAGTCCTTCTCCTTTTATAGAAGTGGACACTCCCCTACTCCTGGCCCTTAGAATTCTACTCTGAGCAAGAGTCCTGCCTTATTCAATTTTCTATTTACTTGCTTTACTTGGACTCATTGATTCATATTTTTCAATGGTTTATGATTCATTATTGTCTTTAAATTTGCCATTATTAAAAATTGTACTAAAAGCAAAAGTAATAAATCCTGAAAACTCATCTCTTGCTAAATATTTCTTTTTTGGCCTTCTGCACGTATTGCCTTTACCTGACCTGGATTGTCCTGATTAGTTTCAGCACAGTTAGGGTACCTAGGAGGCTTGGGTTCTTTCTCTCATCTATGTTTTATCTGTTGATATTATAGGTCTTAATGTTGAGGTGACCTGAACTAGATTAAGCCTTTGTTGGAACCAGCAGTCGCAAAACTACGCTTGTAAGCTAGGCCATTATCTGAATGCTCTGTAACTAGACAAGATATTTAGAAAAAGAAGTCAGTAAGGAGCATTGTTCAGGGTCAATAAAAAAAACACACACGAGAAAGGAAAGGGTTAGGTAACAGTACTTATCAGTTCACTGTGCATTCTTATATTTTCTATTAAATGTATTCCGTTTCATTTTTTAAAAAACAGGCTTGCACTCTATGAGGTAGAAGTGCACAGGGTTACTGCTTTCTGCCTCTAGAGGGCTGAGGGGTTAGATGATGAACTTACTGACAGCCAGCTGGATGGACCTAACGCCAGGGAGACTGTGACTGCTGAAGGCTTCGTGTGCCCTTAGGGCCTGTGCAACATCGGACCTGGGGGGAGGGTCTTTGCAAACCACTGAGGTTGAATTCCTGACCACCTGTAGGATGGGATCTTGGAACAGGTTAACTTTTATTAGAGGAGAAAATGTGAATTTCTTGCATCCTAGTCTATGGTGTAAAATTCATACCTGGGTATTCTGTAGCTTAAACCTTTGCAACTCTCACACATGTACATTTTATCAAACTAATAAGAAGCAAGACTTTCAAGTGTTACGGAGGCTTATATATAACATCGACCTTTTCTGTTCCTTCAGCTTGGCAGTTCCACTCTCTAGAAGCATACTCTTTTATTTTAGCTGTTTCTTCTGATGATCTCAAAATCATAGAACTTATTTCTAGATTCATCTATGTAGATATACTCTTGATATTCTGTTATGATAGGTGATACTTTAGCTCACATACCTGCCACTTGTTCTTTTCCATCTTCCTAGCATAGCTAAACCACTCTTTTTAATTGCTCTGACTACCTTTGTATCTTTAAATAATATATTCACACCTCTATTTCTTATTCTAACAAGTGTGGAAGGTATCTTTTCAACTCCCCGCCGTGAGGATGAGGATTTTGTGGACTTGCTTTTCTCTTCAGTTGGCCCCTCTCCATCACCTCTCATCTCTTGTCATCTCAGCTTTTAATTTTACATTTTCAGACTTGATGCTGTGTCCTTTTTATACAGGTAGATTCTAAAAGTTAAAAATTAATAGCTGGGGTTTACATTACTATAACAAGTAAATATTGCTAATTTTCTGGCCAAGTGTTATACCACGATTACATTCCTTTTTTGACCAGTTGTATGTATTTTGTGTGTTGATGTTTTTATTTCTGTTTTCCTTAACATGGCCTGCCTTGTCACCATCTCTCAAGGAATATCGAATGTATGGCATTTTCCCTTTTCTGCATCCCTCCCACCTCCCTCTAAAGCCTGTCCTCCCATTCCAATTCAGACTGATCATTTTCTTGTCCTGATGTACAGCTGTCACCCTGGGATCTTTCTTCTCTTGATTCTCTTCCACTTTCTTGCTTTGTTCTCTTATTTTACTGTAGTATATCACCAAATAACCTCCTAAGTAAAATGTATGAGGTTAAAATATCTTTAGTCTTATATCGTATTTGATTGATAGTTTAACTGCATATAAAAAACTAGGTTCTAAATAACTTAAATATTTTTCCCTCAGAACTTTGAAGATATTGATAATTGCCTCTGATAATGTACTGCTTTTGATATATTTTCAGTGTGATTCTCATTTTTTGTTGGTTACTTTTGTTATTATAGTTGTAATTATTACTATTATTGTTGATATTATGAAAGCTTTTAGGGGCTTTCCTTTACCTTGATAAATTTCACAAAGAATTGCCTAGGTGTGATTTATCTCTTGTGCTGGGCACTTACTAGACCTTTTAAGTCTGAAGACCTGTGTCTTTCAGTTCTAGGAAATTATTTCTGAAAATGTTCTTTCCTCTGTTTTCCCTGTTTTCTTTCTTTTTCTTTTCCAGAACTCTAGTTAGTCAAATTCCTTGTCCTGGAGTTCTATTTCCTGGGAGAGTTTAATCTTCCAAATTTAAATTTTTAAATTTCAGCAATGATTTAGCATTTTTTAAGCTTTCTTTTTTGTTTTGATTTTTTAATAGCATCATCTTATTGTTCCATGGATGCGATAACATCTCAAGTCTTTTTGAGAAGAGAATTGTTTTCTGTTTCTCATTTTAAGAACGTTTGTTTTCCCATTCTTTGCGTTATCTTTCCTGCTGGGTCATTTTTTTTTTTTGGGACTAGCTAGAATTTTTTTTTTTTTGGGACTTTTTTTTTTTTGGGACTTTTTTTTTTTTGGGACTAGCTAGAATTTTTTTTTTTTGGGACTAGCTAGAATTTCATTTTAGAAAGACCATAGTAGGAGTAGTGCAGAGGATATACTGATTGGGGTAATAACAGTGAGTAAAACTGAAAGCAGAAGGTAGTTTGCGGTCTAAGGTTCTAAGAGGCGATGAGATTATCCTGAGTGAAGAGCACTATTCAGAAGGAAAGGAGAGAATGGGAAATGGGTTACAGGGAGATTGAGGAGGTTAGAGTTGGAAGGCACTAGAGTGTAAAGGGAGGCAACTTCAGTACTTGCCAGTTGTGTCATCTTGGGTAAATCGTATTGTCTCTGTGTGCCTGATGCCCTCATCTTCAAAACCGGGTGCTTGTGAAGGTTGCATGTAAAGTGCTTGGAAGTGTTCCCAGCGCAATAATAACGAACATTATGAGAAAGGGGATATCAGAAGACTTCAGGGTCAGAAGACTTCAGGGTCAGACTGGTTCAAATCCTGCCCTGGGCTTTCAGTAACCATAAGGACAAGTTTGTGTTGTTCACTAGTCTGTAAAACAGGGAGGAAATACCTGCCATGCAAGGTTGTGGTAAATATTCAATCTATTATGTCGAGGAGTTTATTTCACAGTGGGTGGAAGAAAGTAGGTGTTCAATAAATGGTCATTATTTAAACATTGATGTTAATCTTATATTCAGACATAATATACCAAATGATTCAACAGTTTAAAGAATAATAACACACATACCCATGTTCTCTACCCAGTTTAAGAAATCAAATCCAAGCAGAAGCATCCTATATGCTCCCTAGTTGTATTTCTCTCCTTCCACCCACACAGAGGTTATAACTATCCTCAGTTTTCTTTAGGCTGTACACAACATGCATGAGTGCATAAACAATATATTGTTTAGTTTGCCTGTTTTTGAGCTTCATGTAAATGGAAAGATGCTGTTTGTATTCTTCTATGACTTGCCTTCTTTGCCCAAAATAGTGTTTTTGATATTCATGTATATTGATACTTAGCTCTAGTAGCTGTAGTCCATTTATTCTCAGGGCTGTGTAACAAACAGTCCCTTGTAAAATTATTCCACAACTTATTTATTCATTTTACTGTTGATGGATGTTTGGATTGTTTCTTTTCTTTCTTTCGTTCTTTCTTTTTTTTGGTGCTATTAAGAAGAACTCTGCTAAGAGTTTGCTTATACATGTACCTGTACAAGGGTTTCTTTTGGATCATACTTAAGAGTAAAATTACACGCTCAAAAGTATGTCCACACTCCACCTTGGTACTGGCCATCATTTTCTGAAGCGCTCCGCGGCATGTGGGATCTTCCCGGACCAGGGCCCGAACCCGTGTCCCCTGCATCGGCAGGCGAACTCTCAACCACTGTGCCACCAGGGAAGCCCCCAAATTAAATATTTTATATTTCAGTCCCAAGGGACCTGAAGACCACATAGACATCAAAATAGTTCTCCTTTTTGAACAATTATATACAAATCCTGGAGAATCACTCCCATACAAATATAGGCCTGATGAGGTTGCAGTTAATAAAATGGGAATGATTAGGATAGGAGTGGATTTGGAGGATAATTGGGAGTTTGGTTTTGGGCATGGTACTTCGAGATGCCCATTGGGCAGTTAAATGGAGATGTTGAGTAGGCAGTTGGATATACTAGTCTGGTGTTTCCGGGAGATGTTCTGCTAGAGATATAAATTTGGGAATCATCAGGGTAGAAATTTTTTTAAACCTTGAGATGGAATAAGATCATCAAAGGAATGAAGGTAGCAAGAGAAGAAAAGAAGTCCTGGGGTAGCGTCTTGGGAACGGCAATGTTGAGGACTCAGTGGGAAAAGGAGCAGCCAGTGAGGTAGGAAACAGCCCTGGGGGTCATGGCGCTATGGAAACCAAGTGAAGAAAGAGCTTCAGAAAGCAAGTGACCACTGAGTCAGTGCTGCTGAGAGGTTATGTAAGATGAAGGTTGAGATATGACAAATCTGGCAATGTACAGAGTATTTGTGACCTTGATAAGAGCAGTTTTAGTGTTGGGACAAAGGCCTGACTGGAGTGGGTTAGGGGCTAGAGATACAAGAAATGAATTATGGATGAGTCTTTAGAGATTTCTGTAAAAGGTGGCCATTGAAAGGAGTAGTAGGGTCAAGAGACGGTTTATTTTTAACATGAGAGAAATGGTAATGTGTTTTTATAGTGGTAGGAATGGTCCAGGAGAGAAGGGAAACATTTTAATGCTGGGGTGAGAAGAGAGGGGATCTACTGCCCAAGCAGTGGGACTGCCTCATCCTTGCTAACAGAAAGAAAGAGCATATGCATATAGAATTGATTTTTTTCCAAGTGAGGAAATAAATAGGAAGGTGGATTGAGGGTACATGTCAGACAGTGATATAATGATGTGCCATGGGATTTAAGCCAGGTAAGAAATAGAGGACAAGTGTTGGATGAGGGACAATGGATTATGGGTCCCAGTGAGTTGAAGCTTTGTTGAAATTAAGGTCTTGGAGGGAGTGAACTAGAAAGATAGGAGTTTGTGATTGAAAAGTAGAATGCTTGAATTTAAATTATGGAGGTGGTGGTGTTATTGATAATGACCAGTCATAACACTGGTCACCGTGGGAAACAGCAACTAAGGTAGGGTGAAAATCCAGATCCTTGAAAGTGAGGAAGAAAACAAAAAGCAAAAGTATTGGAAAGATTATTTTTGTGGATATTAACATCACCAAGAATTACATTAGAAGTAGAGGGGTGGAGAGAGCAAGCCAGGAATAAAGTCTTCCAGGAATAAGGTGGGAGGGAGGAATGACTCAAGAGTATACCAACAGTGTATGCAAGGGTTCCCTTTTCACCGCATCCTCACGAACACCTGTTGTCTCTTGTCTTCTTGATGATAGTCATCCTAACATGTACGAGGTGGAATCTTATTGTGGTTTTGATGATTAGTGATGTGAGCATCTTTTCATGTGTATGTTGGCCATTTGGATGTTCTCTTTGCAAAAATGTCTATTAGTTCTTCTGCCCATATTTTAATCAGATTGTTTCTTTTTTTGTTGTTATTAAGTTAACTGAGTTCTTTATATATTTTGGATATTACCTCATTATTTGATACATGGTTTACAAAATTTTTCTCCCATTCTGTAGGTTGTCTTTTCATTTGATTTTTTTTTCTTGTGTGCAAAAGCTTTTCAGTTTGATGTAGTCCCATTTATTAATTTTTGCTTTTGTTGTTTGGGCTTTTGGTGTCATGTTAAAAAAAGATCATTGCCAAGATTAATATAGATGAGCTTCTTCCCTACCTTTCCTTTTAGAAGTTTTATGGTATTAGGTCTTATGTTTAAGTCTTTCATCCATTTCAAATTAATTTTTGTGAGTGGTATAAGATAGAAGTCTGATTTCATTTTTCTTCAAACATTTCTCTAGTTTTCCCAGCACCATTTGTTGAAGAGACTATCCTGTCTCCATTGGATATTCTTGGTTCACTTGTGAAATATTAATTGATCATATATACTGGGATTTAATTCTGGGCTTTCTAGTCTGTTCCATTGATCAGTATGTCTATTTTTGTGCCAGTACGAAACTTTTTATTACTATGACTTTGTAGTATAGTTTGAAATCCAGAGGCATGATATGTTCAGCTTTATTCTTTTTTCTCAGGATTGTAGTGACTATTTAGAGTCTTCTGTGGTTCCACACAAATTTTAGGGTTGTTTCTTCTATTTATGTAAAGAATGTTTTTGGTATTTTGATGGGAATGGTGTTGAGTCTGTAGGTGGCTTTGAGTAGTATAGCCATTTTAACAATGTTAATTCTTTCCATCCATGAACATGAATGTCTTTCCATTTGTTTTTGTCTTCAATTTCTTTCAGCAAAGTCTTGTAGTTTTCATTGTATAGCTCTTTCACTTCCTTGGTTAAGTTTACTCCTAAGTATTTTAGTTTTTTGATGCTATTGTGAATGGGAAGGTTTATTTCTTTTTCAGATGCTTCATCATTAGTATAAAGGAATGGAACTGATTTCTGTATGTTGATTTTTTATCCTGCCACTTTTTTTAGATTGATGATTAATTCCAACAGTTTTTTTGACTGACTCTTTGGGTAAATTTAAAAAAATGTATGTGTAAGATCATATCATCAGCAAATACTGATGATTTTACTTCTTTCTTTCTAATCTGGATGCCTTTTATTTCTTTGTCTTGCCTAATTGCTCTAGCTATGACTTTCAGTATTATGCTGAATAGGGATGGTGAGAATGGGCTTCCTTGCCATGTTCCTGACTTTAGAGGAAACATTTTCAATTTTTCTCCATTGAGTATAATGTTATTGTTGGGTTCATTATACATGACCCTTATTATGTTGGGGTATGTTCCTTATATACACAATATGTTAAGGGTTTTTATCATGAAAGATGTTGTATTTTGTCACATGCTTTTTCTGCATCTGTTGAGATGATCATGTGATTTTTAACTTTCATTTTATTGACGTGATATATTACATTTACTGATTTACATATGTTGAACCATTCTGGCAACCTAGGGATAAATCCTACTTGGTCACGTGCAGAATCCTTTTGATGTGTTCTTGAATTTGATTTGCTAACATTTTATGGAGAATTTTTACATCTATATTTATCAGGGATATTGGTCTACAGTTTTCTTTTTTCTGGTATTTTGATATGGTATTGGTATCAATGTAATGCTGGCTTCATAGAATGAGTTTAGAAGTGTTCCCTCCTCCTTGATATTTTGGAAGAGTTTGAGGAGGATTAGTGTTAATTTTTCATTAATGTTTGGTAGATTTCACCAGTAAAGCCATCTGGTCCTGGAGTTTTCTGTGTTGAGTGTTTTAAAATTACTGATTCAATCTCTTTATTCATTACTCATCTCTTCAGATTTTCTATTTCTTTCTAATTCAGTCTTGGTAGGTTGTGCATTTCTAGATATGTATCCATTTCTTCTAAGTTATGTAATTTGTTGTCATAAAATTGTTTACAGTAGTCTCTTACAATTCTATGTATTTTGGTAGTATCAACTGTGTCTCCTCTCTCATTTCTAATTTTATTTATTTGACTCTTATCTCTTTTTTTTCTTAGTTAGTCTAACTAAAGGTTTGTCAATTTTGTTTATCCTTTCAAAGAACCAGCTCTTAGTTTTGTTGATTCTTTCAGTTGTTTTTCAGGTCTATAGTTTATTTTCACTATGATCTTTCTTATTTTCCTCCTTCTGCTGACTTTGGATTTAATTTGTTCTACTTTTTCTATTTCCTTGATGTGTAAAGTTAGGTTGTTTATTTGAGATCTAACTTCTTAATATATGCATTTATTGCTATAACCTTTCTTCTCAGAACTGCTTTTGCTGCATCCCACTATACTTAATATGTTATATTTCCATTTTCATTTGTTTCAAGGTAATTTTTTATTCCCTTTGGATTTCTTTCTTGACCCAAATGCTGTTTACAAGTGTGTTGTTTAGTTTCTACATATTTGCTGATCTCCTTACTTTCTTCTTGTAATTGATTCTAGTTTCATACCACTGTGTTCAGAGAAGAGATTTGGTATAATTTCAATCTTTGTAAATTTGCTAAGATTTGTTTTGTGGCCTATCACATGATCTATCCTGGATGAATGTTCCCTATGCACATAGGAAGAATGTATTCTGCTGCTGTTAGATGGAATATTCTATATACGTCTATTAAGACAGTTTGTTATAAAGTGTGGTTCAATCCCAATGTTTCCTTGTTGACTTTCTGTCTGGACAATCTCTCCATTGCTGATAGTGGGATATTGAAGTCCCCTATAATTACTGTTTTGTTATCTATTTCTCCCTTAAGATTTGTTATTATTTGCTTACTATATTTTGGTGCTTGGGTGTTGTGACCATATATAAGATTGTTATATCTTCTTGACGTACTGACCCCTTTATCATTATATAATGACCTCTTTGTCTCTTGTTACCCTTTTTTGGCTTGAAGTCTATTTGTCTGATATAAATATGGCTACACCTGCCTTCTTTTGGATTCCATTTGCTTGTAATATCATCTTATGTCCTTTCACTTTGAGCCTATATGTGTCTTTTAGAGCTGAAATGAGCCTCTTGTAGGCAGCATATAGTTGGGTCTTGTTTTTTCAATCCATCCAGCCACTCTGTCCTTTTGATTGGTGAGTTCAGTCCATTTACAGTTGAGTGATTATTAATATGTAAGGATTTACTACTGCTATTTTATCTTTTGCCTTCTGGTTATTTTGTCTTTCCATTGTTTCTTTTTCCTTTTGTTTCTCTCTACCTTTAAGTTGGTGGTTTCCTGTGGTGATTTGCTCAGTCTCCCCTTTTTAATGTTTTGTGTCTCTTCTCTATCTTTATGCTTTGTAATTACCATCAGGTTTACATAAAACATTTTCTAGATAAAATAGTCCTTTTTCTGCTGATAGTAATTTATCTTCATTTGTCTATAAAAGTTTCATCCTTTTACTCTTTCCCTTTTGTATTTTTGATGTCACAAATTATCTCTTTTTATGTTATGATTTTGTTATTGAATTGCAGTAGCTATACATATTTTAATGCTCTTTTCCTTTAACCTTTGTGCTGTAGTTAAGAGTTTAATATACTATTCTAAAAAAGAGTTACAGTTTTCTAATTCTGACTATCTACTTATCACCTTGATCAGAGTTTTGTGTACTTTTTGTTTCAGATTGAAGATCTCCTTTCAACATTTCTTGTTAGGCAGGTCTAATAGTGGTGAACTCTCTCACTTTTGTTTGATGGGAGAGTCTTTATTTCTCCTTTATATCTGAATAATAACTCTGATGGATTGAGTATTCTTGGCTGATGGTTTTTATCTTTCAATACTTTGAATATGTCCTTCCACTCTCCTAGCCTGTAGAGTTTCTGCTAGAAATCTGCTGATAGCCTAATGGGGGTCACTTGTAGGTTACTGTCTTCTCCCCCAGGCTGCCTTTAAAATTCTTTATCATTGACTTTTGATAGTTTTAATATAATGTGTCTTAGAGAAGTTCTTTTGCATTGAGATAAAAAGTTTTCTAATAGTATCATGGACTTGTATATTCAGTTCCTTCCCCAGGTTTGGGAAGTTCTCAGCTATTATTTCTTTAAATACACTCTCTGCTGCTTTCTCCCTCTCTCCCTCTTCTGGAATACCCATTATTCTTATTTTGGATTTTCTAATGGAATCAGATAGTTCTTGTAGAATTTCTTCACTTTTTAAAAATCTTAGCTCACTCTCCTCTTCCATCTGAATCATTTCTAGATTCTATCGTCCAGCTTGCTAACTCTCTCTTCCATCTGATCTGATTATTTCCAATGTGTTCTAATGCATTCTTCATCTATCTCATCTGTTGAGTCCTTCAGCTCCAGAATTTCTGTTTGGTTCTTTTTTAGAGTTTCAATATCTTTGGTAAAGTACTCCTTTTCTTCATTAATTTTATTCCTGAGATCATTGTATTAGCTTTATGAGTTTTCCCGTAGCTCACGGAATTTTGTCGTAACAGCTCTTTTGAGTTCTTTATCAGTTATATCGTGATATTCTGTCTTTGGGTTTGGTTGCTGGAAAATTGTCATTTTTTGTGTGTGGAACCAATTACTATGCTGCTTGATGAGTTTTTCCTTTGCTGCTACATTTGAAGTAGTGAAAGCCTTTCTTATTCAGGTAAAGCTTTATTTTGATTCTAACAGTTCAACAGGCTGCTGGCAGTTAGGAGCCTTCCTTTTGTTTTCCAGAAGGTGGCGCTGTCCACAAGTTTTTGGTTTCTCTTAGAGGAGCTGATGAAGCTAAGGTCAGAACATGGTAAAAAGAAAGTCTGGGGGCAGAGTGAGGGGAGGTGTGTACTTAGCATTTGGAGCTTTGGTGGGGGAGGGGGGTCCATGTCTGGTAAGGGATCCTCAGGTGGGGCCGTGTCCCAGAGGTCTGGGCCAGCATCCGGGGAGACAGCAGGAGAGATTCCCTTCAGATCTCTTTGCCTACTTCCCTTTCCTTTCCCTCACCCATCACCAAGTCTCTCCTCAGGGAGAGCAGGTCCCTCCAGCTGCAGGACACACGGCAGGACAGAGCCCCACTCATTGCCTTTACCCTCACCTCCTCTGCCAGAAAGGTCCTGCTGTCCCACTCCGTGCCTGACCCAGCACCACGTCTGCTGCCACTCCCCTTACTTTGCAGCCTCTGAGGTCCAGTCTGCCCACTTTTGGGGGCACAGATGGATGGATCTCTCAGGTGACCTGGTATTGACAACAGATTTTTGGGTCTTAATTTTAAAATTCTGAGCTAATTTTAATCCCTCTGCAGCTCTGAATACCAAGCTTAAACCTACTTTTATCTTATACTGGGTCAGAATCTTAAATGAAGCCCTCAAAATCAGTGGAAAGAGCTCCTTCCCTACTGCATATCAAGTAAATTTGGATTAGCTTCTTGATTTATTCAATACATATTGAAAGCCAGGCTGCCCCTAAGAGTAGAAGGAAAACCTGTTCAGAGCAGCTGCTTGAGGGCCTGAGTGTTTCTGTAGGGCCTTTGGCCGTTGGCAGCATTGAGGTAAGGGTCCTGTCAGGTGGGAGAATCTTAATTGTATAAGATGCCACACACATTTGTATAATTGGGGCATGTGTAATTATATATGATGGAGATCACTAGTTTGTGGCCTAAATAGAAAATACTTACAGACATCTAGATGTGTTTGGTTCTTTTTAAAAATTTAATTCATTTATTTATTTTTGGCTGCGTGGGGTCTTTGTTGCTGTGCGTGGGCTTTTCTCTACTTGCAGCGAGCGGGGGCTACCCTTCATTGTGGTGCGCGTGCCCCTCGTTGCAGTGGTTCTCTTGCTGTAGAGCACAGGCTCTAGGCGTGCGGGCTCAGTAGTTGTGGCTCGTGGGCTCTAGAGCACAGGCTCAGTAGGTGTGGTGCACGGGCTTCGTTGCTCCACGGCATGTGGGATTTTCCCGGACCAGGGCTCAAACCTGTGTCCCCTGCATTGGCAGGCAGATTCTTAACCACTGCACCACCAGGGAAGTCCCGATGTGTTTGGTTCTTGAGTCAAATTCATTAAGACCACATTGTCACTTGAGGAAAAAGTGGTTTCAGCACTCAGGTGTTCCAGCCCTGACTCCCTGGTATCCTGTAAAGTCAGTCTGTCAACATTAGCACTGCAAATTTAACATAGTCTTTACATGGAAGTCCTGCTTCTCCTGTCATTTGTAGTACAAACAGGTCTTCTGTCTTTCAGCCTTCTCATTCTGGCAAAATAGAAACCCGTGATCCCTCTTCTAATCTAATCTGTTTGTCACAAACACATCTTATGTTAATCAGTCTCTTTCATTACTGCAATGTTTCATCTTGATCCTGTCTTGTAGCATTCCCAATGTCACTTTAGTGTGTAAAATATATGCTGAAGTTCTAAGATTTGCATGATGAGACATGATGAGACACTTGTGAATGTTTAGTGAAATGTTTAGTGAAATGTTTAGTGAATGTTTAGTGAAAAGTACCGTTATCTTGATGCCACCATCTCTGTACCAGGAAATTCGAATAATCACCTTTGATTTAAGTCCTTGAAGAATTGCTGAAAGGACTGTTTTGATGCTTAAAACTTATGCTAGTTTAAAATTTAGGTTCACTGCTATTTACTCAATATAGTTTTGTTTTAAAAGGAAGATATTTTACTTCTTTTCATGAGTTGGTAGAAAGTGTAACTATCGATATTTTATTTGAGTTTGAGCTTCAAGAATTACTGTGTGTGTGTGTGTGTGTGTGTGTGTGTGTGTGGTGTGTGTGTGTGTGTGCATTGTATAGCTGCCAGATTCTTGGTTAATAATTAAGTCCAGATAAAATTCCTAATATGTACTATGGATAAAGGAAATAAAATTTGTATAATCCTTCATTATTCTTCTAGTTATTTAGTATTATGTAGATATAGCTTACATATCTGCTTTTCAAACCAGGAGAAAAGTGTGAGTGTCCTACTGGACTAGCAGTAAAGTTTTCTATAGTAATGAAAAATTGTCCACACTTTGAAATCCATTGCTTATGAGCCATCTGACTTTCACTTATGCAGTATTTTCTCAAGATACTACAATATTTTATATTTATCTAAACTCATTTAAAATCTATATTTACAGTATTTTTCTTCCTCTCTGTAGTGTATACAGATGAAGACATTTATTACAGCCTTCAATTTATTTGCTGTTTACTTAATAGCCAGGTTCACTTAATGTGACCCTTATTAGATAAAAAGGAAATAGAGTATCAGTAGATTTCTTTCATCAATAGGATGCAATTACCTGAGTGATTATTTAATGAAAGGATAATGTCAGAAGAACTGTATTGGAGGAGCTATTTTAAGACCAAAGGACAGTTTTATGCAAAAAGTTCACACAGAAGGTAGGGTTATCATTAACATGGGCTTAACAGTGAGTAGCAGCCAATTTTCTTCTCTTTTCTCTTATTTCATGCTTTAGCAATCAACACAAATGATATGGATGATAAATGTACTTCATCAAACAAGGAATGTTAAGTTTAGAGAATGCTTCAGTTTGTTACTTTTTAGGAACTTTGCAGAAATACAGCAGTCACCCAGAATAAAGCTGAGACCCACTTTCTGTTCAGTATGAGCCCTGCCCAAGGGGAGAGCATCCACACACCTGACACATCGTTTGGACAGTTCTATTGAGATGCATGGAAATGGTTTTATTTCCTTGATCTAGACATTCATAAAATAAAAACTATTGTGCTATAATATAAAATGTGTTTTTTATATTTGTAATAAAATAGGTTAATTTAGAATTTTTTCCATTTTCTCTAAAACTTAGAGTGAGAATTTATGAACTGCCAAAAGCAAGAACAATTACAGTCTTCATGGTGATTATTGCTGAAGCCTTTGTTTGGCATTGGTTCTGGAGGGATGTTATCTCTTTTATTTCAAAATGCCAGATTTAAGACGCATCAGTAAAGAACTGTATTCACTTGAATGTGAAAAGAAAGTCCTTGGTGGGTTTCCTCAGCTGGAAATCTGTACGTTATCTTCTTCTTCTTCTTAAGAAATTCTGAGAAGTGATGCACATATAATAAAACCAACCTCAAATTCAGCAAATCTTTTCAGAAACCAGTTGGCAAAGTCAAAATGATTAACTGCTTACCTTTCAACCCAAGAAAAGACCAATGCCTCTGAGTTTTAGAAGTTTTGAAAACTTCCAAATTGTTTAATTAAATTCAAATTTTTTCTTTTAGTCATGTTACCTTAAAGACAGTCATTCTACTTTCTAGAAATTTTCCCTTAAAAATTAAAAAATGTAATTTTTAAGTAAGTGTCCAATTCTCCTCTGCTGTCTCCTTCAGTGGCACATCCAATCACCGTTTGTTAGCCAAGTGTCTCAGTTATTTATTGTTAGGTAATAAACCATTTCCAAATTTGGTGGCCTAAACAACACAATTTATTATTTCTCACAGTTTCATGGGCCAGGGCTCAGTTGGGTGGTTCTCTGCATAAGGTCTATTATACATATGCATTTAGCTGAAAGCTTGGCCGGGGGGATATCTAAGGTGCCCTCTCCTTCTACAGGGCCAAGCTCCATTTAGGGCTCTGTTCTGGGCTTCCTTACATCCAAATGGCTGAGCTCTAGGAGAAGAGTGTGGAAGTTGAAATCCCCTTCAGGCCTGGGCTTGGAAGCCCCAGAACATCACTTCCACTGTTTTCTATTGGACAAGTCAAGTCACAGGACCACTCCAGATTCAAGGGAGGGAAGACAGATTTCCTTTGTTGTTGAGATGAGAGGCATACATGTACACGAACAGAAGGCGTTAATGGCTGCTTTCATTAACACTATCTATTACCCTAGAGTGGTAATATTTGTTTATTTCTCAGATGGCAAACATTTATTGAGCCCTGGGAAACAAAATGGAGATGGAGTCCATAAATTGACATGGTTCCTATCTTTGTGATAATTATAGTGTTGTAGAAAAGATCGACAATTAAACAAGTACACAGCACCTGTGTTTTTGGCAACATGGCAGATTAAATAACCCAGACAAAACATAAAATATGCAGAATAAACTTTGACAAATTTTTTAATGCATAGCCAGGAAATTTCCAGTGACACAAATAAAGAGGATAAAATTTAAAGCACGTTAAGTGTGTAAAGTGATGCTACAGTGGTTTATAAAGACATCCAACAGGATATAAGCTTTAAAGGCTAGAGGCCAGGGTTTGAAGGTGTCCAGGGAGAGGAAGGGTAGAGAATGGAAACAGACTGCTGCATCTTTCATGTAAAGGGTCTAAAATTTCTACCTGAACAACCTAGTGAAATATTGAAACACTAAACCTGGGCAACCAATGGGCATGGAGCCAATAATTTGTAAGAAAACCAAAGCTGAAAAATTAACACAAAACTGTTCTATCTGTAAAATCCTTGGGATATCAGGCAGAAATTAACACAAATCTTCTCCGTACGGGCACCTCACATTTATAGGGTACAGAGTGCCCACAGAAAAAAAGTAACCCCAAAAGTTGAGCTAACAATAAAACATTAGTCACCATAGATGGTAGTTTCCTAAGGCTGCTCACCAACATTTCTGGGTGTTTCCCGTTATGTATTCAGTATTAATGCATTTCCCCATTCCCTTGAATGCCATGTGAATGGCATGACTGGCTAACAAATTGTGAGTGGAGATTACATGTGTCATTTCTTGCTGGGAGCATTTCAGAGTGTATGTGCTATTATTTGTAATACTCTCATTCTACCTTGGTGATTGATTGTGAAAGCATATATGTTGATAATGAAGATGCAACTCTGAGCCCTCATACTGAGGACACTGTCTTAGTAACTTGAACCTGAGGCCTGATAGATATGCATCTTAAAGTCATTTAAATTTGGAGATTATATGCTTCCATGGCATAACTGAGCATATCATAATTAATAAAGTGTACAAGGAAATTAATTAAGAAACAATTCAAAATATAGTACTTAAAGAACTTTAACTAAGGGATAATCTGAAAGTCAAACAAGTGGAATGTTGATTACTTTATTTTAAAACTCTATTTTTAAATAATTATAAATGTAAAAGAAGGAAAAGGCATTATAACCAAAGAAAAAGACAATGCAAAAAACAGAGATTTAAAAAGTAGCCAGTGGGATTTCTAGAAATGCAAAAATGTAGTTATTTAAATTGAAAATTCAGGCATTCAAACAAAATCACCAGGCATGTTGGGAAACAAGATCAAGTGAGTGATAACTAAAAGTAATGTCAGACAGTAAAAATAAAACCATAAGTGATTGAGACATTGAACTTATTAGGTAAAGATTTTACAATAACCATGGTTAATTTCCTGTCACTGTGGAGGGATGGCCATTTCTCAAGACAGCTGCAAGTTCTCCAGACAGGAGCAGAGATAGCCCTACCACAAGAAGCAGAAATGTGACTTGGAGTGACCATCAACCAGCACAAAGACCAGCCTGCATGGCATACTGACAGTGTGGAAGCAGGCAGCAAGAAGTAGCATCCTCTAAGGCATGTACTCACCAACTTAGAGTCACCAATGTGGTCTGTAGGGGTTCCAGTAGTGAGCTATGTTAAGATCCTGGTGAAGAGTGCTATGCTCAGATGGTACTGCAATACCCAACAAAGAGTCTTCTTCTTAAGCTCAATTAAACATTCAGACTCACAGAATTACCAAAGGCTACTCTTAGAACACGATTACTTAGAAAAATATAGGACAAGAAGCACAGCCTGCCTGGGAAGGCAATCTGCTTTACTCAGACTACTCATTCAAGTGTTAACCTCGTCTGGAAACACCTTCACAAATACCCTGCAAAACAATGTTTAACTGGGCACCCCATGGCCCAGTCGAGTTGACACATAAAATTAACCATCACTTCATCCTTGAACAGAGAGAGAGTAAGTGATAAAATTTGGGAGCTGACCACATAACGAACCCTATGTCCGGTTCTATCCAGGGGAACCTCTTAAGCTAATTATAGAGCAGAGTGGGGTGAGAATGGGGCATGCACACCCGAATGTCAGACCACAGACAATGCTGTCGAGGAATTAATACAGGCAAGTCATGTGAGAAGGTTGGGGGAAATCTGGTTGGGAGCTACTGGAGGATGTAACTTTTCTGGCTATAACCCAAGCCCCTTAGATATACTAAAAAAAATCAGATTTTGAATAGAGGGACAAACCACATGGTATAATTTTGGCCATGCTGTTAAAACAATGCCAGAAGCATAGAAATGAAATGACTGAATCATGATTTTGGAAACAGAATACTGTATGATCAACCTAAAGTTGGAAAGATTTTTCTAAGATGAATATCGTGTATCCCTTGTTTAAGTCATAGTACCTTAGATTCCTTATACATTTTGTGGGCCACCTTGTATTATTAGAACTCCATATTTATAGTTACTTCACAGAATCTCTTATAAATTTTTCTTACTTTGAATGCAGCTGCACACATCTTTAAACAAAAAGCTCATATTTATATATTTTTTTCATCTTAACTGAATTGCTTCAGCACTGTAGAGAAATATTGATTTTCAAGTCCTATTAAATGTCTATTATTGCTTATTAGGAAATGCTCCCTCATCCTTGCCTTGGTTGATGAATATCTGCTCTCTTGCTTTTGCTCCTTGTCATTTACTTCTCTCTCAGTGCAGCAGGAGGTACATAATTAACACTTCATACGATAAAGAACTTTGCTCCCCCAGAGTTCAGGAGAATCTTACTTGGTGCCAGTGAAGTTCTGAGTTATTTTCTGCTCCTACTTTCTGAGGGAACGGGGAACTTGAAGAGATTGTAAATCTTAAATCCAGTGTCCTTTGAGTGACCTTGCAGGTCTCTCCTGTTCCCAAGCCCATTGGTGGTACAGTGTGTACAGCAGAAAGGCGCCAGCTGGGGCGTCCACTGGTCAGAGCTGGGGGCCTTGGCACCGAGCAGGATCATCCAGGAGGAAGGGGACGCTTCTAATCCATCCACCCAGGAAGGCCACCCTGTGTGCTTTCAAGAGTCTTGTACATTCTGGCCCCGCCGTTTAAATTTAATATATATTTTTTCAACTAGCTAGTTAAATGTCATAGTAATAAAACCATGGACTTTAGAGGGAAAACCATACATGTTTGAATTTTGGTTTTACCATTAATCACCAATTTGATTTTTGTTAAGTTAGGGTAGCTGCATGAGCCCCTGTTTTCACATCAGTTTTTTCTTTTTAAATTACGAAAGTTATTCATACTCATGGAAAATGAATAAACACACCAAAAAAAAGGGGTGATATCTCAGAATTCCACTGCAGAGGGGACTTGGTGTGACTACCTTCAAAGTTTTTTCTCTGCCTACACATGAAAATTAAAATTAGAATCAGAGTTTACATGTATTTACTTGCTTAAATTACAAATATTTTAATTCAACTTCATTTTCTTGACTGCATCTTAGGAATGTACCGGAATTTATTTCACTAATCAGCTATTGCTTTACATAGATGCATATTTATGCACATTCATGCCTTTTTCCTGCTAAAGATAGTTTTCCAAATGCCTTTTTCAAATTTATGTCTACAACTGTCATATATGAATAGTATATAAGAAATGTCTATTGCTATATATTATCATCCTTTCAAGAATGTATGCCTTTTTGATAGATGAAAATTATATATTTTTTGGTTGCTATAATTTGCCTTTCATTGAATAACGTAGGATTGAGCTTGTTTTTTATTTGTTTACTTGCATTTGTATTTATTACTTTGTGAATTTCATGATTCTGACTTTTCCCTACGTTTCTATTCTTAAAAAATATTTTTCTTCTTGGTTTGTAAGAGCTCTTTATATATTTTTTTACAAAGTTAACCTTTTCTGTGTCCTGTCTGTGTTTCAGCCAGAGAGAATTCAAGAGGGTGACATTAGTCAGAACAGGTTTTTTTTTTTTTATTATTTTTAGTTCTTAAGTCCCCTTTACTTTCTGGACAAATAGTATTTATGATTGAGTACAATCTGCAGTGGTTCTACAGCTTTCTGTTGGCAAGGTATATTTCTTTGATCTGTTTCCTAGATCCATTGTATCTTAGGAGATGAGGACAAAGATGAGGCTGGTCAGTTGTTAAACCTTT
Source organism: Stenella coeruleoalba (assembly GCF_951394435.1). Classification (NCBI taxonomy): domain Eukaryota; kingdom Metazoa; phylum Chordata; class Mammalia; order Artiodactyla; family Delphinidae; genus Stenella; species Stenella coeruleoalba. Next base: position 5,925,463 of record NC_137155.1, on the reverse strand, counting down.
GTCGACACAATCTAGTCACTACATTTTCCCTGGATGAAGGACGCACCTCCCTCTTTAGTTTGTGGGATGATTGCCAGCGATGGTATCCAATTACAGCTTTTCCGTTCTTGACTGGGTAGAAAGTTGCACTTCCTTTACACTCCAGCAGAAACACAGCAGAGCCAGCATGAGAACATTTTCTGATACAGAGCAAGCTATAATTATTTTTACCTCATACTTCTGTTTTTTCTGTTGATTATAACTTCTATATGAGTCTGTTGGTACAGCAGTCCTCTGATGTTAGTTTCCAAGTTTTTTCCTGGAGGAAGGAAGGACAAATTTTTCTTATGGTAAATGGCCAAAACTTTTCATGCTAAGGCAAGATTTCTTTTGGTTCTCTGGCACAGTAAGTTGCAAATAAAATTTTTCAGTGTATAATTTGCCTTTTCATTTTGTTTACAGTGTATTTTTCCAAAACTCTACTGTTGATATTTTCAAACATCCAGAAGCACTGAACTAACACAATGAATACTTGTATAGTCTCTACCTGTCTTCACAGCTGTGAACAATTTTCCCTATTTATTTGGTGTGTTCTCTATATATTTCCCTAAACCATTGGCAAATGAATTTCAGAAATCATAATACATCACCCCTAAATACTTCCAAATGTATCTGTAAAAATATTGAATTATATAAATAAAACATATATATATAACCATATACCATTTGCTACACTTAATAAAATTAACAACAATTTTATATCACCTAATATCCAGTTCAAATATGATGTATTTTTGACATTCAAATTTTTAAATCGTCAAAACTGTCAATCTTTTCCTTTGAGCTTTTTTCTTTGATAATATGCTTTAAAATAAGTTCTCTATTTCAAAAATATTTTATTATACTTATCTGTATTCTTGCCCTTGTATGTTTTTTTTCCATTTGAATTTCTAATCTATTTAGGATTCATTTAGATGAATTTGGTTCTAAGGGAAAAAATCAAATTTAATTTTTCCACACTGTTAGATGATTATCTCAGCATGATTGATCAATCATATTTCCCCCACTGATTAAAAATGACACCTTTATACTCTACAGGAATCCACTGTGTATTTGGTCATTTCACTGCTCTGTTTATTCCTGTGCCAGTGATGCCTACTTGCAATGACTATAGCTTTTCCTGAGTTTTAATATTAGATATCCATATGCTCATTCCAGAAATCCTCAGTTACTTCTATCTACACCCCCTCATGGCCTCCAATCGGGTTTTGTCATCCTTGTACTTAGTGACTAGACTTCCTTGAATACAAAATGTCAGTAAGAAACCACACTGCACAAAATGTTAGAGGCACCCCATTTATTGTGACAACTACAATTACCCATGCAGATTTCAAAAATGCCACCTAGGGGTCCATTTGTGATAAGTTAGTTTAAGCATCATTTCATTAAGAAATGTCTTGAGACTGGGTAAGCACTCCTGTTATACATGCCAGCGCACATCTGAACTCTCTTCAAAAAATACTTGTCTTGTTCATCAGCACCTATTACATACAGTGCCTGCCACTTGGTTCATGATTAATAAACATTTGTTAAACGGCTTAATTAATAGAATGGCCAGATATAAATTGTACTGGAAAAATAACAACGGCAGCACAAGCCTATACTATCCAAGAATAAGAAATGTGAGTAAAAATTATTACTAAAAAGAATAAGACAAAGTGAAATAAATAGTTTATGGCTGAAAATATGAAATATTATAAATTAGACACCACTATCATTGGATCTAAAGGATTTGTTGGTTTAATGCAATTTGAATCTAATTTTAACCATGATTCAATATTTCTAAAGGTCTTTGGAAAATAAACAGATGAGACTAGCTAAGGCAATATTAAAAATTAAAACAATAAGATGGTAGTACAAGAACCAGCAGGCAAGCTACTGTAACGAAGCAGACCTAAAAGAATCCTGGTTTATATAAGTACTGTGCATAAAACAAAAGATGAAGAGAGAGGCTATTCAGTACAGGGATTTGGAAAAACTGGCCAAGTATTTGGACTAAAAAAAGATAGATACTCATTTCTACCATACACTGAAATAGTTTTGATATGGAATAAAGAACTAAGTGTAAAAAGAATAAATAAATATTTTATTTACAATCTACCTCTTGCCTTCTGATGAAGTGGATGCAAAAGAGAGATAGTTGGGTAATGGCTGAATTTGATGGTGAAATTAGAGCATTCAACAGGAAATAAAATCGCCATATGTATGAAGAGAGGCAATGAGTGTGTGTGTGTGTGTGAGAGAGAGAGACACAGAGAGACACACAGAGAGACAGAGCGACAGAGAGAGAGAGAGAGACAGAGGGAGCAAAGGAGATACCAGGGCAAATAGAACTATGAAGCTGAGGATGAGAAATCACTAAGTCACTGAAATATTAAAGAGAATTTATTTTCAGGGAAGTTTTTTTGTTTATCTGAATATGTGAACTGATTCATTTCTCTCTTCCTCTATATCTGCGTGCTCCCACCCCAGCACGCACACACTCTTGTCCAATCTCATTGTCACTCACCTGAACACCATCACCTCCTGCCAGGTCCCCCACATCCTCTCAAGCGTGAGGGATCCAGACATCCCGTGTCCTCACGTAACTGCTGCGGAAGGAACTGGACCAGCTTCCCATCGCTCTTAAATGGCCTCCAAAGTCCCCCCAAGGTCTCCAAACTCAGCTCGTGCCGCTCTCCTCCTTACTCTATGTGCTCCGCAATATCTGAAGAGTTCTCTGTCCCTCAAAAGTGCATCCTTTCCCATACTTTAGTGCCTTCACCACATAATCTCTTCCATGTGGAACACTCTCCCCCAGCCAACGCCTCCGCTTCAGCCTCAGATTTAACTCTGAGTTTTCCCTGGACTTTCAGCAGCATCATGTCCCTACACTTCATGCTCCCCGGACCTGCTGTCTTTTCAAGTGAAGGGGAATTGGGTTTCTTTACAAGTGTTCTGAATAAGCTGACGTAAGCCCTCAAATTTGCCCAAAGAGATCAGAGTCGGTTGCTTTACTCTGCACCTATTTGGAGTCATTTTATGTGCCCATAAGTTTTGTGACTCAGTGACTCATTCAGCCACTTCATAATTCACTCACAACACATCTGCTCAAAGGTTTCAACAGCATCGTCACTCCAGGTGTCCCACCTAGCAACCATTAATCAATGCTTGATTAAAATATGACCTTTTTCATTTTTTAAAATAGTGGTATTTCAAAAAAAAACCCTATAGCACACAGCTTCACATGGCCTTTCATTGTTTTGGGTTCACAATCTATAAACCGTTACACGAATTTCTGGAAATACACTTCCAAAGCACATGAGTATCTTGAATTATTTAAAAATTATTTTCGAAGTAATATTTTAATTGACTTAATGAGGTGCCAAGATAACAAAGAGTATCTTATAAATGTTATATTTTCCTTAGAAAATCAGAACTTACTTGGCTGTAGGGTGACCAAACATCTTGGTTTTCCCGGGACTAAGATTTTGCTAGGATCTTGGATTTAAATGCTACAGTCAGGGTAGTTTTCCCATGTCCTCCACTATTGTTTCATTTTTCCACCTGCCAGGCATTGTCTTGATGGAACCAGTTTAAGTCAGTGCAGACCAAAGCAGAGACGAAATCCACCCATCCTGTGGGACCTGGACTCTGTTTACGTGCTGGGGATTCGCTCCAGACATCTGTGTAGCATGTGTCACAGCAATGTTCATTTCTCCCCTGCCCTATTTATCTAATGATTGTATTAGATTCTAATTTGATTCTAACCTTTATGACCAGACTCAAATTTTGGTTTAAGTGGTTAACAATCCAGTTCCATGTTGGGAGTAGATTAAAACTCTTAATATCACTTAGCTTGTCTGGGCCAATAATTCTGACAATCAAAAGTCTATACCTCCTCTCTGGATCTCTCCACTACCAGCTGTGAACTATGGTCTTGCTATGACTACATCAATCCTAGGAGCCACGTAAGTATTTATATGTTTCCTCAATTAATAGGGACAATTATTTTTCCTTGAATTTCTTCTTCTACCCAATTTGCCTAATTGAATCTCTTCCTCCACCTCAGTGGTTCTCAAACAGTAATGCACAAGAATCTTATGCTTTACTTTACTTATGCAAAGCTTTAGTGCAGAAGAATCTCCAGGAGAGCTTTTAACACACAGTTCTCTGGGCTCTATCCCCAGAGATTCTGATTCAATAGGTCATGGAAGGGTCCACGTATTTGTGTTTCTAAGAAGCTCACAGGTAAATCTGATGCTCTTGAATCAAGTACTGTCCAGAGGGGGCACCTCTCTGGTACCCAGCTGCTTTTCTTCCAAACCTCTATCAAGCTCAGTTCTAACTTTCTCTCCTTCTTATCAGTTCATTTTGGCCACCGAGGTGCTTGCACACCAAATGACTCAGACAAAGCTGCTGGCAGACAGGCTGGAGTGACCGGCATCCCTGCTGACAGTGCCTTTAGCTTATCCTTTTACCTCACAAATCACAGAGCCTATTTCAACTTTTACTTCACTGTCTTAAGAGGGGTGCACGTTTATCAGATTAAGTCAGCAGCTGAAATAAGATTTAAATTCATTTAATGTTCCTGTTTCCTCAATGTATATTTACTGGATCTAACAATGTGAAGTAGGATCAAAATATAAAAATTTGCCCCAAGTAGGTTCTGGCTCTGAGGCACAGTCTAGAATGCCTTAGTGGATTGAGTGTGGATTTAATAAAATGGATATTAAATAAGTCTCCTGAAGTATTTTCATTTCCCCTCTCAATTTGAATTGTCAGAGTACGTATAAGATAAAGAAAAAACAGCATAAAGCTAACATTATGGAATGGAGGCATGTATTATTTAAAAATATCGTATTATTTTATTGGTTATATTGTCAGCTGTGGGGAATTTTAGCCAGGATCTTGTTAGCAGTGAAACATAGGAAACAGCTATGAAGCTTGCTGAGGTAGGATTTCTCGTGTTTTTCTTCCTGAGAACAGATTAATAGGGACTTTGATGACTTGCGACTTTTCTTTCATGGTTCACAGAGTGAGAAATGCATATATAGAATAGCTGAAAAAAAAAGATTTAAAATTAGAAAAAGAGGTGATTTATTCACTGATTCATATTTATGATGGAAAAGAAGCAAAAATTCCTAAATAGCTCTTTGGTCAAAGAGGAAATAAAAAAATATAATCATCACTTACTGAGAAAATGAAGTTAATGAAAAGACTGTATAAAAATTTATCTGATTTGGTCTGATAAATCAAGTTTGGTCCGAACCCTAAAATAACTGTTTTTTTTTGTTTTTTAGACTTTTTTTACAGTGTAGTTTTAGATTCACAGAAGCATTGAGAAGATAGATTTCCCATATACCCTCTTCCCACACACAGTCTTCCCCATTAACATCCCCACCACAGAGGTACATTGGTCACAACTGATATCGACATGTCATTATCACCCCAAGTCCACAGTTTACGTTAGGGTTCACTCTTGGTATTGTATATCCTATGGGTTTGGACACATGTGTACTGACACATCCACCATTATAGTATCATGCAGAGTGTTTCATTACTCAAAAAATCCTCTGTGCTTCATATTTATCTCTCCTTCCCACCAACCCATAGCAGCCAGTGATCTATTGTCTCCATAGTTTTACCTTTTCCAGAATGTCATAGAGTTGGAGTCATACAGTATGTCACCTTTTCATACTGGCTTCTTTCACTTAGTAATATGCATTGAAGATTCATCCCTGTCTTTTCGTGGCTTGATAGCAAACTTCTCTTTAGCACTGAATGATATTCCATTGTCTGGATATATCAGAGTTTATTTATCCATTCACCTGCTGAAGAACATCTTGGTTGCCTCCGAGTTTTGGCAGTTATTAAGAAAGCTGCTATAAGTATCTTTGTACAGTTTGTGTGTGTGTGTATGTAGACATAAGTTTTCAGCTCCTTGGTTAAATACCCAGGAGTGCTATTACTGGATCATACTGTAAGACTATGTTTACTTTTGTAAGGAACTGCCAAATTGTCTTCCAAAGCAGCCAAACCACTTTGCATTCCAACCAGCAATGAATGTTCCTGTTACTCCACATCCTCACCAGCACTTGATGTTGTCAGTGGTCTGGATTTTAGCCATTCTAATAGGTGTATAGTGGTATTTCATTGTTTTAATTTTCATTTCCCTGATATAATGTAGAGAACATTTTCATATGCTGATTTGCCATCTGCGTATCTTCTTTGGTGAGGTGACTGTTAATGACTTTGTCTCATTTTTTTTTAATGAGATTTTTTTCTTGTTGAATTTAAGAGTTCTTGGCATATTTAAAATAACAGTACTAGGCTTCTCTGGTGGCACAGTAGTTAAGAGTCTGCCTGCCAATGCAGGGGACACGGGTTCGAGCCCTGGTCCAGGAAGATCCCACATGCCGCAGAGCAACTAAGCCCATGTGCCACAACTACTGAGCCAGCACTCTAGAGCACGTGAGCCATAACTACTGAAGCCTGCGTGCCACAACTACTGAAGCCCATGCACCTAGAGCCCATGATCCGCAACAAGAGAAGCCACCGCAATGAGAAGACTGTGCACCACAACGAAGAGTAGCCCCCGCTTGCTGCAACTAGAGAAAGCCCACATGCAGCAACGAAGACCCAACACAACCAAAAATAAATTAAAAATAAATAAATAGATAAATAAAATTTAGTAAAAAAATAAATAAAATAAAATAACAGTACTTTATCAGATGTGTCTTTGCAAATAGTTTCTTCCAGTCTTTGGCTTGTCTTTTTATTCTCTTGACAGTGTCTTTTGCAGAACAAAAAATTTTAATTTTAATGAAGTCCAACTTATCGTTTCTTTCATAGACTGTGCCTTTGGCATTGTGTCTAAAGAAAAAAGCAATCACCAAACTCAAGGCCCTCTGTACTTTTTCCCATGTTATATCCTAGGAGTTTTATAATTTTGCATTTTACAAATATGTTTGTGGTCCATTTTGAGTTAACTTTTAAGAAGGTTGTAAAGTCTAGATTTATTTGTTTGTTTTTTACATGTGGGCATCCAGCTCTTCCATCACCATTTGTTGAAAAGAACATCTTTGCTTCATTGTGTTGCCTCTGATCCTTTGTCAAAGATAAGTTGACTATATTTATGAGGGTCTATTTGTGGGCTCTCTATCCTGTTTCATTGATTTACCTGTCTATTCTTTTGACAGTACTACACAATCTTGATTACTGTAGCTTATACTAGGACTTGAAGTTGAGTAGTGTCAGTTCTTCAACTTTGCTCTTCTACTTCCGTCTTGTGTTGGTTATTTTGGGTCTTTTGCCTCTCCACATAAGCTTTAGAATAAGTATATCTATATTCACAAAATAACTTGCTGGGATTTTGACTGGTATTGCATTGACTCTATAGATCAAGTTGGGAAGAACTGACATCTTGACAATATTGAGTCTTCCTTTCCATGAACATGGACTATTTCTCCATTTATTTAGTTTTTTGATTTCATTTGTCAGAGATTTATAGTTTTCCTCAAATAGATTTTGTACATATTTGGTTAGATTTATACTAAGTGCTAAGGTAAGTGGTATTGTGTTTTTAATTTCAAATTCCATTTGTTCATTTACTGGTATATAGGAAAGTGATTGACTTTTGTATGTTAACCTTGTATCCTAGAAGCTTACTATAACTACTTATTCATTCCAGGAGATTTTTGTTGATTCTTTTGGATTTTCTACATGGACGATCATATTATTTATGAAAAAAAAGTTTATTTCTTCCTTCCCAGTTAGTATACTCTTTAATTCCTTTTCTTGTCATATTACATTACATGAGACTGCTTTTGTTTTTAAACAAAGAGATGAAATCAATAAACCAAGTGTTTATTCAATAAGTTAGAATAGATAAGGAGATTCTGGTCAAAGTGGAATATTTGGTGCACCGCATATCCTCAACCCAAAACAATAATAGATAAAATGTAAAAAGACAAAATAGAGCAATGTTGATGGCAAAGGTTATTGGACTGTGGCTATGAGTATAACAATAGTGGGGGTTTAGCACCTATTGGGTAAAAATTCTGAAACCAGGCTCACAGCTTGAAGCCAGATGAGGGGTGAACCCTCTTTCTCATGAAAGATGATAGAGAAATACAAATAAAGTTTCATTATAGAAGATCTTGGCCTGGGAAGGCAGCTGAACAAAGACACATTTTCACGTCTACACCTGAGCCAAGGTACCTCCTGGGTTAATAGCATTGACAAAATAGCATTGTCCCCAATATGAATATGGACTAAGAGTCCTAAAACTACCTTTCTCTAAACTGGTATCTGGAAGACAACGTAAAAATCTCTACATAGGAAGAAGTATACAGGAAAAACAACAAAGAGAAAATGAAAGCCAATTAAAAAAAAGAAACTGAAAAATTCCCCAAACACAAGCTTACAAAAATTTATAAAATGCATAAAATATTTAAGGATAAAAAGAGAAGAAAAAAATCAAGAAGTGAAATATTAAATTACTTCAGATAAAATTATCTGGAGTTGTTTGCTAAATATTTGCAATAATCACATTTAAGATGTAAAAAGATATAGTAAGGAATGGCATCTATAAAAATGTGACCAATATTACGTTAAAAAGTAGAAAAGGTAAAAGCAGCAAGATATAAAGAAGAATCAATTAATCAATCAGTTAGAAATATAACTATTTTAAAAAGGTAGATGGGAAGGATTTTAGACCAGACACCATTGAATAGTGAAGCAGTGAACAGAAGTTCGTACTGAGAGATTGTCTCAGAGTGCTGCTGAGAGAGCTGGAGCCCAGACGGTGAGATAATAGTAATGGGACCTGGAAAATGGACAGAGAATACACCATATGGGTATGATGAGAGTTCCAGAATAAGGAAATAGAAGGAATGATGAGGACACAATATTTTAAGCATTGAAACAAAACCACTTGAGACCTGAGATCCAGAGAGCAGCCCAAGCTCTCCAAGCTAGATAAAAAACAAATCCACATCCAGACACGTAACCTACTGCAGAATATAAGACTGTAAAGAAAATCTAATATGCATTCTGAGGGCAATGACCAATAGTCTACTGATGGCAATTGTAGGCTTGGTAAACAGGGATCGTATTTTCAGTGTGCTGATGTAGCTACTTTTACCTGTATGCTGGACAAGCCCAGATGGGAGGACGACATAATTGCAAGTTTTCTTGCTCTTCCAACTCCTTTAAAATATTGTCAGTGAGGGAAGTCATTTCTCTCTCTCAAAGTGAGCAGACCCATGATGCTTCTGAGCACTCTTCGGTTAATAAAGTTTTATGAGCACTTTAAGATGTGAAATACATTCAAACCGAGACGTCCAGTTCCATCCTACAGTTAAAGTTCCTAATTCCCCTTCATTCAAAATTACTCTGAAGTTGCTGGAGAGGGGAGGTCAGGGAGGGGAACAGGAAAATTTCCCTGGACTTGATCAGAGCTGGCTCTGCACTTTCTGGGCCTGAGTAATGTTGGAAGCTGGCTTGATTTGCATGGGCCTGACCCACATGACCTGTGTTGTTCTTTACCCTCTGTCCTCTGGCCTCTAAGAATCCAGCGATCCACCTCCAGCTTCTGGTGCTGAGACCCCCTGCCCACTGGAAGCCAGACCTCAGAGGACTCACGCCAGTGCTCTCAGGGTGCCGCCCACATTTGGTCCATGGGTTAAGTGCATGCTCCCCTTTGTCCTGACAGACGCTGGGGGTGCTGGCTGGTCCCACCACGGTCCCCTCTCCCTCAGCAGCTAGACTGCTGTCTAGAGCTCTTCAGATTTCACAGGCAGGATTCAGAAGCCAGTTCGCCGTGTCCACCATACTTCACAGCCCACATATGAAACTCCCCACGTCACCCAACTGGAGCTCGATCTGAGGAGTTGGCACCACTGACCCCCACCATTGCTGGGGGTATGGGGGGAGGACACAGTGAAGCTCCTCCCCACTGTTTCTCATGTGATATTTTAAAGGTTGTACAACCATTGCTGAGCTGTTTCCTGTAAAATTGTTCACATCTTAAAGGGTTATCTGTCTTAGAACCCACTTTGTACATTGGTACCTTGAATTTTCCTACTAAATATCCTATTATACCAACTAAATTATCATTCAGGGTAACTTAGACATTTTTAGATATAAAAAGACTAAGAGGTTTGACAGTTGCTAAAACATATCGAGATGTATTTCTGTAAGAAGAAAAATGAGCTTGGAGGGAAGGTATGGATATAATGTGTACAGAAATTATTTAACTATGAGACTATATTTACTATTACATTTATTTATAGTTTTTGTTTTATCAAAATCATGCACGCACATGTTTTAAGGAGTCAAATAATTCTATAGGGCCTTTTAAAAAATCCAACAGTTTCCAACCCTTCCAGCCCCCAAGATCCCTCTGTCCATCTTATCCAGTCCCATTATTTAAAAAAATCAAATCTACACCATGAACTTACCAATGGAAGTGTCCAGTGCAGACCACTCCCCTGAGCTCTGGACACATGTGTGTGGCTGCCTGCCTGAGCACAGCACTTGGAAACCTAACAGGCATCGCAGATTAGTAGGATTCAATTGAACTCTGGATTTTCATCTCCAAACCTGCATCCCACTCCATATTCCTCACATCTGTAAAAGAGAACTTTAGGATTACAGATGATCAGACCAAAATAAAAATCTCTCTCTTTACAAATCCTACCTCAAATCCATCAGCATATCCTGTTGGCTCTATCTTCAAAATAGTCCCAGAATCTCACCATTTCTGTCACATCCTCATGGATCTCACTATTCTACTCTTGTCCACTCATATTGCCCTCCCTGCCATCCCTCGAGCATTTCCTGTTTCCCTTAGCATGTGCTGTTCCTTCAGCCTCAATGCTGTTCCACCTGGAGAGAATTCTGGCTGCCTCCACACTCCTTTCAGGCCTCTGCTTACCTGGTGCCTCATCAGTGAGCCTTTTCCTGGCCACTTGATGCATAGGGTCACTTCTCCTGGCACTGTCCTTTTTATCTCCTCTTGTGTACTTCACTTGTATTCAATATCTACCACAATTTCACTCTCTCCCACTCATTATCTCTCTGTCTCTTCGTCTCTGTCCCTGTTTCTACACACACACTCTCTCTCTCACACACACATCTTGTTCATTTGTTTTTGTTTATTAGTTTATGAAATATCTTCTTTCCCTAGAATGTAAGTTCCATGAGAGCAGAGACTCTATTTTACTGCTGGACCTAGAATAATGCTTGTCACATAGTAGGGCTTCAAGATATTCATTCTTTAGTTTAGTTTTTTTTTTTACTGAGTTATGAAATACATGCAGTAAGGTGTGTGAGTCTTGTGTACAGCTTACTGAATTTTTACATATGCACAGAACCACACAGAACCACCGCCAAGATACAGAGCATGTCTGTCGCTCCAGAAGATTCCCTTGGCCCTTTCCACTCAATACTCCCTCCAGGAGGTACTGCTGATCTGACATCTGTCACCATGTGTTAGTTTTGCCTGTTTTTGAACTGCGCACGCATGAACCACACGTTTTGAAGTCCTTTATGTCTGCCTTCTTTTGCTCAACATGATGTCTGTGTGATCCATCCATGTTGTTGCTCTACTGCTAGTTCGCTCTTTTATTTTCATTGCTGGGATGTATTCTATTGCATGAATATACAACAATATATTCATTGGTTTTCTGGTTGGTGAAAATTTGGGCTGTTCCAGTTCTTGGCAAATATGCGTGTCTTCTGATGGACACACTCATGTCTCTTGGGTATATGTCTAGGAGGGCAGGGCGATGTCATGGACTTCAGTAGATACTGCCAAACAGTTTTCTAAAGTAATTGTACCATTTTACACCCCCACCAGCGATAACTACTGGTTATTTCCCCCTCATTTTTCTACCCTCACTCTTTCAGGAAAGGGAAATTCCTTGTCTGATTGGAAGTCATCACTTTAACATTGTAGGAGCTAAACAATCTTGTATCCAGACCAAATTCAATCTAACATCTTCAGAACTAACTCCCTCACTATGGATGCCAGCCCATTACAAGAGGGCCAGAGCATAGATGACTTTTGTCTCGTATTTTTCTACAAAATTGTCAACTGATTCCAGTCAAGGCCTATTGTTCCATGAGTATGTGATCTACCAGAAATCAAGGCATCTATTTCATCTATTGATACCTGTTTTGGGTTGAATTGTGTCCCTCAAAGACATGTTCCAGTCCTAACCCCTGTGCTTGTGAATATGATTTTATTTGGAAATTAATTTTTTGTAGCTGTAATCAAGTTAGGATGAGGTCATAATGAATTGGGGTGGGCCCTAATCCACTGACTGGTGCCCTTATAAGAAGGAGAGATCTGGACACAGACACACAGAATGCCATGGGTGATGGTTGATTTTAGGTGTCAAGTTGACTGGGCCACAGGGTGCTCAGGTATTTGATCAAACATTATTCTGGGGTGTCTGTGAGGGTGTTTTGGATGAGATTAACATTTAGGTAGGTAGGCTGAGTAACGTATTGCCTTCCCCAATGCAGGTGAGCCTCGCCCAATCAGCTGAGGCCCTGACTAGAACTAAAAGGCTGTCCCTCACCGAGTAAGGGGGAATTTTTCCTGCCTGATTGCCTGGAATTGGCACATTGGATTTTTTCCTGCCTTCAGACCTAAACTGAAAGTTAGGCTGTTTTGAGTCTCAAGCCTGCCAGCCTTTAGTCGATGGACTACACCATCGACTCTCCTGGGTCTCCTTGCCAGCCTCTATAATTATAGGAACGAATTCCTTATAATAAGTCCCTTTATGCATATATATCCTGTTGGTTCTGTTTCTCTGGAGGACTCTGACTACTGCACCATGTGAGGATGGAGCCAGAGATTGCAGGGGTGCCTCTACAAGCAAAGGGATGCCAACAATATTGGCAATCACTAGAAACTGGGAGAGAGGCGTGGACCTCAGGGGCTCAGAACCCCCAGAGAGAACCAACCCTGCCACACCTGGATGTCAACCACCTAGGCTCCAGAACAATGAGAGAACACATGTCTGTTGTTTCAAGCCCTGGTTTGTGACCCTGTGTTATTGCAACCCTAGGAAACCAATACAGTGCCTTTGCCCAGTGAGTCCCTGTTGATAGTTTGATCATCAGAGCCCACAGATGAAAAATAGAAAGTTCAGGGCTTTTTTTCCCCTTGAACTATGTGAATTTTCTACCAGGTATTTTTTTTTTAATATTTATTTACTTATTTGGTTGCACTGGATCTTAGTTACGGCAGGTGAGCTCCTTAGTTGCAGCTTGCTGGCTTCTTAGTTGCAGCACATGGGCTCCTTAGTTGTGGCTCTAGGGCTCCTTAGCTGTGGCATGCATGTGGGATCTAGTTCCCTGACCAGGGATTGAACCTAGTCCCCTGTGTTAGGAGCGTGAAGTCTTAACCACTGTGCCACCAGGGAAGTCCCTCTACCAGGTATTTGACCATAGAAGCATCTTAGTAGGTGTCTTATCACATGAGCCACATTAGCAGGTATTGTAGAGGTCCTCACTGTGAGAGACCTTCTGGTTCAAGACGTTCTCAGCCCTCTTGCTTGGTGGTTGCTGCTGCAGAGAGAATCCAGCAGTCGGATGGCAGTACCTACCCCACAGCAGCACCTGCGTAAAGCCAGCCCCACCCAGTGGGTGCTGATCCAGCCGTGGAATGTGGAGTTGGTGGTGTAGTAATGGGGGAATCTTCTCCTAAAACCACTAGTTATATTCTAAGTGGAGAATCACCACTCGAGTGCTGTGATTCTATTTATTTTTAATTTTTTTCTTCCAGTTTTATTGAGATATAGTTTACATACAGCAATGTATAAGTTTAAGGTGTACAGCATAATGATTTGACCTGAATACATCATGAAATGATGGTCACAAGTTTTGTGAACATCCATCATCTCATATAGATACAATATTAAAGAAGTAGAAAAATATTTTTCCTTGTGATGAGAACTTAGGATTTATTCTTTTTTTTTTTTTTTTGTGGTACGCGGGCCTATCACTGTTGTGGCCACTCCCATTGTGGAGCACAGTCTCCAGATGTGCACGCTCAGCGGCCTTGGCTCATGGGCCCAGCCGCTTTGCAGCATGTGGGAACTTTCTGGACCGGGGCACGAACCCGTGTCCCCTGCATCGGCAGGCGGACTCTCAATCACTGTGCCACCAGGGAAGCCCAGGATTTATTCTTTTGACAACTTTTACATATAGCATACAGCAGTGTTAATTATATTTATTATGTTGTACTTATTTATCTTATAACTGGAAGTTTGTACCTTGTGACTGCTTTCATCCAATTCCCCCTCCCCGCAAACTCTGCCTCTGGTGATCACAAGTCTGATCTCTTTCTCTATGAGGTTGTTTGTTTGTTTGTTTTTGATGTATAATTGACCTATAACACTATGTTAGTTTCTGTTACAAAGCATAGTGATTCGATATTTCTATACGTTTCGCAATGACCACATGGTAAGTCTAGTTACCATCTGCCACCATACAAAGATATTATATCGCTATTGACTATATTCTCCACATGGCACATTTCATATCTGTGACTCATTTATTTTTCAGCTGCAAGTTTATACCTCTTAATCTCCCTCACCTATTTCTCTTCTCCTTTTCCTCCTCTCTGGAAACCACTTGTTAGTTCTCTGTATCCATGACTCTGTTTCTGTTTTGTTATGTTTGTGCATTTGTTTTGTTTCTTACATTCTACATGTAAGTGAGATCATACAGTATTTGTCTTTCTCTGTCTGAATTATGTCACTTAGCATAATACCCTCTAGGTCCATCCATGTTGTCACAAATGGCATTATTTCATTCTTTTTTATGGCTGAGTAATATTCCATTGTATATATATATACCACATCATCTTTATCGATTCATCTATTAATGGACACTTAGGTTGCTTCCATACCTTGGCTATTATAAATAATGCAGCAATGAACATAGGGGCACACATATCTTTTCTAATTAGTGTTTTCATTTCCTTTGGGTAAATACCTAGGAGTGGAATTGCAGGATCATACAGTAGTTCTATTTGTAATTTTTTGAGGTATCTCCGTATGATTTTCCAAAGTGGCTGAACCAATTTACATTCCCACCAACAGTGCACAAAGGTTCCCTTTTCTCCACATCCTCACTAACACTTGTTATTTGTTTTTTTTTGATAACAGCCATTCTGACAGATGTGAGGTGATATCTCATGGTGGTTTTGATTTGCTTTTCCTGATAACAAGTGATGGTGAGCATCGTTTCACGTGCCTGTGGGCCATCTGTATGTCTTCTTTGGAGAAATGTCTCTTCATTTTTCAGTCGGGTTGTTTCTTTTTTTGATGTTGAGTTGTATGAATTCTTTGTATTAGATTTTGGATATTAACCCCTTATCGGATATATTGTTGGCTGTGATTCTATTTGATACACACTTGCAGCTCCTTGCAGTCCTGCAGGTGGCCCTCCGGGGTGTCTGGTAGCCTTGCCAGCAGCCTGGCCCTGTCAACCTGCCATCCCGGTTCCGCTTACGCTCTGCACGGTCAGGCCCAGAGGTCCTAAATGGATTTGGGTCCCACTCTTGATTTTGGAGGCAGTACTGGAAAGATAGCTATCCCAGGGGAGAACAACAGTAGAACATAGATCAATGAGGGAAAAGCAAGCACAAAGGAGACAGATGAAAGCAAAATGAGGAGCTCTGCTGCAGTGCCCTGATGATCTTGCTGTCTCCACACGGTCACACGGGAAGGGAGGCTTAGCCATGGCCAGACTCATGACTTGTGGGACGCCGCGTAACAGCTCTGGAGCACAGGGAGACACACAGCCCTAAGCAGCTGTCAAAGGCAGTTGTCTGTCTCCCTCCCTACCTCGCGGGAGGTGCCTGGCATCTGCACCCCGGTGTCACTAAAGCGCTGGAATTCCTCCGCATGCCCCTTGGGTACAGCTGCAGCTATAAACCACGTGGCTGCAGTTAGAATTGGCTCTTCGGCGGCCAGTGACCCGCATGCTGCTTGTCATCTGGACCCTCTGGTTCAGTGTCATCCGTGGAACTAAGGACGTGGTGAACTGACACCAGGCTGTTTGGTTTCTGCTGTAGGTGATAAACCGTGCGAATCCACGCAGGCAGGTGGACCTAGCAGGTACAAGGAGTGATGCTTGCAGCTCTGTTCATCCCTGGTGACTGCCTGCGGTCTGCTGACTGCATGTTATCAGTGGAAGAAACATAATCTCCCGAAGCAGAAATAAAGTTCTGATAAGTGCATTGGACGACTTACTCCACTGCTCTGACACTTAACTTTCTCTTTTGCCAAATGGGGATTGTAATACCTATTTTTCAGAGTGGCTGTGAGAAGAGCATGAGAGACTAAATTTACTGGGTTTAGAATAAATTCATAAAATCAAAGTCCTCTACCTGGAAGCAGACAATCAAATGATGTGAGATTGTTTTGTGCTAAAACATTTTCTTAAAACACTGTAAACTTTGAAGTGAGCTATGATAATCTAGTTTCAATATAATTACATCCGTTGGGTGTTTATATCATTTTTATACTATATTTTTTGCTATTAAGTGCAAGATTCTCAGCTATTGTTCTAATTAGTATTTTTGGTTATTATTTAGGATCATATTCTCTCATGTTTTGTTCATTATTTGTAAACCTCTATACAGTTTTGTGTGAAATATTTTAATCTTTTCCCACATATCTAATGGGATGTTAATATAAAGATCAATTAAAAATATAAAATTACATTTAAAAAATATGATTCTTTCCCAATTGTAATATTAAAAATGTTTTCTAATCTGTTGCTTTTTAGGTTGTTTTGTTTTCTTCCTTCTGTAGCTTGTAAATATTTTATGTTCAAATACACTAGTTTATCCAACTGTGATTTCTTCTACTGCTTCAAAGCTGAGATTGCTCTCATGATACAGATCTGGTAAATATTCTATTACTTGAAGATTTTCTTTTTAGATTTTTAAAGTTTTATTTTTGTTTGATTTGGAAGTTATCTTATTTGGATGTACCTTAAATATTTTTACACAGTTGATAGGCATTAAAAATATTATCATATCAATGATATTTCAATATATACTTGTTCTTGACCCTCCTGATCAAGTCATGTGTTTTAATTTACAGTTACACTATTCATGTTCTCTCCACTTGTTTTTCTTTGTTGCTAGTATCTGAGATCAAACATTTTCCTATTGTTTGTTCACTGTATTTATTTGACCTATTTAAAAAATAAAGGGCATTGCTTTTTATCCCAGTTACAAAAAATAATAGATTCTCATTTATAGATGTGCAAAAAATACAAAAAAGTAAAAATAAGAAAAACTCATAATCTAAAACATAATCCTTTTTTAACATTTGTTATATTTCAATTTTTATTATATGTATTTTTAGTTTATGAAGTTCCAAAATATATAAGATTGGAGCAATACTTTACCTCCTCATAGAGTTGTGAGGATTGAACAAAATTAAAAGTATGAAGCATCAAGCAGTGTTCAACATACAGTATTTAATGAATATTAGCTATTATTTTTTTATTTACATGGTTGTACAATTTTGCACTTTGTTTAACTTTATGTAAGACTCTACTTTTCCCCATTCAGATATAAATATTTTAAATCAAAAATTTTAAACACAGTTTTAACTGGGTTTATAGTATTTCCGTCATATGCGAATATGTCTGTATATGTTTGTGTGTGTGTGTGTGATTCAACCTGCCATTTTCCTGTTATATATTTTTGGTTTTTCCTGTTAGTATATTTTGGTTTGCACTGTGAGAAAGCATTATCTGTTTTGGAATTGGGTGCTTAGTGTAGAAATCTAGAGCTGAAGTTGTTCAATCAATGACTAGGAATGATGGGTGTGTATATAGATGTATATGTCTGTGCTTATGCACACAAACACATACATGCACATACACACACAATGTATATATATACATTCAAAAGGTCTCATTCCAATTTTTACTCCAAAGAATTTTAAGTTACTGTTTCATTTCAATTTGTCCATATATTGTCTTATTCTTTATTTTACTAATTTTACACTGCTTTTCTTTTTTGCTCCTATCTGAGATTGGGCATTTTCCCATGTGCTTGTTTACTATATCATATTCTTATAAAATATGAATCACTAGATTATGTCTTTTGCCTATTTATCTAATTTCTTTCATCATTTCATGGTCTCTGAATATAGCAAGTTCTGTCTCCAAGGGTCTAATAATGTCCTACTCCATTTCCTTTCGTAATATTTCTATGTAATCCTTATACTTTCTTCATTATGAAAGTGCTGGTAGAGAAATTTGGAAATCACTGATATGTGAAAAGATGCAAAAATAAAAAAACCCCATATAGTCCAATAATAATAATAAATATGTTGATATTTTTCCAAAAAATTCTATTCATGTTTCTTTGCATATTTGAGTTTTATACATTATTTTTATGCATTGCTAATATTATTCTATAAATGAGTCTAATTTCATAAAAACTATCTGCAAATCTCATTATCACATAGGTGTATTATAATTACTTTAACACTTAATTTAAATATTCATTTTCTCACAATTTTTGCTTTTGCAAATAATAATGTATCTTATTATGTAGATATTGTTCATGTTTCTAATAATTTCCATTGTGAAATATGTTTAAATGTATAATTATTTGGTAAAATTTTTCAGTACTTTCAAGGCTCTTAAAACATAAGGCAAGTTGCTTTTAAGGACTTGGTCTATGTCAGCATCCATTTCTTATGTTTGATCTTTTGTGGGTCACTTTCAACCTGGAGTCTCATGTTTTTTAATTTTGGAAAAGGTGGTACCAATATATTTATTTAAATTTATTTTAAATTATTCATAATTCTAGATGGAGAAAAGTGAGGAAACACAGACTTCTTGTAATAGAGCTCAATGAATTATACTTTAACTCATTAATGTGCTAGTATATTCTAACAACTGGCTTTCTGAATAAGAAAAAAGTATGCATTATCTATGTACAAAAGTTTATTATAGATTCTATTGCTATAAAGGATGTGTAGCATTAATTTACAAATAATAATAGAGTGTCCAATATTCTTTATTGTAAATTCCAGATAGTCAATTGACTGTCACAGAAGGCTTTCACTGATAATTTGCCGAACTATTGTGTCAGCAGCCAATTTACGTTTGCAGTTGACAAGTGAGCATAGTTGTGATTTGAATGTTGGTTGATCAGTTTTCATTTGTGTTAACAAGTAAGTCAAATGTGAAACAGTGAAGTTGTGTGCTGGAACTGCCCTCATGGGGGTTTCTTTGAAGAATTAAATAGTAGTTTTCAAATACTGGATGAATATTTCTTAAGACATTTTGTGCTGTTTACAATACAGCAGCTACAGACAGGGCAAAATTTAACTTTTCATTCTTAACATGTTATTCATCAATTTATGATGTTTAGACAATAAAAATGCCATAAATCAAGCTCTGAAATGAAGCATGTGCTAATTTCCATGCTGTGAATACTTTCACCAGGGCCAGTTTAGACCGTCAACGTGATGTCAGGAGTGAGGAGCTGGGCAGAGATGCTCTGTAGCAGAGTTTCTGTCATCAAGTCAGGCAGACATAAATAATCCCAAAGTGTACCAGGAGTAAAGCATACCAATAGTAAAATAACTAGGAAGTGATGAGTTCTAAGTAGTTATTACCTTTTAAGTATAATTTACTTACGTGTAAGTTTAAATAATTCACCCTTTAATAATGGCTGTTTACTAACTGGCATGCCAGATTCTGGAAAATGTAAAATGTAAAATTATGAAAATGTAAATATAAACTTGAAAGTGTAAATCATGAAAATGAACCATTACAAGGCGGCTCTAGCATAGCTGCTTAACCCCAAATGTAATGAAAAATTCATCTGCCTGCAGTTCAAGTAAAAGTGTTGTAATGTCTTATAAAAAACAGTGGTACTTCATCTTACCTCTTCCCTCCACTCAGACCTGTTCCCAAGATGCGATCCACTTCAACTCCTCTAGCCGATTCCACTGGTATTTTTTATTTTTTTAATTTTTATTAAAAAATTTTTTTTATTGGAGTATAGTTGCTTTGCAATACTGTGTTAGTTTATACTGTACAGCAAAGTGAAACAGCTATACGTATACACATATCCCCTCTTTTTTAGATTTCCTTCCCATTTAGGTCACCACAGAACATTGAGTAGAGATCCCTGTGCTATACAGTAGGTTCTCATTAGTTATCTGTTTTATACATAGTTGTGTATATATGTCAATCCCAATCTCCCAATTCATCCCACCCCTTCTTCCCCCTTGATATCCATACGTTTGTTCTCTACGTCTGTGTCTCTATTTCTGCTTTGTAAATAAGATAGTCTATACCAATTTTTCAAATTCCATATATATGAGTTAATATACAATATTTGTTTTTCTCTTTCTGACTTACTTTACTCTGTATGACAGTCTCTAGGTCCATCCATGTCTCTAAAAATGGCACTATTTCATTCCTTTTTACCGCTGAGTAATATTCCATTTTATATATGTGCCACATCTTCTTTATCCATTCCTTTGTGGATGGACACTTAGGCTGCTTCCACTGGTGTTTTTTAAAAAATACTTTATTCTTTTCCTTTGTTTATTCATATTAGATCTAACGTGTGGACTTCATGTATTGCTCTCCTACATGCCACATCACCTAACATAGTTACATTATAATTTATGGTTAAATCAACATCAATATTATATTACAAATATTATTAAAAAATTGAAAAAATAAAAAAGTACTTTTGAGCCATATGGTTAAAAATTTCTCCTTTCTTATAAAATCCTTAACATATTGTTAATGTTAATTGTTAATTGTTAATGTTAATTGTTAATTACCCTTCACTTCTGATTGATGAATTGATTTCTTTACCTATTTATTTCTACCTAATTTTCTCCCACATATGCTAATATCTTTATTCCATGTATATTAATAGTATTTTTTGTACATGTAATAATATCAGTTTTTTATTTTATTTTATTTTATTTTATTTTAATTTCCCTGTACACTTCTAAAACAACCACACTTCAGGATCTCCTAGTTAGTTTCCACTGGTCAGGAGCACAGTGGTGGCTCCTTTTAGGGTCTCCCAGGCTGCAGTCAAGGTGTTGGTTGGGCTGTGTTCCTTTCTAGAGCTTGGGGTCCTGTCTAAGCTCACGTGGCTGCTGGCAGAATTCAGTTATGAGGCTGTGTGTGTTTTACTGGGATTTTTCTCTCTTTGGTATATCTTTCTTGTTTTTAAATAATTTCACTTGGTAGTTAGCAAAATATATATTATCTAGAAGTTTTCTTTATTGTGCTCCTAATTTATCCCTTTTCTTAGTTAACTTTCCTCTCACTGTTGTGGCCTCTCCCATCGCGGAGCACAGGCTCTGGACGTGCAGGCTCAGCGGCCATGGCTCACGGGCCCAGCCGCTCCGCAGCACATGGGATCCTCCCGGACCGGGGCACAAACCCATGTCCCCTGCATCGGCAGGCGGACTCTCAACCACTGCGCCACCAGGGAAGCCCCTTAGTTAACATTTTACTATTTCATCTATAGTTCAGAGGTATCCTTGACTCCTACTTATTACCGGTAGAACAATTAATCATCTTATTCTGCCTTCCCCTCTCTCTTTCCATTTTAGCCACATTCTTTCTACTTTGTTAAAACATATGACATTAACACACCATTCTTCCACCGGAAGACTTAACTCCCCTTCCTATCTCTTCTTTCTCTTCTCTAGCATGTCTCCAAGAGGCACCACCCTTTTCCATGAAGCTGATTCTCCCACGGAAGCGCTGATTCTTTATGGCTACCGTTCTAGTCCCAGTCATTCTAAGCCTTTCTCTGTGGTTTATCAGGTCCTGACAGTGCTCAGTACTTTGTCACTGCTTTTGGTGATTTGTTCTGCTTTTCTGCATCCCCCATGCTCCTCTCTGCTTGTACACATTCTCTTATCACCCCTTCCATGCTTTCACACTCGAAGGCTTGGTGGTGGTGGAATTTGGAATTTGGTCTGAAGGTTGTGGCAATCTCTGTTTCCTAGTGCTGCTGAAGGTGTAGCTCCTGTGTGCTTTTAATTGCTCATGTGTGGGAGGGGGTGTGGGAAGATTTGAAATTGGGCAGCTGCCGTTTTCCTACAGAACTGAAAGTTGAATCAAAATGGTATTATTTGTTCAGTAATGTCCTCTCCACTGTCTAGATAAGTCCCTGATTTTCTGCCTTTGATAATTTTAGTCTCTGTTGTTGTTTTGATCTGCTTTCTGGGAGTTTCTTAGACTTCCTTGTCAATCCCTTTGTTTTAGTCAAGTTCAAGCTACTGTAACAAAAATACCATAGACTGGGCAGCTTAAACAGAAAACTCAGTTTCTCACTGTTCTGGAAACTGGCGTCCAAGATCATGTTGCTGGCAGACTGGCAGATCTGGTATTTGATGGTCAATCTCTTTGTGGTTTGCAGACAGCCATCTTCTTGCTGTGTCCTCACATGGTGGGGTGGGGGGAGAAATAAGGCTTTGGTCTTCTTCATCTTATCAGGACACTAATCTAAACCCCCTCATGGCCTCATGTAAACCTAATTTCCTCCCAAAGCCACATCTCCTAGGACCATCATATTGGGGCTTAAGGCTTCAACCTATGAGTTTTGGGAGGATATAAACCTTCAGTCCATAGCATTGAATTCTTTGTTTTACCTATCATGTTTTCAATTTTAAATAGTTTTGCCTTGCTTTTTCTTTTTATCATAGCATCTGGTTCTTCTTTCATGTTTATAGTATATTTTTGTATCTCTCTGAGAGTAATTATAGCTTTTTGGAAGTTTTCGCCTTGATCCCTGAGTTGTGTTTGTTTTTCTGTTTTTCTATTTCTGTCTCTAGCCATTAAATTCTAGTGCAACCATGATCATTTCTTGCCTGAATTAAGGCAATTGCCTCTGTATCCATCGAGGTCTAACAGGGCGATAATAATTACTCTAAGTATTTCAAATAGAGGGCCTTTTATACAGGAAATTGCTTTCATAGCGATGACTGAGAAGGTGAATGGGATTGTGGGGAAATGCCTTGAGGGCTGCAGGCACAAATAGGTGAGATGATGCTTCCAGACTCTGAAAGCCAGTGTAGTAAGAAAGACCTAGAATCATGCAGGATCTGAACGGTGGATTCTGGCTGCCTGGAAGAGACAAAGAGGGAGAGGAAGACCTAGCTTCTCCCTCAGCCTGTCCCCGTCTTTCCTGGAGCCTCTCTGGCTAAACCTGCCAGGGAGCAGCAAAGCTAAACCTAACTGAAATCCTGAGCAGCTACAAAGCCCAGGCCTCCCACCCATCCCTCTTAGGATAGAGAGCAGAACAAAGAATATCAGTGAACCAACCTGGGAGAGAAGAGAGTCTGTCCCCACACACTGGCAAGAAGGAGCCTTCGAACATGCAAGTCAGATCCTCTCTGTCCTCTGCTTAAATCTCTCGAGTGGCTTTGCAGCGATTTCAAGAACAGCAGAGTGGTTTAGCACCGCCCAAAAAGCCAGATGCCCGGGGCCCAACTCGTCCTCACACTCACCTTCCTCTTGCCTTGCTGGCCTGCTTGTAGCTCCTTGAATCCCTCATACAAAACATACTCCTTCTGTGCTGTGCCTGCTTTATTCTCCCTGTACCTCTCTCTCTCCAGCTGCCATTTTATCTTTTTGTTGGTTCACTTTGGGGGGACAAGAATATAAGCTACATCAAAGGAGGAACTTTATTTATTGCTTTCTCCACAGCACCTAGAATATCGTAGGTAACCACTTAATGCTTGTTGGATGAACGAGTTCATTAGGCAATTATTCATCGAGCATAGGGAACAAGGCCAATGCCGGGGGCACGCAGGCATTGTGCAAGGACCTTCCGCTGCATTATTCTCCCACACTCAAGAAAGCAGGGACGTGAGGGGTGTCCTGACTATATTTTTTCAAAACTTATAAAATTTATTGAAGTGGAAACCTACAGGCTTATCTCTCTCTGGTATTGCTCCCAGAGGATTCAATTTCAAAAAGCAGTCAGCAAAAATTCCCAAAACATTCCTACAGAAAGAATAAATACTCTCAAAATGCAGAAATAAGAGAGAAAAGAAACCAATTAGCTGAATGAACAATAGAGATCATTTGCCCAAAACCTGCCTCAACCATTTTGTGAGCTGATCATGAAAAATTTACTTTGAATTTTATTTCTTATATGTGTTGCATAAATTAGGAAGAGGGAGAGTAATCCATGGTGTAGCTGGCTTCACTACAAACTTTCTCCAAAGCACACAGAAAAATAAGTTCTAGAAAAACAAGCCAGCAAGTTCACAAAAGTCACTGCCAGAGAGGTCAATTACTCTGAGAAAGTTACGGTTTGCAATTTTTGTTTCTTTCTCTTTCGCTCTTGTTTTCTCATGTTATACTTCACCACAGAACTCCTTCAGTGTATCTACACACACTCACACACACAGCCATGCCCTCATAGGTTTTGCTGTCTCCCCAGCACTCAGAACCGTGCCTTCCCCCCAAAATGAGTTGGGTTACTAAGAGAGGGGTGATAAGCAGTGTCAGTCAGAAGATTGACAATAGCATTAGCCTTCTGCTGAGCCTGGACCCTCTGCTGCCCAGGACCAAATGCCCTGGTGTTTAGCACAATTTGCCCACCTGTTTTCCTACTTCCCACACATGAGTGTTCTGTAAAGGGCCTCTGGTAGCTGCCTGCATGGTGACTTCAGCCATGGGGAATTTTCTCATAACGCTGAACTTCAAAAAAGAAGAAAGAGATTTTCTCTTCCGTTTCTCATAAGAACTCTCTTGGCCCCTTTACAGATTTGCCCGTTCTTCTAACTTTTACATTGTTATGAGTGAGATTTTCCTAAAACATTTTAGAGCTATTTCTTAGTCTGTGCTAAACCAGAAACAAAATGTCTGTTCCAATGTTCCTCTAAAACAAGAACCTGAATTACATCTAAATAATGACAAGGGAAATGCAACTGATTCTTCTCGACGCGATTAAGTGTCTCATGCACAACAAATACAGGTGGATTTTGACTTTCTCATGCAAAAAAGTTACAATTTACTGAGCCTCTGTTACATATACACATACACACACACAGACATATATTTATTTTACAAAAAGTCAATCATACTATTTTTAATGTTTCATGAACCAGTTAACCTGATTTTTGTAAAATTAGCAATGTACATGATGTGTTTTTCTATATAATAACCTTGATCTATAGCATAATTTTAATGTCATAATATTGTATTCTATAAATGTGCCATAATTTATTTGAACAATTTTCTATTTTTGGAAACACAGCTTGTTTCATTTTTTTGCAATAATGAATAGTATTGCTATGACCAGTCTTATACAAACATCTTTTAAAATAACTCCAATTATTTTCTTTAAAAAAATTAGTAAGGGTGAAATTACACCAGAGAATTCTGGGAAGAGGGTGGAGTAGGAAGCACCAGAATCTGTCTTCCCACCTAGACAACAACTGCATTGGCAGAATCTGTTTGATGTAACTACTGTGGAAGTCTGGAGTCTATTAAAGGTTTTCACCTTCCAAGGGAAGACTTGGACCAGAAAGCACAGTTAATATTAGTCAATTTCAGTGCTTAGCACAGTAGCAGTCACCCATGCCCCCTCCCCAACCACATGGCAGGCAGCTGTGCGCACATTCCTGAAGCAGCTTGCACACAGCTTGCAAGAGCCAGGGGTGGCGAAAAGGACCCTGTCCACAGACATCAGGTGTCTGTGCTCTGATTGCTGATTGCTCCTTCTGATCACAGAGGTAAAGAAAAAGAGGGGGCAGCCATTTGTTGTATCTCCCACCACTGTTGTGAGCCCCTTCTCTTACTGAAGTGAATTCCAGAATATTTAAAGACCAGAACCCTTTCCACTCCACCCTATCATTTCTCTCCTTTTGGGAACCACACACTAAAGACGGACATTCAAAAGAACCTGCATGTACAAGAAAAATTAGAAAGTAACTATACATGCCCAGAAAGGCTAAGAGAAGACCTTGAGTTTACACCTCAGACTGATCCCAGCACAGAGACAACCAACAGCAATTAAATAACAATAACAATAACAAATAACAATGAGCATGGAGAAGGCAAAGAATCTGATTTCCAGAGTAACATTATTAGATTCAAACGTCCAGTTTTCACAAAAATATCACAAGGCATACAACGAAATAGGAAAATATGGCTCACTCAAAGGAAAAAAATAAATCAGTAGAAACTGTTCCTGAAAAAAATCCCGATGGCAGATCTATTTAGGTAAAAACTTTAAAACAATTACCTTAAAGATGCTCAGAGAACTAAAGGAAGATATGAGAACGTCGAGAAAATAATGTAGGAACAAAATGGAAATATCACTGAAGAGATACAAAACTTAAAAAGAAACCCCAAACAAATTCTGGAGCTGAAAAATACAATAACTGAAATGGCAAATTCACCAGAGGGATTCAAAGACAGATTTGAGCAGACAGAAGACAAAAGCCAGTGAACTTGAAGGTAAGACAATAAAATTGATTAAATCTGGGGAACAGAAAGAAAGAAGATTGAAAAAATGTTAACAGGGCCTGAGGGAGCTGCAGGACATTATCAAGGGCACCAACAGACATGTTGTCGGAGTCTCTGAAGGAGAGGAGAAAAAAGAACAGAGAGAATATTTGAAGAAATAATACAAGACAACTTCCCAAATTTTATGAAAAACATTAATATAAACAGCCAGGAAACTCAACAAACTCCATACAAGGTAAATCAAAGAGACCCACTGGTACAAATTATAATCAAACTTTCAAACGCCAAGCACAAAGAGAAAATCTTGAAAGCAGAAAGAGAAGTGAATCATCAATGCAAGGGGTACTTGACAAGATTGTCAACAGATTTCTCATCAGAAACTTTGGAGGCCAGAAACCAATGGGCTGATATATTCAAAGTTCCAAAAGTTAAAAAAAAAAAAGTCAACCAAGGATCCTACATCTGGCAAAACTGTCCTTCAAAACTGAGGGAGAAAGTAAGACATTCCCAGATAGATCAAAGCTGAGTGAGTTGACCGTTAGACCTGCCCTGCAAGAAATGCTCAAGGGAGTCCTGCAAAATGAAATGAAAAGCCATTAGACAGTAACTCAATGCAGTCCCTATCAAAATCCCAATGATTTTTTTTGTGGAAATAGAAAAACTCATCCTCAAATCTCAAGGGACCCTGAATAGCCAAAACAATCTTGAAAAAAAGAATAAAACCAGAGGACTCATACTTCCTCATTTCCAAACTTACTAGAAAACTACAGTTATCAAAACAATGTGATATTGGTATAAAGACAGACATATAGACCAATGGCATAGAATAAAGTCCAGGAATAAGCCCTTGCATATTAGGTCAAATGATTTTTGACAAGGGTGCTAAGACTATTCAGTGGGGAAAGGACAATATTTTCAACAAACAGCGCTGGGAGAACTGGATAGCCACATGTAAAACTATGCAGTTGGATACCTAGCACTATGTACAAAAATTAACTCAAGGTGGATCAAAGATCTAAATGTAAAACCTAGAACAATAAAACTTTCAGAAGACTACATAGGACAAAAGTTTCAGCACATTGGATCTGGCAATGATTTCTTGGGTATGACACCAAAGGCACAGATAACAAAAGGAAAAATAGACAAATCGTATTTATTGAAAAATTTAAAACTTTGTCCTCAAAAGACACTATCAACAGAGTAAAAAGGCAACCCACTGAATGGGAGACAATATTTGCAAATTAGGTATCTGATAAGCGATTAATATCCAGAATATATAGAGAACTCCTAAAGCTCAACAACACAAAAACAAACAACTGATGCAAAAATAGGCAAAGGAATTGGATAGACATTTCTCCAAAGTAGGTATACAAATGGCCAATAAGCACATGAAAAGATGTCCAACATCACTATATATTAGGGAAATGCAAATCAAAACTACAATGAGTTGCCACCTCACACCCACTATCATAGCCACTATCAAAAAACAGAAAACAAACGTTGGTAAGAAACTAGAATGCTTGTGCACTGTTGGTGGGAATGTAAAATGGTATAGCTACTGTGATAAACAGCATGGTGGTTCCTCCCCCAAAATAAAAATATAATTTCCATGTGAAAGCAGGGTCTCAAAGAGATATTTGTACATCCAGGTAGCATTATCACAGTAGCTAAAACATGGAAACAACCCAAGTATCCACCAATGGATGAATGGATAAGAAAATGTGGTATTTATGTACAATAGAATATAATTCAGCCTTAAGGAAGGTAATTCTGAAACATGCTACAGCATAGATGAACTTTGAAGATATTATGCTAAGTGAATTAAGCAAGTCACAAAAAGATAAATAGTGTATGATTCCACTTCATAGAGATAGAAAGTAGAGTGGTGGTTGCCAGGGACTGAGAGGAGAAGAAATGAATGAGGAGTTATTGTTGAATGGTTATAGAATTTCAATTTTACAAGATGGAAAGTGTTCTGAAGATGGATGGTGGTGATGACTGGACAACATTATGAATATAATTAATAACACTGAACTGTACACTTAAAAATGGTTGAGACTGCAAATTTTATATGTATTTTACTACAATAAAACACAATGAAGAAAAGGAAAATTGCTGGGTCAAAATATGTGCATACTGCCAAAATTGTTGGTCTATTATCAAATTGACTTACAGAAAGTTTGTACCTATTTACTGATTGGAGGGGTCATTTTTCCTTTAGGAAATTGATATGCTAAAGTACCTCTCTCATGTGTGTCTTTCCCACCCACTCTTTAATTATGTCCCCTGAGAGCTTGTAAAACACTGCTACCTTCTAAAGGTAGAAATGATTATCAAAGTTTAAGGAAAAGAGCATATCTCTAACATCCACTGTGGAGGGGAGTGCTCTCATGGCTGTCCTTCGTTGGCTATAGATGCTCATGAAACTAAAATGGTCCCTGGTTTCAAGAGGTGTGGGAACATGCTGAGATGGCAGAAGCCAGGTCACAGACCCATCTAAGGTATGAGATACGGGAAGCAGATTATGGCTACCATATTAGATAGTAGAGTGCGTTTTTCAGAACGGTCTGATCCCAGAGATCTCTGGAGCTCTACTTGCCATTCCATTCCTGATTAATAGTTTATTTATTGCCTTTGAATGATTGGATTGTAGGTTTGCTAATTATCATCGCATTATATCATTAGCAAGGTGAGAGTATCCAGTAACCTAAGCAACTCTCAGTGGTGCCGATGTGGCTTCATCCTAGCCAAATATTTCCCCACTTGTCGGAATGTTCTTGGCTTATCTTCTTATGATCAAGAGATCGTAATTATTTCACCACCTCTTTCTTCTTATCTTGCCTGTTTCTTTTTACATTTTACTAATCAAGCTTGGCTTCCTAAATTCACTGATATTTTATTTTCTCTTTCTATAAGCATAACATACAGAATGCTTCCAAGCACATACTTACTCAGTATACGCCAATTTTCTTTTTTATAGTTTAATTTTACTCTTTAATCCATATTGAAATGAATTTTGAGTGAGTTTTTTCTAACTAGTTAATCAATAATCCAATTACTATGCATTAAATTATTCCTGTTCTCTCCATTGATCTGAAATACAAACTCTATCATATACTAAGTTATCATGTTCTTCGATAGATTTCTGCATTTTCTCTTCATTTTCATCAATGTGCCTGCCTATTTTGATAATGATACAATATTATTAAATGTATTGTAACTTTGCATTATGATGCCTGGCAATGAAAGTGGCCTTTTATATGCTTCCTTCTGCATTTCGTGTGTGTGTGAGGTAAGGTTTGGATAATTTTTTCTCCACTGCATGTTTTTCAAGATGACCCTTAGCTTCATTTTGTTGATTTATGAAGAGTGTCTATCTAGTATTTTGTATAGAGCTACCTGAAATTTAAAAATCAACTTTGAAAAATTGATTTCTTTACAATATTGCTTTCTCCTTCTCTTCCCTACCTCTGCTCCAGTAGGAACATAGTATGCTTCTCAGTTTATATGATTTTTAGAAGTATTCCTAAGTAATTTTGTTGTTTTATTCACCTATGACCTGAGGCATCCTTCCTTCTCAAGCTTGTTTCTATGTATTTTATATTCTTGTTTCAATATTTAATACTAATATCCAACAACAACTGAGTACTTATAGTGTCCTAACCCCCTCACCTACTTTATTTCACTTATTTTTCCAAAGTGCCTTATGATGTAGGTATTATCATTGTTTCTTTTTTGTAGATAAAGTAACTGAAGCCTAACTAGGTTTAATAATTTGCTCAAAATCACACCATGTGTCCTCTTATTTACTACATCAGGGAACCTAGACTTTAGAGAACAAAATAACTACCTGGGTATCTGTTTAAAATAGTTTAAAATTTCAGAATCCTTGGCCTATGCTCTGAGATTTTGAGTCAGGAATCCTGGGGATCTCAGGAATCTGTACTCCTCCTCCCCTAGCCTGGTGTGGGTGATGTGATCCACACCATGGGAAGCATTGCACTGAGGTAGGTATCATGAGAATGGTGTCTTTTTCCATTCTATTTTCCTACTGGTTAATTTGCCAGAATATTAATAGGAAACCAACTGATGTCTGTGTATTTATTTTATATCTTGCCACCATCTAAGCCATCATGCACACATACAAAAAATTTTCACTTCATCCTTTTGGGATAATGAGATAGATGATCATAGCACCTGGCACAATGTCTCAAGAACTATTAAATAAATGAGTAAATTACCTTAAAATATTGTAAATTTCCTTTCTTTGATGGCATTTATATTGACATCGATGGGGCATTTTCTATTAGCTAGGACTTCCAGAACAATATTAACTAACAGCGTCAACACTTTGTTCTTTGTTGTTCCTGCTTTTTAACATTCAGCACAGACAACAGAAGATAACAAAGATAGGAATTCTGATAGATTATATTTATTTTCCTAAATAACAATTGAGCTATTATCCATTTTTTCTGAATGTAATTAATTTTTTAACATACATATTTTTATATTCTTAAAATATTCTAAATATTTATAAAAACAGATCTTGAGATTTACTTGAATGTTGAAATTAAGGCAACAGTGTCCATAAAGTATTTTGATAAGACAAATCATGGAAAACTCAAATACAAGTTAAGGAAAAAAAAGAGAAATATAGTCTAAAAGATTTGTTTTAAATGTTACCTAAGGTCTAGCTCCTGAGGTCAACGCCCTTAACTTCCTACTAAAAGACATAAACTCACCACACTAAAAATTAAGAGCCACAGAAAGGTCATTTTCAGAATTTGGGAAGAATCTCTACTGCATGAGATCCATAGGGTCAATTTCTGTAGGTTTTACGAGAAACCTATAGCAACATGGAGCTCACTGGTGTGGAGAGGACAAAAATCTGATTGGCGTGGATTTTGGAGAGAAGTGAAAGAGAAGTTGGAAATGGCAAGTGTATAGTAGCTAGAACTCTTTAGAGTAGATTTGCTGTCAAAGCGAGCTGAGAAGTCAGGCAACAGGGGGAGGCACAGTGGTGTCAAAAGAAGGATTTCTTTCGATGGGAAGGGTAATAAAGTGTTTGCAAAATTAGGGAGCGACCCAGCAGAGTGGGAAAAACTACTGATGGAGGGGAGTGAGAGACAGAGAGAGAAAGAGAGAGAGAGAGAGAGAGAGAGAGACAGTAAGCAAGAGGGAATGAGATGTGGTGAACAAGTTGAGATGTTGGCCTCAATGTTGTAATCGGAGAGAAAGCAGGGAGTTTGTGGGCACAGATTCAGGTGGGCGGGTAAGTGTGAAGAAGGGGGCTGTGGGCATCCTCCCTTAATTGCTTTATTTTCTAAGTGGAAGGGAGCCAGGTGACTACTGAGAAGGAGGATGGGAGGAAGGCATGGGAGGTGTGAAGGAATACAGAGAGAATAGTAGTCAACAAGGAGAGGGAGAGTAAGTGTGTGAAGGAAGTTCGGCATTACAAGGGCCACTGAGGCTGTGGTCATGACCTTGAAGGAGACAGAGCAGTATGGTAACATGCTGTCTCATCCAGCTGAGCCGCACGGTCTCAAGTGCAGAGTAGTCCTGTCAAAATAATGATGACATTAGACATGTGCATAAGGAGGTCCCCTGTCCTTCAGCCTCCGAGACTACTTCTTGCCTTCTTTCCACCTGACGAGACACCTGCAAAGGAGCTGCACTGACTTCTCAGTGGATGAAGAATGGGGATGTGTCCAGGGGGTGAGGGGAGAGGAAGGGGAAGGCACTTGCCCAGGTAAACAATCTTGTTCCTGTCACTAATAAAAGAATGAAACATCAACAGAGGCAGAAAGCATTAAGACAAATGCGAAATGTGGCCAACTTGTTATATATGAAAATCAAGGTGAAGATTATTTGAAATTGATCAAAAGCTGAATTGGTTACACACAACAGAGCTGTTCTAGGTTAGCAGTATTAAGTATACAGTATTCATGCAAATGTAAGGCTCTGTATGTGCATTCACCTTGAGCCCGCAGCTGGGGTTATAAAATACTCTCAAATAGTATATCAACGACATTGCTAATTTTT
This sequence comes from Stenella coeruleoalba, assembly GCF_951394435.1. Taxonomy (NCBI): domain Eukaryota; kingdom Metazoa; phylum Chordata; class Mammalia; order Artiodactyla; family Delphinidae; genus Stenella; species Stenella coeruleoalba. The sequence continues at coordinate 5,892,868 of NC_137155.1, read as the reverse complement.
TTTAACGGCTCCTATAAAATTTCCATACTCTTTGCCTCCATTCTGTGATTTTCTAAAAAGTTAACTTGTTTCATTAAATGTTCTGAATAACCAAACAAACTTAACTGGTTCTTTCTGGGTAAATATCTCAATTTTTAAGGAAAGCTAACTGTTAGGCCAAATGGTCCCCAAGGTGTGTCGTAACTCCCAGGCAATGGTGCTCTGGTCAGAGGAGGGGTCTCTGAGGCACAGCCGTTCAGAGCCAGCTGAGGGGCAACTGCCGTCCTCACAGGCTTGTGCAGCCGCCTGGGTGTGCTCACCAGCCGCGGCAAGGGTTTGGGGCCAGCCTGGAAGAGATGCCCGCACTCCTGCCCCGTGACCACCCTTTCCTGCCAGTTTGGCTGGGAACCCCTGGAGGGCGCCGGTTCCAAGGGTGAAAGCAGCCTGGGAGAGGCAGTCTCCACTCTACCGCCACTGCTGCACTGAGACAGACCCGTTGTGCGTGTTTTCATTTTAACTCGAGCTTTGGAGTTAGCCCCCTGACACACATGCCAAACTGTTCTGTGGCTGTCGGCTTCCTCCTTCTGATTTTATCTGTTGAGGTGGACTCTGTCTAGGGATCATGAGGTCTATGAAGTACAAGGCTTCATAAGAGCACAAGCCTTTGGGTGCCTGTCCTTCAGGAGACTTTGGGGTCAGAGTAGGTGGGTGGTTTTGCAAAGAGAGGAGGCTTAATTGAAAAAAAAAATTCAAGAACCAGCCCCTGACGTGAGAATTGCAGCAAGTGGGGTGAGTCTAAAAGTTCCGGTGCTCATTCTAGTTATTCATCCCGCTCCTGGATCAGTGAGGAGACCCGAGCCTTCATCTCAGGCAATAAATCAACAATCACTTGTAAAGAAATCATTGCCACTTCCTCACTTTGCATAAATTTAATGTTTTCGATTCTCTGGCGTAGCTGGCTAAAGATGTGCATAGATGGATTTCAACGAGATTCCAAATTCTCCAAATTCTATACAAAGCATAAATCTTACATGTACAGATGTGGGGAAGCAAACAAGCGGACAAAATTGTTACAAAAGCATTAGTGTCCCAACTCTAATATATTGAGTAAAACTCATGTGACTCGTCAAATGCAGACAGAGAGAAAACAGGAAAACCCTGAATGTGATTTCACACATGCTCACTGAGCTTTGCCTACACTGGAGCGGGGAGGCTGAGCGAGCTCCCTCTTTTTTCTTTGTTGTTGTTGTTTTTATTCCAACTTCTCTTTACAAGAAAGATTGTTGTTTTCTAATCTTCTTAGCACTCAGACATCCTTTATCATTGCTAGCTGACTTGCCAGGACCAAATAAAGGGAAGGCATCCTCCAAGTGTGCCTGAGTTTTGTTACTCTGTCTAAGGCTGCTGTACTGATTCACAGCAAGAGACATACCAGCTCTGGAGAAGGGAAAGAGCCAGTGTTCGTATGTCAGGAAGCTTTGTGCCTCTTTAAAAGATAGCAGAACTTCCCCCCACCTTATAAAAATCACAAGCTCCATGTGGAAAATTTGTAAAATGAAATAGAAAAATATATACTTTTAAATCTGCTGCTTAGAGATAGTCATTGCTAATGCACAGGGGTTTTCATTCCAATTTTTTATAAATTTAAATCATTCTGCCATTGGTTTTGTACCATGATGTTTTATTTACCCATGTAGTCATTCTCATACTGGTAGATTTATCTAGTCTGAAGGTTGCTAAGGGCAGGTTAAGGGGCAACATTCCTCCGTACAATTTCTAGTAGGGAGCAGACATTTAATAGGGGCTAAAGAAGGAGCAACTGTTATTATTATTGCTGAAATGCAATCTTTTCCTACTCTACAGCCTGGTTCTTTGACATAGTGGGCAGATAGAAAACTTGAAAAACTCTGATGCCTGGTAGAAATTCCCACAAGGCATCATTCTATGTCTGACCTGCCTGTAGCATTTGGCTTATAGGGGCCACACCTCCCAAGATTCAAGGTATCATTAACAGTCTTCCCCACAGGGATGCTGCAGGGGCGTGTGACCTGGACAGTGGTAATGGGCCCCTCTCAGAAGCGCCCACTCTCAGAAGGGTCCTGTGCTTGGTTTTATGCTCTACTGCTGCCATCTTGAGATTCTTAAAAATTTATCTCTGAACTTGTATTTTGTCAGTGAAGTCCTATGGGCCAATGGAGCACACTTGCGAGAAGAGGAGATACACAGGGTCTGTGTGTCTGCAGTTCCCCCTCCCAACCCCACAGAACCTTAGAGTCCCCATGAGCACAGAAGTCCCAGGGACCCACCATGCTGGAACTTCAGTGGGACTCAGTGAGTTACAAGGTGTCAAGCATGTTGCCTCTGTGTCTGAGTAAGCAGGGTACTGACAGCCCCAAGAGGTTACACTTTTTGTCTGACTTAGAATTTGCTTTGAATGGAGAAAGAATGCATTTGCACTTTAAGAAACAGGAACAACCAGGGAAGCCTTTCTTATTCTTGTTACTTTCTGACGTTAGCCAACCACTTACGCTGCAAAAGAAAAAAGAAGGAAATGGAAATATAATTCCTCTTCCTTGAGCCCTTCTTTGTCATCAGCAAGCTAAAGATAGGGAGTGTTGGTAGCATGTCAAGAGATGAAATAAAAATAGTAGGGTTTTGTGTAAGTTTTCATTGTTCTAGTAAGAACAAAATACATATACGTGGACAAGCTAGGAGATAAAAATGTATGGATCTTGGTTACTGAGTGGGTGTTCCACGTGGCTTTTTCTGGTAGTTCTACTTCCAATCGGGCACCCTGGTCTCCAGGAGGGAGATCACCAACAAAGCACAGTTTTCGTTTTAAGCCATGGGTAGTAACTTGTTCTCACGGCCATGCTGGGTTCTCTGCTTGGGGTCCGTTGTGCTCTCTGAGCCAGGCTCTGGTCTGGGCACAGCACCTACAGAAACTCCGCACTCCCAAAGGAACTTGTTGGGAGCCCTGAACCACATGAGAAACGTTTCTCTCAATGCTCTTTCACCTCTGCAGCAATCTTGCTTCCAGGTCTCGCTGGATACCTACTGCTCCATCTCTGGATTTTGATAATTTGATATTTCCAGTATGAGGTCTGGAGAACCAAACATGATATAATCCTTGTAACTTGTACTTTATTTACTTTTCCATCTTCTCTATTTGTAAAGACAAAGCTCAGAGTCTCCCTGGTGATCCATACCTTATTATATGCCAGGGCATCTAAAGCATTTTCAGTCAATAAAATGGTACACCCACAACCCTTGGGGGTTTCTGATGCTACCTTGTTGAAGTGCTAAAAAAAAGCGAATTTGGTCTCTAATGTGTGATATACAGACTGTATGAAAACATCCACTGCCCAAAAATATAGTTGAACAGGTGCATTTACTTAATTTCTTTCATTATTCAAGCCACAGCTTTAGATAAACAGGTGCCTGATACAGCTTTGTTCAGAGAGTGATGCCATTCTTATGGTTACTGCACCTTTTAAAACAACTTGAAAAATGCACAGCCTGTAATCCTAACTCCTGGGGGGAGTTAGGTTTTGTGTCTGTGTGTGCGTGTGTATGTGTGTGCGAACGTGTGTACGTGTGTGCATTCTCTGAGAAAAGAGTTCTCTTTCGGTGAATCCCGGTTCTTTGTAAAACTAGCATTTAAAGAAACTTTTTCTGCCATTAGAAGTGATTAATCCACCCCCACTTTTTCTCTCATCAGTGAGTTACATTAACACGGTGTGTTCCTTCCTTTGAGAGATTAGCAATGAAAACTGTTCCACCTTTCCTCCTCAACACACACCTGAGAAATGGAAATAGGTGCCTGTTATTTGTCGCTGCTTGTGCGGGCTGTTCGTATGAGGACCTTCAGCCAGTTTTCTGTCCATGCATTTGCATTCATCTGAAGAGTCATTTCAGATCATCTTCTAAGGTTTTCAGAGACACCAGATCCTAAGCTTTAGTCATCATCAAATGAGTTAAAATAAATGCACTTCTACTAATGTATTCATATTCAGAACCTACAAAGAACACTCATTTCTTAATAGAGGTACGTGTTTTAAAGAATGAAGAGCTGAATTTTAGATCAGTGCTTTCTGCTTAAGGCACTGAATAAACTAGGCAAAAGAAAAATAGAGAAAAAGAATCCGTTTGCCTTGCCTCCTTCCCTCATTGGGCATTTTCTTGTTATTATTAAGGAATCCTGGTCCCTCAAATGGCCAGTTGCTCCTGTGGCGGCTTCTCATAGTGATGTTGCTGTCCGCCATCCAGATCTGAGAAGTGATACTTAAAAACGGGAAACTCTTCCTACTTGCATTGATGATTTACTATTTAACAAAATCTTTGGGCTGCCAATGAGAATGCTCCCATTTCAAATTAATTTTCCTAAAATTAAAACTCCATGAGTTTCCCCTATGGATTATGAGTTCAGGGAATTGGTGGTGAGGCACATCTTTGAGGACAGAGCATCATAAGACATCCTCCAAAGTTATAGGACCATTTCAGATCTCTGAGTGGGCTTTTTTTTTTTTTTTTTTTTTTTTTTTTGCGGTACGCGGGACTCTCACTGTTGGGGCCTCTCACGTTGCGGAGCACAGGCTCCGGATGTGCAGGCTAAGCGGCCATGGCTCACGGGTCCAGCCTCTCCGCGGCATGTGGGATCTTTCCGGACCGTGGCACGAACCCGTGTCCCCTGCGTCGGCAGGCAGACTCTCAACCACTGCGCCACCAGGGAAGCCCTGAGTGGGCTTTTTACTTGGACATCAACTGTCTGCTTGATGTCTCCACTTGGAGATCTCCAGGTTAACTTGGCCTCAATGTATCCTCACATGAAACCATGATCTTCCCATCCAAGGCTATTGTATGTAAACGCAGTGTTCCCTGTCCCAGGACAGCACCATCTCTTCATCAGAGGACCCCCCACCCCCCAATCTTTCAGGTCCCAGCTTAATGCTTTAGAGACTCTATCAACACCCAAGCTAGGTCTGTCTTTTTACTTTCTTACATTTTCCTGTACTTTGTAGGCATAATATTTACTAAATTAATCAATTACTATTACGTGGGTGGTTATTTGTGTGACTTCTCTCCTGTGTTAGAATGTTAACACCAGGTAAGCAACGACTGAAACAGTTTGTTCACCATTGCATTCCTAGATCCCTTTCCCAGCTCTAAGCAGGCACTTAGGAAGTGTTTGGAATACGAATGCCAAATATGTTATGACAGTAAGTAATGTATGAGCATCAGGAAGATTCGACAATGTAACAACCCCTGCCCTGCCAGCCTTGCAACACACAAATCCATTGACAGTGCTGTATTCTACTAGTACCGTTGACAGGACCTTTCTTCATATCTATATGGCCTCTGCAGAGTATGAAATTCTCATTCCCATTTATTTGCTTTATTATATATCACCTGTAAGCTTCTAGAAGGAAGCAACTAAAGGAGCTCATCTGGGATTATTATAAACAGTGTGGCCAAGGTCGCCAGAGCTCTCTGAGATCTGTCTTTTTTGTTTTCCTGGAAACACAGAAAAACGGCCTCCCAGAGCCCATGCAGTGAGTTGGGTATTGACTGTGTTCTGGCCAGTGGGATGTGGTGGGCATGATGTCAGCACTTCTGGGCTGCACGTACAAAGCACCTTCTCCTCCAGCGGCAAGCTTGGAGGCTGCATGTTGAATGTGGAAACACCACAGATAGAAGGAGCCTGGGTCATTGAGTCACTGCTTGGAGGAGAACCAGCCAACTCTGACTGGACTGTGATATGAAGAAGAAAAACATTTATTGTGTTGAGCCACTGAGATTTGAGAATTGGTACAGCCGTTAAATTACCGGGACTAATATAAAAATATTGGTACTCTGAAAGGCTATAATAACAAAAATCTGATGTCTGGCATTGAGTCAGGCGGCAAGAAAGATGGTGATCTATGAGAAAATATTTAGTAAAATTATTACCTGAAAATCTCTTTGGAAGTAAATTGTTGCGTCTCATGGTTTGGCAACTCTAGCAAAAGCGGTTGGAAAAAAATCAAAGTGTTAATGTGGGTTTGCTACAATTGGCTGTGTTGGCACACTGTTAAAAGAAAGAGAACTTGGTAGAAAACTGGCTAGTTTGTAAGCAGAGAGTCCAGAAACTTGAGTCCATGAAGGGTTGGAAATTCCGACTGCTTCTGGAACACAAACAGTAGGAAATGAGATATTGGAATAAAAAAGCCTTTAAGCTCCAAAGCTGTATTATGACAGCCTCATGGCGATGATCAAATTAAGAAACTGTTACAGGCAGTTAAGCTGTTATGTTAAGCTGATATAAGCAAGGGTATGAGAAAGCAAAAGAAAAAAAAATGTAGATTTGCAAATCTGGTGTACAGAAATGCTTAGGGTGTGGTTACAACCATATGGAACTGTTTGGAAGCAAATATACCAGAAACCTTCTAAGGTTCTGAGGAAATTATATTGCCAAAGAAACTACAAAACTAGTCTAAAAAGACCAGGTGATGGACAGATAGAAAGTGGGATCCAAAGCCTATATAGAGCCTCTGAATGAATACCCGCCCCGCTCCAACACCCAGGTCAAGTAAGGAGCACAGTGTAGAGAGTAAGGACTACCAAGGAGGAAGATCCAGGGCAGGGATCCCTGAGAAGAACAAACCTTGGAACTTCTGACCAGGGGCCCCCAAACAGGGCAGAGATGTGAGGTTGCTTGTCCTGCAGAGTCCAAGTGTCCCTGTGGGTCAGTGACTGGTGTGTCTCTGTCCTTTCCCCAGGGGTGGTGTCTACTGCAGTCATCCTGTGCTGTATATCGAGTGGGAGGAGAGCCTCACTAGTCTCTCTCGTTTGTAAGTTACGGCACCAAGAGCAGGCACACGGGGCCTGATGGAGCGGAATTGCTGGGAGGTCTGCGCCCTTGTATGGGATGCAGTGTCTGTTGGAACTCTGGGCAGCCTCTCTAGGGAGGACCCGAGAGTGTTCCACAAATGGGAAGACAAACGTTCAGGTGTCTGAAGGGTCTGGCCAAGTCGACTAGAGTCCACTGTATGCCTTTTGTCCTCTGCGGGGGAACACAGCTAAACACGCCCCCAATACGTGCGCATTAGCTGGGCTGTGTCTCTGACTGCCAGTTACCTACCATGTCCACAGAACTACGCCCCCTGAATCATTCCTTTCTCCCTTAGGCGGTGAACTTGGAGGCCACATTTTGAAGGTGGCACAAAGATGGAAGAGCCTGTGCCCCTAAATCGTTTCTCGGAGTGTTCCATGGGGTATGTGAGAAAGGAACGCACTGTTTCAAGCCACTGAGATTCCGGACTTTTCTGTTTCAGAAATTAGCCTAAGTGTACGGGTCAGTGGACCCCAGCTGACGACCGTGCTCGATCTGTCACAGCCTTGGTCACAGGGCTAGACAGACAGGAGACTCTCCGATCTCACTCGGGAGGAAGGTCTGCCCTTTGCTCACACACTTGCGGAGAATCAGGGGGTATAGACTTTGCATTGGGCCGAGCAGTCTGCCGACCGAGCACGTCTTCTGTTTGATTTCTTTCCTCAGCTGGCTGCTCTCTGTTTACCGATCACCCTCATCCTCCAATCCAGCTGAGACAGTCTTTTTCATGGACAGGCTCTTGTTCCCCTGGAGGCGGCGTCCCGGCCCCGAGCAGCCCGGGTGCAGGTGGCGGTGCCGCAGGCGGCCAGGGACCAGGCGCCCAGAATCCAGCTCCTGCGTCAAGTGTCCGCCCGCAGCCCTTACGAGCTCTGTGTTTCCCACTTTCTCTGCGTGGGGATTCTCCCTTGCAGGACAGGCCAACAGGACAGGCCGTGGGCAGAACCAGTTCACACTTGCCAAGAGCCCGGTGTCCGCAGGCGCGGAGCATCGGGAAAACGCTCTCCTTACTCAGCGCAGCGCGGGCATCCTGGGGGGGTCCGCGCAGCTCACTCTAGGCGTCCAGAACCTGGCCTTTGCGACCCTGGGCATTGTGCTCAGCCTCTTGAACTCTGTCTCAGCTGTGAAAGGCACTGTAACGTCTGCTCTCAAGCGGTGGGAGGGGCAAGGATTCAGCACACGTTAATGGAGCGTCTGTCAGGTCCAGAGCCATCTGAGAAATTGCCTTCCCTCTGTCCTCTCCTTCCCAGACTCCATCTAAGTCACCCTACCTTTTACCTCGGACGACAGCTTTCTAACTGGTGCTTCTGCATCTGCTTTTACCTCCCTTCAACCTGTTTCTACAGTGTAGTCAGTGACCTTTTAAAAATGCAACTTGATACTGTTTGAAACTTTTTATATCTTCCCGTTGCCTTTAGAATAAAATGGCATCTGGGGTATGTTCTACAGGGGTTGTATGATTTGGTCCTAACATTTATTTTACATTTCTCTGCTCATGCTTCCTTTATTTCACTCTCCACATTCCTGCTTGAGGTTTTTAGTTTTTTCTTTTTCTTTTTTTTTTTTGCCAGTTTCTGGAAATCTGCAGATTTTTCTTGCTTCAAGGCTGATGTCTAGACCTGGATTGTCCCGCACGCATAGTTTACTCTGTTTCAGTGTTCGTGCCCAGTCTTGACTCGTCAGCCTCTCTCCCACAACCCCCTCTTAGCGCAGTTTTCCTGAACCCTCACCCAAACTGAGTGAGCCCCTTGTGTTGTAATACAGCCCAGTTCTCTTCTCTGCAGCAAGCACCACAAATTATTCTTTCAAGTTTGTCTTCCTGCTGGGTGGTAAACTCTGGGAGCCCAGGGTGCGACTCTTTGTCTCACAGCTCTGACTCCAGTGCCCCCTGCCTCTCAGGCACTCAATCCCCGTTTGCAGAGTGAATTTATAAAGTCAAGGTCAAGGTAAGTACCTGGCTCCTTGCTGAAAACAGGCCATGGCTTCCAGCACCCTAGGGATACAGGCAAACTGCTGGCCTCTCCTTGGAGGTTCTAAGAGATCAGGGTGCCCTGCCCCCTCACATGGGTGCGGGGGCGGGGGGGCGGGGAGGCGGGGCATGGAGGTCCAGCCCTAGCTCCTCGGAGTAGCCAGCCTGCTGGCCCAGGCCCCACCCATATTGCCACCCACTCCTTAGGCCCTTACCCTCCCTACTTGGTGCTTGGGGGCAAAGGAAGGAAGAGCTCTTTAAAGGATCTAGATATTTTGTTCTTTTTGATGCATGGTAAATGGGATTGTTTCCTTAATCTCTTTTTCTGATCTTTCATTGCTAGTGTATAGAAATGCAAGAGATTTCTGTGTTTTAATTTTGTATCCTGCAACTTTACCAAATTCATTGATGAGCTCTAGTAGTTTTCTGGTGGCATCTTTAGGATTCTCTATGTATACTATCACATCCTCTGCAAACAGTGACAGTTTTACTTCTGTTTTTCCAATTTGGATTCCTTTTATTTCTTTCTCTCCTCTGATAGCCATGGCTAGGACTTCCAAAGCTATGTTGAATAATAGTGGCGAGAGTGGTCATCCTTGTCTTGTTCCTGATCTTAGAAGGAATGCTTTCAGCTTTTCACCATTGAGAATGGTGTTGGCTGTGGGTTTTGTCGCATATGGCCTTTATTATGTTGAGGTAGGTTCCCTCTAAGCCCACTCTCTGGAGAGTTATTATCATCAATGGGTGTTGAACTTTGTCAAAAGCTTCTTCTGCATCTATTTAGATGATCATATGGTTTTTATTCTTCAATTTGTTAATGTGGTGTATCACATTGATTTATTTGCATATACTGAAGAATCCTTGCATCCTGGGATAAATCCCACTTGATCAGGGCGTATGATCCTTTTAATGTGCTGCTGGATTGGGTTTGCTAGTATTTTGTTGAGGATTTTTGCATCTATGTTCATCAGTGTTATTGGCCTGTAATTTTCTTTTTTTGTAGTATCTTTGTCCAGTTTTGGCATCAAGGTGATAGTGGCCTCAGAATGAGCTTGGGAGTGTTCATTGCTCTGCAATTTTTTCAAAGAGTTTCAGAAAGGTAGGTGTTAACTCTTCTCTAAATGTTCGGTAGAATTCACCTGTGAAGCCCTCTGGCCCTGGGCTTTTGTTTGTTGGAAGATTTTTGATCACAGTTTCAATTTCAGTGCTTTTGATTGCTCTGTTCCTATTTTCTATTTCTTCCTGGTTAGTCTCGGAAGGTTGTATCTTTCTAAGAATTTGTTCATTTCTTCTAGGTTGTCTGTTTTATTGGCATATAGTTACTTGTAGTAACCTCTTATGATCCTTTGTATTTCTGGGTGCCTGTTGTAACTTTTCCTTTTTCATTTCTCATTTTACTGAGTTGAGTCCTCTCCCTCTTTTTCATGGTGAGTCTGGCTAACAGTTTAACAATTTTGTTTATTTTCTCAAAGAACCAGCTTTTAGTTTCATTGATCTTTACTATTATTTTCTTCATCTCTATTTCATTTATTTCTGCTCTGATCTTTATGATTTCTTTCCTTCCACTAACTTTGGGTTTTGTTTGTTCTTCTTTCTCTAGTTGCTTTAGGCGTAATATTAGGTTGTTTATTTAAGATTTTTCTTGTTTTTTGAGGTAGGATTATATTGCTATACACTTCCCTCTTAGAACTGCTTTTGCTGCATCCCATAGGTTTTGGATTGTTGTGTTTTCATTGTCATTTGCCTCTAGGTATTTTTTGATGTCCTCTTTGATTTCTTCAATGATCCATTGATTATTTGGTAACATATTGTTTAGTCTCCATGTGTTTGTGTATTTTATTGTTTTACAAAGCTACAGTGATCAAAACAGTATGGTACTGGCACAAAAACAGAAATATAGATCAATGGAACAGGATAGAAAGTCCAGAGATAAACCCACGCACCTATGGCCACCTAAGCTATGACAAAGGAGGCAAGACTATACAATGGAGAAAAGACAGTCTCTTCAATAAGTGGTGCTGGGAAAACTGGACAGCTACACGTTAAAGAATGAAGGTAGAACATTTTCTAACACCATACACAAAAACAAACTCAAAGTGGATTAAAAACCTAAATCTAAGGCCGGATACTATAAAACTCTTAGAGGAAAATACAGGCAGAACACTCTTTGACGTAAATCACAGCAAGATCTTTTTTGATCCACCACCTAGAGTAATGAAAATAAAAATAAGCAAATGAGACCTAATTAAACTTAAAAGCTTTTGCACAGCAAAGGAAACCATAAACAAAATGAAAAGACACCCTCAGAATGGGAGAAAACATTTGCAAATGAAGCAACTGACAAGGCATTAATCTCCAAAACATACAAACAGCTCATGCAGCTCAATATCAAAATCAAACAACCCAATCAAAAAATGGGCGGAAGACCTAAATAAACATTTCTCCAAAGAGGTCATACAGATGGCCAAAAACACATGAAAAGATGCTCAATATCACTAATTATTAGAGAAATGCATATCAAAAGTACAATGAGGTATCACCTCACACTGGTCAGAATGGCCATCATAAAAATTCTACAAAAAATAAATGCTGGAGAGTGTGGAGAAAAGGGAACACTTCTACACTTTTGGTGGGAATGTAAGTTGGTACAGCCACTATGGAGAACAGTATGGAGATTCCTTAAAAAACAGCATAGAGCTCCCATATGACAACAATCCCAGTCCTAGGCATATATCTGGAGAAATAGTTTTCTTTTGCCAGTTGCTTTGATGATGTCCATAGAAGGTGCTGGAGAGATATTGCAGAAGGAAGGGATTTCCCTTCCTGGCTCTCAAGGCTCATTGCCAGGTCCTGCAGGACAAGTATCTGGTCTTGTCTTTACTGCTCAGCAGTGCCATTTCTCCAGGGTTATGTACATGCATGGTGTGGCTCTCTCTAGCATTCTGTTGCTGCTTGCTCTCCAAAGCTGTTGACGTGGGCAGCACCTGTGCAGTCAGGAACTGCAGATGGCATAGAACGGGACCACTCCCCAGGTTGCTGCCCCTTGTGGCATCTCCTTAGCCCTGCACATGGGCACACTGGGCTGGCTGCCTGCCTGAGCTTTGTCCCTTGGAGGGGCCCAGCGCTGCCCAGGCCCAGGCTGTGCACAGAAGCGTGCTGGAGTCCTGGCGTGGAGGTCTCTCCAGTGCATCCATGTGGCACCCGACTCTGCCTGCTTGCCGCCTGTCAGCCTTGGCTTGCCTGCGTCCTGGGCGTGGTTTCCTGTGGCCCTCCTGACATGACCCTGTGTGCTTCGGACCTCAGTGCACCCTCAACTCTCCCTGCCTACCTACTGGGCTCAGTTTGCCTGTGCCCCAGAAAGAGGTTCCCATTGGTCCAGTGACTGTGGACCAGCTCTGGCCCGGGAAGCCCAGCAAAATCCTCTCCCACCCAGTCGGTGCTGTCCCACTTTCTTCGTTGAGGTCTGAGCACCTTCCACTTGTGTCTATCTTTGGTTCCTCTCCTGCAGCTCTAGGGTGCCCTTGAGAGCTCTCTTTCTGTCTCAACAATTACCCCCCTGTCTTATTTCCTAAAAATCGCTTAATGTTTTTTTACATTAAACTTTTCTTGTTTAAATTATGTTGTGATTTGCACTTCTTGGCTGGACCCAGATTGATATAGAGTGTGTGTGTGTGTGTGTGTGTGTGTGTGTGTGTGTGTGTGTATGTATGTGTATATATATTATATGTATATATTGATAGATGTATATATATGTATATATATGTATATGTACATATACGTATATGTGTGTGTGTGTGTATATATATATAAAACAACATATTTTGATATAAATTTCAGATGATTTAGGCAAATATGTGATTTGATCCAGATTACTTGATAAATATGTGAAAAATGCACCTGTTTTGACTTGTGGTAAATGACCTGGACGCAGCAGAGAGCACTGCACGGTATTCAGGGCAAGGGAGCAGTTGAAGTCTGGGGCTCTTGCTGGTGTTGAGCACCTGGTGTCCTCAAGAGACCATCAGGACCCCGTCTGTCCCCTCTCACAGCCCTGCGCTCCACTCCCAGACACAGCGAGGTATGAGGACTCTCCTCCCCAGGATCACCCAAACTTCCTCTCCGTGCTGCTCGGCTCACCCCTTTTCTCACCTAACAGACACTCACCCGTTTCCTTGAGCCCTCCCACAGGCCCCTGGATTCTGTCTCTGTGGTCCTCACCAGCATCATCACAATGTTTCCACCATTCCATTCTCACTCCAGGCAGGTGCTAAACATCCAATACAGATTATTTCGTTAAGCCTCATATGTTCACTACATGATAGATTCGATTTTACCCTCATTTTATGATAAGGAAGTCGACACTCTGAGAGGCTGAGTCACAAACCAGGTCAAGAGTGGAACCTGGGTGTCAGGTTACTGTCTGTGCTCCAGACAAGCACTGTCCAATTCTGCAGCCCCTAGTCATGTGTGCTAGTTAAATGTATTTAAAATTAAGTAAGTTGGAATATTGAGGTCCTCAGTTACAGGAGCCACATCCCCAGGGCTCAGTGGCTGCGTGTGGGGTTGGTGCAGGAAGGGAGCATTTCTGTTGTTGCAGAAAGTTCTGCTGGATGGCACTGCTCCACACAAGTACTTTCTCAAGCTATCTGTGGTGAAGAGCCTGGTTCTTTTCCCATTCAATTTTATTTTCAGTCCCTTCCATATGGACACTTTTGTAAGATATAATAAAAATAAATTACAGAGCGAGAGATGTGAACAGTGATGGCTCAGGTGACAGAGCAAGATGGCAGCCCAGAGCTGCTGACAGGCTGCTAAGCCAGCACCCCAAAGCAGCCTCCCAATTACAGACTTGGAGGAAATAGCAGATTAAAGTCCTTATTCGTCATGAAGGGGATCCAAGGAAAGATTTTCTCTCTAGGATCTCCTTGGGATCATCCATAGAATGAAGGTGCTGAAGGTGCTGAGTAAAGGGATCCGATCCTTCACTCATTCGTCCCGTGGGGTGAGCATCCCATTTGGTGAGAAGGTTAAAATTTCTTTTAAGTCACCACTGAAGCTTCACCTTTTGCCGCCCCTTTCCTGTGTCTTCCAGTGTGTTGAATAATATTCTGCTGCTTCTGGGGGCTGTGTGAGAGCCTGGGAACAATGTTATGGACCCAGTTTGGTGTCCTTGCAAGGAAACATTTGGCTCCAAAATTCCTGACACACTATGAAGCTCTAAACCTTTCACAAGGAAGGTTTTTGTGCCTTCCTTGTACTGTTCCCTGGGAAATGGTGAAGATCCCTTCTTCTCTCCATTCTCCCAAATATGCCTTAGAATTTTCTGCCTCTAAGAGATCCTGCCCCAAATCAGGTCAAGGACCCATCTGTTGAGAGATAATTCTCCATAGTCTGGGGTTTATGCATGTCTCATGAGCAAAGGATATTGAGAGCTTTGTTCAAGGATGTTTGCGTGAGACAGGCTTGGCAGTAGAAAGACAGAGCCTTCCTCAGAGAGGAACATCTTTCCTTGGAGAAATTCCAGAGCAATAAAGATAATGTCTCTCTCCAGAAAGGAGGAGGGCCAGGTCTCCTAGCAGCTCCTACCCATGCAAGACCAGGATCACGTAGCCTTGGAGCTCCTTGAGTGTGACACACATCCTTTGTGGGTGTAGCACTCACCTGGCCTCCACATCACACTCTTGGGACTTTGGGGGAAAAGGACCCAATGCTAACATGAGACAGCTGCTGCCTGCTGTGTCGGGGCAATAACTCATTTAACTCCATTTGGGCTCTTTGTCCCGTTCCGGACTGAACATTGGAAATGTGTGGTTAGCCCACCCGGCAGCTGCAGGAGGCCTCCAGCCCAGGAGCTGCTCGGCTGCCTGACAGTCTCTCTGCACCCTCCTGACTTTTGTGCTCTTGTCACATCTCTCCATCTTTCCCTTTCTTCTTCATTTCTATGTCCTGATGAGTTTACCCATGGGGGTCATTCAGCCCTCATTCATCCAGCAAATGCTGTTGAGACCTCACCATGTGTCGGGCACTGTTCCTGGTGCTGTGGATACATCGGTGATCAACACAGTCATTATTCCTACTTTCCCAGAGCTACATTCTAGTTGGAAAGGTGCAGGGAGGGAGCGCTTTGGAGATGACAATAAACTAGCAAGTACTGCAAAAATATCAGATCGAGTAAGTGTTATGCAGAGGATTAAGGGGGCCTGGTGAGCAGATGGGAACTGCTCTCTTTGGCTGTTCAGATTGGATGGCCATGGAAGGTCGCTGGGGAGGTGATGTTGAGATTTGAATAAAACAAGAACCAGTCATGGGAAGACCTGAGAAACAAGTTCAGGCAGAGGAAATAACTAGAGCAAATGCCTTGAAGGAGGACCAATTCGACAAGTTTCAGAGAGGCTGGAGCTTGGGGTGGGGAAGGAGATGAGGGGCATTCCAGGGTAGAAGGCACCAAAGCCAGGGCAAGGGGTTTATTAATCTCCATCTTCTGTGGTCCAGGAAGTCACTGAAAAGTTTGAAGCAGAAAGAGATGATTTAATTCATATTTTTGAAGATTATTCCGGATTTACACTGGAGTCATTGTAAAGGAGACTTGGGATGAGATAGGATTTGCTTTCAAAGTAAGGTTGACAGGATTTGCTGATAGGTTAGATGTATGTGGTAAGTGAAAGAATCGGAAAAGTCAAAATATCTTCTAGATTTTTGCCTTGAACACATTGGACCAATAGCTAGGATGCTGTTACTGAGAGGGAGAGGTAGATGGAGATTTCTTGGGGTGAAAGGATTGAAATGTGCACTAGACATCCATGTGGACCTGTCAAGTGGGCAGTTGAACGCGTGGGGCTGGGGAGCAAAGAATTTACCAGGGCTAAATATGTAGAATTGAGAGTCGTTGGCAAAGAGATGGTGCATGCAGCCCTGGCACTGAATGGGCTTCCTTAGGGAATGTGTGTCGATAGGGAAGGGGACCCAGGGCACATTTCTGTGGTCTTTCACCACCTAGAGTTCAAACAGAGGGAGTGAAACTAGCTAATGACTCTGAAAAGGACTGACCAGTGTGGTCAGAGGTAGTCCAGAGAGTGAGAGGTCATAGAAGCTGAGACAAAAGAGTATTTCTAAGTAAAACTTTCCATAAAATTCATTTGGCAGCAGGAAAATTCCGTAGCCCTTTGCAAGAGGGACCTCAGTGGGAGAGAAGGAGAGACAGAATGCTGACTGAGCAGAGGTGATCTAGACTAACAGATGAGAAGGAACAGCGAGGGAGCGTAGACAATCCTTTACAAAGTTCTGCCGTGCACGGGACGTGAGAAATGACGCGAGGGCTGGAAGATGATGGGGATGGTGGTCACGGGAGGGCTGTCATTTTAGTAGAAGAAACAAGATAGTATTTGTCTGTTGATAGAGATGATTCTTTAAAGAAGTAGAATTTAAGATACAGGGAAAAGAAGGGCACCGAACATCATTTTCTTATTGGGCTTAAGGCTTTGGGAAACAAAGAGAAAGAGAGAGAAAGTAACAGACTATTTCTGATTCCCCTGAAGTGATGAGCCCGGAGAGGATCATACACTTAAAATTGTCAGGGTTGGGGCTGGGGGAGAAGAAATAAAAACTGATATTTTAAAAATATTGCCCAGACACGAGTATTAAATCCATCCACTTCCTTCCTTTTCGGCATCACCACCGTTGTTCCGTCATCCTCACCTCCCGCTGGGACTGCACTGGGCTCTCCCACGTCAGCCCCGCCCCCGTCCGCAGCCCGTTCCTGTGCCCCTGCACACGCAGGGCAGCTTCCGTCCAGCTGTCACAGGGGCTGTTTTAATTCTTAAACTCAAGTATGTTGCTCCTCCAGGTTGAGTGTTTTAGCTGCTGTCTGTTACTTGTGAAATAAACCCATTACCCAGGCTTCCAAGGCCCGCTTTGATCATGATTGGCAGCTGACCAGCTCCCCTCACAGAGCAGGTGCCCTGAGCTGTGATGCTCTAGCCCAGCTGGCCTTGTTCCACTTCCTCCAGCAAGCCAAGTTCTTCTCGCTCAACGTGACGGCACATCTGAAACCTGCCCGGAAAGGTCTCCTCACCCGGGCAAGTTAGACTGGACTTGATCTCCCCCAACCCAGCCCTCTATCATAGCTCTCTCTGGATTTTATTCATAGCAGTTATCACCTTTAGCAATTATTTATTAGCTTATTTCTTTCTTCTTTACGTCATTCCCCGACGAGAAGGCAAAAAGTCTTCTGTATTTGGTTCACCCAAGCACACTCAGCATTTCACTGCCTCTGGCACATGCTAGGTTCACAATGACTGTTTTTTTGAGTGATAAGTTAGTTGCATTTTATATCCACAATATTATCATGGAAACATATTTTGAACAAATGCAATATTATAATGAATTATTATGATGATGGCTGTCATCGCGGATGTTTCCTTTTATATTTTTAGAGCTTTCTGGCTTTTTGACTCAGGACTTTAGCCAAACTAGTCGCAGTAATCAACCTTATGTGATATTTGTTTCCATGACTTCATTCTGACATTTAATAATTGATGGTCCTGCTGCTAATCCCTGTGCTAATCATGATTTATGTAGACAAATGGTGATTTAAAGCCAACATTATCAGTATTGGTTTTCAGTTATTCTCAAGCCTGCTATAATTATATATTTGATGTGGAAATTGAGTTTGTGGTGATAGCAGGAATACTCTTGTTGGAAGCCACAATTTGCCATAAAATTTGTGTGAGTATAAAAGCCTATGCTATTATTCTCTATTTCTTATTTTCCATTGTGTCACACTTATCCCTCAATGTAGAAAATGCATGCTGCTTTCATTAAAAATCAACCCAGCTGTCTACATTATCAGGGGCTTCCTGAAGGCCTTATGGGCTGAGGCCCAGGACGGTGACCACAAAAAGAAAAACTGCCAGTAGTTTAGTTTAAAACAGGGATCACACTGAGTCTGTGGCTGTAAGTAGGTCCCCTTATAAGAATGAGTTCAGTTTTATGAACTCATTCCCCAGGCTTGATGAGATGCAACGGCTAAGGCCTCGGAGAGCCTCTGCCCCCTGGGAGCAGGTGAGAATCGCAGGTCAGCTGTTTGAGAAGGACTTATCCATTTTCCACTAAAATACCTGACAAGGTTGGATCCTTGTGGATTAAAATTTCCCTAAAGATAGAAGAATGCAAATAAGATGCTGCTGTGTCCTTATCTGTTGGCTATTACTGCAATGATGACTTAATAAAAATTCAATGCAGTTTCCTCAATTGGACAGATACTTTACGATATGTTAATGAAAAACTAGAGTACAGAGTGATGTGTTATAGTGTTGACTGCATGACACAATGAACTTAGAAAGATGGACATGCACCAAAATGTTAGATTTAATTGGGGTGGGGGCGGGGTAAAGCAGGCACAGTTGAGGTTGATCTCCTACCTTAATGCATTTTAATGATGTTTTATTGTCAACTCTATGAGTAACAACCGTATGCCAGAAGATTAAAAATAACTCAATAAAAGAATAGTTTATGCTTCTGAAAATTAATTTATATACATTTTAAGAACTTAAAAAAAATAAGGTGATAGAAATATGAACCTGTAAATTTGTTTTATTGATTTTTTTCCTTTCAGTATTAATTGTCTGATTAAGTTTCAGGCTTCTGTGTTCAGGATACTTGTCTCTATGTGCTGATAATGTGATATTTTGGAACAAGGTCACAGAGATGCCAGCAGGAAAAGCTCAGGAATAAATTATTCCTACTGGCAACATGTGAGAAAAGGATAATTTTTAAAAACATTAATGTCTATGAAAGCTTAGAGCAATCTTCCTGTCTCAAAATGCATTTAAAAAAATTATACTGTGCAGTTGAAAACTGACATTTTATTATTTAATCACGTCCCATTTTAGGTGATGTGCAAAGAGGACACATTACCACGTACATTTTCTCACTATTAAAGGCATTAAAATCATCAAATATAGAATTGAGAGATACTTTAAGAATCATCTTGTCAAATACCCTGATTTTACAGAAGAGGGAATGGAGGCACAGAGGGTTCAAAGATCAAGCAGTCCAATGTTCCTGGGACAGACAGGTTCTTTCCCAGACACCTACCCTCCTTTAGGAAAATCAGCCTCATATTGTTACCAAATTTGGGTTCAGCTGCTTGTGACTCAGGAATCCAATACTGAGGCAAGTGTTGGGTAAAATGAAAGAGCGCTTTACTGAGGAAGTTGGCAACCCTGGGTATAAGGTGGACTTATGTCTCAAAGGACCAACTCCCCACTCCTCATGTTTTTCTCAGGGATTACATAGGGAAAAGAGGGAGGGGCTATGTGCTGAGGAGGGGGTTTCAGGATCAACTCATGGACATTCCTTTTTTTTTCATGATTCTTATTTAGTTATTTTTAAAAATTAAATTTCAAAGCTTTTGTACAGCAAAGAAAACCATAAGTGAGACCAAAAGGCAACCTTCAGAAAGGGAGAAAATATTTGCAAATGAAGCAACTGACAAGGGACTAATCTCCAAAATATACAAACAGCTCATGAAGCTCAATATCAAAAAAACCAAACAACCCAATCAAAAAATGGGCAGATAACCTAAATAGACATTTCTCCAAAGAAGTCCTGGACGTTCTTCTGATTAGCTGGTCGTGAGGTAACTGGGAGTCAACATCTTCAACCTCTGATTCCAACAAGTCTGGGGTCTATGTACTTGCAGTTAGCCTACAGTTAACTTCTTCCACCTGGTAGGGCTTTCAGTATCTGCAAGAATAGATAATATTCTGTGGCCCAGAATATTATCTATAGCCCTTGAGGAGGAACTAAAGGTCCTTGACTTTGTTTAATGACTCAACTATTATTATTTTGTCCTGTTTGACTGTTTTTCTTTGCTTTTGCATTTTTCAAAAAATTTCTCTGATTAGAATTATTCTTTGGATAAAGTTTTTCTAAGACAAAAGGCAGGCAGAGGACATGGGGGAAGGACCATAGGATCCACATGTCCTTCCACACCCTACATGCTCTGCCAAATGCTTCCCTCCACTCTTTCCAGCCCTGCTTCCTACTGTTCCTGGTCGCTGTACAACCACAGGCTGAGTGTAGACCTCTAACCCTAACTGCAGAAATGTTAAAGAAGGTAAGACAACAGAGAAAAATGTTGTCTATGGTTGTCTAATTTTATCAAAGTGACACCACAATTAATCTGATGCCTTTTTCTGCTAACGGTTATTTTGCTGCATGCTAATAATAACTTAATGGGAAAAATAAGATATGGACATATAGGAATAAGATTTTATTTCTATATCTTTAGAATGCATTGAAAGTATTGTTGAGAATTCTTAGTAAAGAATGAGCTGCGTTAACACTGAACCTTTCCAAAGGGTAGTTTTAGGAGGCTCTGCTCACTCTGAAGACCCAATTCTTGACTCTAAGAAGGAGCTGGACTAACCAGGTAGTTATTTGCATTGTAAATATTTAAATTTTTCTGTATATTATGATGTTTTGATGTCTTGAAAACGCTTTCTGTCTGGGGAGAGACTGACCTCCTGGGCTAGCCAACTTAGAGATGGCAAAAGGTCCAGCTGGGAGATTGCCTTTTATTTGCAAAAATTCCAGAGCCAGACCCCCACCATCTGGCCTGTTCACCCCTGGAGGTCATATTCCTCTGCCTTAATCATCCCAGGGCCAGGTGCCAGGCAATTAGGGGCCACTCTTACAGCTTTGAGCCCATCAACTAGTCAGTCCTAGGCTGCTGTTCACCCTGCCTTGCCTTTCCTGCAAAAATCCTGAGGCTGTGGCCTAAACCTTCCCCTTGCTCTGACTTCTGTCTCTTAACCACTCAGATGTCTCCCTTGAGTGGCCCTGCAAGGCTTGCTGTGCCCCTGCCTCCAGGAGCTGTGAGTATCATAAACTTTGTTTTTCCTTTAGCATCTCTTGTGGCCACACCCGACTAACCATCTCGTAAAAGAATACAAAACTTAATTTTATATAGTATTTTATTATATATGTGTATTAGATATAGTTATATATTTTATATAATTTTATTTATTTTATTATATATTTTATACAGTTATTGTAGCTGCTTATCTTAGAACTTCGTGAAAATGGTTCTTGCTGAAAATATTTTTACCCACATCCTGGAATATGAACTATCAATATATAATTTTACCATATTTGGTTGAATATAATAAAATGTAGATAATGGACAGTAGATCTTTATATAGTTTTCTGGTTCCTTTGCACTCAGCAGATGTGGTTACCCCGGTGATGAGCTAACTTGAGTTGCCTTCTGTAAATTCCTCCTGTGATCTGTTTTCCTGTTTCACTAGAATGGTGGCTTTTTGCATTATACCTCTTATTCTAATCTGGAACTCAGAGAATCTGAGCCTTTGCCTGTTGTCCCTTGAAGGGGCTTCCCAGGACAACAGCCCTCAGGCTTTCTGTCCCAGGGCCCCTCCCCTGGCTCTCCTCCGTCAGGATTCTTCAGCTCTGGAAGCTGCCTTCTCTTTGTGTTTCTTTTGCTATGGGAGGAGTTTTCAACATCTTTTGCAGAAAAGAGCATTTTAATTTGAAATTTGAATTAAAAATTGAATGTTTCCCTTCCTCAGAACTGGCACAGCTCATGACACTCCTGTGAAACTTTGAAGTGATCCTTAGGTCAAAGGATCTGAGGGCCAGGCTGCTTCTAGAGCTGTGCTTGGACCATCACACCTAGTGTTGCACCACCTGGGGGCATCTTAGAAACACAGAATCTCAAGCCCCACCCAGACCTACAGAATCAGAATTATTAACAAGATCTGCAGTTGATTTGCATGCATTCAAAGAGAGAGAGAGAGAGAGTCACCATCCCAGTGGATTACTACTTGGTTTCTTTAAGCCCTTTATCAGAGCCATGAACTGTGAGGATTAAGTACATGTGTATTAAAATTAATTAAATCACCAAAAAAGTTAATTTGAAACACACATAATAATGTACAGAAACTTATTTCACAGTGTAGTGGTTAGACTCATGATAAAATAATTGCAACAAGTATTAATTGTATAGTCATATTATGTATTTCTCTCTCTACTTGGCTTATATATTTAGAATTCTCATTGGCTTCAAATGGCTATTATGGTATTAGATATTTTTTAGTCATTGCCAGAAAGCTCTTACCCACACCAAAGATAAAAATAAGGCTTTAAGAAGTAAATTGTAAGAATGGATTTTTTTCTTATTCAGGAATATGCCTTATGCTTTGTAGATACTCAACAGTTTTTGTTTTCATTGACAAAAGATCAACTCCTCACTCTCCAGTAGTTGGAATTCTTTTTTTTTTTTTTTTTTGCGGTACGCGGGCCTCTCACTGCTGTGGCCTCTCCTGTTGCGGAGCACAGGCTTCGGATGCGCAGGCTCAGCGGCCATGGCTCACGGGCCCAGCCGCTCCACGGCATGTGGGATCTTCCCGGACCGGGGCACGAACCCATGTTCCCTGCATCGGCAGGCAGACTCTCAACCACTGCGTCACCAGGGAAGCCCAGTTGGAATTCTTTATTCAAATTCTCCTTGGCTTTCCCCAGAGTTCAGATTTATATCATACTAGGGTCTTATTGCTCATTGGCCCAGGCATCCATGAGAAGATGTTTTTGAATTTCCTTAATCTTTATTAGAGCTGCAGGTATCATTGACATAGTAAAAGTGGTTAAAGATATGGTAGAACAATCAAGATGAGAAGAGAAAAACGTGAGATGATTCCACCACGCTGTAGAACAGAAGTTCATAGCCAGGGACAGTTTTGCCTCCAGGAGATAATGGAGATACCAGGAGATGTTTTTGGTGTCACATCTCACCTGGGAGACAGTTTGCAGGTGCACTGGCATCTAGTAGATGGAGGCCATGGATGCCACTAAGCATCCTGCAACGAACAGGACAGCCCCACAGCAAAGACCACCTGGCCCCAAATGTCACGGTACTGAAGTTGAGAAGTTCTGCTGCAGAAGCAAACCAAATCCCAGTTAGGCTGGTGATGTAGCTAAGGGAAAAGGGTCCAGGTAAATTGGCTTCTGGGGTCACAGCTGCTCTGCCTGCAGGAGCAGAAAGGGGAGAAAGGAAAGAAAGTCATGGAAGGTGACCAAACCAGTCTCCTGTCATCTTTTTTTGTCTTCTCACACCTATCTTGGCCCCAGAGGTACCTAAAGCAGGGATAATTCAGGCATATTATATGCAACGCAATGGAAGCCTCATCTCAATCCTGCTAAGCATATTTCTTTTCCTACAAGTTCCAATAATACATAAAATTGCCTAATTCCTTTAACTTCATAATCCTGGACACATGGCTTCAAGATTCAAGCACCCAAAAAGATGTTAACAGATTTAAGTCTAATGATTGAGGAAGACTTCAGATTCTTAGATTCTTCCTTAGCTGTTACCACAGACATAGAAGAGGACAGAGAGGCAGTCTTAGGAAGAGTTGGGATGTTCCAGAGTCTGCCAGCAGATAAAGAGAAGTGATGCACAAACAAACAAGGAAAATAAAACAATACTCCTTGCATTTCCTTACTGCCATTACACATAAAAGCAATTTAAAGGCTTTCTGTAGAGAGGTAAAAACCATTATAATAATCCCCAACAAATTGTCAACTTACTTTTATCTGCTGACTGGTGAGATCAAGCCCGGCAGGACTGCAGGCTGTTCCTGCTGATGATTCAATAGTCTGTCTGGATCCTCAACTGGGGAAGGGAGGATTTAATGACTGTCAAATTATGGACTTTATTACATTAATAACAGTTGCATAGTGCTTTCAACAACATTCAGGTACATGGAACAATAGCCTGATAGAAATTGAGAAGAAATAGGCCTTAGGCAAACTGCAGAATTTGTTGCATAGGTAGTAAAATTAAATGAAGCCTGAGGAAAATTAGGCTGTATAATTTTTAAAGGGAAGGTGTGAGGGGGTTGATGGAAAGAAAAATATTGATTTAATGGGAAATATCATATTTAAAGTGACACAGAATAGCATTGCTTAAGTGAGAACTAGAAATGTTCTTGGACATAAAATGGTCATCTCTATGTGCTTTTCTGTATGCTTTTCTCATATTTATTATTCCGAACTTGGTTTCTATTGGGAGAAAACAACATATTTAAATATTAATAATTCTGAACAACTAACTCCTGATTCAAAAAACCTGGCAACTATTAATAGAAGAGATAATGAGCCACTTTTTATGAAATCTGTGAGCAGACTGATTAATATGTTTCGCGTGTTTATTGAGAGAGATGAAAGGAAAGAAGATAAGGACTGCTGATGAAAGCGTACTGCTGAAGAATCAGTGATTACTTTCATTTCTTTTCATTGTTGGTTTTTCCCCTTGTGACGTTAATACCCAAATAAACAAAATACAAATGTGGAGTGTAATTTGTGAAAAAATATGCAAGTTGTGTAAAATCCTTCCTTTTTATTTTTATACCTCTTCCAGAGGTTTCTCTATTTTGTAAAGAACCATTTCTAGGGTTTACTGACCTATTTTAGCGCTTGGGTCTGCAGTCTAGTTCATTTTTTTGTGCTTGGATATTTATTATCTACTTCTCCCAAAAGACCTCAGGACTTTTTGTCTGTAAATTTTTGTGTTGAATGGATTATTTTATGAATTTGTTAGTTTAAATAACGTTTATTTAAGATTATGTATTCACTTTGAGTATCCCAGAGAGTTTGATTGCTCATGGCCTCATAACAGAGAAAATCATGAGTCAAGACCCCATGAACCTCTTGCCTTGTTGCAACAATTCTCAGTGCTTTGCCAATCTTCTTTCATGTATCCCAATTATTTTTCCTTGCAAGATATGATATAATCTTAATCACAAATACTCCAGTTTTATAATTAACTTAATTGATTCCTTGACACAATATTATTTGATTGTTAATTTTTCTCTTACTCAAGTAATTTTATCTCTGTTTACTAAGGTGTTTAAAATGTTAATGTAGGCACTGCACATTTTATTTGATTTAGTCATCATATCTATTTATTGCCTCTGTCATTGTTAATGATTTCTAACTGGTGATTGCTAGCTCATAGGAATGTTATCCATTTTTTTCTCTTTGCATAATTTATGGTTTTTAAAATGTTACATATGTTTTGTGGAATTTATTAAAGTAGAGAAAATGTAAAGGAGCTAAATTTTCTTACTTCAGACATAGTAATAATTAATGTTTCATGATATATCTTTCCCAACCATTTTATATAAATATATATTCATATGTATACAAATATATATTTATTTATTTATTGAAGTATAGTTGATTTACAATATTGTGATAGTTTTGGGTATACAGCAAAGTGATTCATTCATATCTGTATATATATATATTATTTTTTAAGATTTTTTTTAATATTTTAAGATTTTTAAAAGATTTTTAAGATTAAAAAATTTTTAAGATTCTTTTTAAGATTTTAAGATTCTTTTAAGATTTTTAAGATTCTTTTCCCTTATAGGCTGTTACAAAACAGTGAGTATAGTTCCCTGTGCTATATAGTTGGTCCTTGTTGGCTATGTATTTTATACATAGTACTGTGTTTGTGTCAATCCCAAACTCCTAATCTATCCGCCCCCCCCCCCCCCGCCCCACAGTAATCATTAGTTTGTCCTCTCTGTCTGTGGGTCTGTCTCTGTTCTGTAGAGAAGGTCATCTGCATCATTTTTTTAAGATTCCATATATAAGCATTGTCATACGATATTTGTCTTTCTCTGTCTGGCTTACTTCACTCAGTATGATAACCTCTAGGTCCATCCATGTTGCAAATGGTGTTATTTCATTCTTTTTTATGGCTGAGTAATATTCCACTGTATAAATATACCACATCTTCTTTATCCATTCATCTGTCTATGGACATTTAGGTTGTTTCCATGTCCTGGCTATTGTAAATAATGCTGCTATGAAAACTGGGATGCATATATCTTTTTGAATTATAGTTTTCTCTGGATCTACGCCCAGGAGTGAGATTGCTAGGTCATATGGTAGCTCTATTTTTAGTTATTTAAGGAATCTCCATACTGTTCTCCATAGTTGCTGTACCAATTTTCACTCCCACCAGCAGTGTAAGAGGGTTTCTTTTTCTCCACACCCCCTCCAGCATTATTGTTTGGAGATGGTTTGATGATGGCCATTCTGACTAGTGTGAAGTGGTACCTCATTGTAGTTTTGATTTGCATTTCTCTAATATTGAGCATGTTTTCAGTGCTCAGTGTTGAGTATCTTTTCATGTACCTTTTGGCCATCTGTATGCCATCTTTGGAGAAATGTCTATTTAGAAATTCTGCCCTTTTTTTTTTTTTTTTGCAATATGCGGGCCTCTCACTGCTGTGGCCTCTCCTGTTGCGGAGTACAGGCTCTGGATGCACAGGCTCAGCGGCCATGGCTCATGGGCCCAGCCGCTCCGTGGCATGTGGGATCTTCCTGGACTGGGGCACGAACCCGTGTCCCCTGCATCGGCAGGTGGACTCTCAACCACTGCGCCACCAGGGAAGCCCTCTGCCCATTTTTTGATTGGGTTGTTTGTTTTCTGATATTGAGCTGCATGGGCTGTTTGTATATTTTGAAGATTAATCCTCTGTTCGTCGCATCATTGGCAAATATTTTCTCCCATTCTGTAGGTGATCTTTTCATTTTGTTTATGGTTTCCTTTGCTGTGCAAAAGCTTTTAAGTTTAATTAGGTCCCAGTTGTTTATTTTTGTTTTTATTTCCATTACTCTAGGAGTCAGATCAAAAAAAATATTGCTGCGATTTATGTCAAAGAATGTTCTGCCTATGTTTTCCTCTAGGAGTTTTATAGTATCTGATCTTACATTTAGGTCTTTAATCCATTTTGAGTTTACTTTTGTTTATGGTGTTAGAGAATGTTCTAATTTCATTCTTTTATATGTAGCTGTCCAGTTTTCCCAGCACCACTTATTGAAGAGACTGTCTTTTCTCCATTGTATGTGCTTGTCTCCTTTGTCATAGATTAATTGAACATAGGTGCGTGTGTTTATCTCTGGACTTTCTATCCTGTTCCACTGACCTATATGTCTATTTTTGAGCCAGTACCATAATGTTTTGATTACTGTAGCTTTGTAGTATAGTCTGAAGTCAAGGAGCTTGGTTTCTCCAGCTCTATTCTTATTTCTCAAGATTGCTTTGGCTATCTGGGCTCTTTTCAGTTTCTATACAAATTTAAAGATTTTTTGTCCTACTTATGAGAAAAATGCCATTGGTAATTTGATAGGGATTGCACTGAATCTGTAGATTGCTTTGGGTAGTATATTCATTTTCACAATATTGATTCTTCCAATCCAAGGACACTGTATATCTTTCCATCTGTTCGTGTCATCTTTGATTTCTTTCATCAGCATCTAAGAGTTTTGGAGTACAGGTCTTTTGCCTCCTTAGGTAGGTTTATTCCTAGGTATTTTATTCTTTTGATGTGACGGTAAATGGGATTGTTTCCTTAATTTGTCTTTCAGATCTTCTGTTGTTAGTGAATAGAAATGCAACAGATTTTTGTGTATTAATTTTGTATCCTGAAACTTTTACCAAATTCATTGATGAACTCTAGAAGTTTTCTGGTGGCACCTTTAGTAATTTCCATGTATAGTATTATGTCATCTGCAAACAGTGACAGTTTTACTTTTCCTTTTCCAATTTGGATTCCTTTTATTTCTTTTCCTTCTCTGATTGCTGTGGCTAGGACTTCCAAAACTATGTTGAATAAAATTGGTGAGAGTGGGCTTCCTTGTCTTGTTCCTGTTATTAAAGGAAATGCCTTCAGCTTTTCACCATTGAGTATGACGTTGGCTGTGGATATGTCATATATGGTCTTTATTATGTTGAGGTAGGTTCCCTCTATGCCCACTTTCTGCAGAATTTTTATCATAATGGGTGTTGAATTTTATCAATAGCTTTTTCTACATCTACTGAGATGATAATATGGTTTTTATTCTTCAGTTTGTTACTGTGGCATATCACATTGATTGATTTGCAGATATTGAAAAATTCTTGCATCCCTGGGATAAATTCCACTTGATTATGGTGTATGATTCTTTTAATGTGTTGTTGGATTCTAGTTTGCTAGTATTTTGTTGAGGAGTTTTGCATCTATATTCATCAGTGATATTGGCCTATAATTTTCTTTTTGTGTGTGTGTGGTATCTTTGTCTGGTCTTGGTATCAGCGTGATGGTGGCCTCATAGAATGAGTTTAGGAGTGTTCCTTCCTCTGCAACTTTTTGAAATAGTTTCAGAAGGATAAGTGTTAACTCTTCTCTAAATGTTTGATAGAATTCGAAGCCATCTGATCCTGGACTTTTGTTTGTTGGGAGTTCTTTTTAATCACAGTTTTAATTTCAGTACTTGTGATTGGTCTGTTCATATTTTCTATTTCTTCCTGGTTCAGTCTTGGGAAATTGTACCTTTCTAAGAATTTGTCCATTTCTTCCAAGTTGTCCATTTTGTTGACATAGTAGTCTCTTATGGTCCTTTGTATTCCTGTGGTGTCATTTGTAACTTCTTTTTCATTTCTAATTTTATCAATTTGGGCCCTATCTCATTTTACCTGATGAATCTAGCTAAAGGTTTCTCAATTTTGTTTGTCTTTCGAAAGAACAGGCTTTTAATTTCATTGACCTTTTCTATTGTTTTCTTCATCTCTATTTCATTTATTTCTGTTCTGATTTTTATGATTTCTTTCCTTCTAATAACTGTGGGGTTTTTTGGTCCTTCTTCTTTCTCTAGTTGCTTTAGGTGTAAGTTATGTTGTTTATTTGAGATTTTTCTAACTTCCTGAGGTAAGATTGTATTGCTATAAACTTCCCTCTTAGAACTGCTCTTGCTGGGTCCCATAGGTTTTGGATCATTGTGTTTTCATTTGTCTCTAGGTATGTTTTAATTTTCTCTTTGATTTCTTCAGTGATCTATTGTTTATTTAGTAGCATATTATCTAGCTTCCATGTTTTTATGTTTTTTTGTAGTTGATCTCTAATCTCATAGTGTTGTAGTCAGAAAAGTTGCTTGATATTATTTCAGTTTTCTTAAATTTACCCA
Source organism: Stenella coeruleoalba (assembly GCF_951394435.1). Lineage (NCBI taxonomy): Eukaryota > Metazoa > Chordata > Mammalia > Artiodactyla > Delphinidae > Stenella > Stenella coeruleoalba. The sequence goes on along the minus strand of NC_137155.1, from coordinate 5,864,015 downwards.
GGCTTGCTTTGTGGCCCAACATGTGATCTATCCTGGAGAATGTTCCATGTGCACTTGAAAAGAATGTGTATTCTGCTGTTTTTGGATGGAATGCTCTATAAATATCAATTAAGTACACCTGGTGTAATGTGTCATTAAGGTCTGTGTTTCCTTATTGATTTTCTGTCTGGATGACCTGTCCATTGTTGTAAGTGTGGTGTTATGTCCCCCACTATTGTGTTAATGTCAATTTCTCCTTTTATGTCTATTAACATTTGCCTTGTATATTGAGGTACTCCTATGTTGGGTGCATAAATATTTACAATTGTTATATCTTCTTCTTGGATTGATCCCTTGATCATTATGTAGTGCCCCTCCTTGTCTCTTGTAACCGTCTTTATTTTAAAGTCCATTTTGTCTGATATGAATACTGCTACTCCAGCTTTCTTTTGATTTCTGTCTGCATGGAATACCTTTTTCCATCCCCTTACTTTCAGTCTGTATGTGTCCTTAGATCTGAAGTGGGTCTCTTGTAGACAACATATATACGGGTCTTGTTTTTGTATCCATTCAGCCAGTCTATGTCTTTTGGTTGGAGCATTTAAATTCATTTACATTTAATGTAATTATATGTATAATTATATTATATATATTTATATTCTTATTGCCATTTTGTTAATTGTTTTGGATTTGTTTTTGTAGGTCTTTTCCCCCCCTTTCTTCTTTTGTTCTTTTCTCTTGTCATGAGGATTTATTATAGCAGTCTATATATATACATAATGGTTTTAAATTGCTGATCACCCAATTTCAAATGCTTTCCAAATATCCTGCATTTTTACTCTCCTTCTCTCACAATTACTAATTTAGATATCATAATTTTTTGTGGATGATTTCCTACCTTTACTGTATGTTTACCTTTACCAGTGAGCTTTCCCATTTCATAAATTTTCTTGTTTCTAGTTTTGGCCTTTTCTTGTTGGCCTAGAGAAGTTCCTTTAGCATTTGTTGTAAAGCTGGTTTGGTGGTGCTAAATTCTTTTAATTTTTGCTTGTCTGTAAACCTTTTGATTTCTCCATCAAATCTGAATGAGAGCCTTGCTGGGTAGAGCATTCTTTTTTTTTTTTTTTTTTTTGCAGTACACGGGTCTCCCACTGTTGTGGCCTCTCCCCTTGTGGAGCACAGGCTCTGGATGTGCAGGCTCAGTGGCCAGGGCTCACGGACCCAGCCGCTCCGCGGCATGTGGGATCTTCCCAGACCAGGGCATGAACCCGTGTCCCCTGCATCGGCAGGTTGACTCTCAACCACTGCACCACCAGGGAAGCCCTGGATAGAGTATTCTTGGTTGTAGGTTTTTCCCTTTCATCACTTTAAATATATTGTGTTACTCCTTCTGGCCTGTAGAGTTTCTGCTGAAAAAATCAGCTGATAACCTTATGGGGATTTCCTTGTATGTTATTTGTTGCTTTTAATATATTCTGTTTGTCTTTTAATTTTCTCAGTTTGATTACTATGTGTCTCAGTGTGTTCCTCCTTGGGTTAATCCTGTATGGGACTCTCTGCACTTCTTAGACTTGGGAGACTGCTTCCTTTCCCATGTTTGGGAATTTTTCAGCTATTAGATCTTCAAATATTTTCTCAAGCCCTCTCTCTATGTCTTCTCCTTCTGGGAATCATAGAATGTTGGTCTGTCTGATGTTGTCCCAGATGTCTTTTTTTTTTTATATAAATTTATTTATTAATTTTGGCTGTGTTGGGTCTTCGTTTCTGTGTGAGGGCTTTCTCTAGTTGCGGTGAGCAGGGGCCACTCTTCATCGCGGTGCGCGGGCCTCTCACTGTCACGGCCTTCTCTTGTTGCGGAGCACAGGCTCCAGACGCGCAGGCTCAGCAGTTGTGGCTCACGGGTCTAGTTGCTCCGTGGCATGTGGGATCTTCCCAGACCAGGGCTCGAACCCGTGTTCCCTGCATTGGCAGGCAGATTCTCAATCACTGCGCCACCAGGGAAGCCCCCAGATGTCTTTTAAACTGTCCTCATTTCTTTTCATTCTTTTTTTCTTTACTCTGTTCTGTGGCAGTGATTTCCAACAGTCTGTCTTCCAGCTCACTTATCCATTCTTCTGTCTCATTTATTCTGTTATTTATTTCTTCTAGTATGTTTTTCATTTCAGTTGTTGTATTCCTCAACTCTTTTTGGTTGTTCTTTATAGTTTCTAACTCTTTGTTAAAGACTTCTTGTAAATTCTCACTCTGTATATCCATTCTTTACTGAGTTCTAGGCTATTTTTACAATCATTACTCTGAACTCTTTCTCAGGTAGTTTGCCTATCTCCACATCACTTAGTTGTTCTGGGTTTTATATTGTTCCTTCATCTGAAATATATTCCTTGGCCATCTCATTTTGTCTAGATTTCTATTTGTATTTTTATGTATGTGGAGGGTTAGTTATGTTTCTCAACCTTGGAGAATTGGCCCCCTGTAGGGGATGCCCTATATGTTGCAGCAGTACACTCCCCTCTTGTCACTGAAGGGCCAGGGGCCAGCTGGTCCTAGGGTGGGTTCTGATATGCATTTGCAGACTGGGTTTCACAGGGTGCCAGATCATAGTATTCTTGTTTCTGGTGTCTGCCCCCAGGTGAGCGATGCTGGTCTACAGGCTTGTGCAGGCTTCCTGGTGGAAGGGGTCGGTGCCTGTCCACTGGTGGGTGGAATTGAGCCTTGGCCCTCTGGTGGGGAGGGCCATTGAAATGGTGTGTCTAGAGGTAGCTGTGGGCTCAGGAAATCTTTAGGCAACCTGTATGCTGATGGGTGGGGCTGTGTTTCCTACCCTGTTGGTTATTTGGTCTGAGGCATCTGAGCACAGGAGCCTACAGGCTGTTGGACAGGGCCAGGTCTTCCTGCAAAAATGGCAGCCTCCATGAGAGCTGACGCCAATAAATATTCCCCAGTACCTCTGCCACCAGTGTCTTTGTCCCCACTGTGAGCCACACCTGCCCCCTGCCTCCCCAGAAGACCCTCTAAGACCAGCAGGTAAGCCTGGCCCAGGCTCCTATGAAGTCACTGCTTTTGCCTTGAGTCCCAGTGTGCATGAGAATTTGTGTGCACCCTCCAAGAATGGAATGTCTGTTCCCCCCAGTCCTGTGGAGCTCCTGCACTCAAGCCCTGTTGGCCTTCAAAGCCAAATGCTCTGGGAGATCCTCCTCCCAATGCCAGACACCCCAGGCTGGGGAGCCTGATGTGGGGTTCAGAGCTCTCACTCCTGTGGGAGAACTTCTGTGATATAATTTTTCTCCATTTTGTGGTCGCCCACCCATGGGGGGTGTGGGATTTGATTATATCGCAAGTGTGCCCCTCCTACCATCTCACTGGGTTTCTTCTTTATGGCTCTGAATACAGAATATCTTTTGGTTAGGCTCCAGTCTTTTTTTTAATGATTGTTCAGCTGTTAGTTGTGATTTTGGTGTGCTTGTGAGAAGAAGTGAGCTCAAGTTCCTTTTACTCAGCCATCTTGTGAGAAATCTGCCCAGCCATTTTTCTATATCTATATGGAATCACACACTGTATGTAGCATTGTGTTCAGGTTGAATATCAACTTACAGTACATCTCTTTGAAATTGTATTCACTGAGGTCATTGATGTTGTCTTCATTCTGAAATATTTTTGGTATTTTTAGGGCCCCCTCTATGTAAATTCTTTGATACATGTGTTGTCACCCTTGTCCAAGTTTGAGTCTCTCTGGCTTCCATGAGTGAAGATGACTTAAGGGACATATGGGACAACCTCAAGTGGACAAACATGTGCATTATAGGGCTCCGAGAAGGATGCAAGTGAGAAAGGGGCCAAAAAGTTATTTAAAGAAATGATGGCTGAAAACTTCCCTAAACTGGGGAAGGAAACAGATATCCAGCTCCAGGAAGCTGAGAGAGTTTCAAATAAGAAGAACTGAAAGAGACTCACACCAATACACTTTCTAATTAAGTTGTCAAAATTAAAGTCCAGGAGAGAAACTTAAAAAGTGACAAGAGAAAAACAAATTGTTATATACAGGGGAACCTTCACAAGACTATCAGCTGATTTTTCAAGAGAAATTTTGTAGGCCAGAAGGGAGTGGTATGATATATTCAAAGTGCTGAAAGAAAAAAACCTGCCAACCAAGAACACTCTACTTAGAAAAATCATGCTTCAGAACTGAAGGAGAGATGATGAGTTTTTCAGACAAGCAAAAACCAAAGGAGTTCATCACCACTAGAAAAGGGATAGAAAAAAAACGAAACCAAAGGAAACCAGGGGTAACTCTACTTACATCAGACTAAAGTCTTTCAGCCAAAATCTGTAATAATAGACAAAGAAGGATGTTATATAATGATGTAAAGGTCAGTTCATCAAGAGGATATAATATATGTAAATATTTATGTTGCCAATATAGGAGCACTGAAATACATAAAGCAAATATTATAGACCTGAAAAGAAAAATAGACACAATACAATAATATTAGGGGACTTCAATATCCTATTCTCAAAGTGGATAGATGATCCACACAGAAAATCAATATGGGAACATTGGATTTAAATTACATGGTAAATTAGATGGACTTAACAGACATTTACAGAACATTCCATCCAGCAGCACCAGATCCTGTGTTGAGAAGCTGGAGCTGGTATATTGAATTAAAAATATGCAGCTTACGGCCTGCTGAATGAGGGGGCACAAGCCAGCCGCACAGGGTCATCAGGCCTGTCCCTCAGCATCTGAGCTCCTACTTTTGGAAAGTGAAATCCACAGGGTTATTTTGATTGCAGGCATTGTTTCAGTACACTCACACAAAGGAAATAGAGTCACAAGATTTATTACTTACAAATCCCAGAAGTAGCGGGGAATGGGGCACAAGGAGATGGAAGAAAGGCAATCCTCCATCCCAGGTCATCAGTGAGCAGGAGATAGACAGCAGGGCAGCAAGCACCTATAATTTATAAAGTGGTTGGAAGCAAAGGTCACTAACTTTTCACAGAATTAACTCTAAGTGGTTATTTTAAAAGATGATCTGGGAAAAGCAAAGTGGGAATTCCTAAGGTGGGAATCCTAAACTCAAGTCCTTATCTAAATGCCCAGCTCTGGGTGTGAGCAGGGTTATCATACTGTAAAATGCCTAGGCAGCATCTCAGGAAAACAAAAGTTATTTTTCTCATCACAAATACTAATTCTTCTCTAGTGCACATTGAACATTCCCCAGAATGAATCATATGTTAGGCCACAAAACAAGTCTTAATACATTTAAGAAGACTGAGATCATATCAAGCATCTCTTCTGACCACAATGGTAAGAAAACTAGAAACCAATTACAAGAAGAAAACTGAAAAATTTACAAACATGTTGAGATTAAACAATATGCTCTTGAACAACCAATGGGTAAAATAAAATTAAAAGGGAAAGCAAAAAATATTTTGAGACAAATGAAAATGAAAGCACAACATTCCAAAACTTATGGGATGCAGCAAAAGTAGCTCTAAGACTAAGAAAAATAAAGAGCTCAAATAAACAACCTAACTTCACACTTCAAAGAACTGAAATAAGAAGAACACACTATGCCCTAAGCTGGTAGGAAAAAGGACATAAAGATCAAAATAGATATAAAAGAAATAGAGACTAAAAAGATAATAGAAAAGATCAATAAAACTAAAGGCTGTTTTTTTGAAAAGATAAACATAATAGACAAACAGTATGGTATTGGCATGAAAACAGACACATAGATCAATGAAACGAAATACAGATCCAAGAATTAAACCCGTACATATATGGTAAATTAATTTATGACAAAGGAGCCAAGAACATACAATGGGAAAAGAATAGTGTCTTCAGTAAATGGTGTTGGGAAAATCTGGATATCACACGCAAAAGAACGAAACCAGACCACTATCTCACACCACAAATAAAAATCAACTCAAAATAGATGAAAGAGTTTAATGTAAGACCTGATACTATAAAAATCCTGGAAGAAAACAAGGTAAGCTCCCTTGACATTAGTGTTGGCAATAATTTTTGGATTTGGCACCAAAAGCAAAGGCAATAAAAGCAAAAATAAACAAGTGGGACTACATCAAACTGAGAGACTCTGCTCAGCAAAGGAAACTATCAAGATAAAAAGGCAACCTAGAGAATGTGAGAAAAATTTACAAATCATATATCTGATAAAAGGTTAATATCCAAAATATATAAAGAACCCACAGAACTCAAGAGCAAAAAACCAAACAATCCGATTAAAAAATGAGTAAAAGAACTGAGTAGATGTTTTTCCAAAGAAGACATACAAATGGCCAAGTACATGAAAATATTATAAACATCACTAATTATGAGGACAATGCAAATCAAAATCAGGATGAGATATCAACTAACACTTCTTGGGATGGCTATCATCAAAAAGATAAGAGAGATGTCTTGGCAAGGATGTGGAGAAAAAGGAAACTTTGTGCACTATTAGTAAGAATGTAAACTGGTACAGTCACTATGGAAAACACTATGGCGGTTCCTAAAATAACTGAACATAGAACTGCCATAGGATCCAGCAATTTCACTTCTGGGTATATATCCACAGCAAAAGAAAACAGGATATTGAAGAGCTATCTGCACTCTGATACTCACCGTAGCATTATTCACAATAGCTAAGATATGGAAACAAAATGTCTTTCAATGGAAGAATGGATAAAGAGGATGTGAACAGAATACTATTCAGCCATGAGAAAGAAATCCTGCCAGCTGAGACAACATGGATAGATGTTAAAGTTATTATGCTAAGTGAAATAGTTCAGAAAGAGAAAGATAAATAATACATGGTATTTCTTACATGTGGAATCTAAAAAAAGTCAAGCTCACAGAAACTGAGGGTAGAAAGTGGTTGCCAGGGTCTGGGAATAGGAAGAGGTTGGTAAAACGGTACAAACATTCAGTTCAGTTATAGGATAAATAAGCTCTGAGGATCTGATGTAAAATATAGTGACTATAGCTGATAATGCTGTATTATATAACTGAAATTTATTGAGAGTAGAACTTAAATATTCACACACACACATAAAGGTAAACATGGTGATAGACTGTTTAATTAACTAGATGGTGGAAATCTTTTCACAATGAATATGTATTTCAAATTACCATGATATACACTTAAATAACTTACAGTTTTATTTGTCAACTATACTTCAATAGTGCTGGGGAAAAAGTTATGTATTCAGTGTAAAAAATAGTATTTTAAAGCAGCCTTTACAAATCTTCCACTAAAATATCTGTGAAAGCAAGTAAACAGACGCAAACTCATTACTACATCAGACTAATGGGGAGTTTGATGCCAGAATATGGGAAAAAAATCTCCCAGATGGACATGCATTCTAAACAAACTTACTCATAGTTCACCTCTCTTGGCACACCCAGGCTTCCTCATGATAGAGAGAACATTGGAATCAAGATCAAGAGGACTGACAATTTCTCCCCTACTTACTTCCTGATTTAGAGACTCAGAGTCTTGATTAGCTCAGAAATTATATCCTCATCTCTGTATGGCCAGAGGAACCCCTGATCACCCATGACCTCCCCTGAGCTCTGCGCCTTTGTGATTCTTCAGCACTTTCTACAGCTCTTAAAAAAAATACTTTGAATCCTTGGTCACTTTATGTTTTTTTCCTCTATACAATATGCTCTTTGGGGACACAGAGTATTTCTTAATTATCTCTGCATTTCTACTGCCCTAGCATATTCTTTATGACACAGGAAGTTCATAATAAATGTTTGTTGAGTTGAAATCATGCAGTTCAAATTGGATTACTGTCTGTTATTATATGAAGTATTGTCATGCATTACCACAGAAAAAATAGAAAAGCATTTGCTATGATTCATAAATAGATGCTTTCAATATATATTATTTTTCTCAAAGTACAAGTTTCCAGAAAATAAACACATTCGTTCAGATTTATAAGTAAAAACAATGCAAAACACATCTATACCTGGCTGTGCTACAGATTGCTTAATGTAATTCCTAAATTAATGTATCATCTCTCTGAATAAACAAGCATCCCTTTCTATAGTGCTGGTTTCTGTGAATGGTAAGACTGCTAACACAATTTCTCAAGTTGAACTCCTAGAAATCTTTTTAGTTTCTTGTGCTTACAATGCCTTCTCATTGCTGAATTCCATTTTGTCTTTTAATTTACAGAGTTATTATCTTATTGCAGAATTTCCTCTTTTCATATTTAGGGTATAGCAATGCCCTATTAACCAATTCTTTTGCCTTCTGTTTCACTTCTTTGGCCTTTAGTTCAGTCTCCATACTATAATAAAATGCATGTATGGCTAAATCAATGACTTGATTAAAGTTCACTGACGGCTCCCATCACTTAGACTCTTTCTGACATAACTCTCCTGACCCGGCCTTGCCTATATCCTTTTAAATATTACCTGCCATTCCTGCCCTCTCCCCTCAGAATAATATTCTAAGAACTCTATACTTCTTCAAGTCATCTAAACTTTGTCTTCAATCCAGTCATATCAGCTGATCACTTCAACTGATATACCTTCTTCCTTTGCTCATCCCTGACATGTGTTTTCTCCAGCAGAATTGACTAGCTCGTTATTCATTTCTGTGTGGTATCAATATAGAATTTGCATACTTCTATTATTTTACTTATTATATTCTATTACAATTATTTATCCACATGTCTGTCCTTGCTTCTCTTCTTTATCTCCCTGCATGCAAGTCAAGAATCTTATTGGTCTTTAAATCTACAGAATATGGAAGAGCAACTGATATGTAATAAACTCAGAATAAGGATTAGTTGGGTCAATGACCTTTAGTTTTTAAGACAGGAAGACCTTATTTAGCCAAACGTTTAGATTTTTGTCTCCTCTGACTCTTCTGTGATTTTAAACTCTAATTGTGAATGATATTACTCAGCATCTGTTGGTCAAATATGCATTTATGTTCATATTTTGCATAAGACAATAATATAAAGATATATTATAAAATCATGTAAAACAATTGTAAAGATGAGAAAATCTTTTCTATTTTTTTCCACATCCTGACTGAATCCTCTCAAATAGTTTTGCTGTACAATATCTTACCCATCCTAATTCAGGGGCTATTGCTACTGTTGAAATGACAAAAGAATCAATTTCTATTGTATGGGTTTTTCTGTTTTTATTTATTTTACAGAGAGCATAAACTTGAACTGTTATTTCTTCACCGCATGAGAGGAAAGAAGAGAACTTTTTTTTTAGTTTTATAGCTACAATAAAATTTGAAATTCTTGAAGGTACATGTTTTATATACTATTAGGGAGTGATTTCATGAATCATTAAAATGGACAGGTTTAGGAATTACTATTAAGAAAGGTAATCACCACAGAAAAGAACTTTTTGTTGAATTGTTTTTAGATGATTTACCTGTCACTATATGTTAGCTAGAGCTGTTTTGTTGTTAGAATCATGACACAGATAAAGATAAAGCCTTCAACCTGTACCAAAGACAACATAAAAGACCATCAAGATTCCATTGCTTGAACAGACCTTAATTCAGACAACTACTACTCTTGAGCAAAGGTGAGGAAAACTAGCTTTACAAGTGTCTCCCTGCTTAGAGGTCAAGTTCTAGGGAAGAAATATGAACCTAAAAAAAGAGTTGTCTGGTAGTACTTCATAGTGACAGGGGGATGCGTACTTTCTCTCCCATGTAGGTGGGATCCTGTTGAATAGATGCAATTTCTATTGCCTGGCTTCAGAGGTTTGATAACAATGGGAAGAAAGCCAGTTTGGAGACAGTATGTGTGGTGAGGTCCTGGCTATTCTGTCTCCTCCCAGATGCTCATTAAAATGACTGACAAGATTTGTTAATATGGGGGGAAAGCTTCAGCAACTTTGGAAATCAGAAATAAGTGTCATCTCAGGAAGGTGAAAGAATCTCTGCTCCCTTACTGCCGGTGGAGTCAAATTGAAGGCACCCAGAGCTGAGGAACAAGCCCCTTCTAAGAGAAGATAATAAGCCTGAGGAGGAGGTGGAGAGAGAAGAAAGCCGGGGAGGAAGCCTGCAGGCCCAGCTAGGGAGCCGAGGCCTGACAGGGGAGCCTCTGGGCGCATCCCACGCGGGGCTGACAGTATCAATTCTGAAAGAAGCATCTGGTATAAATATCATCATGAAACACAGGAATGTGGTACCTTTGTGTGTACCACACCCAAGTTGCCATGCAGGGAAAATCCCTAGAAAAAGTGCCTCCCAGCCCCTTCAGACACCCGAACGGAGGTGGTAACTTACCTGCATTTATTTTTCTATATTTCTCCTACCAGATCAAGAAGAAACAATCGGAACACTATGAGAATCTGCATAGGACTCATTAACGTGATGTTCTCAAAACACTTTAAATTCCTACTACTATAAGCTCAAACTAGATAAGTATAAATCTATGTTTCTGACAGTAGATTAAAGGGAAAAAGCATGGAGCACAACAAATTCAAAATAGAACACTGCCATTTCTCTGAAATATCAGGTCTTTGATAGCCTCAAGTTACTAAAAACAAAAGGTAAAATGTAGAAAACACATGATTCACGTCCCTGACAAAATTTAAAAGGAACCAGAATCTATCGCATTGTTTCTCAGCATTTATTGAATGAAAGAATCCTTTTAGAATCTTGTGAAAATTATGGATATCTATCCAGAAAAATACATATGCCAACATTCACACAGAAAAATATTTGCAGAAAAGTTTAGGAACTTTATAGGCTCCCTCAAGTCCACCTGTTTATCCTAGATTACCTCTGTATTATTCTGGGCTCTCCAGAGAAACAGAACCAATAGAAACAGAACTGGTTCATATACATATGAGTTAGCTCATGTGATTATGGAGCCCGAGAGCCATACTACAAGGTCTGCAGTTGGCAAGCTGGAGACCCAGGGGAGACTGTAGTGTGAGTCCCAGTCTGATTCCAATTCCCATGGCAGGAGAAGACCCCTACCTCAGTTTGAAGACAGTCAGGTAGGAAAAAGAATGCTCACTTACTCAGCCTTTTTGTTCTATTCAGACCTTCATCTGATTGACTGAGCCCTGCCCACACTGGGGAGGGCCACCTGTGTTCCTCAGGCTACCAACTCAAATGTCAATCTCATGCAGAAACATCCTCCCAGACACCCCAGAATAATGCTTAAACAAATATTGGAGCACTCCGTGGTCTAGTCAATTTGGCACATAAAGTGAACGACCATAACCTCTGATCAAGAGAAAGATGTCATGAGAAACACGAATATATGATATCCTGTATATGTGGAATCTAAAGAATGATACAAATGAGCTTATTTATAAAACAGAAACAGACTTACAGACATAGAAAACAAATTTATGGTTACCAAAGGGGAAAGGGGGGGAGGGATAAATCTGGAGTTTTGTATTAGTAGATGCAAACTACTACATATAGAATGGATAAACAACAAGGTCCTACTATAGAGTCCAGGGAATTATATTCAATACCTTGTGATAAACTATAATGGAAAAGAATATGAACAAGAATATATACATGTATATATAAAACTACATCACTTTTCTGTACACCAGAAATTAACACAACATTGTAAATCAACATACTGCAATAAAATTTTTTTTTAATTAAAGAAAGAGAAAGATGTCATGAATATAGCCTGATCTGAGATAAGCTAATATTTACGCAAATATCGAAAGTCACAGAGCACGAACTTTTGAGCTAGACAGACTGCTTTCAAAATTCTAGTTCAATATTCCCCACTGGCTGTGTGATCTTGAATACATATCACTCAGCATGTTGCCTGAATTTGGTGAGGAGAACCCAAAAAAGGATGGGTATGGCCATTATGTTCACAGAGTTAAAGAATATGATTCTTGAATTTAAAATTGCAATGTAAGCAACGAGTATCACACTGTACATTGAAAAAATTAGAGACAAACTTAAGAAAATAAATTTATTTATATATCTAAAAAAAGAATAAAGAAACAGATTATACATAAAGAAACAGAAAACAGATTGTACTCATAACTCCCCCAAACTCCAAAGGTGGCACTGGCAAGAAAGCCACACATCTTAGAAGGCAAGAAAGCCACACATCTTAGAAGGAGAAAGTGTTAGCAGGTAGCAGCCAGGGAACATTTGTTTGTGGAGAAAACTATAAGAATATTTTCAAACGCTAATCAAGTACCAAATACATAGTGTCCTTCATGAACAAGGATCTGAATTATTTTCTCGGGAACTATAAAAATGAATCAATGTGCCAACAAAAGAATGAGAAAATTATGACCAGAAAAGCCAAAAGCACTGAAATCAGTCAAAATGTAGAAATATCAAAGAATCATCCTAAATATAGCTACAGGATTGATTATAAAATGTTTTTGTTTGAAATAAATATCTATATAATTTAAAAAATGGGGCATATAAGCCCAGATTAAATGTTTAAAAGTTAGGACACTGGAAGAGAGGGTGTCTAATAACCCATCTTTGAAACTAACATTTAAAAATGACTGAAGCACTGGGTAATAACTTCTGGTAGAATTAGAAATCTGGTCTTCACATTATTCCCCAAACTGACACCAAACACAAGAACCTATACAGGTCCACAAAAGAAAGGTGGAAAAAAAAGTGCAAATAGTTAAAATTCTCTTTTAATTAATATTTTTATTCTATTCTCTTTTGGGTGATTGAACACATTTTTCAGGAAGAGCCTTAGTCTGATAAAATTTTTTTATTCTTTCATACCTCAAAATATTTTTCTGTTACCTTGACATGATAATACCATCTGGTAAAGAGCTCCAGGTTTACATTATTTTCAGGTTTACATTATTTTCACCTCACAACTCTGAATAATATTACCTATTGTCTTCTAGTGTTCATACTCATGAAAGAAAACTCTTAAGCAAGTCTGATTTTTGCACTTTTTTCATCAGTTTTCTCCTCAATTATTCCAAGAGATGGAGTGTGGAAAGGATATAAAAGGAATCACAAGGACATAAATTTACCTGACACAGTGGAGTGTCTTTTTAGACCCCTCATGTGGCCTCCTCTCCTCCGCCCTGCCCCCCTCGTGTTGGCCTCCTCTCCTGACTTGGATGAAACCACGCTGAGAGGCATGAGAGCTGGTTTTCTGATAAATACTCTCTCTTTTTGGACTGCAAGGTACATTTCCTTATTTCAATGAAGAATTTCTGTGTTTGGAACAAAAACGTTTGCTGAGGACTCTGCCCTGTCCTCCTTGGCTCCTGGCCACAGGATAGTCCGTGCAGTGGTGCTGACTTTATGTCGCTGGGCTTTTCCCCTTGTCCCCCCTCAGCTCTCACTCCCACTGCCCTGAGACAACTGTCTTCCTAATCAGTTGTGAGCCTTTCATCCTCGTCTCAGGCTAAGCTAACTAGTGAATTACTTTATGGAAATGTTAGTCCTCATTGGCAATTTTTGAAACAGGTTATCAATCAAGTTGTAAAACAATCATGATAATTATTATTATTTTTAATTTAATTTAATTTTTTTTTGCGGTACGTGGGCCTCTCACTGTTGTGGCCTCTCCCGTTGTGGAGCACAGGCTCTGGACGCGCAGGCTCAGCAGCCATGGCTCACGGGCCCAGCTGCTCCGCGGCATGTGGAATCTTCCTGGACCGGGGCACGAACCCGTGTCCCCTGCATCGGCAGGCGGACTCTCAACCACTGCACCACCAGGGAAGCCCCATGATAATTATTTTTAATCCATCAAACTAAAAAGTATTTTTTTCCCTTAAATGATGGAGCTGTGATAAGAGATGATTTGATTTAAAAAAAAAAAAAAGCATTCATATGCATGTTAGGTAAAAGAGCAATTTAATTCAATTTACTAGAAAACAATCTGGCAAGAGATTTAGAAATACTTCTATCCTTTTATTCCATAATGCCACATCCTAGAAAGTGGCCTAAGAAAGTAAATAAAATAATAAAAAGCTTGATGCACAAAAATGTTTATTTTAGCAAAATTATTAGCAGACATATATTAGGAAGGGGTCAAATATCAGATGTTTGACAAATGAGAACTAAATAAATTTGAGTTGATAAGAATATTATTTTACTAATATATTTACAAAGCATTTATAACACGGAGAAATTCTGCTTTATAACATTAACTAAAAAATAATAATCAATAGCTCACATGCATATATAAATACAGAATCTAGCATTTAAAGTGGAGAAAAATATTTCAAAGAAACATACTAAGATATTAAAAGTGGTTGGCCTTGGAGGATAATTGTGTTTTTCCTTTTCCATTTTTACTTGCATAGCTCAAAATTGAAATAAAAGAAAATACATTTATTTATAATGAGAAACTTATAACTGGATAATTTAAATGTGCAAAGTTGGACAAGACAGATATAATTTTTTAAAGAAAATCTAACTCAGCATTCTGGTTTTTCTGGATCTTTGGAGTTTTATTTGACCAAGTGCCTTTTTCCTTTTATGAAGTTTTCTTCAAAAGTGTAATATTTGGCAACGTGGAGGAAAGACCTACCACATCCCCCGATTCTGTGTCTTTGAATTTATTCTTTTAACCTACAGTACTAATCAAGAAAAATTGATGTGACATGTCTGTGCGAAGCCAAGTATAAAATTGTTAATATGTAAGATTAAAACGTTCTTGAAGTTCTGAATGCCAGAGGGTACAATACCCACAGACTAATGATGCAATGAAAGTTGTATGGTGGAATTTAATCCAGCAATTTTTTCTGCCCCCAGGGAACAGGAGAAATAGTAAATAATGATAAACTATATACGGCGTTAAGATTTGTGGAAAGCAATCGGTAAAGCTGCAGGAGAGAAAATCATCTTTGCTTCAATTGATTGGCATCCTCATGTATACATTGCTGACCAGCTCTTCTGCCCCCTCCTGCTCTTAGGAAAGTCTTTAGACATTTAAATTAATTCTTTCACATTTGACAAAGGAAAATGGTGGATTGAGACTAAAGTCCTTAAGCTAACAGCTTGTCACAGATCTGGGCAACCTGATAATGTTACTAAAGTTCACTGAAAATCCAGAGTTGCTATGTGTGACCAATGTTTCTTCATTGAGCAAACTTCTGATAGGATTGAAGTATATTATTTGACTATTGTGTCCACCTGACACAATGCCTATGTCTCCCCTCAGCTTTGCTTCCCACCGCCTCTGCATTGCCCAGAAACACCAGAATGTCACCCAGCTATTTCTTATTAGTTCCAGGGTGTTTCTCAACTGCTCAGTCAAGCAAAGTAGACTTTGTAACTCCCCTTCCTGACCTGTTGCCCCACTACTACCAGTTGAGGGCATCGTATCCTAGTGTAAGGAAATCTTCTGAGGCCATGTCCTATCGCTGCCCATTTGCAAATCCTGGTGCTATCTGTGCATCTTCACCACTGCCAGGCATCTCTGCGCAGGACACATCCGCCATCACGTGCCTCTGTCCTGCTACCTGCAACCTCTATTGCCTCTACCCAGGGGCTGAATACCACAATGTGCCAAAATTTGCCAAAGTGTCAAGATTGTCATTGTATTTCTGGAACTTTCAGTGAAGTTGAATGAACTTGCAAATGAAGCCATGAAGTGCTCTGTGCTGACTGGGAAGAATTCTCTCTTGAGGGGTAGCACATGATACTGGCTTGGACACTAAGTTCTTGCATAGTACAGAGTGAAAATAGCAATTTACATTTTAAATTACATGGCCCCATCTCAATGGGAGTCAAATAAGAGCCCTTGATAGGCTAGGCTGGTTGATTATTGTGATGGAGTCCATACAATACTCAGAATTGCCTTTCTTCACCACCTATGTTTTTATTTGTAGGCTTTTCTAACCAACTTTCTTTCTAGAATTACTTCTGTCCTAGGAGGCCTCCTTTTGCAAATAGACTCTGAATACGCCCCCTCACTAGTATTAAGTATGTGTGAGCTCAACTTTGATTCACACTGATAATCCTAAAACATAGCATTAGACGCAAAATCTAACTTTTCATGCTGCACACGTCTTAATCATATGCGGATATAGTTTTGGATTAATATTTCTTTTTATCAATCAGAAATACAAATTAGAATTCAAACACAAAATAAAGAAGCTTACTTTAGGATATACCTATACGTAAAGAGGATTTTGCATTACTTTCCAATGCTGTCATAAAAACATTACCACAGAGTAGGCCCTTTCAAACAACACAAATGTATTTTGTTACTGTTCTGTAGGTTAGAAGTCCAAACAGTTCCCACTGGGTTAAAATCAAGATGTCAGCTGGGCTGTGTTCTTTCTGGGGTTCTAAGGAAGACTTGCTTTCCTTACCTTTCTGAGTTTCTCCAGGATACTCACACCCTTGGCTGGTGGTCCCTTTCTTCACCTTCAAAGCCAGGAGTGGCCTGTTGACTCCTCACATTGCCTCACTCGGATCTTTTTTTTTTTTTGGCTGTGCCACACATCTTGCATGATCTTAGTTCCCCGACTAGGTATTGAACCTGGGGCCATGTCAGTGAAAGTGCCGAGTCCTAACGCCTGGACTGCCAAGGGAACTCCCTTGGATCTTCTGTGGCCGCATCTCCCTCTGAATCTCTTCTGCTTCCCTCTTCCACTATCAAGGATTCTTGTGATTAAGTGGGCTCACCTCTATAATCCAGGAAAATCTCCCCAATTTAAAGTCAGCTGATTAGCAACCTTAATTCCATCTACAGCTGTGATTCCCCTTTGCTATGTAAGCTAACGTATTTACAGATTCTACATATAAAGATGTAGATATTTCAGGGGATGGGGAATAGAGGAGCATTAATCTGCCTGTCACAGAAATGTGAGTTGGTTTTTTAACGGGTTTGATCTTGTGTTTTTCATTTGTATCCCTCTCTGACTCCCCACACCTTACTGTCATGTACACAAGGTTAGTGCCCACCAGGGAGCTGGGCACCCCTCCCTCCACAGGGCATCAATTGCTCCTTGAGGGTGCTGTCCCTGCCCACTGACTTCTCTCTCCTCTAACATTTTCTTCATTATATGTCTTCTTGCAAAATTTCAAGGATTATAAAATCCTCAAAACAAGAAAGAAAACGAGACCTGCGATGGCTTGCTTCATCTTGAGATGAGATGTGGGAATGTGTGGGAGGCCCGCTACTCCAAACCACCACTTAGATTCCATAAGGCTGCTGACCAAGACAGACCACACCCCTCTTTCTACCTTTGATCCATTTCCTGAGTTGAGGGTCTGTGTACTGAGCTGCTACCAGTGCTGAACAGTATACAGAGTTTGTAAACAATTTTTTTGCAAGAAATAAATAAAATAAGAAAATACGTTTGTATATGTTGTATTTGCAAAAAGAAACATGGGACAAAATTTAAAAATTAATAAAAGTAACTATTTGAGGGCAATGAATAAAGAATGAGGATTGAGAAAGAGTTGAGACTGAGGTTTTAGAATGCATAACTTTTTATAAATGTGTACATTGTTTTGAATTATGTGAGTATATCATTAAGAAAGTTAAATTTAAAAGTTTAAATAAAGTAGACAAATTCATAGAAACATAATTTACAGGGATGACTCAAGAATATATAAGATTTGAATGGTCAATAACTATTAAAAATATTGGAACAGTGTTTGAAAAATCTTGTTAAAAAGAATACAAAAACTCAAGATGGTTTACAGAAGAGTTCTACCAAATGTTTCAGGAACAGATAATTTCAATGACTTACACATTTCCACAGAATGGAAAACATAGAGAATACACCATAATTCATTCTAAGACTTAAGCTTAGCCTTTATATCAAATCCAGAAAGTCCATAAAAGATATATTAGAAACCAATTTTAATTATAAGCATAAATGTAAAATTGTGCAACAAAGTATTAAAAACATAACAGACAAAATATACAAAGAATACAAAATGAAATATGACCAAGTTGTATATGTTCTACGAATGCAAAGATTATTTAACATCAGAAGGTTCATCATATAATTCATCAAATTTTTCATTTTATAAATATATGTGAAAAAGTATTTGGTCAAATTAAAAATGTATTATGATAAAAATTCTTTGCAAGCTACAAAGGGAAGGAAATTTTCTTAATTTGCAAAGAATATCTAAAAACATACCAAAACATTCTGTGAAATTTTAGAGGCATTCCCTTTAATAAGAATCATATCCACTATCACCAGTACTATTCCAAATTTTATTGGAGATACCAGTCAGTGCATTAAGATAAAAAATAAATAAGTGGTATGAATCTTGAAAAGGAAGACATATAATTGTCACCATTGGACTGTTTAAAAAATAATCTATAGGGACTTCCCTGGAGGTCCAGTGGTTAAATTCCAAGCTCTCAATGCTGAGGGCATGGGTTCGATCCCTGGTCTGTGAACTAAGATCTCACATGCTGCATGACATGGCCAAAAAGAAAAAAATCTATAGACAAATTATTAATATTAATAAGAGTTTTATTATTTGGTTTAATACAAGATTAACTTTCAGAAATCAATTATATTTCTGTATGGCAGACACATAGTGTTAGAAATTTATTTTTTAAAGTTGGCATAGATAGTAGCAAAACAATAAGAACAGAAAGATGCTTAGAAAAAAATTAACAAAACATGTTCCAAATTTGTAAGGAGCAAATTTTTTTTAAAACATTCTTATTGGAGAATAATTGCTTTACAATGGTATGTTGGTTTCTGCTTTATAACAAACTGAATCAGCTATACATATATCCCCATATCTCCTCCCTATTGCATCTCCCTCCCACCCTCCCTAACCCATCCCTCTAGGTGGTCACAAAGCACCGAGCTGATATCGCTGTGCTATACGGCTGCTTCCCACTAGCTATCTATTTTACATTTGGTAGTATATATAAGTTCATGCCACTCTCTCACTTTGTCCCAACTTACCCTTCCCCCTCCCTGTGTCCTCAAGTCTATTCTCTACATCTGAGTCTTTATTCCTGTCCTGCCCCTAGGTTCTTCATAACCTTTTTTTTTTTAGATTCCATATATATGCGTTAGCATATGGTATTTGTTTTTCTCTTTCTGACATACTTCACTCTGTATGACAGACACTAGGTCCATCCACATCACTACAAATAATTTCATTTCTTTTTATGGCTGAGAAATATTCCATTGTATATATGTGCTACATCTTCTTTATCCATTCATCTGTTGATGGACACTTAGGTTGCTTCCATATCCTGGCTATTGTAAATAGAGCTGCAATGAACTTTGTGGTACATGACTCTTTTTGAATTATGGTTTTCTCAGGGTGTATGCCCAGGAGTGGGATTGCTGGGTCGTATGGTAATTCTAGTTTTAGTTATTTAAGGAAGCTCCATACTGTTCTCCATAGTGGCTGTATCAATTTACATTCCCACCAACAGTGCAAGAGGGTTCCCTTTTCTCCACATCCTCTCCAGAATTTATTGTTTGTAGATTTTTGATGATGGCCATTCTGACTGGTGTGAGGTGATACCTCATTGTACTTTTGATTTGCATTTCTCTAATGATTAGTGATGTTGAGCATTCTTTCATGTGTTTGTTGGCTATCTGTATATCTTCTTTGGAGAAATTTCTATTTAGGTCTTCTGCCCATTTTTGGATTGGGTTGTTTGTTTTTTTTAATATTGAGCTGCATGAACTGCTTGTAAATTTGGAGATTAATCCTTTGTCAGTTGCTTTGTTTGCAAATACTTTCTCCATTCTGAGTGTTGTCTTTTCATCTTGTTTATGTTTTCCTTTGCTGTGCAAAAGCTTTGAAGTTTCATTAGGTCTCATTTGTTTATTTTTGTTTTTATTTCCATTTCTCTAGGAGGTGGGTAAAAAAGGATCTTGCTGTGATTTGTGTCATAGTGTTCTGCCTATGTTTTCCTCTAAGAATTTGATAGTGTCTGGCCTTACATTTAGGTTTTTAATCCATTTTGAGTTTATTTCTGTGTATGGTGTTAGGGAGTGTTCTAATTTCTTTCTTTTACATGTAGCTGTCCAGTTTTCCCAGCCCCACTTATTGAAGAGGCTGTCTTTTCTCCATTGTATATTCTAGCCTCCTTTATCAAAAATAAGGTGACCATATGTACATGGGTTTATCTCTGGGCTTTCTATCCTGTTCCATTGATCTATTTTTCTGTTTTTGTGCCAGTACCATACTGTCTTGATTACTGTAGCTTTGTAGTATAGTCTGAAGTCAGGGAGCCTGATTCCTCCACTCTGTTTGTCTTTCTCAAGATTGCTTTGGCTATTCGGGGTCTTTTGTGTTTCCATACAAATTGTGAAAATTTTTGTTCTAGTTCTGTGAAAAATGCCAGTGGTAGTTTGATAGGGATTGCATTGAATCTGTAGATTACTTTGGGTAGTAGAGTCATTTTCACAATGTTGATTCTTCTAATCCAAGAACATGGTATATCTCTCCATCTGTTTGTACCATATTTAATTTCTTTCATCAGTGTCTTATAGTTTTCTGCATACACGTGTTTTGTCTCCTTAGGCAGGTTTATTCCTAGGTATTTTATTCTTTCTGTTGCAATGATAAATGGTAGTGTTTGCTTAATTTCTCTTTCAGATTTTTCATCATTAGTGTATAGGAATGCAAGAAATTTCTATGCATTAATTTTGTATCCTGCTACTTTACCAAATTCATTGATGAGCTCTAGTAGTTTTCTGGTAGCATCTTTAGGATTCTCTATTTATAGTTACATGTCATGTGCAAACAGTGAGAGCTTTACTTCTTCTTTTCTGATTTGGATTCTTTTATTTCTTTTTCTTCTCTGATTGCTAAGGATTCCAAAACTATGTTGAATAATAGTGGTGAAAGTGGGCAACCTTGTCTTGTTCCTGATCTTAGTGGGAAAGGTTTCAGTTTTTCACCATTGAGAATGAAGTTGGCTGTGGGATTGTCATATATGGCCTTTATTATGTTGGGGTAGGTTCCCTCTATGCCTACTTTCTGGTGAGTTTTTATCATAAATCGGTGTTGAATTTTGTTGAAAGATTTTTCTGCATCTATTGAGATGATCATATGGTTGTTATCCTTCAATTTGTTAATATGGTATATCACATTGATTGATTTGTGTATATTGAAGAATCCTTGCATTCCTGGGATAAACCCCAATTGTTCATGGTGTATGATCCTTTTAATGTGCTGTTGGATTCTGTTTGCTAGTGTTTTGTAGAGGATTTTTGCATCTATATTCATCAGTGATATTGGCCTGTAGTTTTCTTTCTTTGTGACATCTTTGTCTGGTTTTGGTATGAGGGTGATGGTGGCCTCATAGAATGAATTTGGGAGTGTTCCTCCCTCTGCTATATTTCGGAAGAGTTTGAGAAGGATGGGTGTTAGTTCTTTAAATGTTTGATAGAATTCGCCTGTGAAGCCTTCTTGTCCTGGGCTTTTGGTTGTTGGAATATTTTTATCACAGTCTCAATTTCAGTGCTTGTGATTGGTCTGTTCATATTTTCTGTTTCTTCTTGGTTCAGTCTAGGAAGGTTGTACTTTTCTAAGAATTTGTCCATTTCTTCCATTTTGTCCATTTTATTGGCATATAGTTGCTTGTATCCTTTGTATTTGCTCATTGCTCATGATCCTTTGTATTTCTGCAGTGTCAGTTGTTACTTCTACTTTCTCATTTCTAATTCCATTGATTTGAGTCTTCTCCCTTTTTTTCTTGATGAGTCTGGCTAAAGGTTTATCAATTTTGTTTATCTTCTCAAAGAACCAGCTTGAAGTTTTATTGATCTTTTTATTGTTTCCTTCATTTCTTTTTCATTTATTTCTGATCTGACCTTTATGATTTCTTTCCTTCTGCTAACTTTGGGTTTTTTTTTTTTGTTCTTCATTCTCTAATTGCTTTAGGTGTAAGGTTAGGTTGTTTATTTGAGGTGTTTCTTGTTTCTTGAGGTAGGATTGTATTGCTATAAACTTCCCTCTTAAAACTTTTTTTTGCTGCATCCCATAAATTTTGGATTATCATGTTTTCATTGTCATTTGTTTCTAGGTAATTTTTTGATTTCCTCCTTGATTTCTTCAGTGATCGCTTGGTTATTAAGTAGTGTATTGTTTAGCCTCCATGTATTTGTATTTCTTACAGATTTTTTCTTGTAATTGATATCTAGACTCATAGCGTTGTGGTCAGAAAAGATACTTGATATGATTTCAATTTTCTTAACTTTACCAAGGCTTTATTTGTGACCCAAGATATGATCTATCCTGGAGAATGTTCCGTGAGCACTTGAGAAGAAAGTGTATTCTGTTGTTTTTGGATGGAATGTCCTATAAATATCAATTAAGTCCATCTTGTTTAATGTATCATTTAAAGCTTGTGTTTCCTTATTTATTTTGATTTTGGATGATCTGTCCCTTGGTGAAAGTGGGGTGTTAAAGTCCCCCACTATTATTGTGTTACTGTTGATTTCCCCTTTTATTGCTCTTAGCTTTTGCCTTATGTATTGAGGTGCTCCTATATTGGGTGCATAAATATTTACAATTGTTATATCTTCTTCTTGGATTGATCCCTTGATCATTATGTAGTGTCCTTCTTTGTCTCTTGTAATAGTCTTTATTTTAAAGTCTATTTTGTCTGATATGAGAATTGTTACTCCAGCTTTCTTTTGATTTCCATTTGCGTAGAATATCTTTTTCCATCCCCTTGCTTTCAGTCTGTATGTGTCCCTAGGTCTGAAGTTGTTCTCTTGCAGATAGCATATATATGGATCTTATTTTTGTATCCATTCAGCCAGTCTATGTCTTTTGGTTGGACCATTAAATCCATTTACATTTAAGGTAGTTATCGATATGTATGTTCATATTGCCATTTTCTTAATTGTTTTGGGTTTGTTATTGTAGGTCTTTTCCTTCTCTTGTGTTTCCTACCTAGAGAAGTTCCTTTAGCATTTGTTGTAAAGCTGGTTTGGTGATGCTGAATTCTCTTAGCTTTTGCTTGTCTGTAAAGGTTTTAATTTCTCTGTCCAATCTGAATGAGATCCTTGCAGGGTAGAGTAATCTTGGTTGTAGGTTTTTCCCTTTCATCACTTTAAATATGTCCTGCCACTCCCTTCTGGCTTGCAGAGTTTCTGCTGAAAGAGCAGCTGTTAACCTTATGGGATTCCCTTGTATGTTATTTGTTGTTTTTTCCTTGCTTCTTTTAATATTTTTTCTTTGTATTTAGTTTTTGATAGTTTGATTAATATGTGTTTTGGCATGTTTCTTCCTGGATTTATCCTGTATGGGACTCTCTGCACTTCCTGGACTTGATTAACTATCTCCTTTCCCATATTAGGGAAGTTTTCATCTATAATCTCTTCAAATATTTTCTCAGTCCCTTTCTTTTTCTCTTCTTCTTCTGGGACCCCTATAATTCGAATGTTGGTGCATTTAATGTTGTCCCAGAAGTCTCTGAGGCTGTCCTCAATTCTTTTCATTCTTTTTTATTTTTTTCTGGTGTGTGGTGGTTATTTCCACTATTTTATCTTCCAGGTCACTTATCCATTTTTCTGCCTCAGTTATTTTGCTATTGATTCCTTCCAGAGAATTTTAAATTTCATTTATTGTGTTGTTCATCATTGCTTGTTTGCTCTTTAGTTCTTCTAGGTCCTTGTTAAACATTTCTTGTACTTTCTCCATTCTATTTCCATGATTTTTGATAATCTTTACTCTCATTACTCTGATTTCTTTTTCAGGTAGACTGCCTATTTCCTCTTCATTTGTTTAGTCTGCTGGGTTTTTTCCTTGCTCCTTCATCTGCTGTGTGTTTCTCTCTCTTCTCATTTTCTTTAACTTACTGTGTTTGGGGTCTCCTTTTCACAAGCTGCACGTTCGTAGTTCCTGTTGTTTTTGGTGTCTGCCCCCAGTGGGTAAGGTTGATTCAGTGAGTTGTGTAGGCTTCCTTGTGGAGGGGACTAGTGCCTGTGTTCTGGAGGATGAGGCTGGATCTTGTCTTTCTGGTGGGCAGGACTGCATCTGGTGGTTTGTTTTGGGGTGTCTGTGACCTTTTTATGATTTTAGGCAGCCTCTCTGCTAATGGGTGGTGTTGCCTTCCTGTCTTGCTTGTTGTTTGGCATAGGGTGTCCAGCACTGTAGCTTGCTGGTCATTGAGTGGAGCTGGGTCTTAGCATTGAGATGGAGATCTCTGGCAGAGCTTTTGCCTTTTGATAGTATGTGGAACTGGGAGGTCTCTGGTGGGCCAATGTCCCGAACTTGGTTCTCCCACCTCAGAGGCACAGGCCTGATACCCGGCCGGAACACCAAGACACTGTCAGCCACACAGCCCAGAAGAAAAGGGAGAAAAAAAGAAAAAAGGAAAGAAACAAAAAAATAAAATAAAGTTATTAAAATAAAAAATAAATATAATTATTAAAAATAAAAAATTAAAAAGTAATAAAAAAAGAAAAAATAAAAAAAAGAAGGAAGAGAGCAACCAAATCCAGAAACAAATCCATCAATAATAACAAGCACTAAAAACTATACTAAAAAATAAAAGAAATAAAAAATTAAAAACAGACAAACAGAACCCTAGGACAAATCATAAAAGCAAATCCATACAGACAAAATCACACAAAGAGGCGTACACATACACACTCACTAAAAGCAAAAAAAGTATGTATATTTTTGATCCCAAAGTCCACTGCTTCAATTTTGGGATAATTCATTGTCTAGTCAGGTATTCCACAGATGCCAGATACATCAAGTTGATTGTGGAGATTTAATCCGCTGCTCCTGAGGCTGCTGGGAGAGATTTCCCTTTCTCTTCTTTTTTTGCACAGCTCCTGGGGTTCAGCTTTGGATTTGGCCCCGCCTCTGTGTGTAGGTCGCCTGAGGGCATCTCTCCCCACTCCAGACAGTAAGGGGTTAAAGTAGCAGCAGATTAGGGGTCTCTGGCTCACTCCGGCCAGGGGTAGGGAAGAGTATGGAATGCGGCGTGAGCCTGCGGCGGCAGAGGCCGGAACGATGTTGCAACAGCCTGAGGCGCGCTGTGTGTTCTCCCGGGGAAGTTGTCCCTGGATCAAGGGACCCTGGCAGTGGTGGGCTGCACAGGCTCCTGGGAAGGGAGGTGTGGACAGTGACCTGCGCTTGCACACAGGTTTCTTGGTGGCAGCAGCAGCAGCCTTAGCATTTCATGTCCGTCTCTGGGGTCCACGCTGATAGCCATGGCTCGTGCCCGTCTCTGGAGCTCGTTTAGGCAGTGCTCTGAATCCCCTCTCCTCATGCACCCCAAAACAATTGTCTCTTGCCTCTTAGGCAGGTCCAGACTTTTCCCCAGACTCCCTCCCAGCTAGCTGTGATGCACTAGCTCTCTTCAGGCTGTGTTCACACAGCCAACCCCAGTCCTCTCCCTGGGATTTGACCTCTGAAGCTGGAGCATCAGCTTCCAGACCCCACTCATCCCGACTGGCAGGTGAGCAGACAAGCCTCTTGGGCTGGTGAGTGTTGGATGGCACCCATCCTCTGTGCAGAACTCTCTCCGCTTTGCCCTCTGCACCCCTGTTGCTGCGCTCTCCTCCGTGGCTCTGAATCTTCCCCGCCAGCCTACGCCCCATCTCTACCAGTAAAGGGGCTTCCTAGGGTGTGGAAACTTTTCCTGCTTCACAGCTCTCTCCCAGAGGTGCAGGTCCCATCCCTATTCTTTTGTCTTTGTTTTTTTTTTTGCCCTACCCAGGTATGTGGGAAGTTTCTTGCCTTTTGGGAAGTCTGAGGTCTTCTGCCAGTGTTCAGTAGGTGTTCTGGGGGAGTTGTTCCACATGTGGATGTATTTCTGATGTATTTGTGGGGAAGAAGGCAAACTCCACATCACCCCTCTGCCATCTTGAAGCTGCCTCGAGGAGCAAATTATATTAGTTAATTTAAGATTAAAGAAGGTTTAAGTAAGTGGAGTTGTTTACTATATAATAAGAAGATGCATTAATGTAAAGATTTAATTTTTCTCAGGATAATCTACAGATAAAATATACCTCCAATAAAAGACCTCAAAGAGTTTTTCAAGTCACTTGACAGGCTGATCCTAAAATTAGTATGAAAAAAATCAAAGAACTGAAAATAGCCAGAGTATTCCTCAAGTTAAAAAAGACAGTTGTTTTTCTAGATTATCCAAGTTTATATAGATGTACAGATTAAGATAATGCAGGCTTGGTACAGGTAGAGACAAACTGACCCATGGAATAAATAGGCCATATAAATAGATACATACATCCTTATTACATTTGCTGTATCTCAGGTGTGGCACTACAGGCAACTGCGGATAGAATGAACTGTTCAGTAGATGGAGCAGGCACAGTTGTCCTACGAGGGGAATGAAGTCATATCCCACATTGTATCACATATAAATATCATTTTCTGATCCAAGTCTGATTGTGAACTTTAAAGAGAATAGAGGAAATGTGACAGAAAGAATTCTGCATTGGCTGACAAGATTCCTTCCCTCCTCCCTGGCATAATCCTGTCTCCTTGACTATGGGTGGGACCTGTGTGTATGATTTTACTCTTGTGATTAGGTTACCTGATATGGCAAAGGTGAGAGATTTTTGTAGGCTTAATTAAATTTCCTAATGAGTTGACTTGTGTTAATCAAAAAGAAGATTATCCTGTGTAGGCCTCACCTAATCAGGTGAGCTGTTTAAAAGAAGGCCCAAATATTTCCTGAAGGGAGAGATTCAAAACATAGAGACCCTCTTTCTGCTGGTCTTTAAGAGGCAGACAGCCATGTGTGAACTGTCTATGTAGAGGGGCAGCCTCTGGACCCAGCAGCCTCAGTCCTACAGCTGAAGGGAAATGGGTTCTGTTGACAACCTAAATGAGCCTGGAAGGGAACTCCAAGGTGCAAGTGAGAACCCAGCGGGGCTCACCCTTACATTTCAGCTTTGTGAAACTGAGCAGAGGACACAACTAAGCTGTGCCAAGATTCCTGCCCTGCAAATGGAAAAAATAATATGTGTTGCTTTAAGTCAATTAATTTGTGTTAATTTCTTATGCAATAATAGAAAATTAATGCAGGAAACTATTATTAAGAATCTTAGGAAGAGAGAGGCTTGTTAAATGGGACATGGAAATTATTACTGTTACATAAAATAATGATTAAGTTGATACTACATTAAGATGTCATGTTTCACTCATGGGAAGATAGAGCAGATGTACTTTCCCCTATTTCTCCTGCTTAGTACAACTAAAACTCTTGGACATCTTATATAAAAGAAACATAAGAAACTTTAAGAGGTGGAGAGAGAAAGGCAGACTGCAGGTGACATGGGGACCCAAGAAATGTCACAATGTTGAGTTTCCTAGATTTTCTTTTCATCTTGTGTATTTGAGACTTGAAGCTGAAGAGCAGGCAGCCCAGAAATGCATACATGTACAGACATAAAAAGCTCCAACAAAAGTTTGCTTTCCCTAGTTAAAGGACCAGGAAAAAGACAGCCAAATAAGAGAAAACATTTTGTCAGTAATATCTCTAACTCCAGCTAAACATCACTTGAGGGGTGGGGAACTATGGTCCCGTCTCTATCCACATCAAAAAAGCCAAGTGGTGCACCTAGACGTCCACCCTCCCAGGCTGTAATGTCACCCTCCTGCCAGTTCCCTCTGAGTTGGTGTCAGAGAAGTCTGTGTGGGGACCTGAGACGTTTATCCACTCTCTACACACATACACTCCTTTGAAACAAAGGAAAAAAGATTTAAATAAGGGAGAGACATATCATCTTCATGGTTTATAAGACTCAACATCATAAAGATGTCAATTTTCCCTAAATAGATATGTAAGTTTAATCCAATTCCTATCAAAATCACGACAAATTTTTTGGTAGACATAGATAAGATTATTCTAAAATTTATATGAAAACCCAAAATAATTAGAATTGCTAACCAATTTTGAAAAAGAATAAAATAGGAGGAATCTGTCTACTTAATTTCAAGAATATTGTCACAGCATTCAGACTGTGTCATACTGGTAGAGAGAGAGAGACACAGGGTAATTGAACAGAATAGAGAACCCCGAAATAACTGTACACAAATATTCCCAACTGACTTTTGATAAAGGTGCAAAAGAAATTAAGTGGAGAAAGGATAGATTTTTTTTTTTGTGTGTTACTTGGGCCTCTCAGTGTTGTGGCCTCTCCCGTTGCAGAGCACAGGCTCCGGACGTGCAGGCTCAGTGGCCATGGCTCATGGGCCTAGCCACTCCGCAGCATGTGGGATCTTCCTGGACCGGGGCATGAACCCATGTCCCCTGCATCGGCAGGCGGAATCTCAACCACTGTGCCACCAGGGAAGCCCTAGATTTTTTTTTCAACAAATGATACTAGAGGAAGTGGACATCCATAGGCAATAAAAATAAACCTCCAGAGGGAAAGACAAGATGGTAGAGTAGGAAGATCCCAGGCTCACTGAGTACACATAAAGAAACTATCTCTGAGAATGACCTGAAGAGTGAGAACTTCAACAAAGAGATAGAAAATACCATACATAAAAAAGAGCCAATCAGATCTGAAGAATACAATAACGAAAAATACACTAGAGGGAATAAACAGCAGATTAGATAATGCAGAAGAAATGATCAGCAATCTGCAAGACAGGCTATTGGAAATCACCCAATCAGAGCAGCAAAGAGAAAACAGAAACAAAAATATGAGCATAGTTTAAGGGAACTCTGGGACAACATCATGTATACTAATATTTGAAAAATAGGTGTACCAGAAGGAGAAGAGAGAAGTACAAAAAAACCTATTTGAAAAAATAATGGAGATTTGTTCAAGATGGCAGAGAAGAAGGATGAGAGCACTGGAATCACAACTAACTGCTGAACAATCATTGACAAGAAGACACTGGAACTCACCAAAAAAGATACCCAACATCCAAAGACAAAGGAGAAGATACAGTGAGATGGTAGGAGGGGTGCAATCACGATAAAATCAAAACCCATAACCTCTGGGTGGGTGACTCACAAACTGGAGAACAATTATATACTACTGGAGTGAAGGTACAGAGTCCCATGTCAGGCTTCCCAACCTGGGGGTCCAGCAACCGGAGGAGGAATCCCCAGAGAATCAGACTTTGAAGACCAGAAGGATTTGACTGGGAGACTTCGACAGGACTGGGGGAGAAAGAGACGCCACTCTTGAAGGGCACACACAAAGTATTGTACATTCCAGGACCCAGGGGGAAGGAGCAGTGACCCCAAAGAAGACTGAACCAGACCTATTTGCTAGTGTTGGAAGGTTTCCTGCAGAGGTGGGGGTGGCTGTGGCTCACCATGGGGACATGGACACAGGCAGCAGAAGTTCTAGGAAGTACTCATTGGCGTGAGCCCTCCCAGAGTCCACCATAGCCCCACCAAAGAGCCAGTAGGCTCCAGTGCTGGTTCACCTCAGGCCAAACAACCAACAACTCAGCCCCACCCATCAGCAGAGAAGCAGATTAAAGTTTTACTGAGCTCTGCCCACCAGAGTAACATCCAGATCTACCCACCACCAGTCCCCCCCATCAGGAAGCTTGCCCAAGCCACTTAGATAGCCTCATCCACCAGAGGGCAGACAGCAGAAGCAAGAACTACAATTCTGCAGCCTGTGGAATGAAAAACACATCCACAGAAAGATAGACAAAATAAAAAGGCAGAAGACTATGTCCCAGAGGAAGGAAAAAAATAAAACCCCAGAAAAACAACTAAATGAAGTGGAGATAGGCAACCTTCCAGAAAAAAGAATTCAGAATAATGATAGTGAAGATTATCCAGGACCTCAGAAAAAGAATGGAGGGAAGCATCAAGAAGATGAAAGAAATGTTTAACAAAGACCTAAAAGAATTAAAGAAAAAACAAACAAAAATAACTGAAATGAAAATTACACTAGAAGGAATCAATAGCAGAATAACTGTGGCAGAAGAACGGATAAATGACCTGGAAGACAGAATGGTAGAATTCACTGCCACAGAACAGAATAAAGAAAAAAGAAAGAAAAAAAATGAGGATAGCCTAAGAGAGCTCTGGGACAACATTAAACTCACCAACATTCACATTATAGCAGTCCCAGAAGGAGAAGAGAGAGAGAAAGGACCTGAGAAAATATTTGAAGAGATTATAGTCAAAAACTTCCCTAATACGGGAAATGAAATAGCCACCCAAGTCCAGGAAGTTCAGAGAGTCCCAGGCAGGACAAACCCAAGGAGAAACACGCTGAGATACATAGTAATCAAATTGACAAAAATTAAAGACAAAGAAAAATTATTAAAAGCAACAAGGGAAAAATGACAAATAACATACAAGGGAACTCCCATAAGGTTAACAGCTGATTTTTCAGCAGAAACTCTGCAAGCCAGAAGGGAGTGGCATGATATATTTAAAATGATGAAAGAGAAGAACCTACAACCAAGATTACTCTACCCAGCAAGGATCTCATTCAGATTCAACAGAGAAATCAAAAGCTTTACAGACAAGCAAAAGCTAAGAGAATTCAACACCACGAAACCAGCTCTACAACAAATACTAAAGGAATTTCTCTAGGCAGGAAACACAAGAGAAGAAAAGGACCTACAGTAACAAACCCAAAACAATTAAGAAAATGGTAATAGGAACATACATATCAAAATTACCTTAAATTGAATAGATTAAATGCTCCAACAAAAAGACACAGGCTTGTTGAATGTATACAAAAATAAGACCCATATATATTCTGTCTACAAGAGACCCACTTCAGACCTAGGGACACATACAGACTGAAAGTGAGGGGATGGAAAAAGATATTCCATGCAAATGGAAATCAAAAGAAAGCTGAAGTAGCAATACTCATATCAGAAAAAATAGACTTTAAAATAAAGAATGTTATGACACACAAGGAAGGACACTACATAATGATCAAGGGATCAATCCAAGAAGAAGATATAACAATTGTAAATATATATGCACCCAACATAGGAGCACATCGATATCTAAGGCAAATGCTAACAGCTATAAAAGAGGAAATTGACAGTAACACAATAGTAGTGGGGGTCTTTAGCACCTCACTTACACCAATAGACAGATCATCCAGACAGAAAATTAATAAGGAAACACAAGCTTT
The DNA here is from genome assembly GCF_951394435.1 of Stenella coeruleoalba. NCBI lineage: Eukaryota > Metazoa > Chordata > Mammalia > Artiodactyla > Delphinidae > Stenella > Stenella coeruleoalba. The sequence goes on along the minus strand of NC_137155.1, from coordinate 5,833,027 downwards.
AAAAGACATAATAGACCTGATAGATTTAATTGGTAGTTATAGGGCATTCCATCCAAATACAACAGGTTACACTTTCTTCTCAAACGCACACAGAACATTCTCCAGGATAGATCACATCTTGGGTCACAAATCAAGCCTCAGTAAATTTAAGAAAACTGAAATAATTTCAAGCACTGTTTTTGACTACAATGCTATGAGATTAGAAATAAAGTACAGGGAAAAACTGTAAAAAGCAAAAACACATGGAGGCTAAACAATATGTTACTAAATAAACAAGACATCACTGAAGAAATCAAAGAGGAAATAAAAATACCTAGAGACAAATGACAATGAAAACATGATGATCCAAAACGTATGGGATGCAGCAAAAGCAGTTCTAAGAGGGAAGTTTATAGAAGTACAATATAACTCAGGAAAGAAGAAAAATCTCAAATAAACAACCTAAACTTACACCTAAAGCAACTAGAGAAAGAGTAACAAACAAAACCCAAAGTTAGTAGAAGGAAGAAATCATAAAGGTCAGAGTAGAAATAAATGAAATAGAAATGAAAACAATAGCAAGATCAATAATACTAAAAGCTGCTTCTCTGAGAAGATAAACAAAATTGATGAACCTTTAGCCAGACTCATCAAGAAAAAAAGGGAGAGGACTCAAATCAATACAATTAGAAATGAAAATGGTGAAGATACAATGGACACCACAGAAATACAAAGGATCATAAGAGACTACTACAAGAAACTCTATGCCAATAAAATGGACAACTTGGAAGAAATGGACAAATTCTTAGAAAAGTACAAACTTCCAAGACTGAACCAGGTAGTGATAGAAAATATGAACAAACGAATCACAAGTACTTGAATTGAAACTGTGATTAAAAATTTCCAAACAAACAAAAGTCCAGGACCAGATGTTTTCACAGGCAAATTCTATCAAAAATTTAGAAAAGAGCTAATACTTATTCTTCTCAAACTCTTCCAAACAATTGCAGAGGGTGGAACACTCCCAAACTCATTCTACAAGGCCACCATCACCCTGATACCAAAACCAAAGATATCACCAAAGAAGAAAATTAAAGCCAATATCACTGATGAGCAAGATGCAAAAATCCTCAACAAGATACTAGCAAACCGAATCCAACAACACGTTAAAAGTGATCAAGAAGGGTTTATCCCAGGGATGCAAGGATTCTTCAGTATATGCAAATCAATCATTGTGATACACCATATTAACAAATTGAAGAATAAAAAACATATGATCATCTCAATAGATGCAGAAAAACCTTTTAACAAAATTCAACACCCATTTATGATAAAAAAACTTTCCAAAAACTGGGCATAGAGGGAACCTAACTCAATATAATAAAGGCCATATGTGACAAACCCACAGCAAACATTATTCTCAATGGTGAAAAACTGAAAGAATTTCCTCTAAGATCAGGAATAAGACAAGGAAGCCCAATCTTGCCAATTTTATTCAAAATAATTTGGAAGTCCTAGCCATGGCAATCAGAGAAGAAAAGGAAATGAAAGGAATCCAAATTGGAAAAGAAGAAGTAAAACTGTCACTGTTTGCAGATGACATGATACTATACATAGAAAATCCTAAAGATGCCACCAGAAAACTGCTAGAGCTATGAATTTGGTAAAGTTGCAGGATGCAAAATTAATGCACAGAAATCTCTCACATTCCTATACGTTAACAACAAAAGATCAGAAAGGGAAATTAAGGAAACAATCCCATTTACTATTGCAACAAAAAGAATAAAATACTTAGGAATAAGCCTACCAAAGCAGGCAAAAGACCTGTATTCAGAAAACTATAAAACACTGATGAAATAAATCAAAAATGACACAAACAGATGGAGAAATATATCACGTTCTTGGATTGGAAGAATCAATGTTGTGAAAATGACTATATTACCCAAAGCAATCTACAGATTCAATGCAATCCCTATCAAATTACCAGTGGCATTATTCACAGAATTAGAACAAAAAATTGTACAATGTTTATGGCAACACAAAAGACCCCAAATAGTGAAAGCAACCTCAAAAAAGAGAAACAGAGCTGGAGGAATCAGGCTCCCTGACTTCAGACTACCCTACAAAGCTACAGTAATCAAGACAGTATGGTACTGTCACAAAAACCGAAATATGGAACAGGTAGAATGTCCAGAGATAAACCCATGCACCTAATGGTCACCTAGTCTATGACAAAGGAGGCAAAAATATATAATGGAGAAAAGACAGCCTCTTCAATAAGTGGTGCTGGGAAAACTGGATAGCTACATGTAAAAGATTGAAAGTAGAACACTCCCTAACACCATATACAAAAATAAACTCAAAATGGATTAAAGACCTAAATGTAAGGCCAGACACTATCAAACTCTTAGAGGAAAACATAGGCAGAACACTCTATGACATGAATCACAGCAAGATCCTTTTTTACCCACCTCCTAGAGAAATGGAAATAAAAACAAAAATAAAGAAATGGGACCTAATTAAAAGCTTTTACACAACAAAGGAAACCGTACACAAGATGAAAAGACAACACTCAGAATGGGAGAGAATATTTGTGAATGAAGCAACTGACAAATGATTAATCTCCAAAATATACAAGCAGCTCAGACAGCTCAATATCAAAAAAACAAGAAACCCAATCAAAGAAGGGGTGGAAGACCTAAATAGACATTTCTTCAAAGAAGACATACAGATGGGCAACAAACACATAAAAAGATGCTCAATATCACTAATTATTAGAGAAATGCAAATCAAAACTATAATGAGGTATCACCTCCCACCAGTCAGAATGGCCATCATCAAAAAATCTACAAATAATAAATGCTGGAGAGGGTGTGGAGAAAAGGGAACCCTCACGCACTGCTGGTGGGAAGGTAAATTGATACAGCCACTATGGAGAACAGTCTGGAGGGTCCTTAGAAAACTAAAAATAGAACTACCATATGACCCAGCAATCCCACTACTGGGCATATACCCTGAGAAAACCATAATTTAAAAAGACACATGCACCCCATTGCTTATTGCAGCACTATCTACAAGAGCCAGGTCATGGAAGCAACCTAAGTGTCCATCATGTATACAATGGAATATTACTCAGCCATTAAAAAGAATGAAATTTGGTCATTTGTAGAGACATGGATGGACCTAGAGAGTGTCATACGGAGTGAAGTAATTCAGAAAGAGAAAAACAAATATCGGATATTAATGCATATATGCGGAATCTAGAAAAATTGTGTGGATGATCTTATTTGCAACACAGAAATAGACACACAGATGTAGAGAAAAAATGTATGGATACCAAGGGCAAAAGGGGGAGTGGGAAGAACTGGGAGATTGGGATTGACAGGTATACACTATTGATACTATGTACAAAATAGACAACTAATGAGAGCATAGTGTATAGCACAGTGAACTCTATTTAGTCCACTGTGGTGACCTAAATGGAACGAAATCCAGAAAAGAGGGGATATGTGTGTATGTATAGCTGATTCATTTTGCTGTACAGTAGAAACTAACACAACACTGTAAAGCAACTATACTCCAATAAAAATTAATTAAAAAAGACATTTCCTATTGCTGCTTTTTTTTCCTGATTATTTGGCATACTTTCGTTTCTTTGCATGTCTCATAATGTTTGGTTGAATTGTGTTAGATAATATATTGTCACAACCCATATACACACATTGTTCCCCCTGAGAGTTATTGCTTTTTGTTTGATAACTGGCCTGTACTAAATTATACAGACTGTTTCTCCCATCCACATGTGCATCCTCATGTCTCTGCTTACTTTATTTCCCTTGATTATATTTTTATGATTGCTTTCCCAGGGTGTGCCCCTGTGTTTACAGAGCTTAATTTGTGAGAGGTGAGACTCAAACCCAACTATTTTCAAATTGCCCCCAGCTCTTATTTTCCACCGGACTCTCTTGTATCTTGCCCATAAACGTCAATGCCCAGGCTTCACTGGCCAAGGGTGTTTGGATGGCTTGGGTTCTCTGCCCTCTCTACTGTGCACATGCAAGCCTCCAGTCTGTTAGGACTCGGCGGTTTCACTACCGCGGCCCAGGTTCAGTCCCTAGTCGGGGAACTAAGATCCCTCAAGCTGTGTGGCGTGGCAATCAATCAATCAGTCAATAAAACTTCCCATTAAATCCCCAGCTAATATTCTGGGCTGTCTCTGGTTCCAAAGAGAACCTCTCCCTCAGGCAAGCTGCTGGATCTCCCTGTCTGCTTGCCATGGAGAGGCTAGCTGTAACTGTGCTCCCAGCCAAGTGAGGCTCCCCCAGCAGTGGCATCAAAGGGCTGGTTTCAGTCTGCCCTGTCCTGGTCGAACAACCACTGACAGAGCTGCTGGGAAACAGATGGGAGCATCCCTAGGCAAGGATGCCAGAGACTCATATCGTTCTAACCTAAATTTCAGTAGTTTTCATGAATAGATTGTGCTTAGTTTGGTGTATGTCTTTGGTCAATTTCCAGTGTTGAAAGTGATGCTTCTGACAGTTTTGTCCCACTTGAAGAGTAACTTTTTAGGAGAGAGGGTATGTTGAACTCCATATTCTATCATGCTGGAAAGAAGAACTGTGAAGCAAGAATTTATAACAAGCTAAATTTTCAAAGACACTTGAGCATGAACAGGAAGACATATCTGACAAAGGAGTCAGAAAATAAACAGCCTATGTATCATTGTTTAACATATAACATGTTTCAGGCAAAAGAGATGTCAAAATTTAGAAGTCAAGAACAGAAAAGTCATGAAATAAATAGACTTGTAGATCTTTCTTGTCCAAGTTTGAGAATCAGATTCAGAAATTTAATTGTTAGTATGGTCTGTCTCCTGGGTTAGTTTTCTGGGGCATTTTTGCTTTTGTTGTGGCTGATGAACAAATATGTCTCTCTAGTGCTTCTTTTATACAGTTTTTATTCCTCTGTTGATTTTGCTCCTGTCCTGGAACACTGGATTCTATTTTTCCTGTCATGACCATCACTTGTCGGTCCTGAAGTCATCTCTTGCCCATTTAATATAAAAGATGGTGTTCTTTTTCAGAATATTCTAAAAATGACAAAATTATTTGCATAGTTGGCAGCTTGTACCAAGGGACTTAATTTTATAAAGATATCTAACTTTACTCTGCCAAGCAGAATTACGTAAAAAAATATAAAAGCCATTTTTACTTCTAATTAACTTGAATAATTTTTTTCTTGCCTTTAAGAGTTTATATTACATGAGTCACTTTTTAAAAAAATGTGACAATGTCTTCCAAAAACCCTTCTTTATATCTTTTTCCCTCTAAGGTGTATGAATAGTCCTATATTAACAGAGTTACAATACAGAGCTTACATTCTCTGAAGCTGGGATGAAGTGAGAATGTAGCATTGACATACATACACTACCAAATGTAAAATAGATAGCTAGTGGGAAGCAGCCACATAGCACAGGGAGATCAGCTCGGTGCTTTGTGATGACCTAGGGGGTGGGATAAGGAGGGTGGGAGGGAGGCTCAAGAGGGAGGAGATATGGGAATATATGTATACATGTAGCTGATTCACTTTGTTATAAAGCAGAAACTAACACACCATTGTAAAGCAATTATACTCCAATAAAGTTGTAAAAAAAAAACCCATAATGGAAAAGAATATGAAAAAGAATATATATATATATATATAAAACTGAATCACTTTGCTGTACAGTAGAAATTAACACATTGTAAATCAACTATACCTTAATACAAAAAATATTTTGTTAAAGATTTCTGTTAAAGATTTTGCATGGAAAAAATAACTGCTAGGAAATATATTAAAATATTTGCCATTTAAAAATCCACGTCTGGCTTGCAGCCTATGCTTTACTTTTCCCATCCCTCACTTAAAAACCTTAGAAAAACTAGGAAAAGATGAAAATTCATAATATTGAAAAGTAAAAGTAATAAAATATTTCAAGGGACTAGGAGAAATTTACACCATATAAAAGGCATATGGAGTCAAGTTGGAACTCACAGTCAGTATCCGATCTTGACAAATACTTCATGCCTGAGCAACTTTAAGAAGAAGAGACTGAAAAATACATAATGTTTAGAAACGTAGGCAATAGGACAGGAACTATTTAAGAAAACGTCCCTATTAATAATTTTCTTCCAGCCTATCTGTGACTTTTTACCGGGATTGTCACGTAGGCAGAGCAGAATGAAATCATGGTTGAATATGAAGCCAGGAGTACGAACTTGAGCAGGGAGTGTTTGGGGAGGAAAGAATCTGGGGACTAAGCTTTTTAATTTGCACACATCCAACCTCCTTCCAATATAAAGAAAATAAAAAGGGAAGGTAAATCTTAGAAGTAATATGTGCGTGAATTCTAATATTAAAGATGAACACTGTCGGGGTCCTCTAGACTGCTCCTAGGCTGGGTGCCTCTCTGGGATGATTCACAGCACTCTACTTATAGTCACACTATGGCTGAGATTATTACAGAGAAAAGACGGAACTCAGTGGACAAAGGGAAAGGTGCATGAGTGAAGGCCAGAGGAAACCGGGTGCAAGCTTTCAAGACCCTTCTCCCAATGAAGTCACAGAGGACATGTTCAATTCCAAACAGTATCAAATTATCAAATTGTGACAACATATGTGAAATGTTGTCAATCTGGGAAGCTTACTGGAGACTCAGTGTCCAAGGATTATATTGGTTCTGATCCTGAAGACACCCTTTACCTAGTATGTACCCAAATTCCAGACTCCAAGGAAAGCAGATGTCTAGCATAAATCACATGGTTTGTTCAAACACTTTAAGTGCAGTGAGACAGTCTCATTAATTAGGGAATGGTGAGAACACTCCCAAAATATAAGTTGCCAGGTGCCAGCCAAGCCTACCATGTGAGCAGGCCTTTCTAAGAATAGCAGTCTCAGACCTGCTCTCAAATCTTTTCTGCACAATACACAACTTATATTTTAAAATAATTCTGCACATCAGTTTCTAAAAGACCAACTCTTTAATAGAAGAATGGATAAAACACATGGATAGGTAATTAAATTTGTAAAATACCAGTGTCTAGAAAAAATATGAAAATATTTCCATCTTATCAAATGCAAATTAAGACTTTCCAAATTAGATTTTTTTTTTAATATGACCTTACCTAGTTCTGTTAATAGTCCTGGGAAATTTATACTTCCATGAACTGCTTCTAGTACAAATCAGCCAACTTTTCTGTCTCTCTCTCTCTTCCCCTATTATGATAGACAATAAATAGATATAGATGTAATTTTTCAACTCTTTGAATGTTGAAATTCATATAAAATTATACTAAGGAAATAATTATATATGCTCAAAAAATCATGGACTATGAATATTCACTACATTATGTATGATATTAACAATTATAAACAACCTAAATGATCTACATTGAAGAAATAAGTATATTATGCTACATCTATATAATTGAATACTATAGCAGCCATGAAAGTCATGTTGAAGAATAATTATCTCCATGAGAAAAAAGCTATCAAAAGAGAAAAGATTGTAACACTGGTGCCACAATGGACAATAAGAATCAGGGGTCAAAAGAGCTTAAAATTGGGAGATAATCAATACAAGAATAATATATGACAAAGGATAATTGCAGATTAGTCTGGCCAAGATTAATCAAATCACAACTTGGCTTTGAAAATTTTTTTATTCTTTTTTATTGCAGTAAAATATATATTACATAAAACTTACCATTTTAGCCATTTGTAGGTGTGCATTAAGCGGCATGAAGTACATTCATAATGCTGTGTAACCATCGTGACTCTCCATTTCTAGAACTTCATCATACCAAACAGAAACTTTCTACCAATTAAATCATAGCTCCTCATTCCTCTGCTGCCTCCGCCTCCATTCTGCTTTCTGTTTCTATGACTTTGCCTTTGCTAGGTACCTTATTGTCATCTAAGTGCCTGGCATTAAGTTTTTGATTGCTGAGGCATCTTCAAAGACATCCATCTTGAATAAACATATAGCCAGCTGTATGGCTCCATTACTAATAAAACAACTAGGTAAGAAACCAGGCTGCTCCCCACTCATGAAGATCTCCTTTTAGAAAGGGGACCGTGCTTTTCCTTTCCCATGCTCTAAATTCCTGCTCTTATGTTTTAGACTCACCAATAGAGTGAACCCATGAAATCTTAGGCATCCCACACTCAGACCCCAATAAAGGCAGAGCCCCTGGTCTATACCCTCTTCTTCTTCTCTACCCATGACCTTGCTGTGTGGCCCTTGGGTGTGCTGTGTATCCTCCAGGACTTGTGAGTAATAAATCTTGTTTTTCAAAGCTCCCTGATGGTTGTGTCCTGCAATCATAATAAAACCACAAGGGCCCGTCCAGCTGGTCCTTTGGTCAGGGAAAGGTCTATGCAGGCTCCTCACAAGTAACATGCTCCCAGGTGAGTCCCTCGAGCATTCTTACCCAATAAACATCACGGTCAAGAGGCTGAGACTGACACAAAACACACAATATTTGTCCTTTTGTGTCTGGTTTATTTCACTGAGCTTAATGTTTCAAAGGTTCACCCATATTTTAGCATATATCAGAATTTCATTCCTTTTCAAGTCAGAATAATATTCCATTGTAAGTATTTATCACATTTTGTTTATATACTCATCTGTTGATGGATATTTTGATTGTTTCTACTTTTTGGCAATTATTAATACTGATTCTGTGATGAGTGCATACATTACAAAAGAAAAAAGATCTAAAATCATATCTAAGTTTGTACCTTTTTTTTCTTAAGAATTAGAGCAGAGGAGTACGAACGGGGCCGTCAGCGTCAGGCCCAGCGGCTGGAGGCCAGACTCACCACACACACCGCTCTTTTTTTTTTTTTTTTTTTTTTTTTGCGGTACGCGGGCCTCTCACTGTTGTGGCCTCTCCCGTTGCGGAGCACAGGCTCCGGACGCGCAGGCCCAGCGGCCATGGCCCACGGGCCCAGCTGCTCCACGCATGCGGGATCCTCCCGGACCGGGGCACGAACCCTTGTCCCCTGCCTCGGCAGGCAGACTCCCAACCACTGCGCCACCAGGGAAGCCCAACACCGCTCTCTTTTGAAAGGGTAAGAAAAAGAAGAGGAAGAGAGAAACTACAGCAATCTACATCAGGCTCCGGACACGCAGGCCCAGCGGCCATGGTTCACGGGCCCAGCCGCTCCACGGCATGTGGGATCTTCCCGAACCAGGGCATGAACCCGTGTCCTCTGCATCGGTAGGCAGACTCTCAACCACTGCGCCATCAGGGAAGCCCAACAATAAAGTATTCTTTAAGTTCTTCCATTATAGGAGATTTACACAATTATGAAGCATCCCTATATAGACATATCTCTGATGACCACCAAACTTACTGAAGCGGCCAAGTTTTATGATGGCAGACATCCAGCTTCATTTGATGACACATCCAGCACCAAGCAGTCTTTCTGTCACATGAGACTGAAACCCCCGCCAGGTGGAAGAGGTTACCTGTCTGCTGCCCACAAGCACGGAGACCCCAGACCGGTTGGAACCTAAAGTTTGATGATCTTGACTCCTGATTACCTCACCACCAGCCTCTCAGAAGAATGTCCATGAGCGGATCACATACCCCCAAACCCCTCTCCCTCACCCTGTCTTTAAAAGCTTTTCCCTGAAAGCCTTCGGGGAATTTGGGTCTTTTAAGCACTAGCTGTCCTGGCCTCCTTGCTTGATGCCCTTCAGTGAACGCTGCACTTTCCTTCACCAGAACCCAGTGTCAGTAGATAGGCTTTACAGCGCGTGGGCAAGCGGACCCAACTTTGGTTCGGTAACATCTTCAGGTGAGAGCAGTTGACATGCTGCGGTTTGGAATCATTAGCCTGGATCAGAATCACCTGAAGGGCTTGTTAAGTCCCAGAGTAATGGGCCTCAGGTGCAGAGCCTTTGATTCCAAGTAAATAGGTTGGGGGCGGAGCATTTGCTCTTCTAACAAGTTCCGGAGGAAGGACGGTGCTGCCGGGGTAAGGACCACGCTTAGAGAAGAGCGGAACAAGAGAGGTTAGTGCTTATAAAGATTTCTATATTATCCAACTTCAGCTACTAGCAACCTAGGACCAATCTTGCTTTATGTATATCCCTACCCCCTCCTCCTCAGCACATTGTTTTGACATGAATATCAGAAATTGTTATTTTGTTTGTAAATATATCAGTACTTATCTCTAAAATATAAGAACATTATTTTCTTCATTGTTTTATGTTAATATATAGAAATGCGATTGATTTTTGTGGTTTATCTTGTATTGTGTGACCTCCCAGAGCTCGCTTACTTGTTCTTGTTTTTTTCTTTTGGTGATAACTTGGGTTGGTCTACATAGATAATCATGGACACCTGCAAAGAGAGAGCTTTATTTTTTCCTTTGCTATCTTTGTGCCTTTTATGTCTTTTTTTGCTTATTGTAGTAGCTGGAATTTCCTGTAGTGAGGAGAATGAGAGTAGTGAGAGCGCTTCCTTGCCTTGTTTCCAGTTTTAGAGGGAAAGCTTTGTGTCTTTTGCTATTAAGTAGGATGTTGTGTTTAGAGGTTTTTTTTTGTTTTTTGTAGATTTTCTTTATCAAGTTGAGGTAATTCCTCTAACTTTCTGAGAGTTTTTATTGTGTTGGATTTTCTCAAATAATTTTCTTTAGCATGTTGGAATCATGGATTTAATTTGATTTTCAAATGTTAAATCAACTTTGCATAGTGGTTTTTGCAGAGAGGTTGGTTTGGTTTTTTGTACTGTCTTTGGTGTTAGGATAATACTGGTCTCATAAAATGAGTTGGGAAAACTGCAAAGGAACCTTCATATTTGGCCATGGAATGGTAATTAGTGACCGGAGAGCAACGTAAATGATTAGAACAAAACTTTCACTAAACTTTGGAATTAACATGAGGTTGAATATTGTCAATGTCAATATTATGAAAATTATTTTTGTTAAAATGAGCCTAAGCTGGGACTGAGTGAGAGATTTTAGTAAATATAAGTGAGTTTGTATTGAAGAGAAGCAGCCAGTAAAGATGGAGACTGTGGAGTAACCCAGATTAAAGACAAGCACCTGGGAGTGCTAAGTGGAAAAGAACCAGATTTGTATGTAGAAAGATGTTTGTGGTTTTTTTTATTGGTGTTGTGGGTTTGGCTCACGCTGGCTCAGGAGGGCCCACTGTTAAAATTTCAGGAAGTTTGCAAGACAGTTTACTTCACGTTGGTAGCTTAAAATTAACCAGAGTAGGAATATTTACACTATGGAAATTGGAAAATGGTACAAATCAGGATTTGAACTTCCCATCACTGCCAGAGCCTGTTTTAAATATTTCCCAACATATCTTTGATTAGAAGACTCAGCTGATGGAAATACTATCAAATTAGATAAAACATTTAACATGAAGTTTACAATTGTAATTGTCTCTATATGATGGTAAACAAGTCTGTAAAATTTCACCTTTAAAAGCAACAAACTGATGTGTATGTACCAAACACATGCCAACTAAGTACTGGGAGGCTTGGGGAACTGGTATAAATTTTAGTAACATTTAGATATGTGGTTTAGGATTTGATTTCTTTGTGAAAGCATCATAAGGAAACAGCTATATGTATATTTTTAAATGCAAAAACTGTGTTAGGTGATGCAAAAATTGGCTATATGATTGATGCCAGTACTGCAAGTCAAGAGCCTAGATAAAATTGTTTAATACAAGGTGAGAAAGGAAAACAAATGTTGTATTTCTAAATAAAAATATTTTATGTAATGTTATTTAAAATAGTTGTATATAATTGTGCTAACAATTATCAGTAGATTTTTATTTCGTAAGTTCCTCAGTGTTCATATATTCAAACTGATGCAAAGACTTTTTAAAAAAAATATTTAGATTTGGAAAATAAAGTATCACATTATGTTCAAGTTTCCTTTATAATTAGGAATGCATGCTGTATTGTACAAAAAGGATCATGAATAAATTGTATTTTTAAACCTGATAATTTTTTGCAAAATGGAAATATAAATCTTTGCCAGTTAAAGCATGAAGTTAGATGCTCAGACTTCCTGTAAATGTTAATATGGTGATAGATTGATAGTTACCATAAATGCCATGGAAACATTGTTCACTTTGTAACAATTTGGAATCTTGGTTATTTGATAGAATATTTGGGTGAAGTAAAATGTGAAAGATGGAGAACTACATTTTTGTACCTTCTAATCCTAGAAAAACAGAAACACATAAATGTATTATTTCTACTAAGCATGGCACTACATATAGATGGTGGTGGAAATTGCATGTAGCATTAACTAGATACTGGCTTAACAAGACATATTTTCTGCAAATTGTTTCTATGACAAAGCATTTAAAATAAAATTCCATTTTGGGTTGGCTTGGAAAAAAAAGAATTAGAGCAGAAATCAATGAAATTGACAAGAGGAAATCGATAGAGAAAATCAATGAAATCAAACGATGTTTTTATGAAAAGATCAATAAAATTGATAAGACTCTAGCCATGCTAATTAAGAAAAAAGGGTGATAGCACAAATTACTAATACAAGAACTGGAAGAGGGACATCATTACAGATCCTATGGATGTTAAAAGGATAATAAAGGAATACTATGAAAAACTCTATGCCCACAAATTTGATAACTTAGATGAAATGGACCAATTCCTTGAAAGACACATTTTGCCAAAACTCACACAAGAAGAAATAATCTGAATAGAACTATATCTATTAAATAAATTGAATCAATAGTTAACAACCACCCCAAAAAGAAAGCATCAGGCTCAGATGTGTTCACTGGCGAATTCTACCAAACATTTAAAGAAATGCACAATAGTATAGCCGCTTTGGAATACTGCGTGATTCTTTATTACAAAACTAAGCTTACTCTTGCCATGTGAGCCAGCAATCAAAACTCCTAGAATAAAGGAGTGTTTTCCCTTCATTCTATTAATGTGGTAAAAAAAAAATCATTGAATGATTTTTATATATGGAACCATCCTTACATGCTAGTAATAAACCCTCTTGGTCACAGTTTATAATTGTTTTAATATGTTGCTGAAATTGGTGTGGTAGTATTTGTGTCAAGATAATGTTGGCTCATAGAATGAGTTTGGAAGTGCTCCTTCCTCTTCAATTTTTTGGAAGATTTTGAGAAGGATTGGTTTTAGCTCTTCATTAAGTGTTTGGTAGAATTTACCATTGAAGCCATCTGATCCAAAACTTTTCTTCATAAAGACTTTTTTTGATTCTGATTCAATCTCCTTACTAGTTATATGTCTATTCAGATTTTCTTTGTTTTCATAATTCAATTGTGGTAGATTGTGTGTCCATTTTATATAGATTATCCAAGTTGTTGGTGTACAGTTGTTCACAGAACTCTTATACTCTTTATTTCTGTAAAATTGGTAGTAATGTCCCCACTTCCATTTCTGAATTTGAGCCTTCTCCCTTTTTTTCTTAGTCCATCTAGCTAAAGTCTTATAAATGGTTTTTTTTTTAATTTTTAAAATTAAAAAAATTATTTATTTATTTATTTATGCTGGCTGTGTTGGGGCTTTTGTTGCTGTGCAGGGGCTTTCTCTACTTGCGGTGAGCCGGGGCTACTCTTCTTTGTTGCGGTGCGTGGGCTTCTTATTGCAGTGGCTTCTCGTTGTGGAGCGCGGCCTCTAGGCACACGGGCTTCAGTAGTTGTGGCACGTGGGCTCAGTAGTTGTGGCTCACGGGCTCTAGAGAACAGGCTCAGTAGTTGTGGTGCACAGGCTTAGTTGCTCCACAGCATGTGGGATACTCCCATACCAGGGCTTGAACCTGCGTCCCCTGCATTGGCAGGCAGATTCCCAACCACTGTGCCACCAGGGTAGCCCCTAAAGTTTTTAAAATGTTTTTGATGTTTTTGAAGAAGCAACTTTTGGTTTCATTAATTTTCTCTATTGTTCTTCTAGTACCCATTGTATTTATCACCACTCTAATCTTTATTTTCCTTCTCTTGGCTTTGTGTTTAGTTTGCTCTACTTTTTCTAGTTTCTTAAAGTGTAAAGTTTGGTTATTGATTTGACATTGTTTCCTCTGTAATGTACAAGATTAAGTTATACATTTCTATCTTAGCACTACTTTCACTGCATTTCATAAATTTTGGCATTTTGTGCTTTCATTTTCATTTCTCCAAGGTATTTTCTAATTTCCCTTGTGATTTCTTCTTTGACCCACTGTTTGTTTAATAATGTGTTGTTTAATTTCCAAATGTTTGTGAATTGTCCTATATTTCTCCTTTTACTGATCTCCACTGTGATGTGAAAAGATAACTTTGTATGATTTCAATCTTTTTATATTTATTAAGACTTGTTTTGTGGCCTAACATGTGCATTTGAGAAAAATGTATATTCCACTATTGTTGAGAAAGTGTTCTATATTTGTTTGTTGGGTCCAATTGATTTGTAGTGTTATTCAAGTTCTCTATTTCCTTATTGATTATTTGTCTGGTTTTTCTATCCAATATTGTAAGTGGGATATTAAAGTCTCCAACTGGTATTGTAGAGCTGTTTATTTCTCTCATCAGTACTGTCAGTGCTTGCTTCGTACATTTTTTGCTGTGTGTGTATATATATATACACACAAACTAGTAATTGATATGTCTTCTTGGTGAATTGACCCCTTATATCAATATATAATAACCTAGTTGTCTCTTTTAACAGTTCTTGGCTTAAGTCTCTTTTGTCTGATATTAGTATAGCCTCTTCAGTACTGTTTTGGATACTATTTGCATGGAATATCTTTTTCTACCTTTTCACATTCAGCTTTAAACCTAGATTCTGTCATAGACAGAATATAGTTGGATAATAATTTTTTTTAATCTTTTTTTCCCCAATCTGTGCCTTTAGATAGGAGAGTTTAACACATTTACATTTAAAGTAATTCCTGACAAGGACTTCTGCTATATTGTTGTTTTATGTATGTCTTCAGTCTTTTTATTCATCATTTCCTCCATTCCTGCCTTCTTTTCTGTTTAGTTGAGTTTTGTAGTGGCATGTTTTGATTTCCTTCTCATTTTCTTTTGTGTGAATATTTTCTTTGTGGTTAATATGGGGATTACATATAGCATTCTAAAATATGAAGCTAAGTTGAATTAATACCAACTTAACTTCAACTGCATGTAAAAATTCTCTTATATAGCTCCATTCCTCTCCTTTTATTTTATTGATATCAAAAATAATCTTTATACATTGTCCAAATCCATAGATTTACAAATTTACAATTATCTTTATGCATGTGTCTTTTAAGTTTTATACAAAGTAAAAAGTAGAGTTATGAACCAAAATTACAATATTACTCACTTTTACATTGCCTATGTATTTACCTTTACTGAGGATATTTATATTTTTATATACCTTCAAGTTACTGCCAGCCTTTTTTCATTTTTAACCTGAAGTACCCCCTTTATTATTTTAACCTGAAGTAACCCCTGTACTGGTCTTTTAGTGTAATAAACGTGCTCAACTTTTGTTTATCTGGGAATGTCTTAATTTATCCATCATTTTTGAAGGAAAATTTTGTCAGATTTACAATTCTTGAATGACCTTTTTTTCCCATCACTTTACATACACCATTCCCCTGCTTTTGACCTTCAAGATTTCTGATGAGAAATCAGATGGTAATTTTATTGAGGACTCCTTGTACATTACAGATGACTTCTTTCTTGTTGTTTTTAGAATGCTCTCTTTGTCTTTTGATATGTTGATTATATTGTTCCTCAGTGTGAGTCTCTTTGGGTTCATCTGCTTGGAGTTCACTGAACTTCCTAGATTTGTAGATTTATATTTTTGATCAAATTTGGAAAATTTTTCATCTATATGTTTTCAAATAGTCTTTCTGCCCTTTTCTCTTTTTCTTCTTCTTCTGGGACTACCATAATGTGCATGTTGATCTACTTACAGTGTCCCACAAGTCCCCTTGGCTCTGTTCACTTTTCTTTAGTCTGTGTTTTCTTTCTGTTTCTCAAACTTGATAATTTCAGTTGTCCTATCTTCAAGTAAACTTTTTTTTCTTCTGCATTCCCAAATCTGCTGTTGAATCCCTATAGTAAATTTTTAATTTTAGTTATTATACTTTTCAGCTCCACAATTTTTCTTTGGCTTGTTTTTGTAATAATTTGTATCTCTTTGTTTATATTCTCAATTGGTTCACATATTGTTTTCCTGATTTCCTCTGTTTCTGTCCACATTCTATCTTAGCTCTTTGGGCATATTTAAGATAGTTGTTGTGAAGTCTTTGTCTAGTGTATATGACATCTAGTCTTCCTTCGGCATGGTTACTTTGAATTTATTTTGAAATTTTAAATGAGTCATCTTTTCCTTTTTCAATGTATGTCTTGTGATTTTTTTAGTTAAAAATTGGACATTTGGCTGTTGTGAATGAAAAAATTAAATTAGTTGATCTAAGAAAGGAAGGGAAAATTTTATTTGAGCCAAATTGAAGATATAACCCAGGAAGAGCCTCTCAGAAAGCTCTGAGAACTGTTCTCATTAGAAGTCAAAGCACAGTTACATAAATTTTTGAGACAGAGGGCTATACATTAAATAATGTATTACTTATAGTTTACACAGTCTAGTGAGTAGTGGGTCATGGGTCATCATGACCCCTTACAAGATTAAGAAGGAATGTTATCTCTTTAAGTGTTGTCTTGGTGCCAGAATGTTGCTCTTTATTATTGACCAAGTATTTCTGGTGATGGGGGAGTTTTGGTAGATGCATAATGCAGATATGCAACGCATAGTAGAGGGGAGAGAGGAGGCTAAAGGGCAGAGAAAAATTTTTATGTTTAAATTCTTCTTGTCTTGCCGTAAAATATGAATTTTATTTCACACTATTATAATGTGGTAACTCTGGAAATCAGATTCTCCCCATTCCCCAGGATTTGCTTATTTGGTTGTTGTTTTTGATTATTGAAGGCTGTACTAGTCCTCTTGAGACTTATCCAAACTATTTTTACAATGGCTATTTCTTGTCATGACTGACCATTGAGATCTCTATTCCTTTAGCTCATGTTCATGTTTGACAGAGGTTTTCTTTAATGCCATATGCTGAGACAAATAAACAAAGATGTCAAAAAATTAAAAGCTAGAAAGAATGGTCACCTCTCCAGTCTTTGAAGGTTGACTCCATGCTGGGACACTTCTTAATCACTTAGGTAAGCTTGCTCTGAGCTTAGATAGACATTATCCCAAAGGGAAAGCTTAAGGTCTTTGCTGTAATTTTCTGAGCATATGTCTTCTCTGAGCATGTGGTTTTAAAAATTCCTCTGTATACATGGCTGCTTTTGAATGTCCTAATTTTTCCAAACCATTTGCCCCAGCTTCATTTCTGGGCCTTTAATGGCCTATTGTATATCTCCACCCACTATCACTTGCCCAGATGCCTGTGAGATTGTGATGACTACCTTGCAACTTTTAGAGACAGTGCCCTTTACTTTTCCTGCTTACAGTTCAAGTCATGCAAAGCAGAGATGAGTACATTTTATGTCATTCCTTCAAGTATTCTCCAGAAAAGTTAGAACAGATGTACACAATAATTTGCAAGTAAAGTCTGATCTGCTGCCTCTGGTTCAGTGGTGTGGATCTGGGAACTAGGCTGACGTCTGAACAAGACAAAGGTCACCACTGCACTGGAAAGGGGGTGGTACAAAGATGAGTAAAAATGTCACAAAACTTTCCTGCCATCTTGAAGATGGCTTTTTCTTGGTTGGGCACTTGTTTGTTGGATGTGAACCTTTGACTATTTTCTAGAGCTTCTACAAAGTTTGTTCTGACAACTTCTGGTTGTTTTTTTGATGTTTCTGTCAGCGAGTAAGAGCTTGGAGTGTCCCAGTCCACCATTTTGCTGCTCTGAAATTTTTTTAATAATGTTTAAATATATGCTATAACATATATAAAATAAATTTTCCTATGTATTTAAATTATGTATGTACATAAATAAAACAAAAATAAGAAAAAAAACAAACCTCTTTTTTATGCTGCCTTCCTTCTTCAAGTGCTAAAAATGGGAGAAAATATAGATCAATCATCATCACACTTCCTCCAGTATGTCATGGACAATTATTTTAAAAATGTGTTAAAATGAGTTATTAGAAAAACCGAATTTAAAAACACAAAAAATATAAACCCTATTTTTAAATTATTAGACTCAGTAGACATAAAACCACTCTGTCATATTACTATAGAAGTTTCTAAATGGTTCTCAATTTCTGCTACTGACAGGTAACCACCAGTTCTTAGACTGACATTGGTCAGCAGACCACACTTTGAATAGTCTGGTCTAATAATTATCTCTTTATCCAATTTAGAAAGACTCAGAACAAAGGAAGAAATTACTACGGGAAAGATTGTTTTGACTAAATAAAATACTAAAATTGTCTGTACATGAAATCATCCAAACGTTGAAGGCAAAGAATCATTTGGAAAAATATTTCCCTCAAATGCTGTGAAGAGTTAATAACTATATAATAATTTATAAAGAGTTTATGCAAAAAGAGAAGTAAACCAGTAAGATCCTAATAGTTAATTGAACAACAAACCATGCAGAAACAAAAAATTGAAATTGGTAATAAAGAGAACATGTCATTTCTTTGGATGAGAAGAAAATATCAATCTGAGATACAATTTTTTGCTGTAAAGTAAAAAAACATATTGTCTTAATAATTTAGAGATTAGGTCAATGTGTTGAAAGATAATTCCCTAATTGTTAATCACAGGAGCAAAACAACAAACAAGACTCTAAATTTCTTAAGTGTGAGAGTGCTCAGAACATTTTGGCTGAAAATGAGGTATACACTATAATGGTTATGAGCTTGGGCTCTTAAAGTGAATTGTCAGGAACTGAGTCCCACGTTTAACACATACCACCTATGTGACCTTGCGCGAGTTCATCTTCTGTACCCCTCTCTCTCTCCATCTGTGGAGCAGTGTTAATAACAACTCCTATTTCATAGGACTGTTGTGAAGGTTAAGGAGTGAAGGCATGTAAAACTGCCTGCCTCACGTAAGACACTCAATACATAATAACTATGATTATCAGGAATCATCTCCACTTACAGGTGTGACAGGCGTGCAGGATTTGCCAAAGTAAATGACCTGTGGTTTAGAATTGTCCTTTACTTGTTTTGTCTGGCATTTAAAAGCCCCATCTGTACCAGAGACAGGGAGAAAAGATCAGATGGAAAAACTTGCCCAACCAGTATGGTTACGTTGTTCCAGCTGCATCCCTCAGCTCTGGGCTTCACAGGACTAGGGCTCCTCCAAAGATCACTCCTCTAAGTATGCATTTTAAATAAAGGCTATTCAATATGGGGTCACAACTCCAACTCTTCTCAAAGTAGAAATATTAGACCTGGAAGTGGTGCATTCTAGCCAGGTCCTGGGCTCCTGGTGGGGGCACCTGTGTTTGGGGAGGAGGGGCTGTGGCCTCTTGCCAAGCTGGGCGCCAGACCTTGGATCATGACAGCCTGTTCTTTCTCAGGAACAGGGACGTCAGTGACAAGATCACATCCGGATTGGGGATTTATTAATGGCAATTACAGCCTTTTTAATACTTTTAAAATAAATCTACATTTTCAACTGTTAACCTGTTACTATTGTAGGAAAATAATGAAACAATAACGACAATAATAAAATCATAAACTTGGGAAAATTTCCGGGGGTGACTTTGTTCAAACCAGCTGGCCTCCAAGGACATGGAGACCTTTCACAAATCCTTCCCTCTCTCCCCCCATCATTGGTGTCCTTGGAACCCAGGGGTTTCTGGCCGCCTGGGAGGTACATCTTGAGGGGCCTATTGTCTATGTGCTTGTCCCGGCAAGGGCCCAATCCGCACTCCTCCTAGCTTCCTCCCCCTCACTCAGAATTAGTGACAGCAAACCTTGCAGGTTTTCCCATCCATTTTGCCCCCTCCAGGCACAAGTTGCTTTGAGAAAGATGGAGGATGGGAGAAAAGACCCAGCTACGAAGCCAGCTACGAAGCCAAGTTCCATTTTCAGTGACTAACGAGCTTTGTTAGGGGAAAGAGGAAGACCTATACATTTCAACTGGACACAAACTATCTGGGGAGTGGGTAAAGCTGACTGTTTACCTGGTCTCACTCACTTTTCTGTAGAGTCCATGATCACATCTGTGATTTCCAACTACAGACTGTTTCTTGACTCATTTTCTCAACTTAGTCTCAGGCTTCTGAAGCTGTCCTGAAATGGCTCTCAGCCTCCATCTGTAAATTCTCTATCTGACCCACACCTTTCAGACAGAGCACATTCTTCAGGGGATTAGTTCATACTTGATACACAGTGGTGCTACTGTTACCAAGCCAGGATTATAGCTCATTTTACCCTGCCCACTGGGTGGACCGGTTGTGTTTCTTATTGCTATACAACTCTTCACCATCATAGCAGAAACACTTCAAAACAATGCATAGAATCACTTGTTAAGAGATTTTGTAAAGGCATTTGTCAAGAGTATGAAAAGGAAAAGAAATTAAATTATAGAAGAATCCTCTAATTCAAAAAAATTATCTGAAAACACATGCTTGAGTAGACTACACTGCAAACCTGGCCCTCTTCCATTCACTAGTTATCACAGAGGGGAGAACAGGACTTGTAGCTACAATAACCTCTCTGTAGCCATGATAAATTTATCTGTGATTGGACCAAGTTGGAGTTCATGGTCTGAAGTATTATGCATCTGCGAGTCTTGTTCAGTTGTTTTCAGCAAAGTGACTCTATCATATTGTTCATGTCATTCAGGAAAAAAAGAATTGAAATGGTCTAAAATCAGCCTGTGTACTAACTCCAGGCAATTGGCCTTTGTCCAGGTACATTTTCCTATTTGCTGATAGCTTTTTGTTTTGCAACTTGGAACCCATTTGTGACGAGTCACAGCCCATTAGCCATCTGTTTCTCTGTTACACTCCTTTTTTCTTATAATGTAAGGATTTGATTTTCATGATATTTACCTAAAAGTATCTTACACCCAATAAGAAATAAAAGCAAATACAATGAGCATCTCACATAAAAGCAATCATTTGGATGAACATATATTTAAGAATAAAATGATTAAAACATGGGAAGTTCATATAAAATTAATATTACCACAAAATATCTTCCTATATAAATAATGCATTGTGGTAGAGGTGTTCTTCTTGCCTTAGAATATGAGTAGCCAGCACAGCTTTATGGGTAGAAATATGAACAATTTGAAAGTGTGTAACACACAACGATTCTCAAGAACTTTCTGCCTTTGCTCCCTTAATCTAGTACTGACACAGTTGGTGACCTCCTCCGCTCACCCTCGGAGTAACATAGTACAAAGAA
The DNA here is from genome assembly GCF_951394435.1 of Stenella coeruleoalba. NCBI lineage: Eukaryota > Metazoa > Chordata > Mammalia > Artiodactyla > Delphinidae > Stenella > Stenella coeruleoalba. The sequence goes on along the minus strand of NC_137155.1, from coordinate 5,811,675 downwards.
ATAAGGCAAGACAGTAAATGGATTGAAAGGCTGGTGAGAGGCGGCGAGCAGTTGAGTTGCCTCTCAATCATCTGGAGACATCAATCTAGGTACCATCTTCACTGGTGGTGGTTTGCCTCTTATACAGCCTAGCATCCCTAGCACTTAATACGGTGCGTGCATGTATTGGGCAGATTTAATTTAAAACATTTTTTCTAGATATAAACATGTCTTTAAGCAGTAGAGAACATTTTCAGAATACAAAAAGTAAAAGGAATAAAATATATTTCCCATAATTCTACTATTCTGTGATAAAACTGTGAGCATGTCATCATTTATCTGAAAGCATTTTTAATGCATGAGTGTGCGTGTGTGTATACACATAAATACATGATTGAAGTTATGCTCCATATGTCTTTTGAATCTTTTCATTTAATTTTTAACACTGCAATACGTGTACATATTTTTAAAAAGTCAAATTGAATTACTAGGCTTATAAAAGAAGAAAGGTGTCTCCTAATTTATTCCTTCCCACTCTTGATTCCTGCTCCTCTGTGGCAACTACATTCAACACGTGTAGCTGTTTCTTCTGGTATTTAACTTTATATTCCTAAATAGCATACCTATCATACTTTTGCATACTTATTCAGTTTACAGTTTTATCAGCTTCCTTCCTGCTAAGAGAGATTTAATTTTCTTATATCCCTCACCTCTACATATACCATCTCTCCATCTCTAAGGACAATCACACATGGCTTCCATGGACACTAATATTACTATTATGTTAGTTTTCTAATATCGAAACATCTGTTTACCTTTAGGTATTTGTCATATAACCTTTTTCAACCTGCTTTCTTTAATAACTTTCATGTTTTTGCATATATATATATATTTAACATCTTTATTGGAGTATAATTGCTTTACAATGGTGTGTTAGTTTCTGCTTTATAACAAAGTGAATCTGTTATACATATACATATGTTCCCATATCTCTTCCTTCTTGTGTCTCCCTCCCTCCCACCCTCCCTTGCTTATATTTTTATTCATGTATTATCTCCTACTTACTTTCTTTGACATTGCACTTTCTTTTTTTTTTTTTTTTCGGTATGCAGGCCTCTCGCTGCCGTGGCTTCTCCCACTGCGGAGCACAGGCTCCGGACGCACAGGCTCAGTGGCCACGGCTCACGGGTCCAGCCGCTCCGCGGCATGTGGGATTCTCTCAGACCGGGGCACGAACCCATGTCCCCTGCATCGGCAGGCGGACTCTCAACACTGCGCCACCAGGGAAGCACCTACACTGCACTTTCTAATTGGAGGAGTAAAAGCAATTTGTTATTATTCTATTTTGCTTAATAGTAAATACAATTGTCTTTTTCCTAGGTATGTCGTGGCAATATGAGATTATGTAATGGGGAAGGAAGAGTATAGATAGAACAAATTTGACCCATTACACTAGAACTACAAACATGGCGTGTTCTTTCACTTTTTCTGAATAAAACCGGTTCTAACTCAGTTCCCACACACTGGCATTAATGGGAAATCTAAAATTAGGCAACTTTCAAGATCCTCTTTATATACCTAGATTTTTTTTTTTTTGCTTTATTTTATTTTATTAATTCAGCGAAAAGGACTGAGAAGTGTGTTTTTAGTTACACAGTCCTACGGTAATTTTGTCTCCTTCCTAAAATTTTGTAATACAAGTTTACTACGACTGGACTTAAATACAGTCATTCAAATATTTTCAACCTCTTCTTAATGGTGGGTAAACATTTATCAATTAAAAAACACTTTGTCGGGCTTCCCTAGTGGCGCAGTGGTTGAGAGTCCACCTGCCAATGTAGGGGACATGGGTTCGTGCCCCGGTCCGGGAAGATCCCACATGCCGCGGAGCGGCTGGGTCCGTGAGCCATGGCCACTGAGCCTGCGCATCCGGAGCCTGTGCTCCGCAACGGGAGAGGTCACGGCAGTGAGAGGCCCACGTACCGCAAAAAAACAAACAAAAACAAACAAAAAAAAGCCCCATTTTATTTTGTTTGGTATTTACTCTTGAGAATTCAGATTTGTCTGAAATTATTACATGGTAATTAATTTGATGCACATTATTTTTCTATGCTATGTCCCTCCCAACCAGAGCAGGTCAGATTTTTAAAGCATATATATTTTTAATTAGCATACTGTAAAGTTGTTTCTTTTTCTGTTGGTATAGAAGCGTTTTAAACTGTAAATCACTCTGAGTCCTGACCTCTTAATAGTTAAGATTATGGTTGATAGGCTGATAACAATGCTAATCACTTAAGGGCATACTATTTAGAATCAAATAAAAAGAAGCTACTTAATACAGAACTATATGCAACAGTAAAATCTGTAGTTACAGGAAAATTCTTGCTGTTAAATGCCTTTGTTATTAAAGAAGAAAAAAGGAAAATAAAGTAATTTAAGTAATAAAAAATTTTGAAAGAACAACATAATTTACTAAAAGAAATCAAGATGTGGAAATTAGTACAGAAAAATCAAATATTGATGAAATGGCAAACAACACAGTTCATTTGTAATGAATCATCACAAATTTTTCTTTGAAAATACTGATAAAATAAATACACCACTTGCCAGTATATTGAGGAAAGCAAAAGGATTTAAAATAGATATGTCGACTCCATGAGGGATGAGAAAGACAGTGTAACATAAAGGAGGATTTTTAAAAATCTGGAAGCTCTGATATATATATAAGTGTAAGGTAACAACTTTGAAAACCAAGATAAATAGCATGATTTCCTGGAAGATACAAATTACCAAAATTACCCAAGAGGAAGTGAAAATTTTAATGAACCAATAAAAATAGAAGAAATTCTGGAGGTAATAAAAGATCCCAGTGAAGACGACACCTGGACCAGGTCTTTTCACAGCTGAACTTTAAGTAATCAATTAAAGACTGACAATGCTATTGAAACTATCCTAGACCATAAAGAAAATACAAAATCTTTTTGCTTCATTTTACAAAGCCAGTAAAATTTTAATAGTAAAATTTTATCATGATAGCATCTAAAGTAAATAATAAAAAATCTCAATTATAAGTAGAAAACAGATCATTTAAAATAAAATGTTAGCAAAAGAACCCAGAAATGAATTCAAAAAGTAACAAACACACTGTAAGTAGATTTTAATACAGAAATAAAAGAGTAATTAAATATGAAAGTATGAATCAAATAATCCATTATATCCATAAATTACAGGAGAAAAAAATACAATCATATCCACTGATGCTGAAAAGGTATCTCATAAAATTTAAAAGCCATTCCTTTTTTTACTAAAATTAAAACAAAGGTCCAAGTAAAGAATTCATACCTCTTCAAAAAAGAGTTTATAGCGAAAAGTCGTCTTCTTATCACTATCCTGACATTGAAACGAAAGAATATCAAAGGAAAATAAGATGTTAAAAGCAACTGAAAAAGCAATAGAGATTACCTACAAAAGAGTGACCCACTTCCAGCCAATAGCTCACAAATAGGAATGAGTAAAGTTATATCTTTATTATGTAAAAGAAAATAACTGTGCCAAACTTATGCACTGAATACAAATATGTTTCAAGAACTGGGGTAAAATAAAGACATTTTCAGGACAACAGGTGATAGTTCACTATCAGACCATCGTTAAAGGAAATTCTAGGGAATGTACGTCAGAGAGAAAGCCTCGCTAAAAGTCTAAGAAGCAAAGCAGAATAATGAACAAAGATATGGGTAAAAACATTGGTGAAATTAATTAAACAAAAATAAAATGACTAGTTTAGAGAGTGGGGGAATGATGAATAGCTGATCTACTGGACAGCATAGCATATACGTTGAAAGGAGGTGATTGTAGTTAAACCTCTTTTATACACTGGGATTTGAAAACTGAAGATAAAACCATTGATCAACTTTAGGATAATTGTGAAAATATTAGAACTAGAATAATAAACTATGTGGTATAAAGGAAAAACATGAGATAATGAAATAATATTACAAAAATTCTCAAAATGAAAAAAGGCAAAAGAGGGAAGGTAGAAAAAGTGGGACAAATACAAGGCATGTAATAAAACAAAGTAATCCAAATGCATCAATGTGATAGTAAATGTATGTGAACTAGAATCTCCAGCTAAAATACAAAAATTGTTAAAGCAATTAAAAAAAATCTTTATATGTATTATTTCCCAATAACACATCTAAAACATAAGAAAAAGATTGAGAGTTATAGACTGAGGAATAGTATACCATGTAAATATGAATGAGAGAAACTAGATGTTATTTTAATATCATAAAAATAGATGTTTGATCAAAAATCATTACTAAGGATTAAAATGTTTACTACTTAATAGTAAAGGTAAATGTATGTAACTAATAATGTGACTTTAAAATATACAAAGTGTAAATAGAAAAAAAATGACAAGAAGATATTAATAGATCTAGCAAGTGTAATCGATTTTTAACATACGTCTCTTAGAAATTGACAAATTATCAAGTAACCAAAAATCAATAAGGACACAGAAATATGACTAGGCTAATTAATATGGCTTAGTAATAGACACATATAGGATATTATACCTGACAACTGGAAAATGCACATTATTTTCAAGAAACCATAAAGCATTTATGAAATGTGGCCAAAATAAAGGCCAAAGAGCTATGTTCAAAACATTTCTAACGATTGGAAACATAGAATCATTCCCTGAATGTAGTGAAATTAGTCTGGAAAACAACAACCAAAAGATTAATTTCAAGTTTCCTGACAGCTAGAACTTCTTAAGATCTTACGAGAAAAAGACAGAAAATTAGAAATTGCTTAAATCTGAATGATATTCAAAATACTTTTTATTAAAACATGTGATACAGCTAAGGATATAGTTAGAGAGAAATTTACTGTTGTAAACTCTTACTTTAGAAAAAAATCCTAAAATGTAAGAAGCTAATCTTTCAATTTAAAACTCTCTATAAGGATGAAAACATAAAGATATTAGCAGAAATTAATGAAACAGAAAGCAAAAATCTAATAGAAGTATTGAAAAAGCCAAAAGTTGGTTTTCTGAAAAGATTATTAAGAGACAAACCTCTGGAAAACTTAAGAAAAAGAGAGTGAAGGAAGAAATAAGCAAGCCACTAGAAATGAAAAAAGAGGCACACTGCAGATGCAACAGGGATTAAGCAGGTGACAAATTTAGGATATCATGAATAAATCTACCCCATGACAAAATGGCATGAATTAGATAAATTCATAGAAAACAAAGCTTATAAAAATGCTCATTTACTCACTCATTCCACAGATACTTTTAAAGCAGCTATTATTTTACCAGAAACTTTTTGATTTTTGAGATGATCAGTGAACAAAACAGCAAAAAATCCTGACCTTGAGGCGCCTACGTCCCAGACCATCGATGGGAGAAGACAGACAATAAAGCAAACACAATAAGTCATAAAATTATATGATACATTTGAAGATTATAAATGCTATTAAAAAAACACAAGAAAATGTAGTTACAAGGGATGTAGTTGAAAGGGATCAAGGATGCTGATAGGTGAGGGTAGTTTTTATTGAGGATGTGATACTGGAGCAAAGACTTGAAGAGATGAGGGTGCTGCCCAGGCAGACATCGGGGTGAAGAGTGTTCCAGGGGGAGGGAACAGTTAGTGAAAAGGCCCTAATGTGAGACTGTGTCTGGCAAGTTTGTTCAAGGAGCAGCAAGAAGGCCAGTATGGCTGGAGCAAAAGCGAGGAGAGTGAAAGAGTAACGCCAGTAAAGATTAATGAAAGATGTGATCAGAGACAGTGATGAGGCCAGGTCCTTAGGAAGCTGTAAGCTTTGCTTTGAATCCTATTACAATCCACAGCCATCGACAGATACAAGCAGAAGAGTGGCATCCTCTAATTAGACTTAAATTTATGAAGGCTCATTCTGGCTTCTCTTTTGAGAAAGACACTAAGGCTGTGCTATCAATTCTATTGTCACCAGACACATGCAGTTACTTAAATTTAAGTGAGAAAGTGGCATGGGCTTATAGATACTACCAAATGTAAAACAGATAGCTAGTGGGAAGCAGCCGCATAGCACAGGGAGATCAGCCCGGTGCTTTGTGACCACCTAGAGGGGTGGGATAGGGAGGGTGGGAGGGAGATGCAAGAGGGAGGGGATATGGGGATATATGTATACATATAGCTGATTCACTTTGTTATACAGCAGCAACTAACACACCATTGCAAAGCAATTATACTCCAATAAAGATGTTAAACAAACAAACAAAAACAACTTAAATTTAACTTTAATGAGCCAGTTTTCCAATCACATTAACCGTAGTTTAAGTGCCCAACAGCCAAATGTGGCTAGCTAGTACCATGTTGGACGACAGATACAGTACTGCTCTGGGAAGACAGGGAGAAACAAGGAGAGTGAACAGACAAAAAGGCAGTAACCAGATGAGAGAAGATGCTGTCTCTAAATGGGATGGCAGCACTGGAGCTGTGAGAAGTGATTGCATTTTGTTTATTTCAATTCAGGAAGAAATGATAGGTAATATGATATGACCATTGAAAGGATTTAATCAATAGTTAATTGAAATTCAATCAGCAGTTTTCAATGAGATGACAATAGGACCAGGGAAGTTCTAGCAGTCAAATACTAAATAATCCCAAACTCCTTCACAGAACAAAGACAGAACACTTTTCATCCCATTTATGAGATTAGAATGAACTTGATGCCAAAACTTGTCTGGGTACACAAAGAAGAAAACAAAAAACACGCCCATGCCCACCACCCACAAGTTTTCACTTACACAGTCTGAGATATATTAATTGTGGAAACTGACCAAACATTTAAAAAACTAGAAATATCAGTGCTACATAAACTATGCTACAAAATCCAGAGTATGAATGTGTGTATGTATTAAAAATCTTTCAAGCTGTTTTTATAAACCCAGCAAAAACGATTATGTCAGAATTTGACAAGCCGCTAGTTAGTCTGATATTGTTACAAAATTTGAAATAAAATATTAACATTCAGAATTAGTGCGACAAAAGAGTTATACGCCATTACTAAATGAAGTTCACAACAGTAATGCAATTAGCATTTGATATTAGGAAATACATTGATATAATCTGTCATTTTAATATATCAAAAGAGAGAATCATATGATTATCTCTGTCATCATGAATGATGAAAATACATTTGAAACTTATTCAACATCCATTCCTGGTAAAAATTAAGTCTAATTAAAATAGGAACAGATAGATATTGATATAGATATAGAATTTAAATGTATAGTAATAATGCTTATTTGAAAATTCTAGGTGTATTCATGTTGAATTGAGCAATGATATCCATTATCACCACTTAGAATTAAAATTATTCTGGTTATTAAGATATGTAAACAGATAAGAAAAAGAAATAAGTGAATAAAATTATAAAAAGGTGTATGAATTATCTTTATTAGCATACAGTATGCAACCCAAGATAATTAACTGAAAAAATAGTAAAAGCAATTTAGAAGTCTTCTAAGCCTATGGATTCAAGATTAAGGCCATCAAATCAAAGAATTCTTAGACAAAAATTAAAGAAAAAAAAATCACCCAGTAACCACAGAAAAGATTTAAGTCTAGAAATGAAATTAATAAGAAATGAGTAAGTTTTGTATGAAGGAAACTTTCAAATGCCTTTTAAGTCTACAAATAAGTCTTTATTTTGCAAAGATGTCAACTTTATTATAAAGTTAATGTTACTGAAAGTATTTTTTTAAAAACATGTGTGATGAGAACACAAGCTCATTCAAAAGTTGTTTCCAATAAATATGTAATAAGAAATGTACTGACAGGAAGTGAAACAGGTGGAACTAGTGATATTAAAACAGAAGTAGACATAGGTATATGCATATATATATGATGTTAGTATCGGTAAAGGTAGTAGCTCGGCACCTGAGTGGGAAAGGGGTAAATTAATCAAGAATAGTTGGTGTTGACTTCTATTCAAAAAATATAATTTTGATTCCTACTGACTCCTATATTAAAATAAATTGAAGACAGGTTAAAAACTTCAATCACAAAATGAACCCCCATATCACCCTAAGAAAATGTGAGTGCATTTAATCATTACTTGGTAAAGCTATAAAGGGGAAAAATGATAAATTGAACCTCACCAAAAACTCAAATGTTTCTGGGTAGGAAAAAACAATAAACAAAATCAAAGAAAATAATAGAAACATATTTCTATACATAGCAGTAAAAGGATTATTTTCCATAAGACATAAAAAGGGCCCATAGACCTTCTAGGAAAATAATAGACACTATGGAAAACAGTACAGAGGTTCCTTAAAAAAACGAAAAATAGAGTTGCTATGATTCAGCAATCCCACTCCTGTGCAAATATCTGGAGAAAACTCTTAACTGGAAAAGATACAAGCACCCCAATGTTTATAGCAGCACTAAATAGCACGATTAAATATGATGCATGCTGTAGGTATTTTGTAGATATCCCTAATCAGGTTTAAAAATGTACCTTTTCCCTCATTTGATAAGTTTTTTTATTTTCCTTTACAGAAGCAAATGTTGACTTTTATTAAATGCATTTTCTGTGATTAGTGTTTGAATAGTGGTCTATTCAGGCCTTCATTTAGTGGGGCTTTGATGCACTATTGTAGAATCCTCAGGGCCCCAGGTTGACAGGCTCATGAACACTGTGCCCTTTTAGCAAATGCTCCCCCTCTCTGTTTCTGTCCTCAGTGGTCCTCTTGGGGAGCTTATATTTCTTAGGATGTAAAGAACCCTTGTCAATTTCAGCCTTTTTGTTGTTTGCTGCATGTTCCAGTTTCTGAGTGGGTGACTGACAGCAGCAGCGGAGTAGAGAGATCAGGACTCTGGTCTTCTGAGCAAGTACCTCCCATGTGGTAGAGAGACATGCCTAAATTTTGGAATCTGATGATGTAGCAGGTGGTTGGAGGGTCACAGTATCTTCCTATAGTCCTTCTTTCTGGTGCACCAGCAACTACATTGAGGTAAACATTTTACTGAACAAACTGAGTTTGAAAGGATACAAAACAGAAGCAAACTTTATTCTTTGTACATTGCCTTTCAACTCCCAGCTACCGGTTCATTTTTCCCTGCCCCTCAGATAAAATCTTGGAAAGAACTCCAAACTTTGGGTTACTCTCAGATAATAAAATTCCTTTCTGTATCTCTAGTTCCAAGAACAGTCCCTTCTCAGTAATTGAAACCTCTATCTCTGTAATAATCAAACCTCCAAATGTCCTTTCAAGTTCAGGTTTCTCCACACTCTGACTCACATTGGCTTCATATCCTGCCACGGTGGGAAGCAGGAGGTGGCCAACTTCCTTCTCTGCCAGCTTTTCTGTGACCTTTTCCATTGCTTGCTGACGTTTGGTGACTGGGAGAGGGGTGGAGAGGGAGAAGAGGCAAAGGGACGGGGACAGCTTACATGGACTGTTGTAATCTGGCATCAGAGGCAGAAGCACCTTTGCTAACCCCTAGGATGCTCTGAGTGGTCCTCTTGACACAAGGTCTCTGGTAGCCACTCAGCTGCCCTGCCCTCAGTTCTGCATTCAGCAGTGCAAGGCCTCTTTATCCCGGGTAGCCTCAACCCTGGCTGGAAGCCCTGTTGGGCTGGATCCTTTTCCAGATGGGCCCCGGGCAGACCCCTTCCTGGGTGGCAGGCTTTGCTTGATCCAGAAGAAAATGCAGGCACTCTTGCCTCCCCTCATCACCTCCCTTCATTCAATCAGTTGCAGTGAAACATTTTACCTTTAGTCTTGTCAAGGATGGGTGATATCTGGTCCTTATGCTATCTCAAACCCTAGGGCAGTGGTTGCCAAATTTTGCTGCACTGAGGAATCACCTGAGATTCAAACAAACAAACAAACAAACCACACTGACAGCTAGGTCCTACTTCCAGACATTCTGAATTAATTTGTATAGAGTGAAACCCAGTGGTGGAGATTTTTCAAAGCTCTCCAGTGATTCTAACATGCAGCAAAGCTTATACCCCTTGCTTTTGGCAATGAATATTAGTATGTTAGAGTGGGCATCTCACGACCCCCTTACCAGCTTCGTGTGCACGCAGTGGTTCTCACCCTGATTACTGACCACTCTCTCTCAGCTCCTTCTCTGAATTCAGTGTCTATCTCACTTGTGCAAGTGCTTTGCACCTAACATCTTGTTCTAATATTTGGGGGCTTTCTTAAATCTGAGTCTAAAAGAATCACATTTTCATATCCAGATGTTTGAAAAACACCCTTGAAGTTATGACTAAGAAGCAATATAGTCAGTAATGAAATAGTTTTTATAAGTGTATAATCCCAAGAACAAACTATTGAAGTATACTGCTGCCTGGAAGAATGACAGAAATAATTTCAGTCCTGTTCTTATTAAATATCACATTCTTTTGAATGCTTATTTCATAAATCCCATCCTGAGATGTATTTATTTTTGCCTATATTCAGATCTTGAATATTTTTGAGGAGAAATGTGCTAATTTCTTTGGCTAGCTTGTTAAAAGATTCTTTAGAAAGTCTGACTCAGCTACCAAGAGCGGGGAGCTGAATTAGCATCCTCAGCTGGGCAGCAGCTCACTGAGCGGACTGTGGTTCTGATTGAAGTAACTGCAGTAACCGAGCAAATGTGCACACATGAATGGCTTAAATATTGTTTGTGGTTTGCAAATTAGATCTACACAGGCAAGAAAAATGTTTCTATACTTTCCTTCTACAATTATGCTCAGTTTGTTACAATATTTCCCTTAAATAAGAGGACTGGGAAGCTCAAACCTGGTTTCTGATTTTGGCAAAATAGATTTGTAAATAACCTTGATTCTAGGGCATATAATTCCAAATCAAAGCTATTTAAAGTGTAATTTGGCAGACTGCAATCCAAATCAGGGCTATTTAGAATTTTATCACCCCAAAACATTAAAAAAAAAAATTCAAAATGAGTTTTCTTTTTGTTTTTGGAAACTTTTCTTTTCATTAAAAATTCCTAAGTTTTTTTTTTTTTTTTTTTTTTTTTTTTAGGAAAAAGCACAGAAAGAAAAATCTCATTAAAAGAGGAACTGTATCAGTCAGGGTCATGGCAAAAACAGATGGCACACTCAAACTGGGTAACCTGAGGTGGGTTTAATAGAGAGACTTGTCAGAAATGTGTGGGCAGGGTAGAGGCTGGTGCCTTGCCTTGGAGAACTGGGTCTAGTGGGGCAAATGTACAAGCAATTAACCAGAACCGGAGACGAGGCAGCCTGTGCGGAGGGCCCTTCACCTCCAGGGAAGCCAGTCCACGCATCCCTGCGGGGTTGGAGGAAACCAGGAGAGTAAATACCTGCCTCACTCTCTGACTTCCTTTCCTCCCTCTGATTTCCTGCCAATCCTCATGTTGTCTGAACTCAGCTGGAAGCCAGGGGTCACAGGTTCAGCTGCGATTGGTCAGCCTCCTAGGGCACCGGCACCTAGGGGAAGGTGGACAGGAGGCCTGGAGGGGTAGATAGAAGGTATCCATTCAGTCCATTCCTTTGGTCCCTTGGCCTCCACACTTGTACTTCATCCAGGTGAGAAACCCATGTCCTCAACATAGGAAACACAGAAGACCCCAACAGCTAACACGCCATCATTGAGAGATGTCTAGACACACATACTCCTACCTGAAGCCTGTACCATTAGCTAAAACTAGGGGCCTGAGAATAAAAGGGAAGGAATAAACAGTTAATATGAAGATGAACTGCTATGGTCCCCAATTATATAGCTGTCACAGGCCTACATTGGCAGCCACTGCTGTCTTCCTTCCCATCTATTCCATATTCTCTCTACACCCTCTTAGCACCCGGTCTAGGTAGCCTCTTTGCCTGGTAGGATGCCCCAGATTTTCACTTTGTTGGGCCGGGAGGTCTTAGAGGTCTTATCTTCATTGGGTGGCCACAGTTCTCTAGTGATGAGGAATCTCTTAGCTCTAAAGAGAACCTCCTTGCCCTCACAGTGCAGTAGCATTCCCACTGGGATGAATCACATCTGATAACGGAGCTGCCTCCTTCTCTGTCGTTTTGGCCATAGGAGGGGCCCAAAATGGCCGCGGATGAGCCTCAGCTTCCAAATCGTGAAATCATGACTTTAGTCCCCAGTGAAAGCACCCCTCCCTCTACATCCAGTTGGGCTGAGATTGTGAGGGATGAAAGCAAACATTCATCAAGGGTTTTTTAAAAAATTATTTTATTGTCTGTTTTGTAGAATATACACATTCAAAACAATAGTGCTATATTGGTCATACTAAAAATCTGTCCAAGAAATCTGTTTTTTTTAAATTAATTTTTATTGGAGTATAGTTGCTTTACAATGTTGTGTTAGTTTCTACTGTACAGCAAAGTGAATCAGCTATATGTATACATGTATTCCCTCTTCTTTGGATTTCCTTTTCATTTAGGGCACCACAGAGCACTGAGTAGAATTCCCTGAGCTATACGGTAGGTTCTCATTCGTTATCTATTTGATACATAGTGTCAATAGTGTATATATGTCAATCCCTAGAGACTGTCATGCAGAGTGAAGTAAGGCAGAAAGAGAAAAACAAATATCATATATTAACACATATATGTGGAATCTAGAAAAATGGTATAGATGATCTTAGTTGCAAAACAGAAATAAAGACACAGACATAGAGAACAAACATATGGCTACCAAGGGGGAAAGGGGGGAAGTGGGATGAATTAAGAGATTGGGATTGACTCATCAAGGGTTTTATTAGTAACTAGTTACCACTTCTACCTCCATGCCTTGGCTCCTGACCTGACAGTACATAATATGGAAACATACTAGCCACTGGTTAAGGAATATACTGCGTCCTTTAAGACAGTACCTTGTCTAGCAGAATACTGTCTCCCAACTGGTGTAATAACTGAACTTTAAGCTTCTGGGATAAGGGGCAGGAGGTAAGAGCAGAATTGCACTCACACGTACTTCACCACAAAATGAGTTCCTTAAACAGAAGCAGTATGAGCATGTTTACATGATGATGGATAAGGCACTCTGTAAGTCTATAAATGGTGGCACTGGCAGAAGTGGAGACGAAAAAGACTAATTTCTGTCAAGAATATGTGCCCATCCCTAGGAAGACAAGTCACTATTCCCTCCAGGATGAAAGGGGTCCAAGGTGACAACTTGCCATCAGGTGGCAGGTTGGCCACCCTAACAGAGCTATGTCATATTGGAGGCTCAGTGACCACCTTTGGTGAGGGGAGATCTGTGACCCACTTTCCTTTTGTACCAACCAAAAGGGTGAGGTAAACGTGGATGTAATAGGTGACCCAAGCGTCTTTAAACTATACAGTGGGGGCATTTGTCTCTTAGATTCCCTAGAAAGGAGATATTTGATTGTGGTTTACTCTCTCAGTGAAGTTAGTGGTGGGTGGGTGGGGGCATTTCCAGAGGCTTCCATTTGGCCTTTTCTACTATAATAGCCTTTACTCCATTAGTCAGGAAATAGACAAGGAGATTCTCTCAGTGACTACGTGTATCTAACCTTGCTATATTTTCTGGGCCTGGAGAAACATCCACAGTCCCACTAGCCCCACTGTGGGAAGAACTCAGGTCAGGGCTTCATCTATCTAGCCTCCACTGTACAATCTGGCTAGTGGGCCAGAGCCACTGGTCCATAGGTTCTAGGTCTCCAAGGGTCAGAATCAGGTCAGAGCTAGTGTGTAAAAACCTTTGGATATTCTTAGTCTCACTGCATGATTATGCTGGTTAAGGCTGAGAGATTACTCTGAAAAGCATGGGGAAGATTAATGATATGCTTCTGGAGCCACAGGGCAGGGTCCTTTCTCAGAAAGACCCAGCCTCCTCCTCCGGACCCTCAGAATCCTTTACCTGGTGGCTGTGAATCTTGCCTGCATATTAGAATCACCTGGGAAGCTTCAGAAAGCACTGATAGGCCCTGAGTCCCACCCACAGATATTCTGATGCATTAGATCTGGTTGTGAGCTAGGCTTTGTGAATTTTCAAAGCCCAGTGCTTCTGACAAGACTGAGGTTTAATTGCTGCTCTGGAGCAGTAGAGGGGAGTAGTAGAGAGTAGGCTTTTGTAATTTTGCTAAGTTCCCTAGATCGTTCTGATAGAAGGAGAAAATCTCTGCTAGAACATGCCAGGAAAGTTGCAGTATTTGGAACTCACAAACCATAAACCAACTGTTGAGTTCCAGCTTCAATTAAGCCAACCCGGCTTACATCACCCCCAGGTGCTTGAGGAAACACATCAAACCCAAATCCTGCAGTGAGACCAGATATCTTATTGCCTAGGGCCTGCTCAAACATTACACCTTATCCTTCTTGGTCTGACACACTTAGAATCTACCTTTCATGTGCTCCCAGACTCCTGCCAATAGAGATTTGCTTAATCCTATAGTTTTGGGGGGTATATATCTGCTTTCAGAGCAGACCTGGTACTTCTTTGTCCTGTTCACATTGGAGCCTAACCGTGATTATAAGTCTGAAGACATGGGGGTAGAGCGTGTGCTCTGGAGAGAACTGGTATCAGTTGGTAGGGCTGCTGGCCTAGGTGAAGTCACTCATAAACTTTTATACAAGGGGAGACTGACTCCTTCTCTTGTGGAAGTTAAAGGGCACTCGCCACTTGCAAAGGGTTCAGAAAGATTTGAGAGTCCAGTGTTTCCTGCCATGTCTCGTTTGGCACAGACATTCCTGTCCCATGTCTCAGGGCTCCACGCTTCCTCAGCAGGACCCTCACCTTGGTATGGACGAGACTTGTCAGGGTCTGCAGTCCTTACAATCAGACCTCTGTCTTAGTCTTCAGCCCTACCTGCCCCAAAACTCCAGGAGATGAGGATCTCAGTTAATCTGTCACCTAGACTTTCTGATTTCTGCTCAGGTTCTCAATCCGATGTTCACTGCTTTCCATTTCTCTCTGCGGCAGGGTTTCTCAACCTCTTCATTACCGACATTTTGAGCCAGATGAATTCCTTGTTATGGGGACTTTCCTCTGCATGGTAGGATGTTTAGCATCATCACTGGCTTCTACCCTCTAGATACCAATAGTAGCCCCCACCCCAAGTTGTGACAATCAAAACTGTCTCCAGACATTGCCAAAGGTTCCCTGGGGGACAAAGCTGCCACTAATTGAGAAACTCTGTTCTAGATCAGAAAAAAAGCCAACTAATGGCACCATCTTTTAACCCATATTATCTCCATGGAGACTAATTGCTGCAGCGAACTGATGTTCCAACCACTCGCCCTTCACTGCATCTACTTTAATTTGAATAATCACGATTCCCCGGATGCAGGTACTCACTCTTGCCCACTTCCCTAGGGCAAGGAGAGGAGCCCAATCCCGGAATTCATGCTGAAGGTCTGTTTCCTAGAGCTATTTCTAGTACCAATTTCTGTATCTGTTAACATCTCAGCAGGAAACAGATGTTACACTCAATTTGAGCAATTTGACAACAGTTTAATCAAGGCACTAGTTTCATAGATGTGGGCGGAGTATCCCATAGAGAAACCGAGAGGGAGAGTGCAGTGCTCTGGGCTAGTGGTGGGTGATGGGGGCTCCACCCCTACCTCTAGCCTTAAAGAAGCAAGGGGAGGAGGGGAAAGAGAAGTTCCTGGGATCTCAGAACCAGCCCGGAGATAGCGATGGCTGGGGGAGTGGGGTGGGGGGGGGGGAGATGGGGAGCCTGGGAAATTAACCCCCCACAATCCTCTCTGCTCTTTCCCTCTTCTGATGATGCCCTCTATTGGCAAAGCCCATCTACAAGACAGACAGCAAGGAAGCCCCTGGATGAAGCCCCTTGATGAAGGTGATTTTGATCATATGTTGATTGATATGTGCTTCTAGGACACATCTCAGGGTGCTAAGGTAAGATGAAGATGATGTAGAGGAGCGAAAGGAAGACGTAAAGTATAGGAGCTGTGTTTCCAGCACTAGAAAAGAAGAAACATATTTTGGGTGAGAAAAGTAAATCTCAGACATAGAGCAATATTTGAAAAGATTGTCAAGAGCACTACAGATTGTAAGAAAGAAGTGGGAAAACTTGGAAAATGGCAGCAAAAATCCTCCAAAAATTGTAAAAAACCACATACACACTTGAGTTGCTCTTCCCTTTCTTATATTCTCTAATCATTAGGGCAAAATTCCCATTCTGTTTGACTGAGGTGAGAACTTCGGTGCTAAACATTCACTGAGCACTGAACTCTTAATCACTCACTGTCCTATTAATTCTGCCTCTGAAGTGGCCCTGAATTCACTCCCTTCACTTCTTGGCCACTGGCTTTGTTCAACCAATACCTTCTTTCCACCAGATGGTTTCACAGCTCTGATACTTCCTGTCTTCATGTCCCAACCTGTCCTCTTCACTACCACCAGTTTTTATTCTAAAACAAAATCTGATATGCAAATTAATTGATTAAATAATTTTCAATGTTTATAAACATGTTTATCAAAGTTTGTTATAGAACACTTTATAAACAAAGTTTATAACACTTACCGTAGTGTAAAAAGAGCCTGCCCTCAATTGTTTGGGCCGTTCTTGTCTCCTAAAATTCTGCACTCCCTGGGGTTATATCAAAGAAATCACCATTTCAGAACCTGCAAATTTAACACCTCTGTAGTTTTTGTACTGCTCATTCTACCTGGAATGAACCTCCCACCCTGACCTCACCACCCACATGCTTCCCATGGAAAAATTAGTAGTTTGCTTTCAGAAGTCAGCTCAGCTACCAAACTTACTGAAAATGTAACGAAAGTATTTGGACAGATTTAGTGCTAAGAAGTAGAATGACTACACCCACTAAAAATACTCAACACTGTAACATTAAGAAAATCAAATTAAAACACTGTGGTGCCTTTCGCCTATTAAATGGTCATGGTGGATGTACTATGCTGAGAGGGATGTGATGTGATGACCAGTCTCATAAATCAATGGTTAGATGATAAATCAAAAAAAAATTTTTAGAAGGGAAAACAAAAGACTTAACCAAACCAAGTGTTGACCCAGTGTACTTGGTTTTAAGAATTTATAAGACCAGGATTATTACCACTGATATTACCACTGCTACTACTGCAGCTTCACTTCCCTTTAGCATTCTTTTTTTTTTTATAGTACATAGTACCTTTTTTTCTTCACTTTTCTTCAGTTTCTTATATTCATCTATGTGGTTATGTTTAGTTATAATTCATTTCTTTTTACTACTGCTCAACATCCCATTATGCAAAACACCACATGTTGTCTAGCTCAGCGGTCCCCAACCTTTTTGGCACCAGGGACCGGTTTTGTGGAAGAAAAGTTTTCCACGGATGGTGGGGGGGCGGATTGTTCAGTCGGCAATGCGAGGGATGAAGGGCAGAATTGCTGGGTGTAGAGAGAGCACGTGTTCAGCCAGGTGGGACAGCAGAGCCGGGCTGTTTCCACGTGGCTGTAATCTCCTCCAGTGGGGATTAGGGGTCAAGTTTAGCCTGAGTTTCAGATGGGTACTGTACTAAGTGCTTTACACATTCCATCCTGCTCAAGTCTCACCGCAGTTCTATATGAAGAGTAATAATATCCCCATTTTTATAGATGAGGAAACCAAAACTCCGAGTGGTGAATTAACATGCAGAAGTCCCTGCAAGTAGTAAATCCGGGAGCAACAGCAAGGTCTCTCTGACACAAGGTCTGTGCCTGTAAACGGGACACAAAACTGCAGAAAGAGCTATGATGATATTTACTGCATTGTTATTTATTCCTTCAACGATTTAGAGAAACCCACAGTTTCCATCGATAGAAGCACATTTTTATAAATCACACTACCACTGTATTATGAAATATGCAGTCAGTAAAATAGGTTTGGGGAAGATATTTCAATAACATGGAAAACACTCATTATATAATATTAAATGAAAAGACTATGTAAATAGTCTTCTTGTACATAATCCAAATGTACATATATATGTATTTATATAGAATAAATATAATTAATAGATATAAATTTGCTACAATTCTTTTTCTGGATTGTGGAATGGTAGATGATTTTTTTCTTTTTCATTTATCCTTTTCTATATTTTCCAAGATGTCAACACAGAATATGGACTGTTTTCAAAATAAAAATAAAACTCAGTAAAGAATAAAGATCCACGTTTGATGCCTGTTGCAGAATTTGGGGAAGCAGTTGTGCTCTGAAAGACTGCTGAGTATTAGCACACACTGGGTCGGTGGTTCTCACTCTTGTGTTGCTTCAGAAACACTTAGAGGGCTTCATAAACTGTGGATGGCTGGACCCCCAATGCCAGAGGTTTTGATCCAGTAGGTCTGGGAAGAACCCTGAGAATTTACCTTTTTAACAAGTTCTCAAGTGAACTGGGGGCTGCTCTTTAAGAACCACTCATTTAGGCACAATGGTTATGAAGCTCGCTCTTGGCAGCAAAACTTATGGCAAATCTCATAGCTGCCTTCCTGGGATTTTCCTTCCCTTCCCTCCCCACAAATCCCATGTCTTCCCATTTTTGGAGGCCTATTTTCTACTTTTCTCCAGTGAAGTATATTCTCCAGTATCTTCCTGAGGTGGAGTAGATAGGAGGTGTTCTTTTTTATTATTATTATTATTTTAAATATTTATTTATTTATTTATTTGGTTGAGTCAGGTCTTAGTTTCGGCTCGCTGGCTTCTTAGTTGCGGCTCGAGGTCTCCTTAGTTGTGGCATGCAAACTCTTAGTTGTGGCATGCATGTGGTATCTAGTTACCAGACCAGGGATCAAACCCTGGCCCCCTGCATTGGGAGTGCAAAGTCTAAACCACTGCACCACCAGGGAAGTCCCAGGAGGTCGTCTTCCTCCTCCTCTCTTTCCCTCCTCCTTCCTCTCCTTTGTGAGATTTTGCAACTTTGAACTCACTGCTACACTGTTTCCTGGCTTCTGTTGAGCTGCTGAAAAGTCAAATGCCAGACTGATTCCAGTCCTTTGCAAAGTGACCAGTTTTCTGTCTGGGGGCTTTTAAGATTTGCTCTTTATCCTTGATGTTCTGAAATTCCAAAATCATGATCTTTCAATGTGGATCAGTTTTCATTCCTTTTCAATTTGACCAAGTTCTGTGAAAACCTGAATAGGTGAATTTGGGATGCACTGACATCTTTACCATATTTAGTCTCTCCACCCATGAACACAGAATCAATCTCTCCACTTGAAGATCTTCCTTTATGTTTTGCAACAAAATGTTTTATAATTTCCTCTTGAACAGCTTTGCATTTCTGTGAGATACATTCTTAGGTATTCAGTATTCCTAGGTATTCCTTTTTTTTTCCCTATTGAAAATTATTTTGTTAAGAGTACATTTTATAATTTATACATTTTATATTTTTTTCTATTGGAAATTATTTTGTTAAGAGTACATTTTATAAATTATAAAAGGCTTATTGCTCGTACATAGACAAACTATTGAATTTTGTATATTGATCCTTAACTTACTAAAGTTAGTGGTAACTGTTCGAATAATTTTTCCATGGAGTCTTTGATTTTCTTTGTAATCAATCAAATTATCTGTAATTATCTGCAAATAGCAATTTTCTTTCTTCCTTTCATTGTAAACCTCTTATTCATTTTCATACCTAAATATTTATTGATGACTAAGCAGTGTTAGCAGGTTTCTTTCACTGACACCTGCTAACACTTTGTTCCTGACTTTAAGCGGAAAGTGTCAACTACTCTAATATTAAGTAGGCTAATTGCTGGGGATCTCTAGTAGATGCACTATTAGGTTCAAAAAATTCACTTTGATTCCTAGTTTGCTAAGTGCTTTCTTTTTATCATAAGTGAGTGTCATATTATCCAATGCTTTTCCAGCATCTGTTATGGTCAGTATACTGTTTTCCTCATAGTATCTGTTAATAGATTATATTAATTGTTTTTCTAATGCCTTGAGTACTCTTGGTACTGCCATCCCTCTGGCTGGGTTCATACTGCCTGTTCATGGCTTGGACCAACCACCAGTGGGCCCCAACTGTCCCCAACAAGACCAATTCTTCCCTCCCTTTCAACACTCATCACCCTCAGGATTAATTCCATCCTGCCCTGCATCTCTGTTTATCTCCATTACCAAAAGAAGCCCAGATCTTCTAGATCATCCTTTATCACCCAGACTCTTACCTCTGTATGGCTGTACATCTCCTGTTGTGATTCAGACTTTCATGTTCCTCAACCTTACAAATCCTTTCAGGGTCTAGAGTCGGCAAAATGTTCCACATATTCAACTGCCTCTTTTAGCTTCTCGATGTAATTACATTTCCTGTTTTCCCTGAAGCCCTCTTACATGGTAGATGTTTTCTTTCCATACTTCTACAATTGATCCTAGAGTTAAGGCGGTTGGCTGTGGCAGACTACATTTTCCAAAGACGACCACATCATTAGACATCTGATCCCTGTGCTGCTCGTACAATAATGATGTTGACACTCCTTCATTGGAATGTGAGGTCTGAGTTCTTTCCTCTTGAATGTGGATGGGGCTTTGTAACTGCTTCAGTCTCTAGAATGTGACAGAGGTATTGGTGAGACAATAAAAGGCAATACCACCACTGCCTGGCTCTCTCTCCCTTAGGGGTTGCTTGCCCCTGGGAACCCTACCATCATGTGTAAGGCAACCCAGGCCACTGGGAGAGCCACGTGTGGGTGCTGCAGCCAACAGTCCCAGCTAGAAGGGAATGAAATGTCATGGATTCCAGCCCCTAGGCTTTATGTTTCTGGATGGGGCCCCAGACCTTTCAGAGTAGAGATTGACTGTCCCCGTCATGGTTTGTCTGAATTGACTCACAGAAACTATGAAGGATAATAAATGATTACTGTTCTTTTAGGTTTTGAGTTAATTTGTTATGCAACAATAAATAACTAATAGGGGTCCTTAATGTTTCTCATTTCTGTTTCCAGATCATTACCCCAGCTTCCTCCTCACAGAACCCAAGATTCTTTGAAGCTCATGTTATTTCAGCACATCACGCGCCATTCTTATTTCTTGCTATCCCCCATCCCCGGCATATTTTAGCTAATTTGTCACCTCTTTTCCTAACAACTTACGAGTCATCCTTTTTGCTATGTCAGTATTCCCATAGGAAATGTTTCCAATACCCCCGGGCCTCTCATTTTGAGATTTCCACGTCCAATGCACCTGTCCTCTCTCTGTATCAGTCCTCAGGATTTTACTTTCAATGTTGCCATTAGCAATAACTGCAGCCCCTCCATAACCTCAATTTTAAGTCTTTTACTTTCTGACTACCACCCTAAATCATTCCAGCTCACTCCCTCTACACTCCATTTTCAACAACGTTCATCCCAATGGGTCCTCCAATAAATTGACCCACAAACTTGTCCTTCAGATTCCACTCATGTTTCACTTCCCTTCTTCCCTAGGTTGGAGTTCATTGTCCATCATTGTAATCACTTCCAGATCCTTTGCCACTATTTCTTTTCATTCTTGGCAAAATCTCACACCTAGTTAATTCCATTCTCCATGAACACTATACCTGCAGCCATGAAGGGAAAGTAACCAGAGAAAAACATACAGTGATACTGAGTGGTTCTCACATCAGTCATGACCAGTACACTTAAAAGAGTTTGGGGGGCTTCCTGCCAATCACATCACATCTCCCTTATCTCTTTGACTTCCCTCTCTCACAGAAGTCTCTTTCCCTCTCTTCATGCTCAAGTGATGACTTTTTTCTTGTTTCTATTCGTATGAGAAATATAAACATTAAGTGAGAGCATTCACAGTTCCCACACCAATCTACCTGCATTAGTATATACATGTTCTGCCTTGCTCTGTGCTCCCCTAACTGGCTCCTCCACTTGTGTAGTTATTTGCGTTTCCTCTTTCTGACTCAAGCATGCACTTGAAACATCTACTTTTTTTGTATCAATAATTTCCTCACTACTGGACCATCTCCATCGTCGTATATGTATGCTTCAAAAAAAAAAAAAACTTACTCCCTCCAGCAATGTCCCACTTCTGCGTTCATTTATTTAGAAAAATGTCTGGAAAACATTTCCTGTACTTCCTTTCTCCATTTCATGTTCTCTTATTCTCTCTTGAACCCATTCCAATAAATTTGCACTCCTACTTTTCCACCAAAACCTCATGTGACAAGGTCATCTATGAACTTTAAGTTTCCAAGTACAATGATAATTTCTCTTTCCTCATCTTTGTACCTGAGACAGCAGCAAGTAACACAACTTGCTCTTCTCTGCTGTTTTAAAGGGTGTATACTTCCAGCTATAAAAGGAATAAGTTATGGGGATCTAATGTAAGCTTAGTGATTATAGTTAATGATACCATATTGTACACTTGAAAGTTGCTGAGAGTAAATCTTAATGTGCTCACCACCTACATAAAAAGGTAACTATGTGAGGTGATGGATGTGTTAACTAACCTTATCGTGGGAAATCATTTTGCAACAAAGCTATATATCAAATCATCACAATATATGCCTTAAACATATACAATGTTGTATGTCAATTATATCTCAATAAAGCTGGGGAAAGAAGTTTCTTCACTTGGTTTCTGGGAATGATTTAAAGTTAATCTCCCACTTATTGAATTATCTGTAGTGAGGTGGATAGACCTAGAGTCTGTCATACAGAATGAAGTCAGTTAGAAAGAGAAAAACAAATACCGTACACTAACACATATATATGGAATCTTAAAAAAAAAAAAAGGTTCTGTTGAACCTAGGGACAGGACAGGAATAAAGATGCAGATGTAGAGAATGGACTTCAGGACACGGGGAGGGGGAAGGGTAAGCTGGGACGAAGTGAGAGAGTAGCATTGACATATATACACTACCAAATGTAAAATAAATAGCTAGTGGGAAGCAGCTGCATAGCATAGGGAGATCAGCTTGGTGCTTTGTGACCACCTAGAAGGATGGGATAGGGAGGGTGGAAGGGAGACGCAAGAGAGAGGGGATATGGGGATATATGTATACATATAGCTTATTCACTATGTTATACAGCAGAAACTAACACACCATTGTAAAGCAATTATACTCCAATAAAGATGTTAATGTTGATCAAAAAAAAAAGAAAAAAAAAAGACTACAATACTGAATGTTAGCAAGGATGGCGAGCAATGGGAATTCTCAGCCATGCTGCTCTGGATGTACAGCCACTTTATGAAGTAAATTGGACTTTTCTTGTAAAATAAAATATATACCTTCCAAAAAAATAAAGTTAATCCCCCACCTCAAGGTGTTTTTGCCAATGTAGAATCTCTTCAAGAAAAATTCTTTAGAAGTCGGGTACCTCTAGGGAATTGTTAAAGAGATGCCGTTTTTCATAAATAAAAATTACCTTTATT
The DNA here is from genome assembly GCF_951394435.1 of Stenella coeruleoalba. Lineage (NCBI taxonomy): Eukaryota > Metazoa > Chordata > Mammalia > Artiodactyla > Delphinidae > Stenella > Stenella coeruleoalba. The sequence goes on along the minus strand of NC_137155.1, from coordinate 5,788,374 downwards.
TATATAAATGGAGGAGATGAGTAGGCATCGGTTCCTTTTCTGCCTATAAAATTTGTTTACTCCCATTTGACTACTTATCTCAGGAAAAAGCCATTTCATGGTCAGCAAAGTTGTCTCTTGTTTGATCAATGCAATTTCATTTTTGTTGTTTTGTTTAATAAGAATTTAAATCACACAGTAGGATGCAGATGGCGGTTTCTAATTGGATTGCTCAGAAGGAGGTGTCCTTACAGTGTGACTAGCTTTAGGTGGACAGAGTGGGGTCTCTGATGGCAGTCATCTGGCCCTACTATTTATTTACACATTACCACATACGAGATGTATGGCACCTTCAGAGGAAACTAAAATCAAAGTAAATAATAAACGTTAAAACTGGAAGTGACAAAAAGAAAATAAACCGAACATGAAAACATAAAATAGTGCCAAGAATGAGGCAAAATTGAATGAACTGGGTCAGCCGTAAGCTTTTCAGCAGACAAAGCAAAAGGAAAATCTGTTAATTACATAATTCAGTTTCCTGAAAGTTAACTAAATTTTCAAAAGATGTACAACGAGTGTTGTATGAGTTCTGATGAGGACGTCCCCATAGGGATAATCACTGCATGCAGTTAAAATTATCCTTGACAGAATCATTTATATAAGCTCTATTAATATGTTTATAGCTTCTTTATTTTTCATACTGACACGCATTAAATGTATATGCTATTGCGCTAAAGTGAATTAGAATGAGCAAGAAATCTTGTGGCAGGTGTGACACAGTCCAAATATGCAGCTCCCAGATTTTCTCTGACTTAGAGATGGAGGGAAAATATCTTCAGAGGAAGTTGGCAGTCCTTCCCCTGAATTGTGGATAATCTCAACAAAGCTTCTGATAAGTACTGGGTAGCCACCAGCTCAAGGTTGTTTGCCCATGATGTGTAGTATGGGTGGACCTAATCCATGTTTCCTAATGGGTCCCAGTCCTCATGATGCCGCAGATAATGGCTTGTGGATAAAGTTGATATTCTCTTTGAAACTTTGAGATTTACAAGGCATCTGCCTGGATGAAAATATGCTTTCATCCATTTCAGTGAGACTGTCTCTTAGAGGTAAACGAAGTGATCAGGAAACCAGAATAACAGCAAAGAGGCTGGCTAATGAGTAAGAGCAGATAACTACAGTTGTGCTAGGAAGCAGGGCTTCAGTCAAGGAGTTTAACACTGGCTTGATTGTCCACACAGGACAGTCGACCCATAGATAAGTTAAATATTTGCTAGGGAAGTGCAAGATTCTAGTATTATTTTGGTGATTGAAGATGTTTTGGGGAGTTCTAAATGGCTCCAAGTTAAAATTGGGTGTCTTTTCTATTCATGCGTTTAAAAATGTCCCAATGTTTCCATCACCTCAGGCTCCATTTCTGGTTTCAGATACATGTTCAAGAGTTGTTGCTGATGCATATTTATAATGTTGGAGTCTTCTAGATCGTGTTCAATTAAACAAATCACCAGTGCATGACAAACTGCTTCCAATCACATAAAATCACTCCTGCCTTGTTAAAATCTCATTTGTTATAGGAACTGTTAAAAACATAAGGTGCCTCTGAGGAAAAATTATTACTACTCATATTGCAACAGGAAATTATGCTCTCCATAAATCAATACCGGCAGTGATGTTCTTATTACAAAGGGATCCACAGGTCAATTGCTAATTTCCAGTTGACAGGATAATTTAGTAAGTCACACTGTGCCCTTATGGTGGCTAGTGATCATTTTCGTCTGTATGTGTCCTTAGGTCTCAAGTGGGTCTCTTGTAGACAGCATATATAGTGGTCTTGTTTTTGTATCCATTCAGCCAGTCTATGTCTTTCCGTTGGAGCATTTAATCTCTTTACATTTAAGGTAATTATCGATATGAATGTTTTTATTGCCATTTTGTTCATTGTTTTGGATTTGTTTCTGAAGTTCATTTTTCTTCCCTTCCTCTTTTGTTCTCCTCTGTTGTGATTTGATGTCTACCTTTAGTGGTGTGTTTGGATTGCTTTTTCTTTTTTGTGTGTGTATCTATTGTAGAGTTTTGGTTTGTGGTTCCCATAAGGTTTTGATATAGCAGACTATATATAAACAAGATTGTTTTAAGTTGCTGCTCTTTTAATTTGAAATGCCTTTCCAATATCCTGCATTTGTACTCTCCTCTTGTCGTGATTGTTGGTGTTGATATCGTATTTGTGTGTGGATGATTTCCGTCCTTTATGTTTGCCTTTATTGGTGAGCTTCCCCATTTGTGTCTGTCTTGATTCTATTTGTGACCTTTCCTTTTCCACCTAGAGATGTTCCTTTAGCATTTGTTGTAAACCTGGTGTGGTGGCGCTGCATTCTCTAGCTTTTGTTTGTCTGTAATGCTTTTGATTTCTCTGTCAAATCTGAATGAGAACCTTGCTGGGTAGAGTATTCTTGGTTGTAGTTTTTTCCCTTTTATCTAAATATATTATGCCACTCCCTTCTGGCCTGCAGAGTTTCTGCTGAAAAATCAGCTGATAATCTTATGGGGATTCCCTTGTATGTTATTTGTTGCTGTTCCCGTGTTGCTTTTAATATTTATTTCTTTAATTTTTTGTCAGTCTGATTATTATTTGTCTCAGCATATTCCTCCTTGGGTTTATATTGTATGGGACTCCATGAACTTTCTGGACTTTAGTGAGAGTTTTCTTTCTCATGTTATGGATTTTTTCGGCTATAATCTCCTCAAATATTTCCTCAGGCCCTTTCTCTCTCTTTTCTACTTCTGGGACCCCTGTAATGTGAACGTTGGTGTGTTTGATGTTGTTCCAGAGCTCTCGGAGACTGTCCTCATTCCTTTTCATTCTTTTTTCTTTATTCTGTTCCTTGGCAGTGATTTCCACCATTATGTCTTCCATCTCACTTATTCGTTCTTCTGTTTCAGTGATTCTGCTATTGATTCCTTAACACTGGCTTGATTGTCCACACAGGACAGTCGACCCATAGATAAGTTAAATATTTGCTAGGAAATTTGCTGGAATTTTTCATTCCAGTTATTGCATTGTTCATCTCTTTTTGTTTGTTCTTTAAATCTTCTAGCTCTTTGTTAAACGTCTCTTGTAACTTCTCAATCTGTGCCTCCATTCTTTTTCTGAGATCTTGGAACACCTTTACAATCATTACTCTAAATTCTTTTTCAGGTAGATTGCCTATCTCCTCTTCATTTAGTTGTTCTTCTGGGTTTTTGTCTTATTCCTTCATCTGAAACCTATTTCTCTGTTGTCTCATTTTGTCTAACTTTCTGTGTTTGTGGTCTCTTTTCTCCTGGCTGGAGGATTGTAGCTCCTCTTGCTTATGGTGTCTGTCCTCTGGTGGGTGAGGTTGATTCTGAGGCTTGCACAGGGTTCCTGGTGGGAGGGACTGGTGCTTGCCCACTGGCGGGTGGATCTGGGTGTTGTCCCTCTGGTGGGCGGATCTGGGTCTTGTCCCTCTGGTGGGCAGGGCCGTGTCAAGGGACACGTTTATGGGTGGCTGTGATCTCAGGATGGCTTTAGGCACCCTGTCTGCTGATGGGTGGGTCCATGTTCCTATATTGTTGATTCTTTGGCTGGGGGTATTCCAGCACTGGAGCCTGTAGGTTGTTGGGTAGGGCTGGGTCTTGATGCCAAACTGGCGACCTCTGGTGAAGCTCACACTGGTCAATATTCTCTGGGGCCTCTGACACCAGTGTCCTTGCCCCCACCCCCAGTGAGCCACATCCAACCCTCACCTCCCCAGGAGAGCCTCCAAGACTCATAGGTAGGTCCAGCCCTGGCCCCTATGGAGTTACTGCTTTGTACAGGGTTCTAGTGTACATGACACCTTGTGTGTGCCTTCTAGGATTGGAGTCTCTTGTTTCCCCTGGTCCTTCCTGTGGAACTCCTGCCCTCAAACCCCATTGGCCTTCAAAGCCAAATGCTTTTGGGATTCCTCCTCTCAATGTCAGACCCTCAGGCTGGGGAGCCTGACGTGGAGCTCAGGACTCTTACTTTGTGGGAGAACCTCTGCAATATGATTATTTTTCAGTCTGTGGATCTCCCATCCGTTGGATGTGGGATTTGATTGTTGCAAAACACCCTTCCTGCCATCTTGTTGTGGCTTCTTCTTTGTCTTTGAATGTAAAATATCTTTTTTGGTAGGTTCTAGTCTTTTTTTATTGATGGTTGCTCAGCAGTTATTTGTGATTTTGGTGTTTTCATGAGAGGAGATGAGCGTAAGTCCTTCTACTCTGTTCTCTTTTCTGGAGTCAAGGGACTGCTTTTAGTTTGGGTGCTTGCTGTCTCTTTTCTCAGTGTGTGCTGACTGTTATCCACTTGATATGGGGCATGCAGTTACAGCAACCATTGCCCACTCCTCAGGCAGTGGGGGCAGGTCCTGGAATTTCTAGTGGCTGGAGCTGTCTGTGCCCTTCCGGGTCAGTGAGTGAGGGCAGAGCCTGACATCTGCCCATGGGTCTGGAAGAGGCTTCCAGTGCCTCCCTCTGGAGCCCAAGATGGCAGTGGAGACTCATGCCTGCCCCTTAAGTTCCTGTAGGCAGGGCCCTGTTGCCTGGGAGTGCTCATAGGGAAAGAAGTTCTTATGGTGGTCCTGCCCCTCTCCTCATGTGCCCCCTAGTAATGGTGCCTTGCCCCTCTGGTGGTCCCAGGCTTCTTCCTAGTATACCCTCAGTTACCAAGGCCTGACCTCTTCAGGCTGTTTCCTCACCTAACCCTGGTCCTCTCCCTGGGACTGAGCTTCAGAGTATAAGCTTCAGCAGCTGACCCCCATCCTCACTGACAGAGGAGTATCTCAGGTTGGGGAGCACAGGGTGGAGGTGCTGACCCTTTGTGCATGTTTCTCTCCATTTTTCCTTCCACAAACTGGTTGCTACTCTCCCCTCTCAGGCTCCCAAACTCCCCCTCCATCCAGTCTAATCTCTCTGCTGGTAAGGAGCCTTCCCAAGGTGCGGGAAGGTTTTCTCCTTCACAGCTCCCTCCCTGGGGTGCAGGCCCCACCCAGATTGCTTCTTTTTCCTTTTCCTTTTTTCCTACCCAGTTATGTGGAGGTTTACTTGTCTTTTTGGAAGTCTGAGGTCTTCTGTCAGTGCTCAGTAGCTGTTCTGGGTGAATCGTTCCACCTGTAGATGTATTTTCAATGTTTTTGTTGGTGAAGGTGAACCCCACGTCCTACTCCTTCGCCATCTTGATCCACTGGTCCTTTTGTTTCTTAATCTTTGTATACATGACTTTTCTCCTTTCGCAAAATTTGAACTGAGCTCTGTCAAGGCCTAGGATTTGCTCTCAGTTTACCGGGATTGGTCCCAGCCCTTCTGACATCCACCCTGGTCCTTCGTGAATTCCCATCTCCAGTCTGCAGCTGCTGGACAAGCAAAGACTTTATGTAAATGTCCAGGGATTGATCTAATGTGGTTCTGCTACATTGAGATGATATCATCCTTCACTGCCACCTGGCTTGCTTATTGACACTGAAGAGATGGTGGCAGAGATGAAAACCCATAGTTCCCAGATTGCTAGTGTTAACCTTAAAAAGAAAACAGCCAGTTATTTATAAACAGCAAAATGGGTTTATTTGGGAATAGCAGAGAATTGCAATTTGGGACCTGCAAGCCAAAGGCAAGTCCGAAGAGACAAAGTGAATGGCAAGCTTTTATTAAGTTTTAGGGGGAACCTAGGGAGGGTTGCTTTGAATAAAGTTCACTGGAGGAGAACAAGCGTTCAAGGTTGTGGCAGTTTCTTCTTGGCTTCAGGGGTGGTGAGTGCATTGTTGCTGAGCCAGGGAGGGCCCTTCCTTCCTTTCCTTAAAAGCAGGAGATGAAATTCCCATGTGAAAAATGTTCTCCTTATAGCAGAAGAAAAGTAACATTCTTATCAACACAGACAAGAAGTTGAGATGAGAATTTTACACAAAGGATACTATACACACAGTCCTTCTTATCTTTGTTCTTTCTGTTGGTTTTGCCTGTGTGAGAGCCCCTCTCCAGGGCCTCCTGGCTCCATTGTAAATGAGGTTTTCCCTTATTTATTTTCACTAGGACATCAGAACTCTGTGCATCTTCTCCTGACAGGGTCCTCTGCCTTGGGGAGCAGAGTTCCCCAGCCACCGCATAGCAGCCACTGGTCAGCAGAGGACCTAGCTCATCTGCTCACAACCCAGCTGTTGTATCTAGGAGGGAGGGTGGAACGTTGGAGGGTTGGTCTGTGAGTGCGGCGGACCTTTGCGGGCAATTCTAAATCCAGCTTTGCTGATGTTTTAGTTAATATGAAATCCTCACTAATTCTGGCACTACACGAACTGCCAATCTCAGTCTTTGAAAGTGGAATTTGTTTTCACTCCTCTTCATAGGCCCTATTTGGGAACTTTCTATTGAGACTGCAGTTTAATGTAGGCACAGTTGGTTTTCTTACTCAAAATCCTAAGGCATTGTGCTCTTGAAAAAATGTTTCTAAGAATTCATAAATGCTCAATCTTTTGCAAGTTTGGTACTTCTTTTGATATTTTAAAGGCTATTGGAAATTGGGAAAACGTGAATCAGACATCAGTTTAATCCAAACCTTGATTCAGTCCCTAGTGGGGACCTGTGTGATCATTTAGCTCATCATTTTTTGTGTCATAGTTGGAAAAAGCATTAGGTCCAAACAGCTTTCTTTCTTTTTTTTTTTTTTTTTCGGTATGAGGGCCTCTCACTGTTGTGGCCTCTCCCGTTGTGGAGCACAGGCTCCGGACGTGCAGGCTCAGTGGCCATGGCTCACAGGCCCAGCCGTTCAGCGGCATGTGGGATCTTCCCAGACCGGGGCATGAACCCGTGTCCCCTGCATCAGCAGGCAGACTCTCAACCACTGTGCCATCAGGGAAGCCCCAGCTTTCATTTTTTGTCATGGGTAACACAGGTAGTAAGTGGTTAATTCTGGTATTTTGAATCCCAGTGCTCTTCAGCTGTCTTCCATGTGAAGATAATAAAATGACACTTTTAATTTTTTATTAGCACTTCAGAAACTCCTTCACATACGTTATCTTATTTGCTTCTTGCAGCCGCCATGTGAAATAGGCAGGGCAGAACTCATAATTCCCACTGACAGATGAGGAAATTGGAGACCAGGGAGGTTAAGTGGCTCATCACGGTCGTGCTGCTTCTCTGGTGAAAGGCATCATTTTCGTTGAAAGGAGCGTGTACAGGAGAAAAGACACCAGTTTGGGAAGCAGAGTGTCTTAGAGTCCTGTCTTTTCCCAGCTGCACAGTCATAGCCTCGTAATTTAAGTTCCCTGAAGTCTGTGTGTATAAAAGAGAAACCTAAAATGGAATACACCAAATAACGATAACACCTTACATACAAACAAGCTTAAGATAATAAGTAAGATGAGCAGAGAGTGGGGAAGGCAGGCCAACAAACAGGGAAAAGTGACAAGATGTGGGATGAAATTGCTGAAAATGGAGTGAAAAGGCGATTTTATTATGAGTGTTTGTATTTATTTACTTTGTCGCAACACTTCTCTGGGCATGCAATTTATCACAGACCTACAGCATTTTTAGTTGTGAGGAACATGTGAACATTATAGTCCTGGATATTGTAACATGTTCCCAAAGCACCTTCCACTTCTGGAAAAGAATAGGATGGGCAGGTGTCATTTGGGGAGAGATACTTTAGAAATAGGTTGAGAAGTGTACCCCTGAGGCTTGAGTGATGTGTTTGTGGATTGCAGTGTATTGGGGTGTGGTGAGTATGATTTTGGCTGGACCAGAGGCTATCTGGGAAGAAGCATTGTGGGGTGGGACTGAGATGGTAGGCTGAATCCAGGTCTCAGAGACTTCCAACTACCTTTTTACATAATTTATGCTCCACTAGCAAATTAGAGATATTGAAAAGTTTTGAACAAAGTCATACTGTGCATTCATTGGATGCATTCACTGGTTTCCAACTGGATTTAACAAAGTAAGTGACTTTTTAAAATTCCAAACTATGCACGCTATATCATTTGTATATAATTATAATTGTGGGCATGTTCCTTAATTTATTAGATGTTTACAATAAGTATGTAGACATTATAAAAAACATATAAGCTAATGCCTTGTAGCAACAGTGCATGAAGCTATTCAGTCTTTACATTCTCTCCTGTAGATTGTGGAGAGAGCAGCACAGGACCTAGAATCAACAGTAGAATATCAGTATCTATTTCAGAGTCTAATTTTGCTGGAAGTTTAGTGCTGGCATCAGTAATGCTCTCTCTCCTTGTTCTCATACTATGAATGTCATTAATAGTTTGCTTTTAGAGATTTTTGATTGAATTTCTTCCTATAAAGATTGGTCTCCCAAGGCTATCTTTGTTGTTGTCCAATGCCAACAGCATATTCTTATCTTTGCAATTTTATTTCTGTAAATTTATTTCTGAGTGCCCAAACACACATTATTCTCAAGTTCATGAAATTTCTCTTTCCCCCCTCTTACTCCCTGAAAGAGTAAGAGAAGGATGATCAAATTAACATGTAACAGAAAAATGTGTCACTCACATCTACAAGCATATCTAATATCTCTACAGTTAGGTGTAATTTTAGAAGCTGGTACAAATCACTCTCATTCACTACCCCTAAACCATAGGTAATAAAATGCAAGCATGCATCAAACAAACATTTAAATAATGTGCCAATGCTGACCATCCAACCATGCTAGGAACAGGTATGTGTCCAGGCTGAAGAATATAAGAAAATGTACTGTTCTTGCCAATTTAGAAATGAAACGGTGCTCTCATGGAAAAAAAAAAAAAAAGACATTCCTGTCTTAGTATATTAAAATATTTTAGATATGTCAGCCTTATTCATAACTGTAATTGAAGCGATACATACAGAAAACAAATGCTTTAAGAAAAATCTGCATGAGATAGAGGTGGAAATGAGCTCAGTTCCAAGGCAACCAATGGTGTCCCTAACACTTTCTGCATAGTCTCAGAAAGTTGAAGTATAAATTAAATACAGAAGAATCTGACTTATCATTATGATTCCCCAAGGTTCCTGGGCTGTCAAAAGGCTGGTGTTAAAACACTCAGAGCCCCATCAAGCTTAGAGAATGAATTCAGGCATTTGCATTAACGACCTCATCAATTCATCTTCATTTTTTTATCTTTCTTGTCTTTCTTTTCTCCCTCCCTTTTCTCTCTGCTTACATGCAAGCATTGCATTTTTACTCTAGGCAAGAGGATACAGCTATTAATGATACAGATATACAACTCATGGGGGCTTATGACATGTATTACTAGCTTCTGCCTGAAGATCTAAGATTCACATTTTCAAACGTTTGAATTTGAGATGCAGGCAGAATAAAATTTTATAGCAAAGGAATTCCTAACTGCATGCTGTGGAAATACATACAACGTTGTGCTTTAAGGGCTCATTGCTTGCATTATAGTTTTCTTTGCTTAATTATCTTCACCATAAAAGTTTTAGTAGTGTAAGGTTTTAATATATATTTTGCATCTTGGTGTGTGAAGATTTAATTGTTGTTTAGCTTGATTTTTAGTTGAAGATACTGACCTCGTGACTTAGGAACATTGGCATGCAGTTTTAAAGACATACAAATAATTGTGGAATGATTGTTACAATCCTATCACAATCTTTGACCTCAATGAGTATCTTGATTTTTTTTTTTTGGAAAGACAATAAAATGTGTTGACATATTTTGAAACATCTGAGTCAACTTTTTCTTTTAAATTAAAAGATTGTATTTTTTAGAAAAAAATTTAGGTTTACATAAAATTCAGCTGGTGGTACAGAGAGATAAGATACACTTTCTCTTTCTCCCACTGTTTCCCATATCATTAACATCTTCCATTAGTGTGGTATATTTATAACAATTGGTGAACTAATACTGATATATTAGTATTAACAGAAGTTTATAGTTCAATAGTAGAGATCACTTTTGCATTGGACAATTAGTTCTGTGGATTTCGACGAATGCACAATGTCATTTAACCAGCACTACGGTATAATACAGAATAGTTTCACTGCAGTAAAAGTCCCCTGTACTTCCATCTCTCCTTCCTCCTGCTAAGTCCCTGGCAACCACTGATCTTTTACTGTCTTCATAGTTTTGCCTTTCTGGAAGGTCATAGAGTTGGAATCATACAGTATGCAGCCTTTTTTGCACTTAGCAATATGCATCTAAGTTTCCTCTACATCTTTCCATGGCTTGATTACAAATTTCTTTCTATCACTGAATTACAGTCCATTCCCTGGATATACAATTCCTTACCCACTCACTTTTTAAAGGACATCTTGGTCACTTCCAGTTTTTGACAGTTATAAACAAAGCTGCTGTAAACATTTATGTGCAGGTTTTTATGGGGACATATGTTTTCAACTCATCTGGGTAATTGCTAGGAGTGCCATTGCTGAATTATGTAGTAAGACTATATTTAGCTATGCAAGAAACTGTCAAACTGTCTTCCAAAATGGCTGAAACCATTTTGTATTCCCACCATCAATGAATGAGAGCTTCTGTTTCTCCCTAACCTCACTAGCATTTGGTATAGTCAGTATTTTGAATTTTATCTGTTCAGTAGGTATGTAATGGTATCTCATTGTTTTAATTTGGAATTCCTCAATGACTTGTGATGTTGAGCACCTTTTCATATGCTTAGTTTCCATCAATATATTTTTCTTTGGTGAGGTGTCTACTCAGATCTTTTGTATATTTTAAGATGGGTTACTTGTTTTCTTATTATTGTTTTAAGAGTTTATTGTTATTTTGGATACAAGTCCTTTGTCAGAAATGTGTTTTACCAGTATTTTCTCCTAGTCTACGACTTATCTTTTTTTTTATATAATTTTATTTATTTTTGGCTGTGTCAGGTCTTTGTTGCTGCATGCAGGCTTTCTCTAGTTGTGGCGAGGTGGGGCTACTCTTCGTATGTGGGCTTCTCATTGCAGTGGCTTCTCTTGTTGCGGAGCACAGGCTCCAGGTGCGTGGGATTCAGTAGTTGCAGCACACGGGACCTAGAGTGCATGGGCTTCAGTAGTTATGGCGTACGGGCTCAGTAGTTGTGGCTTGTAGGCTCTAGAGTGCAGGCTCAGTAGTTATGGTGCACAGGCTCAGTTTCTCCATGGCATGTGGGATCTTCCTGGACCAGGGATCAAACGCATGTCCCCTGAATTGGCAGGCGGATTCTTAACCACTGCACCATCAGGGAAGTCCCTACGACTTATCTTTCCAGTCTTTTGTAAAAAATATCTTTCATAAAAGTTTTTAATTTTAGTAAAATTTGACATCAATTTTTCTTTCAGGTAGTATGCTTTTGGTGTTCTATCTAAAAGTTCTTCACCAAATCTATGGTCATCTATTTTCTTTTTTTTTTTTCTACGAGTTTTATAGTTTTGTGCTTCACATTTAGCTCTTATATTTAGAAACATTTTGAGTTAATTTTTGTGAAAGGTGTAACACCAGTTCCTGTATTTATTGTTTTTCAGGTGTCTGTCCAGTTGTTCCAGTACCATTTATTGAAAAGACTAACTTTTATCCATTAAATTTCCATTGCTTTTTTGTCAAAGATCATTGACTATATTTGTGTGGGTCTATTTCTAGGTCCTATATTCTGCTCCATTGATCTATTTGTCTATTCTTTTGCCAGTACCACACTGTCTTGATTATTGTAGCTCTATAGTAAGTCTTGAAGTCAGGCAGTGTCAGTCCTCCAACTTTGTTCTTCTTTAGTATTGCGTTGACTTGAGTCATCCTTTTTATCATTTGTATTGTGCTTTCCTAGATGTAGATTGACCTCCTTATCAGAAAATAAACCTTAGGTTGACACAACAGAAACGGAAATCTGAACCATTCCCTGAAGTGACCTCGTCATCAGAAGTAACAATAGAAGGATATATTTATTTTTCATGTACTGTGTGCCAGGACCTGGGCAAATCACTTTTGTAAACTTTTGTGAAAACAGGTAAGAGGACTGTCTACAAACTGTTTGTTGTCAGACAAGTGCCTTATAGTTTGGCAGTATGGTTATATATTTTCCTGCACACTTTGGGGTCTGTTATGAGCTCAGATTTAAAGCTAAAGGCAGTTTTTCTGACCAAAAGATTGCAAAACTTATATCTTCCAGCAACAAAAATGATGATATTTGAATTACGGTTGAAGAAATAATTTAGGTGAGAAAGAAATATCTTCACAACAAATTCAACATTAAGGATTTTTTTTTTTAAAGTCCTAAAAGCTTCTGGGGAAAAAGCAGTTGACCAATCCGGAGATAAAATTTGGTCTGGCTTTGGACATCCCACAATACCAGATGCCAAAAATCATCTGAGAAATATATACAGAATACTGAGTGGATGGAAAGAGTATGTAATGTCTATATTTCTTCCATGGTTGCATAGCTTTAAAAAATGTCTTCTCTTGTAATTTCAATTTCCTCCATATCAGTTGTTTTATCCCTTAGAGAAAGACAAATACTGTGTGGTATCTCTTATATGTGGAATCTAAAAAACGGTACAAACGAACTTATTTACAAAACAAAAATAGAGTCACAGATGTAGAAAACAAACTTATGGTTACCAAGGGGGAAAGTGGGGGGGTGGATAAATTGGGAGATGGGAATTGACATATTCACACTACTATATATAAAATAGACAATAAGAACTTACTGTATAGCATAGGTAATGCTACTCAATACTCTGTAATAACCTATATGGGAAAAGAATCTAAAAAAAAGAGTGGAGGTATACATATATATAGTACAACTGATTCATTTTGCTGCATAGCAGAAACTAACATAATATTGTAAATCAACTATACTCCAATAAAAATTAATTTTAATATTTTTTTTCTTTTGTCTAATAGCTATTTGTGTCTTTAGCCAATTTTCCAACTGGGGTGTTACTGCCTTCCTTCCATATTTACGATCTCCTTAAATATTAAGGATATAATCTACTCATCTGCTTCTTTTTTGCCTGTTGTTCTTTCCAAGTTGTTACTTTTCAAAAGTTATATTACAGAAATTTTATATTTCTATATATTTTATCTATTGATTACTTGACTGTATAATTGTTTTTTCTAATCTTTTATGCTTACATTTTTTACCAATTATTTCCTTTTTTCCATTTAATTGTCTAATCAACAATTTAATTGTCTAATGTTCATGAATTCAATCATAACTGCTGATTGAATAATTCGACTTTCCCAGCTGCTTGTTCATATCGCCTTTATCATGTATTATTTTTTATATACACTTGAGTACTTTCTGGAACATTCATTGTGTTCCATTTATCTTCCTGTCAATATTTGGACCCAAACCACATTATTTTAATTATCATGCTTTCATTACCTGGGAGGTTAACTCTGCATTCATTACTCTTGAAATATTTTCTTTGGCTATTTTCCTTCCTTTCTTCTCCAAGATTAAGTTTAAAATAATTTGGCAAAATTCCAATCCCCCCACCTGAAGAAAAACCCCCACCCAAACCCTAGCTAGGATATGTTTGGAAATGCATAGCTTTGGGAAAGATTGTCATCTTTATAAAGAATCATTCTGGAACATGGTATGCTTTCCAGTGATTAATTTTCTTTTGTGCCTTCAGTTTTATTTTGTTTTTTTTTTCAAGTTTTCTTCATTTAGGATTGGCATCTTTCTTGATATCATTATTCTTATTTAATTCATTATTCTTATTTGTGTATGTTCTCAATGTGAATGCATTTCTTTTCCATTAGGCTTTTCTAACTGGCATAGAGGAAAGTACATGCTGTTTTAGCATACTAACATTTACCTGTTATCGTATTATGGTCAATTACTAGCCCTAAAATATGTCACTTTACCCTCTTATGCTTTTTCAGCAGATAATTATTTACTGCCAATTTATACAGTCTTCTTTCCAGATTTTGTTTCTTATTTTTATATTATCAGAAATAATACAAAATTAGCTGTTCAAGTTTACAAAGTTTTTTAAAAAGAATTTTGAACTTTATCAAATATCATTTATTAACTGTAGAGGTGATTATTATTTTCTAGCCATATTACAATCTTTATTATATTACCCTATTTCGTCTTATATTAACACATATGCTTGGCCTCAGTGGCTGCGGTTCCCCACACAAAGTCTGTTCTGGCCAAGTACCTGACTAACTAACTTGCCCATAGTGGAAACCAGTGCTGAGCCCCTGATATGTCACCACTCCCAGGAAGACCTGTTTGGTAGTTGGTTGATTACATTGGATTCTTTCCATCACAGAGAGGATACCACTTGTTCTGTGTGGAATATACAAACATTCTGCACAGGGGTTTTCTTCTTTTGGCACTATCATCCCAACATTACCTTTGATCAAGGAATTATTCCTCAGTAGTGTGCTAGAGGATGCATGCCCATAGAGTTCACCAATGTCACTACACACCTCATCACCCAGAAGCAGCAGCAGTAGACACCGACATGGTCTACTGAGACTCAGTTATACCCTAATTGGTATCAACACCCAGAAAGATAATATATGGTTTGAATCAGCATCTGATACGTGGTACTGATGTTCCCAAAGTCAGCATACATGGGTGCAGGAACCAAGGCTGGGAGTGAAATTGTCTCCTCATACTATTATGCATAATTATCCACTCACAGGAGTTTTGCTTTCCGTCCCTTTCCACCTCTGCTCATTTGGCGAGTTTGGTTCTGGAGGGAGGCATGCCTCCATTAGGTGACAGACCGTGGCTTCCTTGAATTGGAAGTTGAGGTTACCAGTTGTCATTGGAAGCTTTTTATGCCACTGAACCTACTATGGATTATTGTGGACATATATGTTGTATTCTTGGGTAATGTTTAGTGTCTCATCTTTTGTTGTAAGTCTTAACCTTTCATTTTCTTCCACATTTGTTGACTCTATCACCCAGAATTTTGCCCATTTTACTACTTGTTCAAACAAGGTTCTCTTACATCTACTCTTTTAAGGTTTTTCTATTATACTGTTCGTTATTTTTGTGTTTATTATTTCTTCCAATCCTCTGGTTCACTCAAATGGTAATTTTTACCTTCTTGGGCTGAAGATATAATTTATACAATTTCTTACTTGTTTTATAATAAAACATTAAAAAATATCCATTTTTCTCAAAGTCAGATTTACGTTTACAAAGCATTGCTCTTGTTATCGTTTTCTTTTATTTTTAGTGACATTGAATATTTTCATGTATATTGGCTATTTATAGTTCTTCTCTTGAAAATTTTCGGTTATTTGCTTTCTAAAAAACTGATTTGTTTTTCTTTTGCTTACTGATTTAAGATTAAAAATTATGGAAAGGATATTGATTTGGGCATATCATATATGTTGAAGTCTTTTTTCCCTTAGTTCTTCTTTTGATTTTGAATTTTTACTGACATAAATTTTGTTTCATACTGCCCTTTAATTTATTCTTTCCTCACTTTATTTTGCTTGAGTTTTTTCCCCAAAGAGTTAAACAATTATTCCAAGATTGCTTACAGAACTCTCTTCTCAGTTGATTAGGAATGTTGTCTTTATCATATACTATCTGATATACTCATATGTAAAACAAGCATATATACAATTTTGATTGTCAAGGATCTGAGTTGGATATTTCACATCAAATTTTGTATGTTCTCTAGATATCTTAAACGAAGAGAATTTTCTGGTTTCAAAATTATCCATAAGTCGAATTTAAACTTCTTCCTTATGGAGAACTAATTCATCATGACACTATAATGTGGGTTGATAGAGGACTGATGGAATAGGGAAACTAAGGGCGTGACATTTTTATGCAATTACTTGTATTTTTCAGGACCTTCTTAGATACTTTCTTCTACTTGATGGTGCTATTGTGGTATCCCGGACTTTATAGATATTGCTAAATCCTGAGAGGTTGCTTAATTGCCTGGTGTACCATCTTTATTTAATCTCTACCAGGGAACAGTGGTAAATGGTTTCCTAAAAGGAAATGAGTGACTTGTCAGAGAAGGCATGGCTTTCTTACAAAAGTCTGTTGATGTTCATAATGATTCTCCTAGAAAGATTTTCAGTAGGCCCCAAAGAGAGTCCTGAAACTAATGAGACACTTTGAACATGGTGGGACCTATAGGGTTATAAGGGTCAATGGGCAAAGCTACTTCCATCATGGCCTGGACCAGGTAAAAGTTCTACTCTTCCTTTGGTTTACACTCAAACTTGGAAAACTTTCAGGTCACTCAGTAAATTAATCAGAGCAGCACACAAAGCTGTAAAATGTGTTGTTTTCAAAATCCATGAA
Source organism: Stenella coeruleoalba (assembly GCF_951394435.1). NCBI lineage: Eukaryota > Metazoa > Chordata > Mammalia > Artiodactyla > Delphinidae > Stenella > Stenella coeruleoalba. The sequence goes on along the minus strand of NC_137155.1, from coordinate 5,772,139 downwards.
ACATGGGACTCTTTCTTAGTGTTAGGAAGGACAAGGTGTGACAAATCTTGCCATTCTGGAGAGATTTTTCCAGCACACTTCAGACACTGATTCAATCTTACTTATTCTTGAATTTTGTATGAATGGAATACCACTGTATGTATCCCCTTATGTCTTTAATCAATTAACTATCAATTACGGCTTTAAGATTCACCCATAATGTTTTAAATAGCCTTGGTTGATTTATTTTCTTTGCTGTCCTGTATATCCTTTTATGAACATGACATTTATTTATATAATCTGCCATTAATGGTTATTTGTGTTCTTCCCAATTATGGATCATTAAAATGCTTCTAAGATCATTCTTATCTGGTAGATACATGTGGGATCGTGGGCTTTCCATTTCCAACTATAAAGGGAAAGTATTCAGTGTCATAATAGAGCATGGTGTTTGCTACAAAAGTTTTGAAAATACCCGTTTCCAGGGTAAGCAAGGACCTTTCTATTCTTAGTGTTCTGAGAGTTTTAAATCATGAACGGATGTTGAGTTTCATCAGATGCCTTTCTTTCATCTACTGAGATAAATGCATCGTTTCTCTTTTGTTTCGTTAATGTGGCAGCAGAAGCTGCTGTGGTCCACATCCAATGAGCCTCAGCACTTCACTGTATTCGAGCTCATTTCTCACTGCCAACACCTGCAGTCCTTTTCTTGAAAATTGCCTCCGAAGGTGCAGACGGCTGTTCTGTCTGTGAGCAAAGCAGGCTTGAAGGGCCTGGAAATGAACCCCCCTACCGTCTTCCTCCCCCACGGACAGCCACCCTCAACTGATTGCTGGCAGGGCTGGTATTTAACTACTCCACCTCTTCTGCGCAGGAGGGTAACTCTGAGGTGCGTCTTACACCGCTTGATTAGTTTCCGCAGTGGTAGCTGGCTTGACACACAGCCTGCCTTCTCTCGTCTTACCTTCTCCTTTACTCGTGGTCCATGAATCCCCAGACAAACCAACTAGACCTGAATCCGTTTCAGGTCTCAGCATCTGCTTCTGGGGACAACAATCCAAGACCACTGTTGGTTTTTCCAACTTTGCATTCCTGAAATAAACCATGTTTATTCCATATGATGTATTATATATTGAATTCATTTTTGTTCTGTGGATGACTTTTGCAGCTACATTCATGAGTTAGCATCTGTAACGGCCCTTTCTCTCACTGCCATTGTTGGGTTTTCTTGCAGAGTAACGCTTGTCTCATAAAATGAATTGAGAGCAACCCTTATTTTTCCATTTACTGGAATACTTTGTGAAAGACTGAGATTATGACTTCCTTGAATGTTTAAAGGTATGCTCGAAGCTATCATGGCCTTAAATTTTTTATAGAGTTTATCTTCCATCCTGTGGAGTGTATGTATATTATTAAGGCCTCCAGGGTGCTGTTTCTTCCTGACCTCCAGATCTCACCATCATGCTGTCATCACTGTAACAGAGCAACAGGATGTCTGAGGGGCTGGTGAGGATTACTAGTGGATTCTCCAGTCCTGGAGAATCAATGTAACTTTGAGGCAAGACGGTAAAGGAGTATTTTCATCCCTGCCAGGTAAAAAAAAAAAAAAATCCCTTTAATTTATTCTAATTGCAATAAAGTAGAAAATTACCAAATTATTAACTGGAGCTCTGCTAATTTGTTCTAGTAAGTGCTCAAATTTGGACCAGCAGCTACAATTGCACTCAGCACCTAATTATGCTTATGATAACCCAGACTAAAGACTCAGCTATCCTTTGTACACCAAACTAAAGGGGAAATGCTTCATCCATGACTTTAGTAGTGTAATTCATTACTGTCATTTAAAAAAATTGACTACTCTGTCATGTTTTTTTTATCGACTATTTTGGTAAAGAGGAGAAACTCCAGGGTCCTTTAAAAACTTATAGCCATCACCTTATGGGACAGATACCAATGCAGCGTTTTTCTTCACTGCTAAATGTATACATATCAACTGTGTTTTTAGAAGCTGGGGAAATAATTGCAGGTGGGTATAGTGGTCTCCATAGGCCAACACTGGATTATGGTAAATATCCTATTAATCACTAGCCCCCTAAGTCTTGGACTAGTGCACCCCAGGGGCCCCAGGATATAGTATTAGGTCTGCCTGGTAACACAGGAAGGTCTGGATATTCCTCTTTCTTCGATGCACAGTTACTCTCCAAGCATCTTGGTTCCCTTTGGGGGAGGCTGAGAGAAATATTACCAGCGTACGTACAAAGGATTACCGTTGAGGCCAGTGATCGCTTCAGTGAATCTGACTCTGGTGATGGGTTTAGATGAGGATTGTGACTTCAGTGTCGTGGCTCAAAACTCTGTTTTCAAGAAATAAGGATTTTTCTTATAAGGTTTCACACAAATCAAGTGTGACTTCAAGAAGGCTGCCCTTCTAGTTCCTCCTGGAGATCCCACAATTAACTGACTATTCCAAACGGGGTCAGATGTTTCTTATTACCTTTTTGGGGTTGCTTCTTATTATGGTCACCACACATGCCTTTCCTCTAGTGGTTAAATATCACTGCCTCGATGTCCTCCACCACTTCCCTGGTCTCTGGGGACAACCATGGGAGTAGATTTCCATATGCTGGCATGCCACTCTCCAATGTACTTCTCAGCTTTGAAGAAGGAAAAGTCTTCTGGAGGACCTCATCAGCTGTAACTAGGGGCTGGGGATATCTCAAACAGGAAGGGGGTTCAGATAATGATAAACCAGCAAAGAAAAAGATAGGAACCTAAAACAGAACAGGAAGGGCACAGACACATACAACAGCCCTGTTACTCTCCTGCCCCCAACACAAGTCATGCCACTTTAGGAGAGACAAAGAATGCATTATTTTCTCCCTTGGATGGTCTCTAACTGCCTGTTTTTTTGAAGAGCATAGTAAGAGTTCAGAACTCAAATTATTGTTTCATATTATATACTGTCATTTAATTATGCTTGCCATTTGTACCAAATTTTGGAATAAAATACACCTGTGATATGTTTTTTTCTCCAAATTTTGCATTGTAAAATCAATTTAATGTTTTGTGACAAGTGTCAACAAAATAAACGGAACAAAATAGAAAATACTAGAGTGCATTTCATTGCATGCACAAAATAAGGGTAAATATTGTTTTGTGAAACTTTTGTTTCATTCATATACAGTGAAATACAATGAAATATTCAATGATTCTTTGGATTTAACACTTTCAAAGCTCATATGGTAGACAGTTTATACTATGCCTATTTATTTTTAACATCACATTTGATTCCTATCTTGGTTGGAGCATTCAAGAGTACATACATGCTATTTTTCTATGAGCCTTGCCTACCTCAGAATAATTTTATTTCTTTAACAATGAAAATATAACTTAACTAGGTATAAAACTATCTTATTACAGTATTTTCCCCATTATACTCTTTAATCCATTGTCTTCTGGGATTTGTATTATAGAGAAGTCTAAGCTCCTATTTTCACATTATTGGATCACGTTTTTTCTTTTTTCTGGGTACATGTAGATTTCCCCCCCTCCTTCTACTGTTTTAATCACAATGTTTACCAACAAGTGTCTAGAGGCAAGTCTGCTTTCTTTCAATCTGTCTGCACTTTCAATTTATATACTCATGTTTATAGTTCAAATGACGTTTGTAATTATTGTAACTAGCTCAGTGCTACACAAAAAGCAGTCCTGGTAATCTTTCAGTTTTTCCTTTTCCTCCTCAAAATTATCAATTTCAAATTAGCATTAAAATGTTGAGTTCAATTCCCTCATGCTTAATATAGCCCTGCAGCTTCTATGCAAAAGTATAACTTGACTACTTCCCAAGGAAATCTTGCTTACAAGCTAAACTCTACCCAATAAGAAGTGGGCTCCAGGGAGAGCCTGTGTCCTGATGGCAGAACAACAGCTCACACTGGAATTTTCACAGCACTGTTCTGCTCCCCTGCCTTATCTGGCTTTCCCTTGGCTGCTCTGACCCTCACTTCCCACACCCCTGCCCTCCCTCCAGCCCAGGAGCCTGGATGCACTCACACTAGGAGCTTTGCACAAGTAGTTCCCTCTCTCTGGAGCCTCTTTTCCCAGATCCTCTCCTGACTGTCTTCTCATCATTCAACTTTCGCTCAGAGGTTAGCTCCTCAGAGCAGCCTCGCTTGACCACTCCTAGTCAAACTCCTTTATGTCATCTTACTGCGTTTTCTTGGAATTTACCGCCACCTTATATTTTCTTATTTTTGAATGTTTACTGTCTGTCTCTCCCTAGATACAGGAAACAATCTTATCTATTCCATCCCTGAAACCATGAGGTCTATAACACCTCCTGAATAATAGACTTCTCCCCTTACTAATGAAAAGTTCTAAAATTAAAATTATTTGAGTGTAATACATATTTTGTAGCTTCATAGTCTTAATTCCAAGATGCAATCATCAGAGTTTATGTATTATCTGAGACAGATTACATTTGCCCTTTCTAATTATTTTTTATCATAGAATTTACCACTAAGTTAAATTAAGTATTTTGTCTTATATATATGATCAATACCAGGACTATTAATTTGAATTGTACCTGTGTATATTTTGTAAAATCATATTTTAAACTCTTAACATTCATTCTAAAAATTCAATGAACGTCATCCCATATCTGTTATTCCATGCTATACATGAGAAATTTAATAATTTCCTGTACTTAAAAATGTATGTTTTCTTTGCCTATATATATATATATATATATATATATAATATTTCCCTAAATATGTCTTTCTCCAAGAACTTTATTATAATTTTGCTCTCCAAGAACAAAATTATAATAAGTAGGACCTTTTAGGTGCTCAGAAGCATCTAAGCATTCTTCTTTTAGGTCAGTAAGTCATAATTTAGTCACTTTCAGAATCAATGAATGTGAAGGACCATCTCCATAAAACAAATACACATATGCAAAAATATGCATATAGTTTCAGTGGGTTTATGAAGTCCACTGAGTTTATTTACTAACTCAGATTAAGAGCTCTTGCCTTAGATAAGTTTTGTTATTTTATCTTCAAGTGATTTCATTTGCATTGTTTCATTTGTAAGCAGTTCGTAAGTCTTTAAGAAATAACTCAAGAATTTGACTTGAATTCATGTAAGCAATTTGAACTTTTTGTGACTCCCTCTTTTAGAAATATTTATCATTTAACCTTGGAAATCAAGGTTGAGAAAGTCAAATAATTTATTTTTCGAGCTTATTTGTTTCTATAGTTACGGTTACACACCAAGTAATAGTCCCAGAGGGACAATATATGGTGAAAAGAACTAGATGTCTCTTTAAGTTGTTATAGCTTCTGTTCCAATATTTAAGATTCCACATTAAATTTTCTAGTTTGGAGAAACAGATTGTATGCCGTGTTCTTTCTCAAAGAAGTTAGCGAGTCAGACTCTTGGTAGCACACTGACAAAGAAATCTCTGTTATTCTGTACCCTGACACAATGAGTGTAATGAGAGTTCTTCCCAATCAACATAATGTCCTTTATTACAAGCGAGCATGGTGGACATCACTGATACACAGATACATGTCCATCTTGCTTTAGAACTGACCAATCTCATGACCTGAACTTTGGGTAAAAGTAAATTACATGGTGGATTTTCCCAGACTGACTGAATTTGCATCAGTATACTTATTTATACGTGAATGTATGCAATCTTTAGAGTCCAGATAGACTTAAGTAATATTTGTCTTATTATTTTATGCAGTTTAGGCATTAAACTTTGAAAGAAAATAATTTTTCTAGGTTAATAAAATAGTGCAATCAAATCTTTTATTTATTTTTCTCATTAGACTGAAATAATAAACCAAAGGAACAAGAAAAATGTCAATAAAATATTTAGCATGAAACATTTTCTCAGAAGATAATGTCAAGGATATTATGAAAATATCACATTGCTTGTAATTGAACTGCAGAAAATCAATGCATTTACCTTTGAAAAGCAGAGGTATTCATTGCCTTCAAGCTTCAGTCTAGGACCTTAGCCTTGGTGCTGACGGTCCTATAGAGATGAACTTCTGGTTTGTTATGAAAGAAAATGGAAGAATCTCTCTGGAAGGAAAACTTAGGTCATTTCCATCTCAACCATATCTACTCCACAGTGTATTCGGAACACATTGCTAGTCCTGCCTATAGTTCTTTGCCAGAGTAGAAAACAGGTTCTAAATTAAGTAGTCTGAATTATCATAAAGCCAAAAATAAGAATGTAATATTTAAAGTTATAATTCACTTAACTAGTGAACACTGAACACATTATCTTCTTTAGTCGGGGATCTGCAGTCATCTTTTGCATATTATATTTAGCCAACAACCAAATTTTAATTTTTAATTAGGAGACATTAAACTATAATTAGCAGCAAATAACAGAATGACAAAGCTACAAAAATTCATAAAGGTCAAAGGAAGCAGCATTTTTTTAGCCACAGGAAGAAGTGTTCTTCTATGAATTTAGGGATTCACGATGACCACTTCACCTACCCCATATTCACTTCCAAGGCAAATTTTCTAGATGCGACATTGCTTTTTGACAATAATGATGATGATAATACAGGAATGGCTGTCAAAACCAGAGAGCTTACATTCTTCAGAGTCAAAAGATCCTCAAACCTCAATAAACACCACATATAAAGGAACATAGCAAATTTCAACACAGCATACACACAGCAAAATTAATTCATTTATCAGAGACCGATACGATTTTGAATATGCATTTTCCAGAAGGAAGCAGAGGGCAACAGAAACCATCTGCAACTGTCAAACCTGTGGAAGTGAAACAATGCATTACAAAATGCCCACAATGTAGGAATAAGTGAAAAACATATGTTTTATCCAAAAAAAAATTGGTTGATGACCCAACATATAGATACTTATTTGTATATATTTATACAGAGAATGGTAAAAATCAGCTTGCATGAGGCTCATAGTCTATCTACTTTGAAGTTATATCGCACATACTATAAGCAATTTACAGAATTTATCATTTGCATATACAAGAATTGCAAAATGAATTAAAATGCACTGAAATATAGAACACTCAAAATGTTTTTATATAAACCTCCCAGGATTGACAGGGATTGGCCATAATCAGCACTTGCCATATTGAACAAGAACTACAATCAAGAAAAAGGAGAAAAACCCAAGAAAAGGGGAAAAATTCAAAAAGAAATTATCTTTTATTATTTCTTATTTAAAACAACGTTTTCATTGTTGACTCGCAGTGTTGAAAATTTTGTTCTTGCCCCCAGACAGGAGTTTTCTTTGATGATAGTTTATGTTCTGTAGCCTTTTGATCTCTGCTTACTTCCTGCAGATAATGGGTCTTTTAGTAGGAAATCAGTGGTATCTGTAGTAAATATTCACTATACCGATGACGGTCAGGCCAACCCCTGAGCAGTCAGTGAGATGATGCTTTGAGTAGCCGAAAGAAAAGGAAAAAAAAATAGATCTTGCTATTAGAAAATGTTCTATCACTTCACACTAATTCTCTTGAAATAAAAGATCAGTGATTTGCCCAAGAAAATGTGATGAACAAAGTGAGATAGCCTCTTCGTTTGTTTCCGAAAGCAGGTGCTCCTTGTGTAGGTAATTAGAGTACAGTGGGTGCAGAGTGGTGCTTGGAGTTTAGGGTCAACTTTGCTGTCCGCTCCGTAGATTTTACAGGCGATTTGCTCTTTGCTTTAAGAAGAGAAAGTGATATTGGAAAAAAGTCAGCACTTTAGACTAAAGCAAAGCACCCTTCACAAAGCCACAGACAAGAAGCAGGACAGAAAGTCCATGGCTTGTAGCTATCCTCGCACCTGCGGAAGAAGTTATAAGATATTCGCTCATCTCGAAGATTTCCAATGCTCCTTATTAGGCTGTTTTAAACACATACATATATATATTTAATTAGCTTGCCAGCTTGGCTCTGGTGCCCATGAATGTCTTGGCATGCACTGCAAATAACAACACATACAAAGTATTTCAGTCCCAGGAAGTGGTCTTGTTTGCTTTGTCTGTTTTCAAGCCATGCCATCCCACAGTTGGGAACACTTAGAGGAACAAATGCAGATACTTTTCCCTCAAGTAATGCTTTGAGGATGAGTCCCTAGAGTCATTTGGTTGTTCCTATATGGGTGTCTAAAACAAATCCCCGGTTTTACTACTGCAAGCGTAAAACCACAGGAGATAAAACCCAAACCGAGAGCAGCAGCCTTCTCAAGGGCCTGCAGAACGGGTTCTGGAGTGGGTGTGTTGGGGTATCTGCTTTTAGAGGAAGATCTTTCTCAACTTTTTATCCTTAAAATCTGAAGAAAAGTTAGTGCTATCAAGAATAGGAAATTTTTGAAAGCGCTCTGAGACTACATAAGGGAGAGAATGAAATAGTCTTTTTGCATTTTTCTTCACATATTTTATCCAGTAAGCTACAAATGAGGTATTTAATACCTTTATTAGTAAGAAAACAAAAATGTGATGGACCTCAAAGCATTTCTTTTCTTTCTTTTTTTTTTTTTTAATTTAAGAGAGGTTAAAAATGTTTGAAGGGGTGAGGGTAGGAAAATTCAATCTTTTGAATATTTCATCTAAATCATGTTCAGGTCCACATTGGCAATGATAGAAATTGTGGTGAAAACACATGCTCTCAAAAAATCTCTGCAAAGTAAATATTTGGGCTTCTAAAGGGGCTGTTTAGCAGACTCATATTCCTGTTTTCAGTTAGGTTACTTTAGTGTCATCATCGATTTGCCTTCGTTCAGGAGGTGAGTCATGTATTTAACACAGAAACGTAATGACTGAGGACCCAGAGGTTAGTGGTGGGTCTCTGGAGAGTGTTGCTTCACTCAAGCTGGGTGACAAGGTTCAAACTGCAAAAGTACAGTACAGTCCACATGCGGCTCTAAGTACAAAGATCATGCAAGGAAAACATATAAAATCTATGTAGAACCACTAGCATCAGAGCTTTCCAAAATTAAATATATGCCCTTGTTATCTTTTGAAGAGAGACTCTTTGACAGGGATTCAGTCAATTAAAAAAAAAAAGAAAGAAAATGATTACATGGCTCCTTAAATTGCTAACCGCACTTGACACAAAGTATGTCTGGTGTTGAATAAAGGTTTTAAGAATGCTAAAAACAATAAAACCAAGGAAAATGATTTGCTCTTCAAAAACAATATTTTGTGAAATAATGGTTTCCTTTTCAGCATGAACATTGCAGATGGGCTCAAACTTGCTGAAACTGTGAATTATGCAGCTCATTTCTCGACTAATCAACCCTTCACAGGAGATGCCCATCATTCCCGTGAGATTCGAAGGGAACAGCTATGTCATTCTAACCCAACATTTCCTATCACACTGTGTCCAGTATGTGCAAGTTAAAACAAAAGTTACATGAGCAGTATAATTGGAAACAAACCCAATGATATACTGTGAAGAGTAAAGTTAAAAATTTGAATAGCCATCAGATAGGCAATAAACCATTGCAACGCACCACTTTTTTTTCCAGATTGTAATCATTCACCCACTCTAGGCACCTGCATTTCCTAGCATATTTTTCATTAAATGAAATTTATTTCTGTCAAGCCAAATATATATATTTTTCCTGCACAGTAAATTCTAAAGCAAATCTGTTTTGTCATCAAATCACTGTTTTGCTCTTCTTTCTAGGTTTTATTTATGTCTGGAATGAAGGGGTATGTGCTCCTTTATCTTTGTAATCCCAAAGACTTTGACAGTGAAATCTGAGAATCTAAAATGCTATAATTTATCCTGTGTAATTTTAACAAATAATCATCATAGTCAATTTCATTCAGATGTACACCATTCTGAATATAATATTACTATTTGTCAAACATGTTATGGTCTGTTCTAGAGAAAATTAAGCAAATGTTTTTTGTAAAATGCAAACTTTGGCCATGCGTCATACTCTAGTCTCATTTTTACAAATAGAAACATTTTACTGTTTTGAAACAAAGAGATTCAGGATTGCAATCAGAAGCCCTGAGTTCCAGTTTCCTCTGTAGCCACTCACTTCTGAAATCCCAAATAAGATATTTATTTCTTTGATGTTTTCTAAAATGAGCATAATAATTGTTTGCATATTATTGTTTTATATATATGTTTTCATGAGTATGCCAGACACTGTGTTTCGTTATCTGTTTTGCCTTATTTGGTTTCCTTTTGCTCTATGCCCAAGCCAAGCAGGATAACCTGTTATCCCCTAAGATGATCATGCATTTAAGCAACTCTTGCCCTCAGATAGCTGCGTTCCGTTGTGTCTGTTCCCACCAACTAGCTGTAAGCTCTCTCTCCTCTGAACTTCCTCTGTATTCTGGTTTTCCCTCTCTTGTGGCCTTAACATGGCTCACACTGACTTGTAATTCATTATATTCGTATCTTACCTCACTGATTACACTATAAGCTCATCAAAGGCAAGGATGCGATTTTAGCAATTTTTTATTATTCTCAAAGTTTAAAACAATGCCTTGAGTTTTTAAACTTTTGTCCCCAACACAAAATACCCTGTGAAGAAGAAAGGGAAATGCTATTATCTAAATTAGGGGAAGAAAATGTGTAGATAACATGCCTCGATGAAGAGTAGCCTAATACAACCTAGAGATTTCTCTCTGACTCAGAGTGTGATTTCACGATGTCCTTTGACGTCAACTTAATAATGATGCCTTTCATTTGTTTTTATGCTTAAAGGTTTCCTCGGTGCTCTCTCAGGTGTAATTTCTCATGCCTTTGTAAGGTATGGGGAGGGAGGATTTGCTCCATTTTGCAAATGGAAAAGTCTAAGAAGTCTTCTTAGAAGTTTAATGAGTATAGACACTTAGCTTCCATTTTTCAGCCCTTTTTATACTTTATGCGATAGCGCATCACATCGCCCTCACTGGGATGTGGACATCAGGCATGGCCCAAGACAGTGTCTGTGACAAATGAGTTTGGCCAAGGAGAAATAGGAAAAAAAAAGCCTCAAATATTTTATCTTCAGTATGTATAATTATTATTTCAGAGAATAACAGAAAATTCCATCTATTTATTAAAAGAAAAACAAAACAAAACAAAATAACAACGAATCACAACCACACAGAGTTGAGATCTTGGCATCCTCAGAGATCAGGTAGAGGAGGAGAAGTTTATCACTATTTGCTCAGAGTCACTGCATCCGCCTGCCTTGTTTAACTCAGCACAGCCTTCCAGCCAGGAAAGCCTGCCTGGCCCTCATCTGTCATGCCTGATGGAAGAACTTGGCTCCTTTTTGCACCTTCTATCTACATTGCTATGTCTTTCCTGCATCTACAGCCATGAGGCTGGAAGACACTGGGCATACTGAACAAAGCTGCACCCTCTTCTCCTTCACATCAATCTGCAAAATGGCTACAGTGGACTGGGTACCTGCTATGTCAGGGAATATGCATACATGTTACATGCATACACTGTCTTAGTTCATCCTCTCATCAGCCCAGTATAGTAAACATACATGTTGGGAAAATGTAACTCAGTAGCATGGAATAACTCACCCTAGGTTACACGGTTAATAGGTAGTAAAGCAAAGGTACAGAAATGAAGAAAGAGCAATGCAGTCAGATCGACTCAGAGTCTGGATGTGCTTCTTTCTGAAACTCCCTGAAGTAAGCAACCTTGCTTCACTGTCTCCACACCTGTTAGATCAAGATGTGAAGCTATTATTTAAGTGTACATTTATCTTTTCAGCGAAAATGCACTGGCTATAACACACTTAAGAGAAAAATTAGAAAACTTCTTTTCCCCAAGTCTGAACTGATAAATATTGAATATGAAAACACTATCAGCTTCTCTGTTTTCCTAAACATTAATAAGTAAAGTTTGTTTTCCTCCATATAGTGTGCCAAATGTCTGATGATATAATATTTTGAACTTTTCATATTGTAGTCTTTTAAATCTTGAAGGTTCCTCCAAATTCATTTAAATATTTGAATGAGAGGTGGTTCCACCACTGTTCTTGCATGCCCTCTTCTTTCTATGAACTTCTCTTTTCTAAACTTTTAATGCAAATTTTATAGTCTGGGACCAGGAAAGGTTAAGTTGATGTTCAAAGTGCAACCATTAGCGACAGGAGAGAAAGACAACCAGAGCTCTTGGCCACCAGAAAAGATACGGGATATGGGTATTTAATTCAAAGAAGTAAGTAGAACGTTAAGACAACTAACTAGACAATTTATCCCATCTATATCTTGCCAGCTCTTCAAATATCCTCTTTCTCTTGGCTGGGATTATTTTGTGATGGGTTAATTTCCTCCGTGAGCACAACTTTTGGTTTCAATATACGGAAGAGTCGTAATTCAGGGCACCTGTCTACAGATTTAAGTACAATTCTCATAGGTTTTTCTCTTTTCTTGTTTGAGTATCAGGCAGGGTCAAAAGGAGCAAGAAAAGAAAAAGAACACAATTTCTCTCCTGCTGTGGCTCCCTGGTCTGACTCCAGCATCTTTAGTTTGTAGAAGTGAATATTCGTGATGCTTATCATATGCACAAACCTAAGAATGGAAATTTTCCAATAATAAAAGAAGCAACACTCAAATAATTGTTTTGCCTGTGAAGAGGCTAAGCTTATAAAGAATGGAGTGTCCGCTACAGCTCTAGGGATGGACAGGCCTTTGACTTACCTCTCTTTCATTACACATGCCAGCTTTAAGATATGAAAAGAGCTGTGTGAGAAAATTTGAGCTAGCTTTTAATGCAATTTTTATTCAGGTTTGCACACACTAAATCATGACTTAAGGGGAAAGGTCAAATAATAGGATGATTTTATTCTATAATTTTTTGAAAAGAATATCTTTTTATTAGATTCTTATGGGTCCAAGGCCAATTTCTTCCAGAACCCATTTTTTTAAGAAGAAACAGGCTTCATTTTGACCTGATACATAAATCGCCTGTTTTACTTTGCCCAGGCATGTCGGCAGCAGCTGTTTACATTTCCTTTCCTGCTTTCCTTTAGTCAGCAAATTTACACATCTATTCAGTTCTGAGGCCTCTTACTGTAGCTGAGGGAGCCAAGTGCAGCTGTCCACATACACAGGGTCTAGGTGACAAGGTGCATGGGTGATACCCCATTCACCACAGAATGTCCTAGACTTTCTTGCTTACAGCTAATCCCTGCAGGCTTTCAGGGCTCCTACCTTCTACAGCGACTCAAGAATGGGCAAAAAAATGATGCTGCCTCCTGCCTGCTAAGGCCACAGTGCATCTGTCAAAACAGCACATTTTCATTGTAATTTGACTTATTCAAGTAGGAACTGATCTTGGTGCAGACAGGGTGATGATTAGGACAGCAGCAGCTAATATTTACCTCTGACCATGGTCCCGGCAGGCTGCTATATGATCGTTTTGCTGATTAAGGAAGTGAAACTGAGAAGGATTATATAACACACTAAGTTTGCTCGGTGAGTACATGGCGGCCGCTGAGACTCAGAACCAGTTCTGTCTGACACTATAAACTGATTTGCTTCATAATCTCAGCTGGAGAGTCTTCATTCCAGAAAACTCTAAATTTTCTCAATTCTGCCTATTAGAAATATATGGAAATATGAGTGGTTTTGACAAAATGGGAGAACAATGTAAATTCATGGAAAAACAAATAAATTGTTTTCCAAGAATTAAGTTTAATGCTACATATATTTAATCACTGCTTTAACGCATAAATAAGAATGATTCGTTGAGGGCACTCCATTTTACTGGTGTATAAATAAATGCTGCTAAAGTGCTTGAAACTATTTACTCACAGTTTAAATATGCCTTCTGTGAGTATGTTTTCATTATTAATGATCAATCTCTTTATTCATAATGAGAAGGTAGATATTCGTCCACACCTTGTTGGAATGATCACAAATCCACATTAGGGATTGCACACGTGTGTAGCCTTGTTGCGCTGACACTGTTGTTGAAGTATCGAGTTTGTCTGAGGGCTTAAAGAAGCACATTCAACTCAAGAATACCTATGAGGATAAGTGGTGCCAATGTGGGATGGCTTTGCTGAGGGGCTGTGATCCAGAGCACTTATCCCATCACAGGTGAGGACACTGTCCTAAGGAAGCCGATAAGAGGTGCTCTTAGCTTTTACAATTTGCTTTAATTCAAGCCTTGAGAGTGTAACCTATATTTCTATGCAGATAGGATTCTGAATTCATGAAGAAATGCTCTCTCAGACTTTTTCAAAGCAGTCATATGAAATAAAACATAATAATCATTTATAAATCTCCCAGTGTATTGATTTATAAATGATGGTGCAGTCATCATCTCCCAATGACCGCACCACTGCTCACCACTTTGATCTCCCTCCAAACTGGGGGCTCAGTGAGTCACACAATGGAGAGGAAAATGATTGCATGACATTTTATTTATGAAAGTTATACGTGCTTGCTTTATTTTATCAATATATTTATCAAGATCACACCCATTAAGTTTAGAAAAACAAAAAGAATAATTTGATGGTCAGATTCTCCACCCAGCTCCCAGGAAATAAGATATAACGTTCTTAATTTCAATGCTACTAGCAATTTCTGAGGACATCACTTTCACAGTAGTGCTTTCAATTTTCATATGCACATGTGTACCTGCATGTATGTATATTTTTGTCATGAGCTTCACAATCACACAACACCTTTATTTTACTTTGCCTTTCTTTGGTTATTTGTTGAATATATTTTGTTTGTTAGTTTGTTTTCTCAGGAGCTGTCTGTCATTGGCCTCTTTTTAAATTTGGGAAATTTAAAATAATATTATTTTTTTCTTATAACAAAAGTAATGAATTATCAATGTACAGATGTTATCAATACAAACAAAATAATCAAATAATTAAAAATTGTAAGATATCTTGACTTTTGATGGACATTTTCATATATTTCTTGTCATTTTTATACACACATATCTGAGATTGATTTAAAATTTAGTATTCTTTATTTTTTCACTTTAAAGTTTTGTATCCTATATTTTTTCACATTATATTATATAGTCTTATTTTTTCACTTTAAAGTTTTGTATCCTATATTTTTTGTGTCCTATATTTTTTCACATTATATATTGGTTGTTTTCTAATTTCATTAAACATTTTTGAAAACATGATTCTAGAAGGTGCTTAATACTCATTGTATGATTTCGTCACATTCACTGCGACACTTCTCTACTACTCTTGGCCCTTTGAGTACTTCCGGCTGTGGGCAGACCTCTGTGATACGCATCCCTGTTCTTGGGTCTGGGTCTGCCTCTCTCCTGAGCTCCTTGGAATTTCCTCCTGGGAGCATCATCTCAGGGACAATCTCAAGCCCTGTGACTTATCTTTCCTGCCAATTTTCCTCCAGAAGGGAAGTACCATTCACCTTGCAAGTAATGATACAACAGAATGCCTGAGTCACTGTAAGCTTGACACATGTTGATTTTTAAAACCTTTGCCAAGATTATACGTGTCAGTTTTTTTTAAATGACTAGGGATTTGACTGGGACTGCAGTAAGTCTACAAATACTTTTGAAAAACCTGACATATTTATAATGGTGAGCTTGTTCATCCAAAAACACCATATTTACTCATTTATTCAAACCTAAACTCTTAACAAAGTGTTCTAATGATTTTCATCTTTATACTACTTATTTGCTACTGCCTTAAAAAATAAGATATTTCATACCTTTTTCTTGTTGCTACTGTTGAGGATTATATATTATGCCACAAATATTTTCTGTTTGGTTATTGCTGTCATATGGAGAATTAATTTAATTTTATCTTTACCTTGATTTTATCAATATTATTTGATCACATCTGATATCTCTAAGTCATTTGGAGTGGATCATATAACCACTGCATCTGTAAAATGGACATTTTCCCTTCTTTTCCTGAATATTAGACACAAATATTTCCTTGTCTGTTATATCACTTATTAGTTACACTTGATTTAATCAAACAAATGTTTTAAATTATTTATAGTAAAATATTATTTTCACTTGTATATTTTGTAACTTTAAATCTTCAAAGTCTCAGACCTCTAATTTCATGCTGATCTTCCTATGTCGAATATTTCTTTTCTGCTCAGCTCTTTAATTAATTGACGTTCATTTGGATATGTATCATAAATTGTAATAATATGTTTCTATTTATTAATTGAATAAATCCTCCCTTAGTTATTACATTTTTAATTCATCAGATATTATTTTATCTTACCAATTTTAGAGCTTCCACACTTCTTATTTTCTTTCATCTCTATTCATATTTCTGTTCCTTTATGGCCCTCTTAACTCATGGTTATTTGCTAATATACGTTAATATCTGGTAGGTAAAGGGGAAGAGAACTAATAAGGGCCAAGCTCACTCACGTGCCAGGTTTACTCTGCTAGACATTTAAAATACATCATGTCACTTAATGCTAACACGACCCTTGGGGCACATGTATTACTGCCTCAGTTTTACATAGAAAGAGTCTGAGATTCTGTGTGCAGCTCACTGAACAAATGAGCTGGTAGAGAGTGAATCTAGGAGTCAAATCTGTATCTATCTACCACCACAAACTATGCCATTCTTAGTATAAGGTTCTAAATCCATTTTGTTTTTCTCTCTTTTTAAAGCTTTTAATAATATTCTCACATGTTTATATTTTCAGTTACATTATCTATAACTATTTTGTGATTTAAGAAATTCCAAGGGTCTTTTTGGAAAGCTTGCATTCAATTATGGTGGCAGCCAGTGTGTATAACTTCAGCTTCCTAAGACACATTCTTTATTCAGGTCACACAGTTCAAAGTCCTAAAAATCCTTTGGAATTTTATTATTTTTTACCAATAAAGTTAACCATCTGGTTACAGCCTTAGGCAATACAGCTGGTGGCTAGTATGATATGTAGTTATGTTATGTAGGGGACAATTTATCATCAATTAACATCATTGTGATAGAAGGAAAAGAGGAAGCTCTGAAATTATGAACAATAAAACATAAGTCAGGAATGAAGACCCAGTCTCCTTTCTTTAACTCGGTCACCTACACACAGCCAACCAGGAAAATATTCGCCACAGTAGAGCCAGGTGGTGGAGACCATTTACTCTCATCATTTCATTGCTGCTGCTAATAATAATAGTATGTAAGCACATGCAATAATAGTTGTTAATAGAGCAGCTAGTTGTCACTTATTGGGAGTTGATCGGTGTCATGCTCTCTATGTATGTAATTTCATTTAATCCTCAAAACTCTGTGAGAATCATACTACAGTTTCCATTTAATAAACAAGGACTTGGAAGTACACGCAGCTCTGTGTGATGGCCATGAGGTGTGAACAGTCTCTCTCCTTAACAATTGTGCCCACCCCCTCTACTGGTGAGATGCCCCTGCAGGTCTAAGGAGCATCTTCCAGTGGATTTCTGCTCCTTTGCAGCTGAAATGAATGCACCTGTGTCAGGCTATAGGTGGCAGCAGTGTTCCCTGGGAGAAGGAGACTTTGCCTTTCTTTTCTCTTGGAGGGCTCTTGTTATTTTAACCAACAGAGTGAGGTCTTTCCAGCAACTTCTCAACCCGCTGGTCATCTACCCAGAAAACTGCTCCTCTGGAAGCTTCCTGAAATCTCAAGGATCATGAAATCATTCAAGACAAGACCTTAAAACATTGGCAAATTCTGCTTCATGGCTCCTCGATCACAGAGCTCCTAGTAATCACAAATGACCCTGAAGGAACCCTAAGGTGGCCACGCACTGAAAAACCCCTCCGGCACACAGCGGAGCCTTACTTTTACAGACCCAGCCAGTTACTGAATTTCAATGAGTTAAGTTAAATACAGCTTGCAGGAGAATTTAGCAAGTATAGACTCCTAATCTGCGTAATTCCGGTTCAAACATAGCTCTAGCAGATTCCTTAGCCTGTATTATCCAAAGCATTGCCTCAAATCTATTTTTCACCTTATTCATAGATGCTTGATTTACATAGCAGCCATTTAACTGATAGAATTACAATGATCAAATTAATTTAGCCTGTTTAAACAGCCAAGTTGGATTATTTAAACCAAAATCAACATTGAGGTCTGGATTATACAAGCGGACACTTCTCTCTACCTGGATGCCGTGCACCTGGATGCCGTGCACCATTTCCTCATATTTTAAATCAGGAACATAATTTCCTGCATGACACTCAGCCCCTTATCTCCCTCCCCTCAGTAGCTCTGAAATCTGTTGTAAGACCTTTCTTGCTAACTTCGGCCACTTTTGGAAAGCTGCCATGTTTGTCAGCCACAGAGGAGCTTCCGGAGCCCTTGGCTTCAGCAGCTGTAGCAGCAGCTGCCTCTGAATGCTCAGGTTCACATCATGTTGAAAACACAATCATCATATTTCTGAGTTCAGAGAATCAGTATTCCTGCTGAGCGACTACACGTGGAAACATAACTACACCTTAACCATGGCCAGTTTTCTTATGAGTGCCAGCTGTTGATCACAGGAGTAAAGAAAAGTTTCACAAAAGTCCATCACATTACTGGAAAAAATAATAGCAAAAGACCAGTTTCTAAAAGTGTACTTTGTAGCATCACACACATGCACACACATCTCATAGTAAATAATAAAAAGAAATTTTCTCTCACCCATAAGAACTCTTTAGAGATAATGATTCTCATAATTTACTGCACATAAAAATGCATATTTCTGCTTCTAGACTCAGAAATTTGTCCTGGGATACGAATTTTTAACAAGCTCTCTGGTAAGTCTGGCACAGGACATCTGCACTTTGAGAAACACTGTTTAGGAGTCTTGATCGTTTTTGCAATAGTGGCAATATTATCTATTTATGCAAATATAATTATAAGAGAAAGAAGATAAAAGCAGAGACATACTGGCCCTCTCTCTCTTTTCCTTTTCTTGCCACACATGAGCACCACGTGTTCTAGGCACTTAGAGGAATGCAAAAGGAAGTGGTGATCTTTGTAGCCAAGAAGCTATCTTTAGGGTGATCACCTACCCTGTTTTGCCTGAGGGTCAGGCCTCCCAGAAAGTGGGACTTCCAGCATAAAAAGGAGAAAAACCCCAGGGAAAAATTACTATAATATAAGACACAGCAGAGGGCTTCAGAGTAAGTGTAAACAAACTGCTGTGGGGACCTGAATGAGGAAACAGGCAATTCTAAGACAATAGGAGGAAGAACATTTCTTTTTTGACAGCTAAGATGATAAATTTGATTTTGAATATTTGAGTTTAGGGGACTGACCTGAATATTGCCGTGAAACAAGCCACCCTAAAACCTAGTGCCTTAAATCAACAATTTATTATTCTCTCTCAGGAGTCTGGGGGGGCAGTCAGCTGGGGCTGAAGTCAAAGGCTGGCTTCAGTCAGCAACGTGTCTCAAGGCAGCTGCACTTCCTACTCGGTGGCTGGCTCTAAGCGGCCACAGCAGAGGCTGGCTGTCCCCTTGCAGGGTACGTCTGGAATTGGTTGGGGTGGCATTACTCCTTCCCATCTCACTGTCACAGTGGTCACAGGCCAGCCCAGCCTGGGGGGGGGGCGGAGGACAAGAGGCACCACACGTCAACGGCTGGTGTCAACAACATGCAGGGGCTCTGCTCTGCACGGTGCTCGTGGGACAGACATGGGGAGCATGACGGGGACAGCGGGGTGCTCTCGTCCGGCTCTCCAGAGGGAAATCAGAATCGGAATATCAACTGCTAAGTTTTCTAAGGAAACATTAGCGGTCGAAACCACAGAAGCGGATGAGATCAGGGCGTTGAGAACGGGAAAAGAACTACATTTAAGAGAGGAATTTAGGAGGAGAAGCCCACAAAGAGAGGGGAACACTAACAGCCAACAAGCAGGGGCCAGAGGGGAGTTTAGGAGACCAGCGACGGGAGAGCTTCCCCCCTGCCCGCCAGGACTCGGGACACGGGAAGGGGAGACGGGAGGTCCAGGGGTGCGGAGGGAGGGCGGAGCTGTGACCTTCGGGGGGCGGGGCTGGGCTGTAGTCACAGTTTTGTTGGCCTGTTGGCCAGGGTTGGGGGAGAGGACCCACAGAAGGGAACGTAGATGGGGGGAACAAAGGGAGGGAAGTGGGGTGGTGGTGAATGGAGGGGATGTTTGGCTTCTGTAAGGAGTAGATGTTCTCCATGAGACAAGAAGAAACACGTAGAGAACGGTGTAGTTTCTTGAGGTATTTGGGGATCTGTTCTCCGTGCAGGTGGAACTAAACCACTTCATGCTAGAATCAGGAACTGTTACCCTCAGAGCACCTACAGGATACTCTTCAATGTCAGTTATGGGTACAGACAAAGCTGGAGAAAAGAAACAACTAAGGGATGGCAAAAGCCAAGCTCTACCTATTTGCTTTATCGTTTTTCTTCATCGTTTTGGTTCTAATTGTGGATTATCAACTGGAGGTAGAATTAAAAGAACTTAAAGAGAGATATCATAAAGATACAGCCCAATGGGATAGTCACATGCTCACTAGCTTTTGGGAAAATATCTGGGAAAAGTAGCTATATTGAACGATAGTTAAACCTTTTCTTTATCTTGTGATATGTAGATGGTAATAGATTAGTTTTCCATCTTTTTTTCATGTAAATTTCTGCTTTAGGAAAACTAGGTAATTCTATGACAATTTGAACATTATATATGTGTATACATACAGCGTTATTTTCAGCTAATACTTTTCCTTCAGAGAGACACAGAACTTCTCTGACAGAAAAAAGTATGAATTAAGAGTTGAGTATTCAATCTAAATAGTTCAGTCAACTAAGTCAAAAACTATGGTGAAACTAAAAGGCTGACAGACCAGCCTTTGGTAACAGGTTGTATTACAGTGTCATATATACCACAGATGACGCATGCCTCCCTGTATGAAGTGAGAATAACAAAAGGCTAGTATAGCTTTTAGCCTGTAAAGGCAAGATTTTAATTTTTGTGTCTTCATCATGTCTTGCCTTTAACAGAATAAGAAAAGAAAGATGCATGGTTAATGGAATCTACAAATACTTTGTTTCTCACAAATGAAAATATTAAAAAAAATAAACCCTTTGAAGAATGGAAGTATGTCTTCCATTTCTGTGTCATTGTGCCTGGCATATAAGCTCTTGAAAGGATGGAGAGTGAATAAATGAGTGAATAAATGAAGCGTGGGTATTGAAATCAGCTTTATTTGAATAGAACCTGAAGAATTATAAAGTGAAATTATAAATCAGGACGTGGGTGTTACAGGAAATATAATATTACATAAATATCCATCCCCAATATGGTATTTTATGCAATAATTGTGCAAGCACAGAAACTTACACATGAATAAAATGGGTGTGGCTGAGCCACCCGAGCTTCTGCACTAGAAGTTAGAAAATGTTAAATGTACCTAAAATATTTTCCAGTATTCACTGGTAGGAAAATATAGAAATGAAAAACGTTGATGTATTTCTGATTAATCTTTGCTAGAGCAGATAATTTTTAGTGGAAATTACTTTGAATGGATATGGGCTTCCATGAGTCAGCATCCCCTGTCTCCTTTCACTCTTCCTCTAGGACAAGCAATGAGTGAGGCTGGTAATGGGGTGGAAAATGAGCAGTGATTTTTATTTGAAAATTGTTAGAAGATGTGTAGAGTTTACCACTTAGCACCAATCACAATACTAAGAAAGAGACTAAAGTAAAATGGATCTTCTTAGAGTATGTTATTCAATCCAAAACGTAAAGAGTTTAGAAATAGAACATTTCATTCTATGCTTAGAATCCTTCACTTGGGATAGGTAATCTGTTTAATTCCACAGAATGGATTTATGATTTCTGGCTTGGAATAGTCTATGTAGGCTAATAATTTCAATTCCATGATTTGGAGTCCTCACCAATTAGGTTGTAAACTGTCGGCTGGGGGTACTCTGTAATTTTGCATATAGTGTCTTGCTTCTTCTTTTGATGGTATGAAAGGGAGGAGGGCAATGTCTCCAAAGATATAAAATCTTTACCAAATAATGGCTACAAAAATTATAACCATTAGGGGTGTGTGTGTGTGTGTGTGTGTCTATGTGTGTGTGTGTGTGTGTATATATATATATATATAGGTGTGTATATATATGTGTGTGTGTGAATATATATACACACATTCTAGCTATGGTTTTTTTCTTTACTTTGGGATATAAAAGAGATGATAAAGAGGAAAATAAGGCAAAGTCACACAAATTTGGCTTCAGAGAGGCTAAGCTGTCTAGTCATCAGACTGACATAAGTTGCCATGACCAAGGCATGCTGGGATAGCTGCTCAACTACATTTAAAGGCAGGACAAACTCACAGAGACCCTGAGTTGAGCTCAGGACAAATCATCTCCATTAGCACATGAAGCCTAAGAAGGAACCTAGAGCGGCACACATTATTTTAAAAGTGTTGTTTACAAATAAGGATTTAAAGATATATATACATATTTCTCCATATAAATGTAAATATATAAAGATTTAAATATATATTTATATATATATAAATATCACCCTGATAAAATGATGAGAGTTTTTAGATGTAATGGCTAAAAAGAATTTGAATGGTAGCAACAGAATTTTCTATTACCAACAGTAGTGTCAATAATTCTTCAATGATGAACTATAAAGGGAAAAGCTTAAAAATGAGAAATGATAGATTTTATGCTCCCTTCATCCTATAATATTACGTCAAGTGTGTTATCAAAATACAGAACAGTCTGGGGTGGTGTTAAGTACTGCCTATCCCAAGGTTAAAACTTCAATGAGTTTCCACGGGCTGAATGAGCGCATAAATTAATGCTATTCAGAGCGGCTTTCACTTGCACAGCTGACTTAGGAAGCGTGTGACTAAGCTTGACTAAGCTTCTAAATTGGCATCGGAGCCACACTGACAGGAGCTGCCTTATCTCTGCACCACTTTCTGCCTTTCGCCCCACCCCCCTCATTTCCTCCCATTATCATCATCACTTTCATCACAGGCAGCTGAAGTTTCTCCTTCAAAATCAGAAGCCCTTGGAGAGTGGTCCTGCTTAAGGCTACGGGTCCCTGAAAATGTGGTGTGTCTCTTTCATTTACATGTTGATTAAGTGAAAGTCTCTTAATTTGGGCTATTATCGATACATAAATCTGCAGAGAAAATAAACATGCATTTATAATGCAACCAAACATTACATGATTTATTGTGCTTATAATGTGTAAACACAGAAGGAAAAGAAGTCCAGCTCTCAGATCCCCTGGACATGAAGCACTGCCAGCGACTAATGGGCAATTCACATCCTCTGGGAAGGCCAGCCTCCCTGGCTCTCATAGCTCATCCTCATTTCAAGTGAACTAGGTCTCCAATTTTAAAACCGTCATACATAAATCTGTCTACTCTGACCATCTTCCTGCGGAGGGTTTGTGAGGGGTAAAATGGGTTTCCATACCTGATTGTGGACTTTGTTTGGGGATTTTGGCTACCGCTTGAGGGCTGGAAGTGGAGAGCACTCGCTGGTTGGCAGAGCTGTGCATGCTGCCGGGAGCGGCCGCCGAGACGTTCTTGCGGGGCTTCACATCCTGCAGCCACATGGGCGAGGCCTCGAAGGCCTGCATCCTCCGAGCATGGCTGTTGGCGTTGACTTTTAGGTAGGCCTGGGCTTTGTGTTCCTGAAGCTCTCCATAATTGGCGTCGGTCACCCTGCATTCATATAAGCCTTCATCCTTTTTCCTCACTTTGGAAATCTGAAGCTTGTGAGAGATGTCATTGCCTTGGACTTTCACTGTCTGAAAAATTGCAAGTAAAAAAATAAAGTGCTACATCAAGAGACTGGGTTCCAGTACCTTGTCCCGAGCTTGCTAACGCTGGAAAATTAAAGGGTCTCATTGGTCTCACAGCCATAGGCTGAAAGCTTTTTATTTTCTCAGCAGTCAAATTGGAAGACCTTATTTATCCTATTTCACTAACACCTGGCTTCACAAGATCATGGAGACATTAGTTCAATCCAGCTGGGCCAGATTCCATTAGCCATGTGGTTCCCATTTCCCAGGCTGTGGGACCAGCCCTGCCATGTTCCCATCATGGGACTGGCCTCTGCCTGGTGAGCTCAGCTGAATGAAGCAGGACCTCATGAGGCTGAGTGTATAGTTTACACAGCCTCTCTCACTTCCTCCCTGCTGACGACTGCTCTTGAGAGATCAAAAAGACACGTTGTTGGTCACGACTGAGTTGAAGTGAGAATGTGCTTTTATCCCCACTTTGGGATGATTACTAAAGGGACTGACAAAATAGACTTGGACAGTAATGTTTTTTTCTCAAATTGTTGGTGCAGTCTGACCTATAGTCATGGGGTGGCATGATTTAGGGAGCAGATTAATGTCACCAGAAATCCTATGGCTCAGAGTACATACCTCCTGCTACCATAGGGTCTGTATGCTACTGGAACTTGAGATGCCATCAGTTAAACACTGCTTTGATTTTCAAAATAGAAACTGACTCTCGTTTCTACCAACAATTTATAGGCCAGATTAACAGCAAGATTATATAGAAGGTTATGTATAATATATAAAATTCTATAATATTTAATAGATATATATATCTATAAGCATCTTTATCAGAACTAGATTTGATAAACATCATATATAATCCATGATTGACGGAATGATGGACTTCATAAGACATTCAAGATTTAAGGGTTTGGATAATCTCAAAAGATAAGAAGTGAGGAAGGCATAAAGTTATTTCTCTACTGGCCCTTACACTCTCAAATAGCCATAAGTAATTAAGAAAATTTGGGAAGTGTTCATCTGGTTTTTACATACAGAGTTGTATATACAAATAGTTTCCAACATCTGAACCATAAGTATGCATTTATGTGTATGAAAAATTACATATGAATATTACTAATACTGTAAAAATAAAGGGAATCGATAGTTTCAAATATATTTTCAGCTGGGTCTCCGATTAAGGTTGGGGTAGTCAGAGTGCTTATATTATTATTATCCCACTTTACAGTATAGTAAACTGAGGCTTAGGGGGTTTGGGTCAGTGATTTTCAACACTGACTGCCCACTAGAATCATCTGAGGAGGTTTAGAAAATGCTCTCATTTGGATTAATGCAGAAACACTGTGTGCATCTCTGGGGGACAAAGGTCATATCAGTATTTTGTGAAAGCTCTCCTGAGAATTCAAATTAACTGCTGGTTTAGGACATATGTTCAAGGTCACACACCGGGTAAACTGGGAACACACCACTTTCTATCTCAGTTTGTGTCTAGAACTCTTTCCAGTTTACTAGATTATATGAACTCTGGCCATAGCAGTTAGCAGTTGTGTGCATGGCTGTGCATCTGATTGCATGCTTCCCTAGGTCAAGATGTCTGAGGCTGCTTCACCACTGGTCTTTGGAGGGTTGGGGTATGGGTGAAGGATGAAAGACGAATAGGAAATAAACAATCTATCTAACTGTATGTGTATGTGAAAAATGAAATATTTTAAAAAAACATCGTTAATAATGGATCTTACCAATAAAGCTTTTCTAGCACTGTCAGAAAACAAGAGTTTCTGTGATATAAGAATAATTGAATTGAAAGATTCTAAAAAGTCCATGAGTTTATGAATAGAAACTGGAGTTTCTGGTTTCTATCTTATTTTTGTTTGATATTTTCTTCCATGTTGAGATTATACATTTAGATTAGAGAATCTGATTTTATTAGTATAATACATTTTTACACTCTTAGTTATAATAGCCTCAGAATAAATTTCTTTTTAAAATGTGGGTCATTGGATTTTTAGATTCTTTATACATATATTATTTCTAGTAATGGTAACTTGTTTACTAATTATCAACAAGCAGAGCAGTGGTACAGTATAAAATGATTCTAGATGGCTTCATCTGAGGTGTAGTAAAAAAAAGATTTTCTTTCTAATTTCACTCGCAAGTATGAAAAGTAATAACCAGCAGAGTAGAAATACATCTCTGTATTATCAACAGGTTAACCTCCTCCAATAATGTTTTTATATTGGCTTTTGGTTTTATATTTACATTTATATGATTTTGAACATTGGCATTAGAAATACGTTGCACGCATTATGAATGACGTTGAAGTTGAGCTGTTTTCATTACAACTTCAACACTCTGTTGGATGCTCTAATTTTTTTCAGCCTGGGAAGATTTTCGTACCGTTAGTGTTTTACTCGCTATTGAAGAATAATTACTGGTATAATTTTGAACGGATATTATTAGCATTGCAGCCCTTTAACAGTTATGTAACTGTTAATAAGAGCAAGAATAAAGTCTCACACACTTCTTTGGGTGGCAAAATGATTGCCTAGTAGCTGTTCAAATATCTACGTCATTAAGATAAATAATTTTATTGTATGAACTCTGCTTCAGTGTGTATGTATCCAGTGAGGTAAGACACGACACAGACAGCGGGCTCTCGCCCTGCGCATGCAAGTTGCCTGTTTCAGGGGCAGTAAGTTAATAGGCTTTTGAAAACCTGAAATTCCCAAACTGGTGCCCCCGGGCCCGAGGGCAGCCGTCGCGGTGACACTCACGCTGATCTTGGTCCCGTCGCCGTCCGGGTCCCGGTATGGCAGCAGCTCCGTCTGCGGTGGGGAAGGGGGGGTGGACACCGACGCTCAGACCGGGCCCGACCTGAGCCCTCGGCCATGCAAACCTAGCGGGGTCGCGCTGCCCTGGGCCGCCCCGGGGCCGGGCTCGGGGACTCAGGAGCGGGGATTAGGGGTTCCGGAGGGTGGGGACTGGGGGGCGGGGGCTCGGGGAGCGGGAGAATTAGGGACTCCCGAGAGTGGGGATTCCGGGGCGGGGGACCGCGGAGGCTGGGATTCCGGAGGGTGGGGAATAAGGGGTACCCGGGAACTCGGGGGGGTCTGCGTTCGGGTCAGGCCCCCGGGGCGCGCCAGTCTGTGGGACGGCACCCTGCGTCGTCCCCGGCCCGCGTCCCCTGCCTGCGGTCCCTTCTACAGGCTTCCTCTCGCCCCCGCACGGCCGCCGCCTCTTCTGCAGAACTGTCTGCCCCTCAGTTCAGACCCTCGTTTCCCCGCCCCTCCGCTCCTGCTCAGTTCTCCTCCCCTCCCCGCCCCCTCTCCACTTGGGTCGCCTCGGGTCCCTCCGTCAGTCCCCATCCCCTTCTCCCCTGTCACCCTTTCCTCCCTCTCTCCCCGTCCTCCATCTCCCCCCACCTCCCTCTCTCCCCCTCCACTTCCCCTCCTCTCTCTCTCTCCCCCCTCCCCCCTCTGATTTCGGCGGAGGTGAGAGAAACCGACGGGGGTGGAGGGCCGGGGTGATGGAAACATCGACATAATTCCTGTCCTCACACCACCGTCCCGAAGGGGACATTGAGTGTCCGGAGATGTATCAACACGGCAGTGCCATCACGGACAGCTCACAATGACCCGTACGAAAAGGAGGAGGCTATTCCCAATCTTTAACCGGGAAAGACTGGACAACATGCCTTCCCTTGGTTTTAACGTGGTGTCACCAGGGCACGCGGCTCACTCCCTGGCATCCCTGGGCGTCCTCCTTGCCGAGAGAGCCAGGGGGCTCCCCATGGGCGCCCAGGCATCATCTTGGGCCCGACCCCGACTGGACACTCAGAGGTCTAAGTCAGTGGGTGGGACGGACGCGAAGGCGACGGGACTCCGCTACCTGTGCCCCGGCCACTTCAGCCCCGGGGTCCAGGTCCTCCGGCCCCCGCAGGAACCACCACTGGATCTCCAGGTACACCGAGGAGGAGCCGCTCTGGAAAGCGCAGGACATCTCCACATTCTGCCCCTCGGTTGCCGTCACGTTCCGTGGAAACTCGGTAAATTTTGCTGCAAAACAGAAACGCACCCTTTTGGAATATACACACCACTCTTGACAGCGTCTCTTGAGAGCTCACTACATTTTCCTTCGACTTAAAAATAAATAAATAAAAACCGCAACAAAAAGCCCTCTGTGACATCCCAGAGGCTCCCCAACCCCCTTTCCTTTGCCTCTTTCTTGTCTTACTTTTGGTATGGTGCCTAAGTCATTTTGTTTTTGATCAAGTCCAGATAATGGAAAGGTTAACAAGCTTGCCAATAACTCCCCTCTGTTAGCCAAGATGCCCACAGTTAGATACAAATACCCTTTGTCAAACTGCAGTATTCCCCAAAACTTACTGAGGGTTTCAGTGAAGTATATTTTACTTATATTTATATTTAAGTATATTTGACAAATCTGTCAAGCTGATACAAGAGGAGAGCCTCCTGCCTCCAAGTTTCTAAACAATCTATGACTAACTGGACGTTTCATGTTAATAGAGAAGGGATCGTGATTATCTGTCAAAAGATACATTCCTGATATATCATGACACTTATTAGCCATTGTGATTCAAAGCCTACAGCAGTGAAACAAGTTGCACACTTTCTAAGCTGTGGATATTTCTTTCCAAATTAACCTTCATCAAGCAACTGTATTGTAAACTGTCATACATCGTGGGATGTAAGAATCACACACCTGGGCTTGGTTCAGATTAAAGATTGTTCTGAAGTCACTAGAGACATTTTTTCCCAGCCTTTTCATTACCAATCTTGACACTGCTAGTTTGCAAGGTTCATGGAGTCATGGTGAAACTCACAAAAATATGTTTCCTCTCTCCCAAAGGCACTTCTCCAACATGGAATGCTTTGGATGGTTGTTCTTATCTTGTCTAAGAAATATTTTGCAAAGAGCTGATGATTCCCTAAAAGTCTTGGAGAGATTTGTCGCTGAAGGAAGTGCACAGCTACAATGCGAACTCATGGGGAGGAGGGCTGAGGGGGCTGCAGGGCCGATTCAGGGTGGATGCACTTTGCCCCCACTTTTCAATGCGAGGCACCATCAGTGTCCCTTTCCAAAATTTTTTTTTATAAAATCCCAACATGATCTCTATTGAAATTGAACTGTATTTATACTTAGAGGAAATGGGAGATGTTAAGAGGACATTCTGATCTGAAAAGGATTCTTCCGTTCAAGCTGGAAGGGAGAGTGTGGCATTTCTGTTTGCAGAAGCGATGCAGTCCTCTGACAGCAGAGGTGTGATCTGTTCATGGTGCTGAAATGATCACTGCAGCCTGCGAAGTCCTAACAACTGGATTTAGCAGGCTACTGCTGCTGCTGCTGCTTGTAATGCAAGTTGTACCTTTTTATGGGTCCTCAGAGGAGTCTGTCCTTTGATAAACACACAGGCAAACGAAGTCACACGGACCCAGAAAAAGGAAACTATAAGCTCATACTGACTACATCGAGGAGGAGAGCTGGCCATGGAGAGTCCCCAATCCCCAGCTCTGTTTGCGATGATTATGTATGCACGAGTGGTCACCCTGTGCATGCACACAGATAGAAGGGACACACACACACACACACACATACTTATAACCCTGTGTTTGTGCTCACCAAGGAACCCATCTCGTTGTCGGGCACCAACTAGATCTGCTCTCAAATCTAGCAGGGCTACTATTTAATAAACTTTAAAGAAAAATGCCAAACAGAACACTATTCCTCTGTTACTTGCTAAGAACCTCACCACAGCTGCCTGGCCATTCTTTGAACACAGAGAAGGCACACAAACACACACTCACAGTGCAAGCAAATGTATATTTGCCAGTGAGCACAGACTTACCTTGAGAAGAAAGCCCTTGCTGTACATATAAAACGGAAAAGAAAACAAATCCAACATACGCCAGAAAGATCCCCATCGTTCCAAAAAAAAAAAAAAAAAAATGGGGGGTGGGGGTCGTCACATCAGCGTAGCCAACAGCCAAAAAGCCCTAAAAGAAAGGAATGCCACTGTCTCGCGGGCTCGGTCTCAGCGCCCGGGGCGCGGCGCCGCTAACATCCTGCTGCTTGCCGGCGCGGAATGGCTCTGTGGACGCGGACCGGGGAGCCGGCGGCGCAGTGGCGGGCTGGGCACCGGGCTGGGCTCCGGCGGGCTGGGCTCCGGCGGGCTGCGCGTGCACACCCGGATCGCGGCGCGGGGCAGTGCCTGGCCACTCGACCGCCCGCCTTCCGCTTCCTGCGGCGGGTCCGGCGTCAGCCCGCGGCGTGGGGCGCGTGGCGCGGGGACTGGCGAGGGGCGGGGACCTCGCGGGCTCGCGCCGGCTCCCCTCTCAGCGCCGCGGCGCCTTTAACTCCGTGCGCGCCGGACCGCGCTCCGTCTATGCTCGCCTTCCGGAGAGCGGCGGCATAGTTCCTTCGTAAAGTGCTTCTTCCTCGCCGGCTGAACCTCTCTCGCCACGGCGGAGGCTCGGAGGGCGGACCGCGGTGGAGGGGGAGGTTGGGGCTTTGCTGAAGACGGGAGGGATGGGACGGGGCGAAAGACACTGCTCTGGGGCGATGAAAACAGCCATTGGAGGGAAATGTCTGTTAACCAGTTATTAACTGCTAACTAGAATGAGCGCAGGCTATTATTTCACACGAATTTATTGCTGAGCAGCCTCTAGTGGAAGAGAAGCAGCTCATGCAGGGACCGTACCACTCTCGCTGGTGAATGGAAGAGACGTAAAGTACAAAAAGTCACGTCTTGAGAGAATTTTCCAGAAAGAAAACCCAGAGCACGTTTACTTTTATTTTTATTTTAAAATTCTTTTGGCTAATTCGTATACCGCTCCGCAATCCCAGCCTCCATCTCACGTGTATTTTGTATTGTGGAGTGGAGGAGGGGTTTCAAACACCATTAAGGTCTTTATTGCAAGGTATATTTTTGTTTTATTTGCTCTTTTTTTTTTTTTTTGCCTGACACAGTAATGATTTAATGTTCCCTAAGATTGTATTAATAAGGAATATTGTTTTAGGATGAAAAAGCCCAGTAAGGTTTAGGATTTGGAACACATCTAGCTATCTTCCCTGGAGAAGACCTGAGATGTATATTCTATTTCTTATTAAGAATCTAAAAACAGTATCTGTCGCCTTAAAGACTCTATTTGTGCATATGAAGTCTAAACGTTAGTGCATTTAAATCTTTTTAACAAAATTAAAATCATTTGCCATCTAAGCACAGTACCAGATATTTCATTCCCACGCTTACTTCTATGCAACTCTGCCACAGATCTTCGGTATTATTTAGAAATATAACTCAGTGTTAAAAATGCTGTCAGGAAACCAGGGCAGTATATGCATTTTCATCTTGTTGCTATAAAATTTGTAGTTGGCTAATTCCTTCACTGACCAGAAAAAAAAAATTACTGTCGGATTATTAAACCGCTTATCCTTCTGCAGAATACAGCAGTAACTTAAATGATCAGAAAATTAAGGCACAGTAGCTTCATAACAATATTATTTTCTGAAGATATATTTATTTTTCACTGTGGTGTGTGGCAGCATATAAGATGTGGAGAAAGTCGTGAAGGACATTTTGTATCTGTTCATGTTTAGGCCAGCAAGACTCCACATTCTTCTATTGAGCAAAGGATTCTGAAGGATGTCATTTCAAGAAAATAAATCTTTTTATACCCAAACACTCTCTCATGGGGAATGTGTTCACAATATAGGAA
This sequence comes from Stenella coeruleoalba, assembly GCF_951394435.1. NCBI lineage: Eukaryota > Metazoa > Chordata > Mammalia > Artiodactyla > Delphinidae > Stenella > Stenella coeruleoalba. The sequence continues at coordinate 5,740,708 of NC_137155.1, read as the reverse complement.
AAAAAAATCCAAGTTAATCCACCTACCCCATATTAAACATTATCTGAAAAGTAAACAAAACTTTGCAGGTATTAGATCCTCAGAGGCTAGTCACCTCCAGCTTTCAATTGTATGCCTAACAAGATGTGTTCAGTGTTTACCACAAGGTTTTAGCTTTCTTTGAACATTTGACATAAACATGAGATTAATATGTCATGAATATGACCTGACTTGAAGGTTATCTGCTTTTAGAACAGTGTCCAATATAAAGAAAAGGGCATCCATTTTAAGCAAGGGAAGTTCTGAATTAATTTAGCAAAGCACTTCAGCTCCTTTTAAGGGGAACTTGGTCACTGTAACTGCAGAAGTACAATAAAAATAAGTCGAAAAAGGTGAAAAGTAAAGTGTGAGAAAATTTTTATAGGACAGATAAACCATCAGGCTACTTTAAATAGAAAATTATAAGCATTTAAGCAATGAAAGGAAGAAAAGGAATGATGGAAAGGAGCAAAGGAAAAAGTAAGAAATTAAGAAAGAAGGAAGATAAAATTAGGAAAGGATTTATGCTCTTTTCCTTACGAAAAGTGCCAATACATATTTTATTTTCAGTTCTGCCAATGTAGACCAAAAAAATTTGTTTTTACATCTTTATTGGAGTATAATTGCTTTACAATGGTGTGTTAGTTTCTGCTTTATAACAAAGTGAATCAGTTATACATATACATATGTTTCCATATCTCTTCCCTCTTGCGTCTCCCTCCCTCCCTCCCTCCCTCCCTATCCCACCCCTCTAGGTGGTCACAAAGCACCGAGCTGATCTCCCTGTGCTATGGGCTGCTTCCCACTAGCTATCGATTTTATGTTTGGTAGTGTATATATGTCCATGCCACTTTCTCGCTTTGTCACAGCTTCCCCTTCCCCCACCCCATATCCTCAAGTCCATTCTCTAGTAGGTCTGTGTCTTTATTCCTGTCTTAACCCTAGGTTCTTCATGACATTTTTTTCCTTAAATTCCATATATATGTGTTAGCATATGGTATTTGTCTTTCTCCTTCTGACTTACTTCACTCTGTATGACAGACTCTAGGTCCATCCACCTCATTACAAATAGCTCAATTTCATTTCTTTTTATGGCTGAGTAATATTCCATTGTATATATTGCCACATCTTTATCCATTCATCCGATGATGGACACTTAGGTTGTTTCCATCTCTGGGCTATTGTAAATAGAGCTGCAATGAACATTTTGGTACATGACTCTTTTTGAATTATGGTTTTCTCAGGGTATATGCCCAGTAGTGGGATTGATGGGTCATATGGTAGTTCTATTTGTAGTTTCTTAAGGAACCTCCATACTGTTCTCCATAGTGGCTGTACCAATTCACATTCCCACTAGCAGTGCAAGAGTGTTCCCTTTTCTACACACCCTCTCCAGCATTTATTGTTTCTAGATTTTTTGATGATGGCCATTCTGACTGGTGTGAGATGATATCTCATTGTAGTTTTGATTTGCATTTCTCTAATGATTAATGATGTTGAGCATTCTTTCATGTGTTTGTTGGCAGTCTGTATATCTTCTTTGGAGAAATGTCTATTTAGGTCTTCTGCCCATTTTTGGATTGGGTTGTTTGTTTTTTTGTTATTGAGGTGCATGAGCTACTTGTAAATTTTGGAGATTAATCCTTTGTCGGTTGCTTCATTTCCAAATATTTTCTCCCATTCTGAGGGTTTTCTTTTGGTCTTCTTTATGGTTTCCTTTGCTGTGCAAAAGCTTTGAAGTTTCATTAGGTCCCATTTGTTTATTTTTGTTTTTATTTCCATTTCTCTAGGAGGTGGGTCAAAAAGGATCTTGGTGTGATTTATGTCATAGAGTGTTCTGCCTATGTTTTCCTCTAAGAGTTTGATAGTTTCTGGCCTTACATTTAGGTCTTTAATCCATTTTGAGCTTATTTTTGTGTATGGTGTTAGGGAGTGATCTAATCTCATACTTTTACATGTACCTGTCCAGTTTTTTCAGCACCAGTTATTGAAGAGGCTGTCTTTTCTCCACTGTACAATTCCTGCCTCCTTTATCAAAGATAAGGTGACCATATGTGCGTGGGTTTATCTCTGGGCTTTCTATCCAGTTCCATTGATCTATCTTTCTGTTTTTGTGCCAGTACCATACTGTCTTGATTATTGTAGCTTTGTAGTATAGTCTGAAGTCAACAAGCCTGATTTCTTCAGCTCTGTTTTTCGTTCTCAAGATTGCTTTGGCTATTCGGGGTCTTTTGTGTTTCCATACAAATTGTGAAATTTTTTGTTCTAGTTCTGTGAAAAATGCCACTGGTAGTTTGATAGGGATTGCATTGAATCTGTAGATTGCTTTGGGTAGTAGAGTCATTTTCCCAATGTTGATTCTTCCAATCCAAGAACATGGTATATCTCTCCATTTATTTGTATCATCTTTAATTTCTTTCATCAGTATCTTATAATTTTCTGCATACAGGTCTTTTGTCTCCTTAGGTAGGTTTATTCCTAGATATTTTATTCTTTTTGTTGCAATGGTAAATGGAAGTGTTTTCTTGATTTCACTTTCATATTTTTCATTATTAGTGTATAGGAATGCCAGAGATTTCTGTGCATTAATTTTGTATCCTGCTACTTTACCAAATTCATTGATTAGCTCTAGTAGTTTTCTGGTAGCATCTGTAGGATTCTCTATTTATAGTATCATGTCATCTGCAAACAGTGACAGATTTACTTTTACTTTTCTGATTTGGATTCCTTTTATTTCTGTTTCTTCTCTGATTGCTGTGGCTAAAATTTCCAAAACTATGTTGAATAAGAGTAGTGAGAGTGGGCAACCTTGTCTTGTTCCTGATCTTAGTGGAAACACTTTTAGTTTTTCACCATTGAGGACGATGTTGGCTGTGGGTTTGTCATATATGGCCTTTATTATGTTGAGGAAAGTTCCCTCTATGCCTACTTTCTGCATGGCTTTTATCATAAATGGGTGCTGAATTTTGTCAAAAGCTTTCTCTGCATCTATTGAGATGATCATATGTTTTTTCTCCTTCAATTTGTTAATATGGTGTATCACGTTGATTGATTTGTGTATATTGAAGAATCCTTGCATTCCTGGAAGAAACCCCACTTGATCATGGTGTATGATCCTTTCAATGTGCTATTGGATTCTGTTTGCTAGTATTTTGTTGAGGATTTTTGCATCTATGTTCATCAGTGATATTGGCCTGTAGTTTTCTTTCTTTGTGACATCCTTGTCTGGTTTTGGTATCAGGGTGATGGTGGCCTCGTAGAATGAGTTAGGGAGTGTTCCTCCCTCTGCTATATTTTGGAAGAGTTTGAGAAGGATAGGTGTTAGCTCTTCTCTAAATGTTTGATAGAATTCGCCTGTGAAGCCATCTGGTCCTGGGCTTTTTTGGTTGGAAGATTTTTAATCACAGTTTCAATTTCAGTGCTTGTGATTGCTCTGTTCATACTTTCTATTTCTTCCTGATTCAGTCTTGGCAGGTTGTGCATTTCTAAGAATTTGTCCATTTCTTCCAGGTTGTCCATTTTATTGGCATAGAGTTGCTTGTAGTAATCTCTCATGATCTTTTGTATTTCTGCAGTGTCAGTTGTTACTTTACTTTTTCATTTCTATTTCTATTGATTTGAGTCTTCTCCCTTTTTTTCTTGATGAGTCTGGCTAATGGTTTATTAATTTTGTTTATCTTCTCAAAGAACCAGCTTTTAGTTTTATGGATCTTTGCTATCGTTTCCTTCATTTCTTTTTCATTTATTTCTGATCTGATTTTTATGATTTCTTTCCTTCTGCTAACTTTGGGGTTTTTTGTTCTTCTTTCTCTAATTGCTTTAGGTGCAAGGTTAGATTGTTTATTCGAGATGTTTCCTGTTTCTTAAGGTAGGATTGTATTGCTATAAACTTCGCTCTTAGAACTGCTTTTGCTGCATCCTATAGGTTTTGGTTCGTCTTGTCTCCATTGTCATTTGTTTCGAGGTATCTTTTGATTTCCTCTTTGATTTCTTCAGTGGCCTCTTGGTTATGAAGTAGTGTATTGTTTAACCTCCATGTGTTTGTATATTTTACAGATCTTTTCCTGTAATTGATATCTAGTATTATAGCGTTGTGGTCGGAAAAGATACTTGATACAATTTCAATTTTCTTAAATTTACCAAGGCTTGATTTGTGACCCAAGATATGATCTATCCTGGAGAATGTTCCATGAGCACTTGAGAAAAATGTGTATTCTGTTTTTTTTGGATGGAACGTCCTATAAATATCAATTAAGTCCATCTTGTTTAATGTATCATTTAAAGCTTGTGTTTCCTTATTTATTTTCATTTTGGATGACCTGTCCATTGGTGAAAGTGGGGTGTTAAAGTCCCCTACTATGAATGTGTTACTGTTGATTTCCCCTTTTATGGCTGTTAGTATTTGCCTTATGTATTGAGGTGCTCCTATGTTGGGTGCATAAATATTTACAATTGTTATATCTTCTTCTTGGATCGATCCCTTGATCATTATGTAGTGTCCTTCTTTGTCTCTTCTAATAGTCTTTATTTTAAAGTCTATTTTGTCTGATATGAGAATTGCTACTCCAGCTTTCTTTTGGTTTCCATTTGCATGGATTATCTTTTTCCATCCCCTCACCTTCAGTCTGTGTGTCTCTAGGTCTGAAGTGGGACTCTTGTAGACAGCATATATATGGGTCTTGTTTTTGTATCCATTCAGCCAATCTGTGTCTTTTGGTGGGAGCATTTAGTCCATTTACATTCAAGGTAATTATGGATATGTATATTCCTATTCCCATTTTCTTAATTGTTTTGGGTTCGTTATTGTAGGTCTTTTCCTTCTGCTGTGTTTCTTGCCAAGAGAAGATCCTTTAGCATTTGTTGTAAAGCTGGTTTGGTGGTGCTGAACTCTCTCAGCTTTTGCTTGTCTGTAAAGGTTTTAATTTCTCTATCAAATCTGAATGAGATCCTTGTTGGGTAGAGTAATCTTGGTTGTAGGTTCTTCTCCTTCATCACTTTAAATATATCCTGCCAGTCCCTTCTGGCTTGTAGTTTCTGCTGAAAGATCAGCTATTAACCTTATGGGGATTCCCTTGTGTGTTATTTGTTGTTTTTCCCTTGCTGCTTTTAATATGTGTTCTTTGTATTTAATTTTTGCCAGTTTGATTAATAGGTGTCTTGGCGTATTTCTCCTTGGATTTATCCTGTATGGGACTCTCTGTGCTTCCTGGACTTGATTAACTATTTCCTTTCCCATATTAGGGAAGTTTTCAACTATAATCTCTTCAAATATTTTCTCAGTCCCTTTCTTTTTCTCTTCTTCTTCTGGAACCCCTATAATTCAAATGTTGGTGTGTTTAATGTTGTCCCAGAGGTCTCTGAGACTCTCCTCAGTTCTTTTCATTCTTCTTTCTTTATTCTGCTCTGCAGTAGTTATTTCTACTATTTTATCTTCCAGGTCACTTATCTGTTCTTCTGCCTCAGTTATTCTGCTATTGATCTCATCTAGAGTATTTTTAACTTCATTTATTATGTTGTTCATCATTGTTTGTTTACTCTTAATTCTTCTAGGTCCTTATTAAATGTTTCTTATATTTTCTCCATTGTATCTTCAAGATCTCGGATCATCTTTGCTATCATTATTCTGAATTCTTTTTCAAGTAGACTGCCTATTTCCTCTTCATTTGTTAGGTCTGTTGGGTCTTTATCTTGCTACTTCATCTGCTGTGTGTTTTTCTATATTCTCATTTTGCTTATCTTACTGTGTTTGGAGTCTCCTTTTTGCAGGCTGCAGGTTTGTAGTTCCCGTTGTTTTTGGTGTCTGTCCCCAGTGGCTAAAGTTGGTTCAGTAGGTTGTGTAGGCTTCCTGGTCGAGGGGACTAGTGCCTGTGTTCTGGTGGATGAGGCTAGATCTTGTATTTCTGGTGGGCAGGTCCACGTCTGGTCGTGTGTTTTGGGGTGTCTGTGGACTTATTATGATTTTAGGCAGCCTCTCTGCTAATGGGTGGAGTTGTGTTCCTGTCTTGTTAGTTGTTTGGCATAGGGTGTCCAGCTCTGTAGCTTGCTGGTCGTTCAGTGAAGCTGGGTGCTGGTGTTGAGATGGAGATCTCTGGGAGATTTTCGCCATTTGATATTATGTGGAGCTGGGCGGTCTCTTGTGGACCAGTGTCCTGAAGTTGGCTCTCCCACCTAAGAGGCACAGCACTGACTCCTGGATGCAGCACCAAGAGCCTTTCATCCACACGGCTCAGAATAAAAGGGAGAAAATGTAGAAAGAAAGGAAGAAAGAAAGAAAGAGAGAGAGAAAGAAAGAAAGAAAGAAAGAAAGAAAGAAAGAAAGAAAGAATAAGAAAGAAAAAAGAAAGAAAGAAAGGAAGAAAGGAGGGGAAGGGAGGTAGGGAGGGAGGAAGGAAGGAAGGAAGGAGGGAAGGAAGGAAGAGGGAAGGAAGGAAAGAAAGAAAGAAAGAAGATAAAATAAAGAAAGATAAAATAAAGTTATTAAAATAAAAAATAATTATTAAGAACAAAAATTTTTTTTTAAGAAAAAGAAAAACAACAAGAAAAAACGGATGGATAGAACCCTAGGACAAATGGTGGAAGCAAAGCTATACAGACAAAATCTTACACAGAAGCATACACATACACACTCTCAAAAAGAGGAAAAGGGGAAAAAATCATAAATCTTGCTCTCAAAGTCCACCTCCTCAATTTGGGTTGATTCGTTGTCTATTCATGTATTCCACAGATGCAGGGTACATCAAGTTGATTGTGGAGCTTTAATCTGCTGCTCCTGAGGCTGCTGGGAGAGATTTCCCTTTCTCTTCCTTGTTCTCTCAGCTCCCAGGGGCTCAGCTTTGGATTTGGACCCGCCTCTGCGTGTAGGTCGCCAGAGGGCGTCTGTTCTTCGCTCAGACAGGACGGGGTTAAAGGAGCAGCTGCTTCGGTGCGTCTGGCTCACTCAGGCCGGGGGGGAGGGAGGGGCACAGAGTGCGGGGCGGGCCTGCGGCGGCAGAGGCCAGCTTGATGTTGCACCAGCCTGAGGCGCACCATGCATTCTCCCGGGGAAGTTGTCCCTGGATCCCGGGACCCTGGCAGTGGCGGGCTGCACAGGCTCCCGGGAGGGAGGTGTGGATAGTGACCTGTGCTCGCACACAGGCTCCTTGGTGGTGGCAGCAGCAGCCTTAGCGTCTCATGCCCGTCTCTGGGGTCCGCGCTTTTCGCTGCGGCTCGCGCCCATCCCTGGAGCTCCTTTAAGCAGCGCTCTTAATCCCCTGTCCTCGTGCACCAGGAAACAAAGAGGGAAGAAAAAGTCTCTTGCCTCTTCGGCAGGTCTAGACTTTTCCCCAGACTCCCTCCCGGCTAGCCGTGGTGCACTAAACCCTTCAGGCTATGTTCAAGCCGCCAACCCCACTCCTCTCCCTGCACTTCGACTGAAGCCCGAGCCTCAGCTCCCAGCCCCGCCAGCCCCGGCGGTGAGCAGACAAGCCTCTCGGACTGGTGAGTGCCGGTCGGCCCCAATCCTCTGTGTGGGAATCTCTCCGCTTTGCCCTCCGCACCCCTGTTGCTGTGCTCTCCTCCGCGGTTCCGAAGCTCCCCCCTCCGCCTCCCGCAGTCTCCGCCCGCGGAGGGGCTTCCTAGTGTGTGGAAACTTTTCCTCCTTCACAGCTCCCTCCCACTGGTGCAGGTGCCGTCCCTATTCTTTTGTCTCCGTTTATTCTTTTTTCTTTTACCCTACCCAGGTACGTGGGGACTTCCTTGCCTTTTGGGAGGTCTGAGGTCTGCCAGCGTTCAGTAGGTGTTCTGTAGGAGTTGTTCCACATGTAGATGTATTTCTGGTGTATCTGTGGGGAGGAAGCTGATCTACGCGTCTTACTCTTCCACCATCTTCCCCTCGTCCTCCAAAAATTTTATCTTAATACCTGGTACATCATCTCAAGGACTGTAAATAGTGCTTCTAAACACATTTGTATTATCTCCTTTAGAACATTTGCCTTATTAAAGACAAAGCGTCTCTGTATAAACAGTTTGAAATAAGAAAATTGAATTAAAAACCAAATACATCCAGTATATCAAATGACACAGTTCTGAGACTAAGGCCCATTATTTTAAATAAGTCCTTGTAAAACACTATATTCGCGGCAAGATTGGAAGTAACTTTTGAGGAAAGACAACTGGTCTGCATCCAGATGTGGGAGAGATATTTCCTGCCCATTTCTGCCTACCCGAAATTATTGCTGATGCCTTATCCTATAAGAATGATTGCATATCTCTTCTTTAAAAATACTTATTTATGAAATAGATGCTCCAAAAATAAAATCCTATGATCTCATTTTTATTATTTTGTTCTTGCCCTTTAAATTAGCTTTTCGTTTCTTATTTTTCTTTTTAAACTTTAAATATATGTAGTGTCACAGCTACTTTTCCCCTAAAATTTATAATACGAATGTTTATATACTCCTTCCTCAGTTTGAGTTCATCCCATTGCCTTCCTTTGGTATCTTATTTTGATTGTGATTTATTCTTTGTGTGTGTGTGTATAAAAACTTGTTTAACTTTGTCTTTCAAATACTGCTCCCTTATGATATCTGTAGGCATTTACAAAGGCTTTCAGAGCCATTGATCCATCCAAGAGCTAACTGGAGAGGGGTCTCTTCAAGTTCTGTGATTATAGACTATATCATTTCTTTCTCCTAAGAAGGCTTTGGGGCATTTTTGCATCTTGGACTTAAAGGGGAATCACCATATTTCACCTGCGTAGGCTCATGGTAGAATGATGTTTCATATTACATTTTCATCATCTCTCCTAAATTGGGACTTAAGTGCCCAATGTAAAAATTTTTCATTTTCTGAATAATTGGAAGACACAAAATTAGGTATTTTATTTAGAAATAACCTTTACAATAAAGCCAACTATGGAATAGGAAGATCACCCTTAGGGATTGGAGGCATAAGCTTCATTTCTTCACCTCTCTTGCAGGCATCTCGCTGGGTTATGGAGCTGAGCACGCTTTTCCATTCCTGCACCTAAAGTGCATCCCTCTGTGGTCTTGAACACATTCTTTGGAGAAGCTCAAAACTGAGTAAGGAGAGAATATTTCAGGGTATTGAGGAAATTTTTAATTTGTAACCTAATGCCTTTATTATTTCTTTCTCACTTGGGGAAATAAGAGGAATTATTACAGAGTCTTTAAATATGGAAGCAATATTAAAAATCCAAAGAAACTCTATTTCAACTGAAGAAAGTGTCCAGGAGAAAGCCACTAACTCATATCAACTAAAGATGACCTTTTAAAATTTGTTTTCCACTGAATTCTAGAAGCCTTGGTAATGCTGTGTTTACCAGTATCCTCCACATTGTTGAATTTCCAAAGATTGACAGTCAAGGACACACAATAATGACAGAAGAAACAGCATGTATAATCTTTTCAGACATGCACACAGCATTTCTTCACAAAATGAGTGAATTTCAGAACCGGAATGGAGCTCAGTAAGGAATTAATCCAAACCACTCATTCTCCATGCGAAGTACTAGGGCTGCTAGTATAGTCACTAGAGTCACAAAAATCAAATCAGGACCTTATTTCTTCAGGTTCTCAGCTCCAAAATACTTAGAGGGCAGAGGATTAAATATTTTAAGGCAAACAAACAAAAAACCCTTGTTGTTCATGCTCTAGGTTCTACTATTTATACTGAAAAAATGACAATTAAAAACAAAATTAATTGCACCCAAGCTCTTTCCTAGACACTAGTACACAGATCACTTGAATTTTCAGACTCTGAGAATAGTCTTTGAATCTCCTCTATACAACTTCTTGTTGTCTCGTATCTCGTGTCTTATAAAGTAAACAGAGAGGGAGGATACTGATGGTTGTTGGAAGTGATCAACCATTTCAAAGAGCCAGGTGGCCTATATGGACTCTAACTGTCCATCATATGACTCCTGTTCATTTTACACTTCTGCGTGGGATTTCTCCCTTTATCTTTTCCTTTTGCACATGACTAAAATGTAAATTACTTAGATCTAACTTATATTCTGTGGAGCTCTATGTAACTTTGGAACTGACATTCACGAAGTTAGAACTCATGTTATTCATGAGGTCATGTTATGTCATTTTAAAACTGTAATGTGTGGCCTAGAGGTGACCTCTGAAAAGAGCAAAGGTAAGCTTCACATTTTCTCTAAAAGTTAATATCATGATCCACTTAGATGCCCTCTACAAACCCATGGACACTTTTATTTTTATTATGATATAGTTGATGTACAATGTTATATAAATAACAGGTGTACAACAAAGTGATTCACAATTTTTAAAGGTTATACTCCATTTATAGTTATTCTAAACTATCGGCTATATTCCCTGTGTTGTACAATATATCCTTGTAACTTATTTATTTTATACATAATAGTTTGTACCTCTTAATCCCCTACCCCGATCTTGCCCCTCCCAAAACTCATGAACCCTTATATCCATTTTTTTTTCTCTTAGGAGAGTTTAAAATGGGCTAATAATCAAATATAAATTGTGTCTGTTCAGTTCTTCATTAGCAAAAAAACTAACATGAATGGTATGTGTCCATCTCATAGTAAAATATCTGTAACTAGAAGCCACGAGGTAAAGAAAGCTGAGGATCTTGTAACTGAATCTACTACCTCCAGATTGTTTCTTCTTGCTTCAAAGTTATGCTGCAGTAGAAACACAGCGTTTATGATGTTAATTTTAACGTATGCTTTTTATTCATTAAAAATTCTGTGGGTTTGATTAGACATGAATAACTACCTTCTACACCTATTTTTGTACAACGGATAATTATTTGGGGAAAGAAAACCAAAATACAAGAAAACCAGCAATTTTTAGTAGAGTCTATAATTTTCAAACTTGTCCATGGTTCTTTGCCTATATTTACAATTTGAAGGAAAGTTAATAATAACTTATAATAATGCTGTTGAAAAGCTTTCAAGAAACAAAAGCAATTTATAAACATTTAACTAGCCGTACATTTTTAAGTACACGTTTCCCAATTATTGAGTGTTATAGACTGAGTTCAAGGTTCCCCTCAGTATTTATTATCTCTAAATCCTTAAGCAAGTGAAGTGACTTGTCATCTCTAGATGTCACCCAGTTTCCCTGTAAATAAGAGTTCCTGTTTTGTACCTTGTGAGGAAAATGCCATGTACACAGTAAAGGCTCAGTAAAAGCTAGCTATTATTTTATTGTCATTTATCCCATTTTTGACTCATGAGCCTTTTTATAAAATTCAGACTGAATGAAAAGGGAAGTCTTGTTAAACCTTACAATGAGTTTTTAAGAGGAAAGTATTGGAGTATTCTGGGCTCCTCCAAAGGCAAACAGTAATAAATTAAAATTGTGTTTCTGGGATAAAGAGCCTGATGTTTGAGAGAAACACTGGAGTTAGTTCAAAACATCAACACTAAATAAAAAATACACTAGCGCCTTGAGGCTGTATTCATGAGATGTGTATGAGGAGGTACCAAGGCAACAGTCCAGAATTCTATATTTGATGGAGCTATGTTCTATCTAACATAGTTACATCAGGGAAAGGGCTTGGCATGATTTCAGTGTGTACCCAGGTCCCATCTGTGATCTAACCTCTGTCTGGAAACTTAGAGGATTTTAAAAAAAATTTTTTGATAATGACCGAAGTCATGTTTCTGTTCATCAGACATAAAGGTTTTTTTTTTTTTTTCTCCCGAGTTGTACAGATTGAGTAATGCTCTGAAAGAGTAGTCATCTATTTTATTTCTAGTGCTCTCATGATCAATTGGCCACAACCAGAGATCCCTAGAGGTCAAAACCCTTTGACTACCATAGCATTCCTTTGGCTTATTATTGTATTTTTGTGGTTGAGTGCTGCCACCAGGTAATTATTCCCATCAGAAAAGGAGCTCATTACAATGATGCCCTACAGAACATTGACCCCATGGCACTGGTTTCATGGAAGCTGGTGACACTTCACTAAGGTATTTGTCGAAGTCTTCATGAATGAGGTGTCTTCCTATCTTTCATAGGGAAGAGTGGGAAGGTTAATGTGTTTCATATAATAAATACATACAGCACTCCTATGTTTCTAAACATTTAGCTATCCTCCTCCACATTATACTAAGGAAATTTATCATTTTTGACCTTGTTGAATGTAAGCTATCTTTAAATCCAAGTTTTAGTTACTGAGTCAAGTCAATTCTGAAGGTTACTTTTAACTTCTAATGCTACCACCTTAAATCTTGAATCTCATTTAGTGAACCATTTTGTTAAATTAATAAAAATATGATAAAATTAAATATCCATTTACGATTATTGTAAAAAATCCTTTAGTACACAAAGAATATAACGGAACTTCCTTAATCTTATAAGGAATATCTATTAGATATCAATATTAAGCATCATATTTAATCACAAAGTCTTAATGCATACCTCTGAGTTTGTGAATTAGATGAAGATTTCCACAATCTTTACTACCACCCATCATTGTACTTAAGGTACTTAATGCATTAAGTTAAGAAAAATAAATAAAATAGGTAAGGATAAAAAAGGTTGAAACTATTAATATTTTCAGTTGATATGATTATATATGTAGAAAATATAAAATATGCAGATAATTTGTCAGAATTTATGAGTAAGTCCTGAAAAAATTGTTGGACAAGAGGTCAATATATCAAATCAATTGCATTGCTATATTCTAGCAATAAAGATTAGGCTATTACAATTATAAAAAATATATAGAATTTACAATAGAATAAAATTGTCAAATACCCAGGGATAAATCTAATGAAAAATATCAAGTGTCTTTATAAAGAAAACTATAAACGTTTGGGGAGAAATAAGGGAAGACCTAAATAAAATGAATGTACTTCCAACTTTATTGATTGGAAGACAAATGGACATATGTATCTATGCAATTCCAATCAAGATCTCAAGAAGTTATTTTCATTAGTTGATAAACTAATTTGAAATTTCTTTTGTAAATTTTTGAGTATAAAAATAGGCAAGATTAGAAGAAAAGAGAAATGAAGACTTGGTCTACTAGATATATCAAGACAGTGTAAAGAATTTTTAAGATATTGTCACATTAGCATGATTACAAATGGACAAATGAAATGAAAACAGATCTATTCTACAGTAGATAGACATCTAGTTTATTTCCAGTTTTGAGTTATTAAAATTAGTGCTACTGTAAATATATTTGTACAAGTTTCTCTTGTATATATAGATATATACACATTCATATGGTATATATACATAGGAGGGGAATTACAGTTTGTAGTGTTAAGTACACCTTAGATTTAATAGATATATCAAACTCTGTTTAAAAATGGTACCACCAATTTGCCACTCCTCCTACTAAATAACATGAGTTTTCCTATATTGCTACACAGACAGGCCAACACTTGGGAATATCAATTTCTTAGTTTTAGCTATTCTGATATTAGAATAGGAATGTGTATATATGTATTCTAAGAGGCTTGTGCAAATATATTTACAGTAGCACTACTTTTTTTTTTTTGTGGTACACGGGCCTCTCACTGTTGTGGCCTCTCCCATTGCAGAGCACAGGCTCCGGACGCGCAGGCTCAGTGGCCATGGTTCATGGGCCTAGCCTCACTGCAGCATGTGCGATCTTCCTGAACCGGGGCATGAACCCATGTCCCCTGCATCGGCAGGCGGACTCTCAACCACTGTGCCACCAGGGAAGCCCAGTAGCACTACTTTTAATAACTCAAAACTGGAAATAAACCAGAGGTCTATCTACAGTAGAATAAATAAATTGTGCCATATTCATATATCAAACATCAGAGAAAATTAACAAATACAGCTATAGACAACAAAATTGACACACCTCATACACATATTGAGCAAAAAATCAGACACAGAATATGTACTGTATTGTACTATTCAATACAATTACAAACCCCCCCAGATATCACTACACCACACAACTGGAAGTCAATATTGAAATTGTAGAAAGTGGCACGAAGGGGGCTGGTCATATCTGTTTTTTGACCTGGGAACTGGTTCTGTGGGTATCCTCAGTGTGATAATTTATTGATTTGAACATTTATGTTTTCTGTAGTTCCCTTTAATAAAAAGTTAACAAGAAATTCAAAATCATTACCATTAAATTGACATCTTTAAACATTCATTTTCACCAGCCTCAAACGGCCCTCAATGAAGCCTGTAACTATGTTATTTTCACCGCAGCAATAGCAAATCTATTATTTTCTTAGTTGGGTCACTCCACATTCTCCACAGTGACTATTTCAGACTTTTGCCGGCTTCTTCAACCTTCAGCCTCAGAGCTCCCCTTTTGTGATGCGCAGATACCCTCTGCTCTCACTCCAGATATTAAATAGAATCTCTCAATCAGAAGAAAAGCTCATCTAACTTTCTGTCACCAGACACACAAACTTACCTGCAGGATTGAAGTTAGTTATTTAAAGAGGACAGATTTATCAGTAAGAATTCAGTTCTGCTCAGAGTGATTAAAAAAAACCAAACAAACCCAAATAATAATAACCTTAAGCAAGACTGAACCTCATCTCTCAGTCCCGTAAACAACAGGGTCAGTGGAAGTCGGTGGTTCAGGACCCATCAGGCTTTCTACTCTTGGGAGCCTCAGAAGGGCAGAATGTGCCTTTGTCTTCATGGTTCAGCATGGCCACATGTGCGTTCCAGACAGCAGCATAGAAGAAAGGAAAGGACACAGGACAAACGTGAAGATGGGCGGGGGACTTGTGATGGACAATGCACGTTCCTCTAGGTCTGCTTTTCTGTTTTACTGATTTTCTGTACTTCACTCCACACTCACTCTATTGGAATCACTTTTTCCCTGACCATCCTCATGGGCCAAATTTAGAATCGTTCTAAACTGGCTCTCTCCCATTTGTAATACATTTTATCCATAAGAACTTCTATAAAGTGCAGCCAGCTCCAGTGCAAACAACCCATCCATTTGCACAAGTAAAAAAGGACGTAATATACTCACTCTCATTCATTACTTAATCCAGTGTAATTTAGATTTTGCCAAAAAAAATTCCCTGAAATTGCTTCACCATGATGACTTAAATCTCTTTTGCAAAATAAAACCCATAGACATTGTTCACATCTTACCTACTTTGATTTCTTAACATCATTTCATCCTGAAGGCTACCCCATTCTTCACCAACTGTCTTTTCCCTTGATTTCTGAACATCTTTCTCTTGACTTTTTACCTCCAATCAAAAGACCCAAACTCCCTGATGGCTTTCAGGGAACTGTTTATAAAGGCAACATTTGAGGCGAGGGCTGCAGGGTGCATGACTTTCTTCTGATTGTTTGGTAGTGAGATAACAGGAATCTTAACTGTCAACCTTCTGGTTCCAACCAGTCTGGGATCTACGTGCTTGTGCTCAGCATGTAATCACCATCCTCTACATGGGTAGGGGTCTTCTTAGTTTCTGCAGAACAACTCAAAGATATGCATCAGATTGTTATGTTTATCTCTTGAGGAAGAACTAGGACTCTGTTTTATCATTGACTATTGTTTAACCTCTCATTACTCTTCTGGTTGGATTGCTTTTCCTTTGTTTCTGCATTCACTCACTTCCCTGATTAGTAACTACTTAAGTCTACTCTTTGGAACTAAGGGAAGGCCTAAGAGACTAACACCTTTTACTACAAACAAGAAACAGGGAACACCTGGGAGAGCCCTGCAGGATCCTGCTCAGTTTCACTCAGTATCTTTTTTTCCAAGACCCTGTTTTCCACCCTCCACTAAATGTCAGTACTGCTAAGAACTCTGTTCCATGCCACCTTTTGTTTGTTCTTTATCTAATTCTTAACAGTTTCAGCTACTTCAATTTCATTACACTATTGGTAACTCCTGAGCCTGCAATTTAATCTAAAATGTCTTTCCTGAGATCTAGGACTATTGAAAATATCCAACTCTAATATCTCCCAGGCACACTAAACTCAGCATGTCCAGGACTTATCTTGTGGTCTTCTCTCCAAATCTGTACTTATTTTGCTTTCTAACTCAGGAATGGCCTTAGATTGTAAATCACTCTGCAATTAAAAGAGTTGAGAGTCACCTCGCTTCCTTCATTTTTTTTTCTTTCCCTGTGTTCACTGAGCCAACAAGTGCTGCTGATTTTACCTGCTGTTATTACTCAAATTTCAATTCTTAGCTTCAACACCAGGTCACTAGAATCACTTACCTGAATCACACACAACTTTCGAATGTGATCATTTCCCTCCACTCTTCACTACCCATGTCTTTTCCACTCTGTAGGAATAAGGCTTTTTCAAAACTGCAAATCAGATATTGTCACTATCTCAACATGATCACTGGAATAATTGCTGCAAAGTCTTAGAGTGACTTCTATGACCAGATTCCTGCCTACCTCTTTAGCCGTATCTCTTGCCACTGACACATTTAAATGTTACATTGCTTCTCATACTTGGTGAAGAACTGAGCTTTGTCAGCACAAAAATCTTCTCTCTCTGAACAATAACTTCCCTACTCGCACCCCTGCCATTTCTAGTCCCCACCCCAACCCTATGACTCTAAATCAACATAAAAATAGTACACTCCCAATCCTTTCATACTAGAATACACTGTCCTATGATTCCTAATCATCCTGTATTTCTCTTGTGAAACTTGTTATACTGTTTGGTAATTGCTTATTTAATATTCTGTTTCTCCTGACAGACTATTAGCTCTGTTGATGCAGAATCTGAGTTATTTTGCTCAATATCTTTTCTTCAGTTCCTAACTTGGTGTCTGTCAATAAAAAAGTTGTTCCTGGGAAGGAATAGCAAACACAACTCAATAAAATATTATATACCTAGAAACTGGATGTATTTTTTGTTCAATGCCTGGACCATTGCTGAGATAAATACTTGCTCATTAAATAATGAAACTAGTCTAAATCTATTATCCTTACTTCAAAAGATTTTGGAATATGTGCCCATGTCAGTGATTAAAAATACATTAAGAGACAAAGGCACAAAGATAACTCAATGTAGAAAAATAGTATTCAACATATGGTGCTTTAATAATTGGACTTCTGTATGTAAAATAATGCACCTAGACATATACACTATACTTTTCACAAAATTTATCTGAAGAAAGAATAATAGACATAAATCTAAAATGGAAAATTATGTAACTTCTAGAAGGAAATGGGAGACAATCAATGTGACTTTGGGTTTTGTGATGATTTTGTAGATACGAAGCCAAAAGCATAATCCATGAAAAAATATAGTTAAGTTGGACTTTATTAAATTTAAAAATGTCTACCATGTGAAAGACAGTCTTAAGAGAATAAATAGACAAGCTGCAGACTTGGAGAAAATGTTTGAAAAACGTATTTGATAAGGAACTTAACAATATTTGATCTCAAACATACAAAGACTCTTAAATATCAACAGTAAGAAAACAACAAAATTAAAATATAACAAAGGATTTGAACAGATACCTCACCAAGGAGATTAGGATACCCAAAGGGGATATCTGCAGACAAGACACACAGAGTGAAAACAAGCATGTGAAGAGACACTCAGCATCTTTTTCATCAGGGAGATGAAACTAAAATTATAATTATAACCCTATACATATTACAATGGTTAAAATCCAAAAAACTAACAATACCAATTGCTGATGAGGATGCAGAGCAATAAGAACTCTCATTCATTGCTTGTGGGAATGCAGTATGGTACAACCACTTTAGAAGACATGTTGGCAGCTTTTTACAGAGCTAATCATGGCCTTACTGTATGATGAGCAATAGTGCTTCTAGGTGTTTACCAAACTTATTTGAATACATATGTCCACACAAAAACCAGCATGCAAAATTGCCATATAAAACTTCATTCATAATGGCTAGAAGCAAGTAAGATATCTTACAATAGGTTAATTGATAAATAAACTATAAGACATCCATGTAATGGAATACTCTTAAGCAATGAAAAGGAATTAACTAACTAATCCATACAACAACATGGATGAATCTTAAATGCGAATTACTAAGTGAAAAAAAAATCAGTCTGAAAAGACTACGTACAGTTTGATTCCAGTTATATGACATTCGGTAAATAGAACAGTGGTTACCAGGGGATCAAAGAGGGTGACAATGTTGACTAGATGAACATTACATTTTTAGGGTGATGTAACTATCCTGTATGATATTGTGATGGTGGATATATAATATTATGTTTTTTTGAAAACTCATAGAACTTTACCGCACGAAGACTGAACCTTAGCACATGCACATTTAAAAAATCAAGTAGAAGTTTGAGGATTCTGGGATGGAATGCAGAATATAACAAAGGGATCTAACTCTATTACATGTGTGTGAAACAAATGTGCTGAGTGTAGTGGGGGAAAGGTGCTGACCTCAGTAACTTTGGAATGGAGTGGAGTCTGTAGGAAAGTCTAATGAGAAGAGGAAATACACACAAGCATTGTGCTCTAGTTGATAGAGCTGTGTTCTATGAGGGCATGAATTAACAATTCACAAGCCACTGCACGTTACATGAATTAATGTGAACAGGTGGTAGGTGGTTGGGAGCCAAGTCACTGTTGGAGTGGGAAGTTACAGACAAGCAATGAGAGGAGGCTAGAAGGACCATGTGGTCATAGATTAGAGTTAGAGACATCAGTATGTACTCATGTCTAACGTAATTTAGATGCAGCTGGTTACCCACAGAAATAAATATATATGTGTGCACATATTGATATATGGTTAGTACCTACTTATATTTCCGTTTCCATCAGCTGAGAAGACCTAGTTGCAGTAGCAATGAGCACACCTACCTCTCAGAAGTTGGTTTCTAACACCCTTCTCCAGTAAAAGTAACCAGAGATCCTTGTAGAAATGGCTGATTCTAGGACGGTGGCAGGATATACACAAAATGAGCCTGGAGCGTCTTGTAGTGCCGGAGAGTAAGGAAGTGCTGTAGACAACAATGAACAGTGATGAGGACATTTCAAAGGGACACCGGGGCCAACAGAAAGAATTCTCAGAGGTCAAGACTGGAACAATTTGAACAAAACGTAAGTGAGGTAGTACTGTATTATAACCCAAAGTATAAAATAAATATATATGAATCTATACTTATATAGACCTTTGGTATGGTGTAATGAAAATGGCATTCAGGAGTCTACCTCCGCAAAACCCTAAGTCTAATCATGAAAAAAGACATCAGATAAATATCAGTTGAGGGACATTTTACAAAACATGTGACCAGCGCTCTTCAAAACTATCAAAAATAAGGAAAGTCTGAAAAACTGTCACAACCAAGAGGGACCTAAGGACAAATGATAGCTAAATGTATTGTGGTAACCTGAATGGAATCCTGGAACAGGAATATTAGGTAAAAACTAAGAAAATCTGAATAAACTATCAACTTTAGGTAATAATAATTTATCAGTATTTGTTTATTATTTGTAAAAAATGTACCATACAAATGTAAGATGCTAATAACTGGGGAACCTGGGTGTGGAGTGTACAATATAGGAATTATCTGTATGATATTTCAATCTTTCTATAAATCTAAATCTGTTCTAAAATAAAAAGTTTATTTAATAATACATGAAGATTTTACTTTTAAAAATTATATATCCATTGTAAAAATTCAGAGAATTATTAACAGACATAAAAAAGAATTTAACCACTAGTAATTTTTACTGTTTTCTTGTCTTGAATTTGATGGGCCATTCTATTCTACATCATTGTTTTTCTTCAACTAAATGTTTTTTTCATTTATAACTTTGATTATTAATTGAGATCCATTTGATTTGTTCCCTTTATACAGTTTATCACTATTCTTCTGTCTTCCCTATCTATTATCTCATCTTTCATTATATTCTATTCTATTTTTTCTGCTGCGTTTTTGAATAGCTTTTTTTTTTCTAATATATTTTAAAATTTTATTTATCTATTTATGACTGCGTTGGGTCTTCGTTGCTGCTCGTGGGCTTTCCCTAGCTGCGGCGAGCGGAGGCTACTCGGGGGCTACTCTTCGTTGCAGTGCGTGGGCTTCTCATTGTGGTGGCTTCTCTTGTTGCAGAGCACGGGCTCTAGGCACATGAGCTTCAGTAGTTGTGGCTGGTGGACTCTAGAGGGCAGGCTCAGTAGTTGTGGCACAGGGATGTAGTTGCTCCATGGCATGTGGGATCTTCCTGGACCAGGGATTGAACCTGTGTCCCCTGGATTGGCAGGCGGATTTTTAACCACTGTGCCACCAGGGAAGTCCCTGAATAGCTTTTTAAGATCCACTTACAACTGCTAACTCAGTTCTCCGAAATGCCTCCTAGGCTGTCTTCAGTTCCTAGTGAGATCTTCAGATCTGCTTTGACGTTACTGTGTTATCACAGCCTGCTCCCTCTTTCATCTTAGGCTACTGTCTTACAATCTAGTTTTTATATGTTACACACATTTTCTTTAATTTGAGTGCACAGAATGTAACTATCTAAAAATTGCTTATTTCCTATGCTATATCTTTCAAGCTATATATTCTTTTATGAGCTAGAATTTGGCGGTTGCCTCCAAAGTTTTTAACCAAATTTCTCTATAGTTATTTCATTTTTTCCTAGTTTATTTATTCGATTTGTTTGCATAGAAATCTATTCAGACACAGCTGTCCCACAAATGTATGATTGCTTTCTTTACAGACACTTGGGGCTGATTTGTGTAAGAGACTCAGCAGTCCAAGAATCCAGTTCAGACCTCTTGGTATAAGCACTCTGTCTCCTATGTATTTCCAGAGTATATCACAATGCCAGATAAGTAATTACTCATTTAGTTGATTTAATGTTTTTCTTTCATACTGGACTATAAGACCCAAGAGGGCATTGGCCACATCTCTCTTATTTATGATGGTGTTCACTGCACCTAACTCGATGGCTACAGTAGATTCTCAACATTATTTGTTGAATGAATGGAACTGAGGAGTGGGTGGGCAGCTAAGGCCATAGGAAATCCCAGAATAAACTATAGTGCACACGGAAAGAGTCAACTACTTTAGGTATCTCTTTGTTGGAAATATTTAAAGTGTATATTCTTTTGATTCATAAAATTAAATATTCTTGATGGTACTCTATTATAGATGAATTTATATAATAGTTATTAATGTAATAACTTACTTTGACTCTTCAACTTTTAGATTTATTTTCTTTAATTGGGTTGGAAGTAAGTCATATAAAATTTGGTTGTTTTGTGTGAAATAAAGTTGGTGAGGTTTTTCCGATTGTTTCTATGAGAGGGATGTATAACAGTTGTAGGATGATTTAAACATGTAAAAAATTTTAATATCTTGAAAGAAGTACTTCAATGGTCTTCACAGAGAGCTAACAACAAACTGGAAGATGCTATGTAATTTACTTTGTTTTCTGTCTTAGTTTTACTTGGAAAACTGTGATCTTGCCAATGGTGGTCTAGAAACACTTAATTTGTTAAAGAATACGTGAGTGTAATAAGAATATGATAGTGCAATTGGGATTTTTTTTTTAAATAACAAAAATTTCCACTTGCATTTTACTATTTTTTTAATGAGTGAGTTTTTAGTGTGTTTACAGGCTTTCGACTGACTTTTGTGCTCTGATTTTTTTTTTTAATGTAGAAAATATTGTAACAAATGCTGAGGGTTACAAAAATTGTACAACTTGAACATTTACATTAGAATTCTCCATGAATTTGTCACATTTGGGACAGATTTTAGATTATGTAATTTTTTGATTTTTTAAAAATACGTTTGAGTAATTTGGAGTGTATTAAGCAACATGAAATATATGAATGTATAATAAAGAATCTGACAATGATATTAGGAAATAATCAATGTTTACTAAATGATCCAAAAGATGTAAGGTATTTATTTAAATATTTGTTTAAATATATATATTTGTAATAGTAAGGATACTTTATGCCAAAACAGATGGAATTTTCTAAAGCTGTACTGAGAAAAAATTTTTCTCAACTTAAATGTTTTTCTTACTAACCAAGAAAATTAAAAATGAATAAATCAAACATTCAAATAAAGAAGTTATCAAAAGTAAAACTTCATGAAAGTGGGTGGAGGGATGGAATTTTAAGGGGAGAAATGGTTGCATTAGCAAGTAGAGAACACTGAATTGGTAAGTATGTTCAGTAACTAGCTCTTTTTTATTTGCTTAATACATTTTTAATGATAAAATATAGAAAAATCCAGAAAATAGTAATAAAAGCAGCAACATATTTGTCAGCCAGACAAAACATACTTTATCATACTTGCTTCAACTCTCTTTATTATCCAAGAAATGTTACAGAGAGTTAAAAAGCCCTGTATCCCCATCTCATTTCTATTTCTGCCTTTCATTAGTTAACTAGTATTTGAAGGCTATGATTTTTATTTATTTCCAGTATATTTTCCATACGTATGTGCCCAGAATACAATTTCATTATTATTTTGAATATTCTTAAATATTATTATATTGAATGTATCTTTTTACAACTTGCTTTTTCAATCCAAACCCATAATAATATAAAATAGAGCCAATACAAATATTAGCTCTTTTGAGATGAGTAGATTGAATGGATATTACTGGATTAATAAATCCTTAAAAGTTTAACAATGATTCTCTTTGGATGTTTAAGGTTAATAGTGATTTTTTGGTAATGTATTTCAAAATTTACTGTGATAGAATTTAATGCTTTCACAATTAAAGTACATATGTAATATGTTTGAGGACAATATGTACAAACCATGTAAAAAGGAGAAAATACTAATAACATAGACAATTTTTTTTTACAAAATTATGGATTATAAATTATGGATTAAAAATCAGTAACTACTCACTAGTTATACCCTTCTGCTTCTCTCTCACTCTACTCTTTGGCAATACCTCGCCATGTAGTTTTAGGTCTGTTACTAAAGTACCAAGATTCAGAAAATTTCTATTGCAGAGAATAGAAAAAGCTGAAAAAGCATAAAAATCATTTTCAAAGCTAAACTAATCTTGTATCAATCTAATATGACAGTTACTATAAATAATGCTGCCACAAACATTGGGGTGCATATATCTTTTTGAATTAGTGTTTTTTTCTTTGGCTATATATCCAAGAGTAGAATTGCTGGGTCATTAGTTTTCTGAGAAACCTCCATACTGTTCTCCATAATGGCTGTACCAGTTTACATTTATATCACACCAACAATGTAGGAGGGTTCCTTTTTCTCCACACCCGTTCCAGCACTTGTTATTTGTAGACTTTTTAATGATAGCCATTCTGACAGGAGTGAGGTGATATCTGCATATCTTCTTTGGAAAAATGTCTATTCAGGTTTTGTGTCTACTTTTTAATTGGGTTGTTTCTTTGATATTGAGTTGTTTTAGCTCTTTATATATTTTGGATATTAACCCCTATCAGACATGTCATTTATAAATATCTTCTCCCATTCAACAGGTTGTCTTTTCATTTTGTTGATGATTTCCTTCACTGTGAAAAAGCTTTTAAGTTTAATTAGGTTCCATTTGCTTATTTTTGTTTGTTTGTTTCCTTTCCCTTAAGAGACAGATCCAAAAAAAAATATATTGCTATAATTTATGTCAAAGAGTGTTCTTCTGTTTTCTTCTAGGAGTTTTATGGTTTCAGGTTTTATATTTAGGTCTTTAATCCATTTTGAGTTTTTTTTTCTTTCTTTATGGTATGAGAAAATGTTCTAATTTCATTCTTTATCATATAGCTGTCCAGTTTTCCCAACATGATTTATTGGAAAGACTGTCTTTTCTCCATTGTAAATTCTTAACTCTTTTGTCATAGATTAATTGACATTAAGTGTATGGATTTATTTCTATAAAGATTTTGAATTGCTATGTTGTACACTTGAAACTAATATAATATTGTAAATCAACTATACCTCAATTAAAAAAAACTTAAAAATCTAATCTAAGAATAAAATTACATTACAAATTATTCTAGTTTAATTACAGTAACTGCTCAATGTTAAACAACATTTTATAATTTACTTTGGCAACAAAGGTATGGTTTCAAGGAGCTCTTTAAGCTTTGCACAAGATTGTTCTGTAGGTTTTATGTAATGTTAATGTTTATCTCCTGTTTGATGAGCTGATGTTGGACAATAAAAAAAGCATGTCTGAGCGATGTCTCCTGCAGTAGGAGCTGCATAATACAATTTAATATACATGTAACACAGTTCTCAGTTGATTTCTTTAAAACAAAGCTTTACTGTAAACAGCCAATTATTCTTCGACATGGTGATAGCAGTGAACTGAATTAGGAAGGGAATGTAAGTGACTTTGAAATGTTCTGGGGGCTTGTACTATTGAAATGTTTCAGGAGCCTATTCTTCTGAACTGTTGTAAGGTTCTTGATTTACTTGGAAAGTTTTTACAAGACTCATTTAAGGTCATTGTAACAGGAAAAGGACTAATATTCTGCTCCATAGAGAACCACTAAATAAAATTTTTAAAATATATAACTAAAAAGCAGGTAAGAGAAATAATAATTACTCCAAAAGAAGGCAAGAAAGGTAAAATAGGGAAACACAGAACATGTGAAAAAATTAGAAAATGAATAGAAAGACTGTAGAGTCAAAAATTACATCAAAAGTTAATGTAATTACTACATTAATTATAAATGGACTAAAATTTCCAATTAGAAGATAAAGGTTGTCAGAATAGATATTAAAAAACAAACATGATTCAACCATTGCTATTTAAAAGAGATACACTTTACATATAAGAACACAGAAAGATTTAGCTTGAAAGGACAGAAAAAAGATATATACTTGATCCACATTGTTCACATATTCAAATTCACCTACTAGTTAAAATTTATTTGTAACCCTGAAATCAATGCTCCTGTGTTTTCAAGTCATGTGTGAATCTGTGCAGAGTGGTGAAAAATCTGAGTCTCCCAACACACAGGTTTCCAGAGGAGGTTGAAGAGGGTGACATTCTGCCTTCCTGTTTCCACTCTCATACTGGAAATAAGTGTCCTTTTTGCAGCCTATTTAGTGCCACTTTTTTTCACGTTTTTGTGGGGTTTTTTTTCTGTGAAATTTTGTGTTTAAATGGCCTCCCAAAATAGTACTAAAGTGATGTCTAGTGTTCCTACTGGCAAAAAGGCTGTTATGTGCCTTCTGGAGAAATTAAGATAAGCTTAATTCAGATATGTGTTATAGTGCTATTGCCCATGAGTTCAACGTATATTAAATAAGGGGTCTTTAGACAGAAATAGATATAAAACAAGGTTATGTAGTTATCAATTGGTGAATATGTTGTGACTAGAGGCTGACAGGTACCAACTATGTTGGCTATGTTACTATCAGAAAAATCAGACTTTATAGTAAGAAATATTTCTAGAAATAAAAAGGGAGAGCTTATAATGATAAAAGTGGGTGGGATAAATTGGGAGATTGGGATTGACATATATACACTATTGATACTATGTATAAAATAGATAACTAATGAGAACCTACTGTATAGCACAGGGAAGTCTACTCAATTCTCTGTGGTGACCTAAATGGGAAGGAAATCCAAAAAAGAGGGAATATATGTATAGTTGATTCACTTTGCTGTACAGTAGAAACTAACACAACATTGTAAAGCAACTATACTCCAATAAAAATGTTAAAAAATTTAAAAATTAAAAGAATAAAATCATAAATTTGTATGCATTTAATAATATCAAAATATATGAAACAAAAATATAAGAGAAAAAAGGAGAAATAGATAAATTCAAATCACAGCTAGAGATTTTAACTCACTCCCTCAATAACAGAACAAGCGATCTCAAAACCAATAAACAATATAGAAGATTAGAACAACGCAATTAACACATTGATCAACAATTTGGCCTAAATGACACACAGAATACCACTTCCTACAAATGTAGCATTCACATTCTTTTCAAATACATTAAGGCACATAGATTCTTTGCCAAAAAATAAAAAAAAATATTTAGAGAGCCATAAAGCAAGTCCTAACATATTTCGAAGGAATAAAATAATGAAGATTATAATCTTTGACTACAGTGTAATTAAACTAGAAATTAATGACAGAAGGATAATTAGAAAATCCCCAGAGGGTTGAAAATTAAGCAAAAAACTTTTTTCACTAACCTACAGTGTACTCAGGTAATCACAATAAAATTTTGAAATATTTTAAAATGAGAGATTAAACAAAAACAAGGCATCTCAAATTTGTGGGATACAGCTGAAGCAATGCTTGAAAGGAAATTTATGGCTTTAAATGTATATATGAGGAAAGAAAAAATGTTGAAAACCAATGATCTAAACTTGCATTCCAAGAAGCTAGTAAAAGGTGGCAGAATAAATCATCAAACTGCAATAAAATATAAAGATAAAATCAGTAAAACAGGAAGGAGACATACAACAGAGCAACTCAACCAAGAAACTAAATCTGGGTTTTTCAAAAAATTTAGTAAAATTAATAAATCCATAGAAAGACTGGTAGAGAAAAAACAGGAAAGAAAATGTAAGACAAACCAATAATAAGAGGATATTATAAACAGCTATGTGCAAATAAATTTGGAAGCATAGATGAAATGAAAACTTCCTTGAGAACACATTTTATCAAAACCAACACAAGGAGAAGTAGACATTTTGAATATACTATCTATAAATAGATTTATTCTGAACATATTATCATGTCCAGATGTCTTCACTGGTGAATTTCTCCTAACATTTAAGGAAGAAATAATGTTAATTTTACACAAATTATTCCAGAAAGTAGAAAAAATGGGAATACTTCCATCTCATTTTATGAGGCTAATGTAAACCTGATACCAAAACCCGGCAAAACACAAAAATCACAGGTATTCAATCTCAGAAACATAGGGATAAAATTTCTACAAAAATCTTTACAAATTGAATTCAGCAATGTATGAATAGGTTTGCATATCACAACGACATTAATGGAGAATGGTTTGAAATTTTAACATCAATTAATAGTCAAGAAAAAAAACATATGATTATCTCAATAGATGCACAAAATCTAAGAATAGAAGGAAATTGATCTGATCTGATCATCAGGCTTTTTACCAAAGACCTACTGCTAACATTATACTAAATGCAAAGCGCAAAGTCTTTTCCCTATCTTTGCCAGCATGACACATATTTCCTTAAATTTTTGATATTTTGTTCCACATGGATTTTTCTCATTAATATTTGTTTTTTAAATTATTGAATTAAAATGTTATTTATCTTTACTACTGAGTTTTTTGGTGTCCTCCCTCTTAAACATTGTGCCTGAGGTAGAATTTTACTTGTCTACCCTAGTCCTGGCCCTGCCATCAGGAAAATGCACACTCACCAGGATGATTAAATTAAATTAAACAGTGACAGTACCAAATGCTGGATTCAATGTGGAGCAATGGGAATTCTTATCTACAGTTTGTATGGGTATAAAGTGGAACAAGCAAGTCAGAAACTTTTTCAGGATCACTGAAAATAACTATACACTTACCCTATGATTCAGCAGTCTTACTCTTGGTAAATACCCAGTATGAATGCATAAATATGTCTGTCAAAAGGCTTGAATTAGAATGCTCATAGCAACTTTATTCTTAAGAGCTCCAAATAAGAAACAATCCAAATGTCCATTAATGTAGAGTTGGGGATAAATAAATTGTGGTATATTCATATAATGGAATATTACACAATAAAAAAGAGCAAACTTCTGCTACACAAACTAACATGAATGAATCACATTGCTGTAATGTTCAGTAAAAGAGATTAGACATAAAAACTTAATAATGAATGCTTATAATTCAGGTATAGAAAAAATTAATCTATGATAATAGAAGTCAATGACGATTTTCTCTGGTGCAAGGTGGGGGGACTGATGGGAGAGAGCTTGATGAATCCTTTGGGATGATAGAAATGCACTGTATCTTGTTGTGTTGTGTAGGTTAAATGTATATACATTTTTCTAAATTCATAAATTGTAATTAAGATTGCATATTTTCCTACATGTAAGCAATGCATCATATATTTAAAAGGCGACACATATTTATATTTTATGAAGCTAGGAATTTATTGCTTGGATTGGGCCATTCTTTAATTTTATTAAGTTAAATCTATCAATTTTAAAGAATACAGTATTGATTGCCAGGCTTTTATTTTCAATCTTTGTCTCCAGGATGATTTTGACAGCTCCTAAACATGAAAACAAGTGCACAGGACTTCATTCATCTTTTTAACTGCTGGTTCTACCCTATAATTCCATAAACTCTGGACTTAAAAGTTGTACATTTAATTTAGAAAAATAATGACCTATAAAAGTAGCTTTTACACCTATTTGTGCTGACATTCTAAAGCATAATAGAACAAATGGAAGTTGTAAAAAATCGATTTCAGCTCTATAAAAAAAAAGAGAGAGAGAAGAAATGCAAGGTTCTATGGAAACTGTGAACTACATTTAATGAACCATGACTAAGAGAAAGGAAGAAAAAAGTTTGAGAATACATTAAAGATGAGTCTGGAGTAAACAAGCACCCTGAAACTCATTAAAATATGCATATTTCACCATTAATGTTCTGTGATTTAATTACTTTGAAACAATAGATGAAATACTCATGTTTTTATCCACTTACTATAGTCCCAGCTTTTCTCAAAAATAATCATCTCTCCTTCCATTTACACTTACCTCACAGACCTCAGAAGGACCTCAGAAAGGTCCTCAGTTGGTGCCCTGTGTTCTCTAATAAAAGCAAAACAGTGGCAGAAAGAGACCCAAGTTATTCATCAAACATATTCCTTGTCGTTACTATTTATCATAAAATATAAATTAACTTTGAGATCTCATATTGTTATAAAGATTTCCACAACTTCTGCAATGATTCCTAGGTTTTGATTAACAAATATATTTTTAAGTGGCTCAACATAGGCATTATCAAAATGAGTATGTTTCCTCATTTTTGTTTACCTGTCTTCAGCAATCATTAGGCAAGACATAGACTTTTCTTAGTAAAATAAACCCATTTCTAATAAGGACAAATAATTAAGAATAGAAAAATGGCCGAATATATTTCTATCATACTGTATGAAGTTTTTAAAGTTTACTGGCTGTGTTTTTAAATCTATTCATTTATGATTTTTAAATCCCTTACTTATACATTTAACTAAAACATGAACACTAAAAATGTGAGTGACTTGATTCTCCTGCATACCAGTGTCTTCCTGAATGATGTTCCTAAGACTCACCATCTCCACAATCCTGTATCTAACACTGTTCCAAAAATGTTTTCATTCTTATCCACCCACATCGTCTCTGACACTGACACATCTCCAGTCCTAAGATAACTGAACTATGTTATTTCTGATATTCTTATGAAATACAACTTAGTAGGATGAGTGTCATATTTTCAAACTTCCCACTCTTTGAATATTCATTCCTAAATTTCCTACATTCTCCAGCATGACCTCTCCAATACTTTATCCCATCAAAGTCTCCAATCCATTAACCTAATCACCTTTTCTTGGCCAATCATCCTTTATTTCTCTTCTTATCTAGCTTATGTTCCATTATCTGTAACACAATCAACTTCTTTTATCCTTTCTCCCTTGCCTGACAAGTTGATATGTCACTGACAAAATAGAACAAAGAACCTACCTATAATCCCATGATTAAATCTACAAACTCACCTACCTCTAGACTGATAGATTTTGTCTTATCTTTCTTTCAGGTTAATTTTCTATGCTCCTAGAAAATGGCAACTCCTGCCCTCCTGCCTGAATCCCACCCTTCTCATCTATTCTAGGGCTTTATATTCAAGGGCCACTCTACCCTTCTTTACACAATAATAGATTTTCATTCTCTGCTGTATCACTCCCAAGAGCTTACAAACACATTGGATATACCCAATACCCACCTTAAGATAATCTTCAGCTGACTCCACCTTTCCCTCGAGCTATGGTATTTTTTGTTTGTTTATTTGTTTTGCTAGTTTTATAGACATATATCTTGGCCTGTACTTGCCATCATTATTTCCCTTTTCTCTCTTTTTAAAAATTTGTTTGCTTTGAAACAATTTCAAATTTGCCAAAAAGTTTCAATAATAGGACACATAATATTTTTCCTGAAGCATGAGAGAGTATGCTGCTGACCTGAAGCCCATGACTCCTGAATACTGTGCTGTGTATTTGCTACAGGCAAAGGTATTCTCCTGAATAACCACAAACAACCATCTAAATCAGTGATACACTATGTCCATCTGATCCTCAGACCCCAACCAGGTTTCACCAGTTGACCAACTAATGTCGTGTACCACAAAAGGATCAAATCCAAGATCCTTTGCTGAGTGGATTGTCATATCTGTTAGTACACTCCATTCTGGAGCAGCTCTTCACTCTTTTCTTGACTTTATGACCTTCACAAGTTCACAAGTCTTCTTGGAAGGACCCTAATCCTATTGAATCAGGGCCCCACCCATATGACCTCAGAGTTCAAAGAGGTCTCAGCTCCAAATGCAGGCACACTGGAAGTTAGGCTTCAACATATGAATTAGGGGTGGGGGACACAAACGTTCAGTCCATAACACCCACCCATGGCTCTGCCCTCCTCACCACACTCTGCGTCCCCTCCTGGACCATTGTAGCATCCAGTCTCTCCACCCCTCTAGGGACACCTATGTTCACCAGCCCTGCCTGTAGGGTTTTGAACTGAATTTTTTCAGGAAGAAAAGAAAGGAACTTTTCTCTTCTAAAAGAATTTTTAGAATTGTTTCTGCCTCTTCCCTTTCTCACTTTTTCTCTCCCCTACTTAGCATCCTGAAATTACCACCTAACACATAGAGAGAATATTGACGGTAGTTTACATCTAAACATGCAGTTCTCCTCTGTTCTGTCCTATTGCAACTCCCACCAGACATAACAGGCATACTGAATCTTGTGTCCAGTGTGTAAGAAAAATATATATTTTAACTTCATAAAAATGGTATTATGCACTATTTAATCTTTTGGAACTTAACTCTCCCACTCACTTTTTTTTTTTTTTTTTTTTTTTTGCGGTACACGGGCCTCTCACTGTTGTGGCCTCTCCCGTTGCGGAGCACAGGCTCCGGACGCGCAGGCTCAGCGGCCATGCTCACGGGCCCAGCCGCTCCGCGGCATGTGGGATCTTCCCAGGCTGGAACACGAACCCGTGTCCCCTGCATCGGCAGGCGGACTCTCAACACTGCGCCACCAGGGAAGCCCTCCCACTCACTTTTATATTGTGAATTTTTCTTTACATTACTGTGTGTAGCTGCGGTTCATTTACATTTACTGTTGCTGATGTTTCATTGACAATACCGTAATTTATTTATCCATTTTCCTTCCAGTGGGCATTTGGGATTTTTCTATGTGTTTTTATTGAACTTGTATGCCCATTCCTCTCTAATCAGTTACATGCCCTCTTGATCACAGCACTTCTAACTACCTCACAGAAATACATATAAAATACTCTGTGTGACAAAATGAGATACCTACATGTGTGTATTTGTTCATTGTCTCTTTCTTCACTCTGTTGTCTCCAGTGCTAAGAACCATATCTGGTACAAAGCAGATACTTAATAAATATTTTTTGAACAAGGAACTATTTTGCAATGTGTGATCAAAGTGGAGATATTGGAGCAGAGCCTCCCTCCCGCCTCCCCTTCGTCAATTGCCCCCAGGGCATGCAGGCTGGGCTTGCCAAGTGTTGGGGGACTCAGTGCTGAGGAGAGTGTGCAAGCCATCTGGGAGCAAAATCAAACACCCATGAGAATTGAGGGAACTGAGAGGAAAGAGGACAGAGCTATTCCTGGAGCAGGATGTAAGTTGAGAAACAGAACTAGAAACATGGGACCAAAGAAGACAGTATTTCCACAGTTAGGACTTTATCAGACAGTGGTCGATTTGCTTTAAAAAGAATTAAAAAAAAACCTTTCAGAAATTGGTTTAAGGAAAAATTGAAATCAAAATATTAAAAAATACTTTAAAACCGGGTTCCCCACGCCCCAGGTGCTACCGGTGCACAGCCTGTTAGGAACCTGGTGGGCACAGCAGAGGTGAGTGGCGGGCTAACGAGGGAAGCTTCCTGTGCCGCTCCCCTTCTCTCTCATTACCACCTGAACCAACTCTCCCTCCCTTCCGTGGAAAAACCATCTTCCACGAAACCGGTCCCTGGTACCAGAAAGGTTGGCGACCGCTGCTTTAAAATATAAAGATTTAATTTAAGAAGTAGAAGAGAACCAGAATAAAAGGAAGAAAATATGAAAAAAAATGAGTTGAAGGACGTGACAATATTATTTAGTAAGAAAACAAATAAATGGCCAATAATTTTAGGATGCACTCTTCAAGCCAGAAATCACAGAAATGCATACTTAATATGTCAGATGTGTCCAGTTTGATGGAGAGGAGACAGCAAGGGGAGCTTACTGCTGGCGACAGTGGACTGGCTGAAGGGCAGATCCAACCTCACAGCCAAACCGGTACTGAGTCTGGGGGGACTCACATTTTTACCCATTCCACCAGTTAGGATCTAGTCCAGACAAAGAAACCATGCTAGTTGTTTTAACAGACAAAGTTTAATATAAAGGATGTTAATTGAGTATTGGAGACTGAGTAATAGGATGTGAAGGTATTATGAAGGTACCACTTCCAGGGCAGGGGGGACCGAGGAGCTGGAGATAATTGAAATTCGACTCTTGAGGAGCTGGGAGTCAGGTCTCTGAAGAGGGCGCTGCTAGGCTGGCGTAGATGCTTCAGAAATTCCGCGGAGGGTCCAGTGCAGGTGGGACCAGAGCTCCTGGGAGCTGATCCGGTCTGGGAGGAGCAGAGGGCAGTGAAGCTTGCTCACTGCAAACCCTGGAGCGCTGCAAACTGTCACTAGCGGCTGCGGGCAGGGCAGTCGCTGCCTGGGGGAGGAAGCCTTGCTCGGGAGCCTGCGGGGGAACGAAGCGAAGAAGGACAGAAAGTGCGCAGGGCAGAGCAAGTCCTTGCCCCCTCTGAGCATTCCAGAAACCCTCTAACGTCCTAGTGGGCCGAACCGCGCCAAGTGTCTGGGAGCGAAAAACTGAAACGTGGTTTGCAGAGAAGAGCCGGCAAGAGTGGGTTTGGAGCTGAGAGACAAACGGGCAGCGCTCTAATTCCACCTTTAAGATATGGATCTTACGAAATCATCCTTCTTATCCAGGAGGTTAAATAGTGACACTATCATTGTTGAAACATTATGCAATCATCAATATATTTACACATAATTTCGAAAATGTAGCATATTGTGTTAAATGAGCACACTATATATGGAGCATGCTTCGTAATTGCATTTCATGCAGAAAGATAATAACGAATGTGCTTTTAAACAGCAATAGGTAATACAGACATAAAGTAGCAATAACAATAACATAAAGTAATAACTAAATAACAATAGTAAAAATAATACTGTAATGAAAGCCAGCAATTTTTGCTAATACTTACTAAGATACCTCTCACTTTTTGCCAGGCCTTTTGCTTTTTGCTCATTAACTCTTTCAGTATTTATAACAAACCTGTTAGGAAGCTGCTGTTCTTAATTGAGAGTCAAAGGGAAAAAAATTAATTCTCAAGGTAGCAGGTGAAGACACAAACCCAGGCATCTGAACCTAAAACCCATGCACTGCATATCTGATAAATTTCAGTATCATACATATGATATATATCACATGTATGTGTATTAAACATTAATATATACTGCAAATAATAGATGTATCTCACAAATATCACAAATCTATCTTTCCATACAGTTGGGGAGAATTCTTGTTAGCAATCTCATCTCTGGTTTTAAAGCTATGAGATATAATTTCTTCTTTTTTCTTTGAACAGTTTTTTAATTTTTCACACTTCGAGAATAATCCTTCTCATTATACATAGCATTTATACATTCTCTTGTGTTATTAAAATGTGATTTTTTTTAACCTAATATCACTTTGCCTTAGCATCGTTCATTTAACTTCTTTCCTATACTGGACATTTAAGTTGCTTTAATTTATTCACTGTTGTAAATAATATTGTAATGAAATTCTTTTTCAGAGCTCTGCATGAATATCTAAAAATTCCTATAAGTGAAATTTCAGTCTCAATGGTATGATCATTTTAAAGGATCATGGGTGAAAAAAGGTCAAATTTTTCTGAAACCTTTTCCACCTCACTGTCATTAGCAGTGCACGATATAGCAGAATTTGTGAAGTGTGTTTTCTAGAGTTTTACATTTAAGTATGATGTTGGTTGTTTATTGAGGCTAATATTCTTGGTCTTTTATTCCTCTGCTTCTTATAATTATATGTTATTTGCACAAAATGGAGTTTTGAAATTTAACAACTATTTATAACATCTATTAAATGAGATATGGTTGTTATTAATCACTATGATGAATAATTTATTAGAATTCACACTAATTAGCACGAAAGAATAAACTTATAACTGCAGGAACTAAAGAGAAGTTTTCAAAAATGAATGCTGATAAAAATAAACAACCCAATTAAAAAATATGTGGGCACATCACTTGAACAGACATTTCCAAAAAGAAGAAAAACTATCCAGTAGGTACATTAAATGGCGCTTATTGTAATTAGACATTAAGAAATGCAAGTTAAGGGCTTCCATGGTGGCACAGTGGTTGAGAATCTGCCTGCCAATGCAGGGGACACGGGTTCGAGCCCTGGTCTGGGAAGATCCCACATGCTGTGGAGCAACTAAGCCCGTGAGCCACAACTACTGAGCCTGCGCATCTGGAGCCTGTGCTCCACAACAAGAGAGGCCACGACAGTGAGAGGCCTGTGCACCGCAATGAAGAGTGGCCCCCACTTGCCACAACTAGAGAGAGCCCTCTCACAGAAATGAAGACCCAACACAGCCAAAATTAAATAAATAAATAAATAAAAGATTTGAAACAGATTTTCATGAAGTGAAGGTCTGTATAAGGTCAACACAACTTTGTCTTTGAGATCTGTTTAAAAAAAAAAAAAAGAAATACAAGTTAAACCCACAATGAGATGCTACTGTATAAAGATTAAAATGGCTAAAATTGATAAGACTGACAATACTAAGTGTTGGAAAAGATGTGGGACAACTGGAACTCCTACACTGCTGGTCAGAAGTAAAAGAGTAAAATCATTCTAGGAAATTTGTTGGCATTTTCTTTTTTAAATAATAGCTTTATTGAGTAACAATTCATATACAAAAAAACTGCATGTACTTTATATATACAATCTGATAAGTTTGAACATATGTAAACACCTGTGAAATTATTACCACGTCAAGGTAATGGACATCTATCACCTCTAAGAGCTTCTTTGTGTCCCTCTGTGGGTTTTTTTTTTAAACATACATCTACTCTATGATCCAACAGTTCTACTCCTACATGTTTATCAAGAAAAATAAACACATGTGTCCACCAAAACACATGCACATGAATATTTATGGCAGCTTTATTCATAATAGCTAAAACCCAGAAACAACTCAAATATCTATTAACAAGAGCACAGTTGAACAAATTGTGGTGTATTCCAACAATGGCATTGTACTTAGCAATTAAAGCAATTATTATTACATGTAATAACATGCATAAAGCACAAAAGCATTATACTAAGAGCACACACATACACATATTCCATGTGAATCTGATTTATAGTGATATAAATCAGAACAGTGTTTGCCTGGCAGCAGTGGGGACTAACTGTAAGTGTCACAAGGAAAGTCTTGGAGGTGATGGAAATATCTTGAGTATTGATTACACAGGTGTTTACATCTGTCAGAATTTTAAACTATGTACTTGTGCATTTTATTTTACATAAATTATATCTCAATAAGCCTCAAGCTATTTTAAAAACAAATTATCAAAATATTTTTAAAAGAAAGAATCTTAGAAAAAAACAGACAAAACAGATTATTGAATGCAATTCTACTCATGAATTTGGGGATAAGAACTGGAATTGTCCCAAGCAAGAACTGAGAAACTAGATAGTTGAGAAACATGGCAGAATTTGAAGAATCATCTAAGAATTCAACCCACATATCTGAGACCAAAGACTTATTTCTAAAGCCTCCAAGAACCAAGAATTCTTGTGCTACTTTAAATGTTCTAGAGCACAAAATGTAAAGAACATACCTAAAACCAGAACTATGATTACTTGTCTCCAAAACCAACCAAACAACCAAGCAAAAAGCAGAAAAAAAAAACTAGAGGATACAGATTTTAATACTGTAGTTTATGACATAGATGAAAAATACAAATATGACAATAACAAATGAAATCCCCAGAAGATTGATATATCATTACCAAGAATGGTTTATTCCCATAATTAAAAAAATAATTCAACATTTTTAATATAAGAATAACAGCAAAGAATTTTAAAGGACATAGATAACCAGCTTGAGTCTCTGTTTAATGGATGTGGAAAAATCAGAACATGAAATACAGTGTTCAACCTGGAAAAGAGAGGGAGCCAAACGCTAACCAGGGAAAGTCTGGGAGATATACACACATATTCCTAGACTTTAAGTAGGATACCCTGTATAGCTTGATGCCAATATCATTTTCTTATTCTCCCTTTAAGGCTCAAAAGTTGATTTTTAATTTTTCTAATTTCTAATGATCCCTGCCAGATGATTAACTAATTTATAGATTAAAAATAAAGCTTGTTATTGGATTCATTTATCTATTGTCCTGTCTTTCTGTTTTTGAATGTATTATTTTTTTCGCTTCTATTTGTATTCATTTCCTTCTGCTTTTATTATGTTTATATATTTTTTTTCCTTTGAACCAGGAGTTATATAAAGCAAAATGTTAAATATATCATTTTTCAGTAATTTCTGATATTCTTAAAAATTCATAGATACCAGGATTTCTTGCTTTTTAAGAATGTCCTTCTGTGGTACTTACTATGAAGAATATCTTAGCTGTGAGTAGAATGTTTCCATTACATTTCAATATGTAGCCAATATTTCTCTATTGTCTTGCATTGCAAAGTCTCATTTCATTCTTCTGGATGTTTCTTCAATTTATACTCTATTCCTGGACTAGGAGAAAAAAATAAAAGGCGGGGAGAAAAGAAGGAAGAAAGGAAGGGAAGGAGGGAGGGAAGTATCAGGAATGGCTTAAAGCTCTGGACAAATGAGCAGTATAATCTGAGAGCTAAATTAGGAACTGTGGGGACTGTCTGGGACTCAGGAGGCAGTTCTGATCAGATCTTTGGGGTGAGGCTCTCCCCAAAGCTCTCTGGGGAAGTATGGGCAGGTCTCCATGTTCAGGAATTAGGCTGGAGAAAGTTTTCTCTCGACCCCATGTGCCCTTAGGGGCTCATTATTTTTTGTTGTTTAGACATGTGAGGCAAGTTACCTGGGATGAAGTTCTGGGCAGTCCTAATAAACTGCTGGGGTAAGGAAAAAAAAAAACAACCAGCTCCAAGGATTCCCTACTCCTACATTTCCTCACCTGCTTCACACCTCCAGGACAGGTAGATTATAAGAAAGGAAATTGTCATTTCCCAGAGCTGCTTTCTTTAGAGCTTAAAGTGAATATCATATATTCTTGCTGATATGGGGGAAGGGCAGTCAAAATCACAGCACAACTGTGTCTCTGGTTTTATTTAGGTTTTGGTGCACATCACTTCCTTTATTAAAACTCGTTCCTCTTCATGCACATTTATTAAATCTCCCAGAGAAGAATGTTCCTACCCAAGGAATGCAACTATGATAAGAGCCAAGAAAATACATTGCATAGTCAATGTTGCGTGATGAAGAATAAATGAAAGAAGGAAAGGATTAGTATTTTTTAAAAGTACAATACATATCCCCTGCAAAATAAGGGCAGATTTTTGTACGTAGAAGCGATGAGTCATAAAAAGGAGCCATGTAGAAACATTGGTTATAAAAGTGTAATAATTCAGATAAAGAACACACATGTCGGGAAAAATAACAATGTACATTATTGAAGAAAAACTTAGTGAACTAAAAATCGGGTTGAGAATATCTCCAGATCGAGGATACATTAAGAAAAGTCATCAGAGAATGACAACATTCTGCTAATAAATTTTAAATTTAGACTAAATGGACAAATTATTAGAAAAATAGAGCTTGCCAAAGCTGACACAAAGAGAAATAGACAATCTAGTCCTATTACCTAGTAAAGAAATAGAATCTTAATAATTAAACCTTCACAAAATTAAGGGATAGGTCTTTTAACTTCACAAATTAAGTATTCTAAGCATTAGAATACTAATAAAAACACAAATATTAAAAAAATTCTTTCAGAAACCAAAAAAAAATTGGAATACTTCTCAAGTGGTTTCATAACCTTGATAGCAAAATCTGATAAGCCTATAACAAGAAATGAAAGCTGGTTGTTTAAAAATATAAAAGAAGGCTTCTAGAAAGACTGACCACAAAGAGACTGACAAAAACCAGCCAACCAACCAACAAACAAAACCCAAAAAAGGTTTCTAGAAAGACTGATCACAAAAAAGGGGAGACAAGAAATAAAATACAGAATGAAAAATAGGAAATAAACAAGATAAACTCATTTTTAAAAAGAATTAGAATATTATGAAAAGTACAGCAATAAAGTAAAAAACCCAGAAGAAATCGATACATTTATAGAAAATATGAAGCACTAAAGTAGCACAAATAGAAACAGGAAATTGATTAGATCACACTATACTGAAGTAATAATTATAACTATACTGAATAGTTATTACTATTCTGAAGTAATTAGAGTTTCTTTCACCCTCTAAGAAACACTCCCACCCCAGCACGCACACACTCTCGTCCAATCTCATTGTCACTCACCTGAACACCATCACCTCCTGCCAGGTCCCCCACATCCTCTCAAGCGTGAGGGATCCAGACATCCTGTGTCCTCACGTAACTGCTGTGGAAGGAACTGGACCAGCTTCCCATCGCTCTTAAATGGCCTCCAAAGTCCCCCCAAGGTCTCCAAACTTAGCTCGTGCCACTCTCCTCCTTACTCTATGTGCTCCACCATATCTGAAGAGTTCTCTGTCCCTCAAAAGTGCATCCTTTCCCCTACTTTAGTGCCTTCACCACATACTCTCTTCCATGTGGAACACTCTCCCCCAGCCAACGCCTCCTCTTCAGCCTCAGATTTGACTCCGAGTTTTCCCTGGACTTTCAGCAGCATCATGTCCCTACACTTCATGCTTCCCGGACCTGCTGTCACAGCACAGCTGTACCTGTGGACCCCAGTTCAGTGTCTGCCTCTGTCACCAAACGGTGAGCTCTGCCAGGAGGGGACCGTGTTTGTCTTGTTCCCGGGGTATCCCTGTGCCTCACACTGTGCTCAGCATCAGTTAAACTCACGTGAATGTTTTCAAAATGAGTGAATGGCGAGTTATATAAAAGACCTGAAGGAAATACAGTAAAATGCTACCAGGGCTTAACTCTCAGTGTTGGCATGTTGAGTGACTTTATTTTCTTAGTTTTTAGTTTCCCATGTTTCCCAAATTTGAGGAGGGTTTATTGTATCACTCTTACAACTTTACTGATGCATAATTAGCAAATAAAATTGTAATACATTTAAGGTGTACAACATGGTTATTTGATATCCATGCACATTATGAAAGGATTCATATTTTTTAAAGTAATTTTTCACCAAACTTTCATGGAACAGATGATTTCTGTCTTATACAAGTAAATGTAGTAAGTTTGAAAAAGAGAGAAAATCTTCCCAATTCATGTTTTGTGGCTGGTTCAACTTATGTTTTCAAATCAGATAAGAACAACCTAAAATAGGGACTTCCCTGGCAGTCCAGTGGTTAAGACTTTGCCTTCCAGTGCAGGGGGTGAAGGTTTTGTGATATAACAAAACCTAAGGAAATCATATCTAGTAGAGAAAATTTAGTCATTTCTTTTACTTTAACAATGTCCTATTTCTGCTGTTTAAAACTGTACCATAATCCAAGCCTATTCTACAAAACAAGAAAGAAGAATAAGATTTAGATGGAAAAGGTTAGCATCTGTACACAAAATTAATAAAAAGGTCTGGAAATGTTACTGTAGATAATTGATTAGTTTTGAAAAACAGTTGCATTTTTCTAGAACTGAGTAAAAACCTAGAAATTACAGGAAAAAATGAAATATTTACAATAAAAACAAAGACAATAGCTAGCAATTATTGTAGTTTAATGTATGCACAAGACTCTTCAAGTTTTAAAGCATATATGAATAAATAAGGATATACTCCATGCTAATGGATAGAACAATTCAACATTATAGAGATGCCAATTCTCTTTATTTTAATGGTTATATTTAATACTATCTCAATTAAAAAGTATGATTTAAACAAGCCTCCGGGGAATTCTGATGCTAGTTCCCAGACCCCACCTGAAGAGGCATTCTCCTAGGAAGACCTGCTCAGCCCTACACCCAGCTCTGTCAGCGATGCATCCTCCTTCTTGCTATTTACCCATATTCACCCTGATGGGTAATAAAGTGAGCTATAGATGCTGTAGATAAGCGGTAGCTCTTGGATTTCAGGTTGTCTTAGAGAGGAAGAGAGTTCAACTGTAATTTCTGTTAAACAAAATGGGGACACAGTCCATGACCAAAAATATGTTAGACCTATGAAGGATCTCAGATAACAGAGACTCTTATTACTGGGGATTGCATGACACGTGGATTTGCAGGTGGGTGCCATTTCTTTCATAAGTTTTTACTAAAATCTTGAAGTACAAATCAGCATATAAAGTAATTTGATGCAAAGTATTTTATATTTAAATAACTAATTACTGCTTAAAAACTTTGTTAAAAGATGTTTTTAAGACTCACTTCAGTTTTAAAACATTTCAGTACTATGCAAGTTACTGTTTTCTTCAGACATTATTTAAGACTTTTTTTTTTTCTTTCCCCTTTTAAACTCTTTGTAAAAGTAAGTTTTGGCTTAAATTACTTTGGTACTTACCTCAGTCAATCTCTCCCTAGAGTTATGGGGTTTCTCTTTGCTTTTTGTATGATTACTTCAGACGAAAGAGGAATTTTAAAAAATCTTGCTTGTTTAACTTGTGTTGGAAGTAAAATAGTTTATTTTCTCACCAATTGGTCCAATTTGGTTGCAGTTTATAAAGTTGCACATTTTAACTTGATTAAATAAAACCAAAATCTCCATCTTGCTAAAACTCCCTTTTTTGTTGAAAATTATTCATATTTAACGATAATATATATTTCACCAAGACATAAATTTAACAGGATGGCATCTGTCCAATTTTGCCATAATTCTTGTAGTAGCTGAGGAGATAACGCCATCTAGAAGCTTCTGTCTTTTGACTGTTTTCTATTTAAACTTTGAAAAACTTTTCCTAAAATTTGTAGGAGAGAAAATTGTCTATAAATGATTTAAGTAGGCTTCACTTTCAAGCTGCTTCAATTCTGTTCGAGTTTATTGGCAGATGGTCTACTTTTTACTGACGAAAGCTGTAGTGATAATTTGCAAGTCAAGCCATGAATGCAACTGTGACACTTTCAACAGTTCATAGAAGAGAAACTTGAATTTGAACATAACACTTTACGTGGTATACTTAAGTTAATTATTAGTGAATCAGGCAATTATATAGGCAGAAGGGAAACAAAATATAACTTACTCCACCTCCCCACCCCCATATATTTACATGTTCAAAAAAACCCAGAAAAATTAACAAGTGTTTAGGTTATAAAAGTCCAACATGGTAGATAAGAGACTGGAACTCACTTTTCAAACCTGCTAGACCTTCAAGCCTAGGGTTTTTTCCCAGTGTCTGGTGAGTGCACACTTCCTGGCTGTCTTCTTCTTTTTTTTTTTTTTTGCGGTATGTGGGCCTCTCACTGCTGTGGCCTCTCCCGTTGTGGAGCACAGGCTCCAGATGCGCAGGCTCAGCGGCCATGGCTCACGGGCCCAGCCGCTCCGTGGCATGTGGGATCTTCCCGGACCGGGGCACGAACTTGTGTCCCCTGCATCGGCAGGCAGACTGTCAACCACTGCGCCACCAGGGAAGCCCATGATTCATGATTTTTAAAGGTAATACTCCATTTATGGTTATTAAAAATTATGGCTATATTCCCTGTGCTGTACAATATATCCTTGCAGCTTTTTTATTTTTAGTGTTTGTACCTCTTAACCCCTTAGCCTTATCTTGCTCCCCGCTTCCCTCTCCCCACTGGTAACCACTAGTTTATTCTCTGTATCTGAGAGTTTGTTTCTGTTTTGTTATATTCACTAGTTTGTTGTATTTTTTAGATTCCACATATAAGTGACATCATACTGTATTTGTCTTTCTCTGTCTGACTTACTTCACTTAGCATAATACCCTCCAAGTCCATCGATGCTCTTGCAAATGGCAAAATTTCATTCATTTTATGGCTGACTAGTCTTCCATTGAATATATATACCACATGCTCTTAATCCATTCATCTGTGGATACACATTTAGGTTGTTTCTATACCTTGTATTGTAATAATGCTCTTGTAAACACAATTGTAAAAACAAGTGCTGTTGTAAAAAGCAATGTAATTATAAATCATACTGCTGTGAACATCGGGGTGCATGTATATTTTTGAACTAGTGTTTTCCACAGTTGTTGCACCAATTTACATTCCCAACAACAGTGTACAAGATTTCCCTTTCTTCTACACCCTAGCCAACATTTGTTATTTGTGTTCTTTTTGACGATAGCCATTCTGATGGGTGTGAGCTGATATGTCATGGTGGTTTTAATTTGCATTTCTCTGATGATTCACCATGTTGAGTATCTTTTCATGTGCCCGTTGGCCATGTGTATACATATCTAATTTGGAAAACTGTCTCTTCAGGTCTTCTGCCCATTTTAAAATCTGGGTGTTTGTTTTTTTTGATGTTAAGTTGTATGAGCTGTTTTTATATTTTGTATAATCATTTACATATCTTTTCTCCCATTCAGTAGGTTGTCTTTTCATTTTGTCGATGGTTGCCTTTGCTGTGCAAAAGCTTTTCAGTTTAATTAGGTGCCATTTGTTTATTTTTGCTTTTATTTCCTTTGCTTTAGGAGACAGATCCAAAAAAATATTGCTATGATTTATGTCAGAGAGTTTGGCCTATGTTTTCTTCTAGGAATTTTATGGTTTCTGTTCTTATATTTAGGTTTTTAATCCATTTTGAGTTTACTTTTGTATGTGGTGTTAGAGAATATTCTAATTTCACTCTATTACATGTAGCTGTCCAGTGTTCTCAGCACAACTTATTGAAGAAACTATCTTTTCTCCATTGTATATCCTTGCCTCCTTTGTTGTAGATTAATTGACCATACGTGTGTGGGTTTACTTCTGGGCTCTCTATTCTGTTCCACTGATCTAAGTGTTTGTTTTTGTGCCAGTACCATGATGTTTTGATTACTGTAACTTTGCAGTATATTTGAAAGGTAAGGAGCATGATTCCTCCAGCTCAATTCTTCTTTCTCAAGATTGTTTTGGCTAATTGGGGTCTTTTATGTTTCCATACAAATTTTAAAATGATTTGTTCTAGTTCTGTGAAAAATGCCCTTGGTGTTCTGATAGGGATTGCACTGAATCTGTAGATTGCCTTGGGAAGTATGGTCATTTTAGCAATATTAATTCTTGCAATCTATGAACAACAGTATATCTTTCCATTGGTTTGTGTCTTCTTCAATTTTTTTCATCAGTGTCTTATAGTTTTCTCAATACAGGTCTTTTACCTCCTTAGGTAGGTTTATTCCTAGGTATACTTTGTTTTTAGCGTACAGAAGTGCAATAGATTTTTGTATATTAATTTTGTATCCTACAACTTTACCTAAATCATTGATGAGCTCTCATAGTTTTTTGGTGGCATCTTGAGGATTTTCTATGTATAGTATCATGTCATCTACA
This sequence comes from Stenella coeruleoalba, assembly GCF_951394435.1. Taxonomy (NCBI): domain Eukaryota; kingdom Metazoa; phylum Chordata; class Mammalia; order Artiodactyla; family Delphinidae; genus Stenella; species Stenella coeruleoalba. The sequence goes on along the minus strand of NC_137155.1, from coordinate 5,696,852 downwards.
AACAGTGACAATTATACTTCTCCAATTTGGACTCCTCTTGTTTCTTTTTCTTGTCTGATTCCTATGGCTAGAACTTCCAAAAGCATGTTGAATAAAAGTGGCAAGAATGGGTTTTTTGTGTTTTAGATTTCACACATAAGTGATATCACACAGTATTTGTCTTTCTCCCTCTGACTTATTTCATTAAGATTAATACCCTCCAATTCCATCTGTGTTTCTGCACATGGCAAAATTTCATTTGTTTTTATGGCTGAGTAGTATTCCAGTGTATATATACCACATCTTCTTTATCCATCCATTTATTGATGGACACAGATAGCTCCCATATCTTGGCTACTGTAACTTATGCTGCTATGAACACTGTGGTGCATGTATCTTTTAATTTTTTTTTTTGGATATATACCTAGGAATGGAATTGCTGGATCATATGGTAGTTATATTTTTTAGTTTTTTGAGTAAACTCCACACTATTTTCCACAGTGGCTGCACCAATTTGCATCTCCATCAAGTGTACAAGGGTTCCTTTTTCTAAGCTTAGGGTCTTCTGAAGTAAGAGTGAGAAGTAATGTCAGTCACCTTGCCTTATCATGCCTCACTTTATAACACATGAAAACATCTCATCAGTTGAAATCATTAGCACCCAAAGCCAAAAATCTCAACATGTGCTTGCCTTGCCAAATATCTAAACAGGGCTTCCACCAATTGTGGGAATGGGAATAGATGTGAGAGCTCTTAAGATAACAGCCTGGGTGAGGGGGCCAGTAGGAATATAATAAAGATCACACTTCAGGTTTCCAATTCATTTCCACAAATACTTACTAAAGTGAGCTCTCATACAGACCCTGCAATAATTGCTAGAGAAACAAGAATGAATCAGATTTGGGATTTTTGTCCAAGGACATCATAGTTCTAATGTAGTACAGATTGTGCAAAGAAAGTGGTGTTTTAAAGGAAGCAGAAAAGAACTGACTCGAGCTGAGTATTAGAAATCAGATGAGCATTTTTCTGGAAGAGAACAAAGAACAAGGGGAAGATGTTTATTCAGAGGGGAGAGAGAGTGCACAGAAAGTACTGAGAACATCTTGACATGCTCAGGGAATTTTTTTTTTTTGCAGTATGTGGGCCTCTCACTGTTGTGACCTCTCCCGTTGCAGAGCACAGGCTCCGGATGCGCAGGCTCAGAGGCCATGGCTCACGGGCCCAGCCGCTCCGTGGCATGTGGGATCCTCCCGGACTGGGGCATGAACCCGTGTCCCCTGCATTGGCAGGTGGACTCTCAACCACTGCGCCACCAGGGAAGCCCCACTCAGGGAATTTTTGAAGTTCAGTTTTGTTAAAAAATGTCATAGGTAATGGTAGAGATGATTGTGGACAATTCATCAGGGCCAAAATTACCAAAGAATGTTTCAAAGCTGTCAAAAAAAATAAACATTTATTTTGTATGTCACAAAAAGCCATTACTTATTTTTTAAAAAAATATTTGCATCAGGGTCTCCTAAGATAAATGACCAAGACTCTGGCCCAAGGTTTGAACTTAGAGAGACTTGCAGGGGGGTAGCAGAGTGGCCCAAAAAAGACCATGTGAGAGGGAAGCACAAGAATTTCTCTCAAATCAAGTGTTTGCCAGAATAAAATAAATAAGTCACGGGGATCTAATGCACAGCATGGTGACTATCGTTAGTAATACTCTATTGTATATCTGGAAGTTGCTAAGAGAGTAGATCTTAAAAGTTCTCATCACAAGAAAAAAACTTTGTTAACTATGTGTAGAGATGGATACTAACTAGACCTATCGGGAGTGATCATTTTGCAGTATATACATGTATCAAATCATAATGTTGTACACCTGAAACTAATACAATGTTATATGTCAATCATATCTCAAATGAAAAAAAATCACCTGCATAAAAGAAAAAAAAGCCCCCAAACCAAACCAAAAGGCACCTGTTTGCCCACACAGGGTAGCCCCGTTTGGTTACCACAGCTCAGTAAAAAGGTTCTTGAAATAAGACCTGACTCAGATTTCTCTTAGGATCATTAAACTCTTAAATATATTCCTCATCTTACGCAGTTGGCACTATATCTATATAGTAGACATTCCTCCAGGTTTCTGATATGCATTACAGTCCAAAGGGCATTATTTGGTGGCAAAGAGGCAATAGGTAAGGGATAAAAGCAAAGGCGTTGCCCCCCAACGTCTTGGATTTGAGAGGGGGATCACCACTGCAGGTCTGGCCCTTGCCTTCTGGCCTTATAATCCTGGAATCCTGGTTTTGTCAGTCAGCTAAGGCAAGACATTTTTTTTCACCTGCAGGCTCACATTAAACCGGCTCCTAGTGTGTGTTGTGGAAAATGGCACCTCGTGAACTCGTGATGAGAAGTGCATCTGTCAGGCAGAGCAGACAGTCTGAGGGATGGAGAGGGCTTTGATCATGTGGGCTTACCAGCCGAAGCCATCACGGTAGCACGTTTGCCTGTGAGGTGGAATGAAGAAAGGGCCGCACATTTACTATCCACCAGAGCGATACTGCAGACACAGGACAACAGCCCTCGGACCTTGTGAAGCAATCCCCTCCCTCCTGGGACTGCTGGCGGAGCACCATGAGGGTATTGCGCTTCCTCTGCCCCTGCACGGCCACCTCGTCTGTGTGCTCCCTGTGTTGCTATAATCGATTGGATTTGTGCTTATTACTACGCTCCCATTCCAGTCCAGTTTTCTGAGCTTGGACTCGGGTCGAGGTGATGGGGTTTGGGTATTTCATGCTGACGGAATCTGGATGCGCTCCCACGGATGACTAACGCTGCCTATTGTGCGTGGGCTTCACTCTCTCTGAAGAAACCTTGTTTCACTCTTCTGCAAGTTATGAGGAGAGACTGCGAGGCTGCCCACATACACCAACAATACAAACACAACACTGAAAGTCAAATTAAACACTCGGTTTCCAGTGTTGATATACTTTCTGCCATATTTGCACATTATTAGTGTTTTCTTGGAAATTTGGAAAGGGTAAGAGTTGCCACCTGGGGTGTGCTGCCGTATTTTTTGGGAAAACACAACATAGAACCAAATGGGAGAAAGACCAAGGCATAAAGGCAGTAGCAGAGACTTGTGGTCTCTGAGAAACACAGTCCTCTGAATACGTTTTTTGAAGAGTGGGTAAGGAATATTAAGTTATTGTAGACAAAATCAAGGTTGAGGTATGTGGGTGGGAAGCCAACAAGTCCTTGTATTTTATAGAAGGGAGCCAAGAAAAATTTAACCTTGATATTAAGCACATATGAAATATACTTAAGAACAGCTTGTACAATTAAAATGAGAGCTGTGTCTTTCTAACATCAGACTGAAAAATAAAATAAAACACTATACATACAGCAAAATGTAAAAGTAGGATAGACATAAACATGGAAAGTATGAGAAAGTACAGTAATCCTTAAAGGGAAGGTAGTTTCTATGTGTCTTGGATAAGAGTGTCAAATGCCTCTATAAACTGGGGCCTTCTCAGTATGAGGACAAGAAGAATGTTCTAACTATCTGAGGACTGAGCCCTCAGACCATGCTTGACCATGGCAAGTAATTGGGGGCACCCACCAAGAGTTATGGTCACTTGTGTCTCAGATGAAAGATAATTCTTCCACTTCCAGATCCAACATTGACAGTTTGAATTTTGCTAAGCCTTTTCTATCATTCCAATTTTTTTGTAAAGACACATTCATTAAAAGAACATTGCCAATAGCATTATCATTTGCTACATACATAAAGCATGAAATGGAATAAGGAAAAAAAAAGAGGTTTACAGTGAAATGTGAGTGACTTTAAGAACTTAGGGTGAAATAACTTCTAAAGAATAATGCATCTCTGCATCTTCCAGTGCTGTTACATCAAATATAATAACTTCAATTCATGGGTGGAGGAAAGACACAGGGAGCGTGTGCTGATTTGGGGGAGTGCGTACAACTGAATGGGGGGGAAGTATTAAATTATTTGTGACTAAATGGGGAATTTTATTTTATTTTTGTTACTTAAATCTTTTTCTCTCCTTTCTGTTTTTAAGTTTCATAGCACTTGTTGGGAGGAAAGCACAATGACAAATCCCTACTCTATGTCACTTCAATATTTGATTGGGAGGATATCTTAAAAGGCTTTTTTTTATTGAGTTATCTTTAGTTTCAAACATTTCAGAAAACTCAGAAATGAAAATATGATGTAAAAGAAGAGTAACATGTACATGCATGAGCTGAAAAAGTACAAAGGACAGTGATATTCTGGACACACAGCCTTCATTTCAACCTCTTGGTTAACACTCACTCTTGGTAAAGATTTGATTTTTTCCTACTTGCCTCTTTGTTACTAACTGTGACATTAATAGGGCTTAATTTCTCTCCACAATTCTTATAGTCATATTTCTGGGCCGACTGAAAAAATCTTGCGAGACTGGAGGAGTTAATTAGGGTTGGCAAACTTTTCACTGAAGCATTGAAAATTAGTTACTTCAACTCCTTCATATTTCAAAGTAGGATCTAATTTTAATACAAAATTAAACTGAGGGAAAATCTCTAATGTCTTTTGAAAGGTGCTCCACACTATGGGTGCTGCCCACCCCAGTGGATGGCAACTCACTCGTTGGAGTACCTGATGGAGATGCCCCCGGAGTGAGTGGTGTATGGAAGGATTCTCTGTTCTCAGAAATGTTACTCATTGTGCAACCATGAAACTGATGTGATTTGTATGAACGCAATGCTGCCTGCTCTAGTTCCTTTTGCCTTTCACCCCCTGATGGGCTGTCTCCCAGCGCCCACTCATCTGTCACTGCTGGGTGCCAGGACCTCCTCAGCCAGGACCTTGGAGCAACCTTGGAGCGACAGCCGGGATTGAGAGCAGCCGCAAGCCCGGGTGCTGAGCACACAGTTTCTGAGCAACCCATTCCCCACTACTCACCTGTCCAGAAAAATTGGTCTTGCTAAAGGAGACGGGCAGTGTGAAAACTGGTCATAAATCACTGAAGGGACACTCCAGATTACACTGGGCTGGCCAGAGAGCATCAGGCCAAGATGGGTAGATGTGAGCATGAAGCTGGCAAAAGTCTTTTGCAAAAAGTCTGTCTCTGACGTTGGTGTTATAGATTTCACTTTGCTACATTGTACCTTTGGATAAAACGTTGTGTGTTAGTGTCTGATATCACAAACCTTTACCTGTCTGCCTGTTCCTGTTATGTTTGGATTTCATTACATTCCTTAACTGTGTCTGATTAGTTGATCATATAAATTATGGTAATAGATTTCCTAATTTTAATCCTTTCTTAAAACATTTTTTTGGTCATTGCAATTTTCTTTTCTTCTTCCCTTATTTTTTTTATTTTATTTTTTATTTAACCATAATATGGTAGGCAATTTACTAGCATTTTCCTTAGGATTTATGCATTGGACTTGGTAAGTGTTTCTTTTTGTGAACTATCTCTATCGGTTTCGTTATATGTGCTAATTATTTTTTGATGAAAAATGTAGCAACAAAGCCATTAAAAATTACAAACTTTAAAAGAATGTATCGGTAGTTATTGGTTCCGTCAAGGTTTTTATTTCTTACTATGTTCAACTTTGTTCATTGGTTTGTTTATTGTATTTTCATATAGGTCCAGACAATTCAAATGCTTAGGCTAAACAAAGTAGTCAAGTATAATTTTCTGACTCCAGGCTATTAAGAAGTTTCTGCAAAGGGTATGCTAAGATTAGTACAGATCTGTCTTAAACCAGTGGGTATGTTCCCCTATGTTTGGGGTCAGAATACATTCTGTCTCATTTTCTAGTCTCCACAATTAAGGAAACCTATTAGATGACAGCGTACTCCATCTGAAAATTAGTCCAAAGTCCTTTCTGATAAAGTGCAAATCTGGGCTTCCCAAGCTAATCATATTCAGGGAACAGCCAGCTTTGATACAGCTTTATCATCATCTATTTTTTTTACACTGTGAGGATAAACATGCTTTTACTGATGTATTCTCAGACTTTGATTCTGTGACTAGGAATCAGGTTTTAGCCAACCCTGCCCTCTTTCTCCATCCTCACTGGCCCGTAAGGCCACTATTCCAGCTCATCATCTCTTGCATGAATCTTTTAATGGTCTCTTAAAAGGTATTTTATCTCTATTCCTACTCCATTCCAATTAATTGTTGACCTCGTAACTAGAGAAACATTTCAAAAATGCAAATATGACTATGCCATTTCTCAACTTAAAGCCCTAATACTCCTCTATTGCCCTTAAAATGAGCTCCGACTTCCTTACGACAGCACAGTGCAGACAGCTCTTTAACATCTGTCTCTGCCCACAAGCCTAGCCTCCCCCTCCCCCTCCCTCTTGCACTCTGTCTGTGATTCTCCCAGCATGCTCAGTTCCTGCTTGTCCTTCAGGTCTCACCACCTGGGAGCTGAGGTTCTCTTCGTATCCGATCTCATAGCATCTCTTATGGGTTCCCTATAAGACTCATGCCATTTCATTGTCATGCATTTTTTAGTGTCCCTACTGCCCAGTAATTTGTATACTTGAGACAGGAAAGTCAAATTGTTCTTATTCAAAGCTCACAGATATACACCAATGGCTAGTCCAGAGCCTCACATACGGTAGGTTCTTAATGTTCGTTGAAAAAATATGTAGTAACAAGGAAATAAGGAAAATAGAAACTCCAGGATTTTCTGAGCAATATAATGGAAGATGTGGATAATTGGAACATATTCCCTACCTATATGAGAAAATACCATGCTTATTCAAGTAAGCTTGCATAATAAATACAACTACAAAAAATTATAGAATAGATTATGGAATTGAAAAAAAAAGTCTTCTAAAGTTCATATGGATGAATAAACACAAAAGAAAAGAAAGAACATCTTAAAAGCAACACGGGGGTATTATAGCCTCACCAGATAATAAAATGTGTAATAAACTAAAATAATCAAGTAATATGTTTCTTGAGCAGGACTAAATAGATTAATTTAACAGAATAGAACTTTCGGAGATAATTCTAGGCACAAGTAAATGTGGGTGGAGATAGAACGGAAGTGTGTGACAACTGAACAGCCAACTGTAAAAGGACAGAATCAGATGCTCACATTCTGTACATAAAAGCCAATAATCCTCTTATAAAAATGGAAGCCTTTACAATTAAATTTTCACATCATTATTGGCTACGCAAGAGTTTTTAAAGCAAGGCACAAAAGGTAAAAAAACATAAATATTTAAAATAAAAGATGTGAATACACACATTTTGAAATATGGCCAAAAGAACACAAAGTTCAAAGACAATCTACCCAGAATCTTTAGAACTAATTTCAACATAAATGCCAGATACTAGGTTAAGCTTTCTTTCAAATCATTCAAAGACTGAGACAACATAGAATAAAAGGCCAATGACAATCAATTTTCAAAATATGCATATGAGGGAAATAGATCGCTTTGATTAATATAAGAAAAATGTATCAAAATGCTACCTTTCCACATTTTTTCTACAATTAACACTTCACTTGTGTAACTGAAAATGAAAATAATACCATAGTACTGGCAATTATAATATTTCAACATAGAGTATAGGATGAGGCCAAAACTACTCTCAGAATTCAAAGCCTTAATGCTTTTGAATGACACTAGTGTAATGGATTTCTCTTTTCCTGAAACATAGTAATCACCATTTGTTCACTCAATCCGCAGGTACTGAGTAAGCATGTGCTATGAACCAGCCACTAAATTAAGTTTGAAGAAAACTAAAGAAGATAAACACATGTATACGTCCATTTTTTTTAAATTTGGTGAGCTGAAATCTTACTTATTAAACACATTTAAGCAGAAGGAGAAAGATGCAATCACCTATAGTTCCATTATAGGATAGAATCACCTATGATCAACATTGCTATTGCTTGTACTACCTTCTCTGCTGTATCCTTTCTGTAACACTTATCAGCCTACCTGTCATATTACATTTAAATATCTGCATCTTTTCATTCTTCCCACCACCCCTCAGGATTTACGCTTTATAAAAGTCTGTTCTTTTGTTCCCAGATATAAGCCTGGAGCCTAAAACAGCACTTGATGCATAGTAGCAGCTCAATAAATATTCATTAACTTGATGACTGATTTTTAAAACAAATTATATCTTTTTCTGTTTTGTGTGGAACATGTTATAGAGTATGGAGAGATTGTAGTGACATTGGAAATGCTTCTGATGTACTATTATGTGCAAAAAATAGGTTGCACTGATATCCCAACTTGACATGAATCCTGGACAGAAATGTATGTATTTAGAATGATTTTCTTCTTGGTATAGATGCTTATTTTTCTCTTCTGTGCATTTCTACATTTCATTTATTTTTACAGTAAGTGTATATTGTGTTTATACCAAAAGGTAAAAATAAATTAAAGAAATAATATGCAAATTATTTCCAGGAAAGTTATTCATTTGATGGTTGAGGACCTTTGGAGAGAGAAGCATGAGTCCATCAAAGGGAGTGAAGCTAAGCTTCACAAAAGCAAGATCCAATCAAGGACATTTGACCTAATCACGGTTAATGGATGAAGATGCAGCCCAATCAAGCTATAAGTGAATTGTTCTAGAGGATGCAGGGAACTGACCTAATCACAGTCAATTGTGTGATGATGTTCTGAAGAAAGTTAGATAGAAGTTTCTCAAATTGTAATTCTGTTTCAACAGATTATATTTTATATAATCTCATATATAATATATATTACTACACATAAAATTATATATAATATATATGACTATTCATTCTCAATTCAATGAAAATGTTTTGAAGTATTTAATTGAGATAAAATAAAATTTAATTCCTAATTAAATTTTCTACCCAGGGTGAAATAATCTTATTTATTTATTTATATGTTTATTTAATATATTCCTAGATTAGGGATATCTTCATGATGGAGTGATTTATCTATCTTCTCCCCACATGCCCATTGTTACCATCGTCAATGTATCATTTAGTGGTAATCCTTCTAATTGCTCCCCCAAATTTATTCAATTTGGGGTAATACTAATTGTAAAATATTCTTGGTTTTAATGAGACAATAATTGCTTCCCATATTTAAAATAAAAGGAATATAAAAAAAGGATTCTTTTTATGAAAGCATTATCTTACAAACATACTTTGTTCATGACTAGCCTTCCTGGATTCTCAGCTCACCAAGAACTCAGCAATCTAACGCCTCCAAACCTGGGCCGACTGTGTCCCAAGTACACATTTTATGACAGTTTCAATCTTCTCTACAAACAGGCTGTGCTTTGATTGGCAATTTACCAGGACTGATAATTAGCTTACTAACTGAGGGATCAGAAAGCAAGTCTCAAACAAGGGTGGAGAAAAGTCAAATTAAATTAGTATATTAATATTGTTGAACCACCTCCCATTTTAAGTACAAAAGAGGGAACTGTTGATTAAACATTTTAATTGATACATTCATTTATTCCTTCAAATGTTCATTGAATACTTACAGTATGTGAGGTGCAGTACTAAATCTATTTCATCATAGTCAAACTACTTTGGGACTATTGTATAGTTGAGTCAATCAGGATATTTTTATTTTGAGGATATTTTTATTCCTCAAATATGCAAGAATATTTTGACATAAGCATGCACTTACCCGAAAGAAATGTGCTACTTATATTGTTCCACTGAGGAACACTGAATTATTCTTTGCATTTCTTTAGATCTTCTTCTGCAGAAGTTCCATCTATATTTAGATAAATATAATCAAAATATACCATCTGCAAAAGGGGAAATTAGCATTTTTGCAAGAAAGAGTAAATGAGCAGGGTATAGTTAGAATAATAAAAATGCTACAACTGTGCATATTGAATAATAAATACCCTTCTTCCTTTCCCCCAAAGGGGTAAACCTCAACAGTCACAAAGTGTGAGGCAGAAAATATTTTCAACTTCTATATTTCATTAAATAGCCATATTTCTCCCTGGTTATTTATTTATTTTTTTTTGCGGTATGCGGGCCTCTCACTGTTGTGGCCTCTCCCGTGGCGGAGCACAGGCTCCGGACGCGCAGGCTCAGCAGTCATGGCTCATGGGCCCAGCCGCTCCGCCGCATGTGGGATCTTCCCGGACTGGGGCATGAACCCGTGTCCCCTGCAGCGGCAGGCGGACTCTCAACCACTGCACCACCAGGGAAGCCCTCCCTGGTTACTTTTAAACTGCTTCCTCATTGTGTAGTCCAATTAAAAATTTCAGACTTGAAAATATGAGTGATTATGCTTAGCTAATATCTAGAGAGCGAGCCACTGGTGGGCCAATCGCAAATTTTATTGATTAGAAATGGTTTAAACCTTAATTTTCAAGGAAGAAGTAGCCTAATTTTTTCTTCTAGCTTCTAGACACATGAGCCAAGGTGTAATTCCTGGTACATCTCCCTGACTTTAGTCCTGAAAAGCAGGCAGATTTCAGACAGAACCTGTGTTTATCACAAGGATTGTCCAAAAAAGATGACATCTGTTGCAAGGGAATAAACTATGGTTTGGAATGTATTCTTTGGTGTTAAAGAAAAAATACAAATATGTGCAGTGCTTGGTGAGTTGGAATTCACTGCTGCTAAGGGCCTCTGTTACTCTATAAGGCAACAGATATTGAAATGCTCTAAAGGGGCAAAGTGGGAGTTGGAGATTGGTGTAAAAGCCAGCCTCAACTGACATCTTAAAAAACAAAAAGCAAGCAAACAAACAAACAAAAAAACCTCTTTCTACAAGGAGAATGAGGGTCAAGAGAAGTACGCCTGGATTGGTCAAAAGTCCCTTTCCTGCTCCCTCCGCGGACACTGAGCTTTTTCCCACATCTGCTCACAGGTGAACCTAGAGATCGTCTCAGAGCTGCAGCACCTGTGACTGGAGAGAAGCGTTTTGAGATGCGGCTGGAAGATGTCGCTGAAATGTTCAGAGTTGCAGACCAGGGACTCAGCAGGGAAGCACAAAGGTAGAGTTACTCAGTGCTCCCGGGCCTGTGGTCGATGCCCGCGCAGTTGGTACACGGAGAAAAGCTGAAACTCCTTCATTGAAGAACTGTTGGCTTCGCAGTAACAGAAAAGAAAACAGGATTCTGAGAATGTGCAGCCGTATGCGACCTTGTGCAAGGGGAAACGCCGTAGTGTGCTTTCAAAGGGAGAGACGGGGCTGGGAGGATTTCAACAACAGGCGTTAAGAGGGCTCTTTACACTGCGGTTGGGCTGGAAAAGAAACGAAACCAAAATACACACAAAAACACTCTGCCTATGTGGGTGATCTGGAAACCTCTGGACGTTTTCCACAGTTTCCTTTTTTCGTGGTAATAAGCGCAGAATGTCAGCATCAGCGCTGGGTATGCCGCCACTAACCCAGAGTCGGCAGGGACACAGTGTTCAAGTTTTGTCCATCTGGCCTTCCCCATAGCTTCCGGGCCCAGGCAGGACAGAGGCCCCTCTTTTTATGTATTGTAGCAGGTGGCCCCACACAGAATTACAGTTGAAATATTCCCTGCTTGGGGCAGACCAGGGACAAGACCCAGGGCTGTGGGGAGAGTTGCCACCAGGACCCAGCAACATAGAGCAGTGGTTCCCTCATGGGCGTAGAACCACTGAAGAGCTTGCTGTGCTTCACTTTCCTGGTCTTTATCCCTAGAGGTTCTAATTCAGTGGGGGAGGCTGAGGTCCTTTAATTTGTTTTTCTAAAGACTTTGTGAACCTCCACTCTCATGTCCTGGTTCCCACACTTGAGTGTGTATCAGAATCCCCTGCAGGGCTTTAAACACAGGGGTCTGAGGACTTTCCCAAGTGCCCAGATGATGTTGATACTGATGGATGGGGACTACTGACCACAGATAGCCAGTGACCACCCTGGTGTGAAAGGGAAGCGTGCAGCTCTAACAGAGCAGTGCCCCTGAGGGATGCCTGGGACGCAGGAGAGCAGAAGTACCAGGACCTTCCAGTGCTGAGATTCCGACTCCCCTGAGGCCGAATGAAGCCAGGTTGTCCGGAGGGAGGCTGTGTAAATGCAGGTCACCCCCTGTGTGAAGCCCTGGCCTGGAGGGCTCCCCAGGGCACACATCCAAGGCTCCCTTCTCCAAGTGTTAGTACCCATTCCCTGACAGACAAGGTCTGGTAGGGCCTTCTGTTGAAGGAGAGGGACCACTGCCTGACACAGTTGCACCAGATGCAGGCAGAACAGAGTGTGAACTCTGACCCTGGAAGGGCTGCTGAGACTCCCCCATATTTAGCCGGTGGAACAGAACTAGACAGAAATCTGACCGGAGTAAAAATGAGAGGTGTTCATTGCAAACTTGCAGGTCAAGTAAGAGGAATGGGCAGTGAGTTGGGGGAGCAAAGCAGGATGCCAGCTCCCCGGCCTGAGGGACCAAGTCCCTGATGAGACTCACGAAGAACCACAAATCAAGGAAAAGAGAAGAATTTTCTTGGAGGTTAAACATCCACACTGAAGAAGTGGCTCTTGCGTGGGGAAGATGAGAATTCTGCCCCAGATGGAGGCCGGACTTGCGCTGCCCCGGGGAGGCACTCAGCACACAGCTTGGTTCTGATGGACACAAGGGGGCCACAGTTCTCGGGGACAGTCCTGGGGAAGCTTTGAAAATGTCTTAGAAGGTGTGTGTTGTCTTTTAGTCACGCACTACTCAGATATAAATATATATATAACTATATGTATAACTGAATCACTTCGTTGTACGTCTGAAACTAACATGCCATTGTAAATCAACTATCCATCAATTAAAAAAAAAAAAAGAAATCCCTGGGTGCCCACTGTCCTGTTGCTCAGGAGCTGGAGCTGGGAGTTTGGGCTGAGGGTCTGTCCAGTCCTGAGGGTCAACTCACAGACTTGTGCCCAGGAGCCTGGCTGCAGCTGCTTCTCCAATGGCAGCAATGTTCTCCCTCTGTCATATCTGCCATCTTCTATTTTGTGATTCCCTTATCCCTAGAGGCAGTCTTCCCTCCCATTCATATCAAGATTATGACGGATATAAAATAATCAATTATTTTGTTTACATTATCATCTGAGAACAGAAGCTGACAGGATCATTTTACTGAAGGAACCCTATTAACAATCTCCATGTGTAACCTGAGTTGGAAATAACAAGATAAAACTTTATTCATTCACAGAGTTAAGTAATTGAAATTACAGAAAACTGGAGAGTCTAAATGAAGCAACACTTATTAAAGAAGAGGCAGTTGAAACCAGGACACTCAAGGATGCTTATCAAATATGTTGGAACCTCATTAATTCAGTTCCCTTATATGAAAAAAAACCCCTACAGGGCTCTTAATTATTAATATGTTCAAATATTATTTTTCCGCAAATTAGTCATGATTGAGAGGAAGTCTACTTAGAGCAAAATCTGTATAAACATATCCAAACTTAAACATTTATAAGAAGACTCTTAACTTGTAGGAATAGAAATGAAATTTACATATTTGAAGTGCTTGATACTCATTCTATGTCATACATAAGGTCTAAATAATGAGACCTATGTGTTCATAAGTTATCTCATTGTATGCACTTGGTGCTTCCCACATTTTATTCTAGTGATGCATTTTATTTTAGAAATTATTAAAACTGTCTGTAAAATTATCTTCTAAAATATACTTGATTTTTTTTCAGGTGAGTTTCTCTCTTTTTGCCTAAAACTGAACTTCTCTCATCTCAGGCTGCTTCTCCCCCTGAGCTTCCTGGTTCCACTCTTGGCCTCTGCAGTCTTTCAGTTACTCAAGGCGGAAACAGAATTTTCACTGAGCACTTCCTCTCACGCTCACAGGAATTCAGCCCCTAAGTTCAGAAAATTCTGCACCCAACTAACTGCAAATCCTTCCTGAGTCTGTGCTCTCAACAAGCCTACCTGGAGCCATTCCAGGACCCCTCTGATGAGTCTTCACTGGCCGTTACCGAATTTTCCATCTTCTTGTCACACACACTGGATTTATTCCCTCAATAGTTTATGCACCAAAAGGACACGACACGTCCCTGCTTACGTCGCAGGAAAGCCTCTCTGTTGGCTCCAGTTGTGTGAACTGCCACAGGCCCCTTTATCATGAGCTCCCGCTCTCAGGGTTACCTTTCTACTCTGATGTCTTGTTGGCCCTCCGTACATTCTGCCTTCCCGTCCTTTGGACTCTCTGCTTTTCCTGATTATACTTGGCACCACAATCCTTTGCCTGTGCTTTCCATTTCTAATGACTTTCTTCAATTTGTAAACTCTTTGTTGTCTTTCAGAAAACAACTCAATATTACCTCCTCTTAGAAGATCTTTTGGTCTCTCACCCTGGGACAAGTCAACAGAGACTAACGCTCTTAGAGCAAATAGATGCAGCACATTCGCACATCTGGATCATCTAAATCCCGACTTCTCATTTAGCCGTATTTTGCCTGTGCACAGCAGGAGACCACAAATACTGACTAGCTTGTCGAATGGCTGATTAAGTGGCTAGAGGGAGAAGTGGGATGGACATAGGTAATCCTGCTCTTTTCCACACTTTGATGATGTCACTCATCCTTAATACTATTCTCTAAGAAGGATGCAGAGAACTGGAGAACATATAAGGGTGGTAAGGAAACCTGAAATCTTGCAATTAAAAAAGCGGAAGGGGGATGTTGAGACTGGCCCAAGAGAGTAAGCAGAACATTCAAATGCTTGACAAGGGTGTCAAGGGAAAAAAAAGTGACTATTATATGTAGCTTCATGGATTAGAAGAGAACTAGTGGGCTAAAGCTACAGAAAGAGATAAGTTATTCACTCTCTCCTGTGTGTACTTTACTTGGAAATAATATTGGCCACTGAATGATGAACTAAAAAACTTATACATATTCATATGCAAAGCCAGTAGAACATGTCTGACAGCTAAAGAAAAGATACGTCAATAAAAATGGAAGTTGTTAAATCATGGAAGACTGACAAAGGATTACAGAGACAGAAGTCGATCATGGCCATCTAAACCCTTTGCTTTTTCCTGGAAGGATAAAATAACCTTCCAGGTTAAATAATGTATTCAGCCAGCCTTGCAATAAGAGTTCTGTTTAGAGAGGTGTACAAAACTATCAGAGCCTAATAATACTAACTTTAATCATATAATTTAACTCCGCCTGTTGAGGTTGTTTATAGAACAACCTCATAAAAATGTACTTTGTTTTGGGGAGTATATACTAGTTGAACTGAAACAAGTGTCTACTTTGCCTAACAATTCAAATTTGAATTTTAAATTACAAATTGGTTCTGGCAATCCACCTGGGACTCTGATAAAATTGATTTTCTGAGTAAGAAGAGAGAAGAGGAAAACTATATTGAAATGATATGTACAGAATTCAGTGGGAAAATAGAAAAAGAAGCTCTTAATTTTTCTCAAAGAATCATGTCAAACTCCAGAGGGTAGGTGTTATCAGAGTTGAGACCCGAAAAATAAACAGAGTTCATTCATGCAAAAGTAGGAGCAGGTCATTGCAATCAAGCATCATGGATAATCTTTGTGTGGGTTAAAGAGGCCAGGAGCATTGAAGTCAGGAAGCGCAAATAGCTCAGGGCACCCTGGGGTGGAAAATGTGTGTGGAATCCCAGGAAGGGAGAAAGTAAGCCTATATAGGTTGGCAGGGGTCAATGCATCAAGCACTTTGCTGCAAGAGATTTTAGGTTTTATCCAGTAAATAATTAGGATATATTGAAGAATTTGGGGTAGGTGAGTGACATTTTCAAATTTTTAACTGGATAGACAAGGCAACAATAGGATGATGACTTAGAGAGAGACCTGAACAGAGACCTTAGGAAAACTATTCTAATAGACCAGCCAAGAGAAGGGCCACAGAGTGACAATAAGGATAGAGAAGAAATGGCAGATTTGCAAGATTTTATATACATTGAATTGACATAATTTAGGGACTGATAGGATTGAAGGCTAAGAGATGATTCATCTATTTTCAAAATATTGAGTTCTTTTTTTGGTGAAACTTCCTAGATAGTTTTAGCCTACATTGTTAGTTTCTTATTTTGAAATTCTAGTTACGTGTTTGTTTTTTCTTACTAATTGTGACTATTTGGTTTGTATTGTTTCATTCGCATATATAATGTGTCACCAAAGGGGCTAGAGTGTATTGTTTTACTTTTCACAAATACTCCTTCTCCCCTCCCACACTGTTTACTTTCCAACGAATGCTTGTTGGGCTTGGATTGAAGCACAAAATAAAGTGGACTGTGAGTGGATCTGATAGAGGCCACACCTGCCTAGAGGCTTCAAGTGCCATTGCGGGGCTCAGCGAGCGCTCCTGTGCCCTTGCTCTCTGCTGGGGAAACATCACATTCCAGGTAGGGCAGCTCGTTCTGCCTGGTGCTGGAATAAGAAGAAATGTGATCAACCTCTCAGAACAAGCCACTGCCTTCAAACACGAGTAAGAAGTGAACGCTTGGGCTAAGGACTAGGATTTGGGGATTGTATGTTACTGCAGCAAAAGCTGACTAATTCAGGGACTGTATGGTCCTTTGGAGCAGAAAACATATTTCTGCACCTAGACATCTTTTTTTGTGGTGTCTTAAAGGGGGTATTTCAAAAATGGGGTACATTAAAATAGTTAATTTGAAAGGTAGAGGATTTTTTAAAAAGCACCCTCTTTGGAAGGTAAACCAAAGATCTTGTACTTTTTTTTTTTTTCAGAAGACTAGTTTTGAATAACTATCTATTTGCATATTAACTTTTCTTGCATAATCTTTGTATTTCCAGATAATTATTTTAGAATATCTCCTTACATCCTGTATCATTATGGTCCTCTTCTTAGGGATCTGGACATCCCTGGCTCACTATTTATAAATTTGAGAGAGTTCTTTAGAGAATAAAACATTGTAAGATGTGAGTAGTAATGACATGATGATAAATTATCAGTGTTGTAGACCATGCACATTACAAAAAACAACACAACCAAAATCTCTCCCTTCTTCCTCTTTTCTTCCTTCATTATGCAATATGGGCTTTGGTGGTGGTAAGAGCATTGAAGACAATATTTTAACATTTTCAAACTAAAAATTTTGTGGTAAAACTCTGTGCAGTGTTGAATTATACTGGTCCTTGCTGCCATGATGCAGTAGATCTCTAAGGCTTAAACTGGAGCCCCAAAAGAAGGAATTCTAGCTTCCTTAACAAGAATAACAAGAATATGCTAGACCCATAATAATCATCCCTTACATATGTCCTGAAATAAATTGTTATATTTATTTCAATACAAGTATTAGTTTTACTACCACTGGTAATAGCTGCTATTTCTGAACATACCAGATACTATGGATTTGCAGACATTGACTCACTCAAGCCTCACAACATTCTTAATAATAAGCACAAATATTCCCATTTTATAGACAACAAAACTGAAGTTGAAAGAGACTAAGTGATAGGTTTACTAATGCTGTAACCAGGCTTTGAACCTAGGTCTGTCCGTGTTCTTACACACAATTACATCCAACACAGGCTGCAAGGCATGTACAAGTATATAGAGTTCCTCTAGAGAAATATTATAACTTGTGGTCTGCCATTATCATATCACTTAATTTTTGTTCCTAACTCCTAATTTTTTCCTCCTTGAGCTAACATCTGGGTCATTTAAAAAAATCACAGCTACGCATCTTCTGTGGTGACAGACACCAGCAGTACATCTAGACTGAAAGTTACTGCTTCGTTGTATTTCCAGATTCATTATGTGTGGGTTTAGTTATTAGGTATTATACTTTTCTGGTGAGTTTTTTCTTGTAGTTGAGAACATTCTGTGTACACGAGAATTAAATCATTTTCATTATTTAATTTGTAGGACATTTCTTTATTAAAAGGAGAGAGTTAATACAACCACCGAAGCCCAAATTCACCATTGATTAAAGAGACCAGCCATGTCACAGAACAGAGCATGGAGCCAGTGTCAACTTTCATGGCTACATAAATGAATACATGTTCAGCCATTGATACGCATGCACACGAGCATACACACAAAAATAAAAACAACTGAAATTCACTTTTCATTTTACATACTTTTATCCCACATGTGAAATACCAAGCATGGCATCTATTTTAAAGAACTTTAATATACAATATTTAAAATTTAATTTGTGCATTAAATGTTTAAAAAGTAAAATTAGAAATCTTACCTTAAGCATTGTCCATATTATAATTACTACAGGTTGTGTAATTCCTAAGATGTCAATATATCTCTTTTTAACAGAAATAAATCAAACTGCATATTAAGTCAGATTTTAAGCTCCTTGTCATCTATGTATTTGTATCATGATTCCATTTGTGTATGCAGAAAATTTACGAGGACAGAGACTTTTAGTATACCCAGAGGATACAGAGCTGGGCTATCCAATAAGGAAATGAAAAACTGTCTTTTTTTTTTTTTTTTTTTTGCATGGCTGAATTTTAAAATCCTCCAGTCTCTCATTATGTCAAATAGCATATGCATAAACAATTTCTCAAGTTTTGTCTAATTATATGGCCACAATGTGTTACTTCCCAAAATTATAAAAATGAGGAAATAAACTCAGGTACCCCCTATTTGAGGGAATGACTATTTGGATAACATTTCTCTCCTATCATGCATTCATGAGTCCCTACAGATTTTAAATAACATAATTTACAATGGTTCTAAAAGACTTACAAGTTCAGCAATATTCCCCTGGAACAGGAGGCTTGCTGTGTTTTCTGTATTATTGAATTCTCAAAGCTACCATTCGATAAAAATACAAAGCAACTTTTTTTTTTTTTTTTTTTTTTTTGCGGTACGCGGGCCTCTCACTGTTGTGGCGCACGGGCTCCGGACGCGCAGGCTCAGCGGCCATGGCTCACGGGCCCAGCCGCTCTGCGGCATGTGGGATCTTCCCGGACCGGGGCACGAACCCATGTCCCCTGCATCG
The DNA here is from genome assembly GCF_951394435.1 of Stenella coeruleoalba. Lineage (NCBI taxonomy): Eukaryota > Metazoa > Chordata > Mammalia > Artiodactyla > Delphinidae > Stenella > Stenella coeruleoalba. Next base: position 5,677,947 of record NC_137155.1, on the reverse strand, counting down.
GCAGGCGGACTCTCAACCACTGAGCCACCAGGGAAGCCCCTATGTCGTTCTTTTAAACGTTGTGCCTTGCCCCCTTCCTGTCTCATTCCCACACTCCTGATTGACTTTTACTGCATCTGGCAGCACATCCTCCTGCTTTGGGGGTTGGCACTATTAAAGACACAGCCTGTATCGTTGAAAATGCAGTCTCGTTTCTGTTTTTCATTCCTTTTTTTCCAATTGGAAATTTCTAAAAAAAGGAAGGGGCCACAAGAGCTTTTCTCCACTACTTAAAAATCAGAGGTCCTGTAACACACCTTTATTTTTTACTTTTCTGAATAAGTGTCCATTTGTTTCCAAAGCACTTGCACCGTACTCCACACTCTCCCCACTGATTTGGAATACCATTTTCATAATTATAAAATTATGAATTAATTTTATAATAAATATTACCTTTATTTCCACCAATGCTTATTTATCCCAGCAGTACTTTAAATTATTGAAGCTACAGAACGTTTTTAACTTTAAGAAATGGCAGTTTCTTTTCAGTGTTCTTATTTTTCCAAAACTTATATGCTTTCAGAATCTTCTATTTGTGGCTATAGCTTTATGGATATAAACCCACATATAGCTGTGATTCATAATATTTACAGATGAATTTGGGAAGAAATGCATGTTTGTAATTTTTTCTATAAATGTAGTACATAAATCCAGTTATTCAACATTTACATATTTCTTTATGTTCCACAGTAAAGTTTTGTAATTTTCGGTAATAGATGATTTCAGTTAACTTTATTGCTTGATTTTTTAAAAGTTTCTTACCTGTTGCTATGAACTAGATTTGTTCCTCCATTGTATTCTGATGGATTATATTTGGTTTATGAGAAATTTTTTTGTTGGTGGTGTTCCTAATTTTTTAAATTGTTGACTTTTTAAATTTTCTAAAAATGATCAAACATTATATATATTTTTAAAGTGCAAAAAGAAACATAAACATACTCATTGAGGGAATTTAAAAATTTAAAAATTACATGCTCATTGAGGGAATTTAAAAATTTTATAGAAAAATAGATACAAACACAATCACTCACCATCCCACCATTGCTCATGCATTTATTTTCTCTTGCCCTTATCTGTATATATATGTGCATAAATACCAAAAGTGAAGTTATGTTAGATAAGCCATTTTTTGCCTTAATTTTCCAATTAACAGGAATGTTTTCCCACATTATAAATTATTCTTCGCAACCATAACTTATAAAAACTAAAATATATTCTGGACTATGGCTATAACTGAGTTACTTTCATTTATTTGGACATTATATTTATTTTCAAGTTTGCTACCATCATCATTATTATTATTATTAGCATCAATGTACATAAAATTTTATTTGATTGCCATACTTTTCTTTAGTTTTACTTCACAGAAATGAAATTACTATATTAGGTAATTTCAGATGAACTTTGGGTTACATGGAGGAATTAAGCCTGAGAGAAGTAAAATACCTGGTTTTTGTAAAAGAAGGGTAGGATCTGTCCATACATCCTGGGAAAAGTCAGAGATCAGCAGGAGGGTAAGTAAAAGTACCCAGAGAAATGCTAATGTAGAACGAAGAGAAAGAGAATGAAACAAACTTTATTTACATAAAAGTGCGAAAATAAATGTCTGAGCCTACAACTTTCTAGGAAAACTGACAAAGAAAAAAAATGACTTGTATCTAAGATTTATAAAGAAATCTCAAAACTCAAAATTATAAAAGCAAACAATCCAAGTAGAAAATGAATAAAAGACATGAAGAGACATTTGACCAAATATGACACATGACTAGACAATGAGCACGTGAGAAGATGTTTAACATCTTTAGCGATCAGAGAAATGCAGATTAAGACTTTGCATCTATCAGAAGAGCTAAAATAAAATAGAATGATAGTGCCCAAATCTGGTGAGGGTGTGGAGATGATTTCAGATGAATTCAGGGTTACAGGGCAGAATTAAGGCTGAGAAGAGGAGAAGAGTAAAAAATATTGGGTTTTTGTAAAAGGGTAGGATCTCACTCTACCTCCTAGGAAAAGTCTGAGATCAGCAAGGAGGGTAAATAAAAGTATCCAGAGCCGTGCTACTGTAGAACCAGGAGAAAGAAAATGATACAAACTTTATATACATGAAAGTGGGGGGAAAATGAGTTGACACTAGACCTGGGCGTCAGGAGTAGGAGCAGAAGAGTGGAGGTGTGATTGAATCCCAGTGGTGCTGAACACAGATAAAAATACCTGGAGTTTTTCCACACTAGGCAGGGTCTCTCCCTGAGTGAAAAAACACTGGAAGTTTTCTTATAACGTGTCTTCTTACTTTGTGGCTCAGAACTCCAAAAACAATGTCCCATTCAGTTCAGAGAGGAGCACTCATGTGGCAGATACCTTTCTTTAAAAATCTATCTATATATATAGATCTTAATTTTTAGAGCACCATTGGGTCCACAGCAAAATTGGGCAGGAAGTACAGAAAGTTACCATGTACTCCCTGCCCTCACAATCTCATAGACCTCTCTAACCACACTATCAACATCCCTGTCAGGGTGGTACATATGTTACCATTGATGAACCTACATTGGCATGCCGTTATCATCCAAAGACCATAGTTTACATTACGGTTCACTCTTGATGTACATTCCATGGGCTTTGACATGTATTCACCATTGTAGTACCACACAGAATAGTTTCACTACCCTAAAAAGTCCTCTGTGTTCCACCTGTTTGTCCCTCTCCCCCAAGCTCCAGCAACCACTGATGTTTTTGGTTTCAAAAATTTGCCTTTTCCAGAATGTCATGGAGTTGGAATCTTACAGTATGTCACCTTTTCATATTGGCTTCTTTCATTTAGTAATATGCATTTAAGGTTTCTCCACATCTTTTCATGGCATGATAGCTCATTTCTTTTTTTATCACTGAACAATATTCCATTGTCTGGATGTACCACAGTTTATTTACGCACTTACCTACTGAGGGACAACGGGGTTGCCTCCAATATTTGGCAATTATAAATACAGCTGCTATAAACACTTCTGTTCAGGTTTTTTTGTGTGGACATAAATTTTCAACTCATCTGGATAAATACCAAGGAGTGTGGTTGCTGGATCACGTGGTAAGAATACGTTTAGTTTTGTGAGATGCTTCCAAACTGTCTTCCAAAGTGGCTGTATCCTGTTGCATTCCTGCCAGCAATGAAAGAGAGTTCCTGTTGCTCCACATCCTCCTCAGCACTTGGTGTTGTCAGTGTTCTGAATTTTGGCCAATCTGATAGATAGCAGTTGTATCTCATTGTTGTTTTTATTTGCGTTTCCCTGCTGACAAATGATGTGGAGCATCTTTTCCTATGCTTATTTGCTATCTGTGTATCTTCTTTGATGAGGCTGGATTGCTCTTTATGACTCAGCCTCAGAAGTCACACAGTGTCCCATCTGTGATGAAGCCATCAAAAGCCTGCCCAAATTGAAGGGGAGAGAACACAGACCCTATCCTAGGTTGGAAACTGGCAAGGTCACATTGTAGAAGAGCATGTAGGATGGGAGGTCTCTGTGTGATACATGGCCACAGTGTCTTAAATGAGATAGATCAGAGTGTACGAAGAATGCTTGGAGAAACGGGCATCTGTATAGAGAGGACTAAACAAATTTGGAAAGATATCTCTTGAAGAAGTGTGTGGCCTCGGTTATTTGAGAGATCACCATTTAAAACACTTGCTGAAAATCAGAGAATAGTGTAATGGGCTGTTCACCACTCCCCGACCTTCCTCCAGCATCTGAATAGGTTTTAAATCCATGACACTGAAAGCAATATATTGAGAAAGTCATAGAGTATCTATGTAGGTCTCCTGTTATCTCACACTTGCAAAGTGAGTGGTGAACTAGATTCTCTATAAGATTTCTTCCAACTTACCTAAAGCTATATATTTTTATAGCTAAGTTATCAGGAGGCAAATTTCTCCTTTATGTAAAGATGAAAAACATATAAGGATTAGGGTCGCTTAGAAGGTGATAGTGAGGGTTACCTGGCACTTGTACACATTTTGAGGGAAGCCATAAGGAGAGAAACAAATACACCAAATTGCTCAGTATTGCCTTTCTGTTTTGTCTTCCTGCCCTGATTCTGTGAGGGCCTCCTTCCACAGAGGCACAGACTACGGCAGATAAAGGGAAGGAATGATTCTTCCAGTCCCAGTTTTTTCAAGACATTCCTGGGATGAGCAGTTACAAACATGAACTTTTCCTGTAAGTTCTTCACCCATAGAAAATTGTATTAAAAAAGCTCTGAGAAGTCTTCTTATAACCTTAAGGTCAATGTTTACAAAGAAGAGAAATAAATAGGAAAATCTTAGAGACATCATTTCCCTATGAGCCTCTCATTTCCTGCATTGCTTTACTTTTCTGTCATTTCCACTGACTTTTCAAGTCCAAATGTCAGGTATCAGAATTCAAAGTGAAACACTTTCCCTTCCTTACGTGTGTTTCTGTCCCCCAGAGTCCTAAGCCTCAATTTCAGATTCTATTTTTATAGTCCTCACAGTGGAGAGTGATGTGGATGGTATTGATTGTAGCCAGTTAGGTGCTGAGAAATTTCTTTTACTAAAAGCTTTGCGGGGCTTGAAAGAGGAGAGAGCTGGGCAAGCAGCAAGCCTCAGTGTCCTGGAAAAGACGCTTCCAGTGAGGACCTGCCATTGTTTCTTAGAGCCTAAGGTCCATCTGCATGGACAGTTCTAGCAGGGGCTGCAGCCTTCTCCAATCAGCTTCTCCAGCCCATCTAAACTTTGTGACATTTCACGAGTGCTGTAGGCCGATTGCTTTTATTTTCTTGCAATAAGCCATTTTTATTGAGCACTTAACTAATGACAGGTAACAGTTTATTTCCCAGGCTTTCTTCTTTGCTTGCAATCTCAACTCAAACATTTCTTCAGAGAAAACTTTTCCTGCCCTCATCTCAAATTTTCCAGCCCAGTCTAGGTCAGGTCTCACTTTTCTGCGACTCTTATGGAATATTTTGAGCTTCTTTAGAGCTTTTATATGCTTAGTAATATTATTAGTTGATTAATATGTCTTCTGCACAACTGTAGAAAACTTCAGAGAATTCCCTTTTTGATTTTTCTAGTGCAGGGCATGCCACAGTATTTACTCAGAAAGTAATTGTCGAATGAATGAATAAATGGAGAATTTCTATTCCTTTTCTTCTTCTAGTCTCCATTTCTTAAATCAGAAAACAAAAACTTAAGAAGGTCATATAACCTCTCTGGGATTTTGTGGTTAACGTGTGGCCATTGAATTGAGGTTGACCTGCCAGCCCCCAATCCTATTTTGTGCCAGGAACATTCTGTTACAACTACCTACCTTGTCTGATTTAATTTTGGTGAAAAATAACAAAAATATTGCTGCTTGTAACAAATTAGTCACAGTAGAACAAACTGAGAATATCCTTTGGTTCAGAGTAAAGTAAGGATTTTTATTTGGGTAGAGAAGCCTCTTGGCTGACCTGCATGCACAATGGTTGCCCTGCAGCAGTGCTGTTTTCTTGAAAATGCTGCAGTGAAATTATTATGACCTCCCCAATCTCTTAATAACACAAGGAATGACCCTTGAAGTTAGGTTGCAAATGCATCTTAAGCTTTCTTTACTCGAAACTTCTTCTAGGTGTTTTTGCACAGGGATGAGATAAAAACATAAGGTGTTATACATCCTCAAGAGTTAATATTACCAAAATAGTACAAAATAGTCAAGTATTTTGATATATCATTGATGGAGCATGCGTTTCTCAAAATAGTTATTCCATTTGGTCTAGTGTGTTATTTAAGTCCAGCATCTCCTTATTGATTTTCTGTCTCGATGATCTGTCCATTGATGAAAGTGACGTGTTAAAGTCCCCTACTATTATTATGTTACTTTCATTTTCTCCCTTTATGTCTGTTGATATTTGTTAATTTTCCTATAATTTTTAAAATAAAATCTTTGAAGTTTCTAAAAAAAAAAAAATACTGCTGGAATGTTGACTGCAGTTGTTCTTACTTTGTGGGACAATTTCAAGCGAATTGACACCTTAAAAATACTGACTTTTCCAGGCCATGAATATGGTATATCTTTCCATGTATTTCTTTCATCAAGGTTCTGCACTCCACGTACTCTACACATATTTTGTAATATTTGTAATATTTCATGTTTTGTTGCCTGTTTTAAATGGTACTTTTTCAAATTACAATTTCCAACTTTTCATTCAAAGTATGTAGAAATACCAAGTTTAATTTTTATTCTGTGCCCTGCTAAAGTCATAGATTAGTTCTAGGATCTTTTTTGTAGAGGCTTTGGAATTTTCTATGTGAATAGTCATAATGTCAGGGAAAAGAGACAGTTTTATTTTTATTATTTTCTTTCCAATCTGTATACCTTTAGTTTTTATGTTTTGTCATTACTCTAAGACTGTCAGTACTATGCTGGATAGGAGTGATGAGAGCAGCTGCCTAATTCCTGATCTCAGGAGGAAAACACTCAATCTTTCACCATTAATATGATGTTAGATGTAAATTTTCTATAGAGGCCCATTATTAGATAAGAATATTACTTTCTTCTCCCAGTTTTATTAATTTCTTTCTTTATTATTTTATTGGGGTATAGTTGCTTTACAATGTTGTGTTAGTTTCTGCTGTACAATGAAGTAAATCAGCTATAAGTATACATATATCCCCTCCCTCTTGCACCTCCCTCTCACCCCCGATCCCATCCATCTAGGTCATCAGAGAGCACCGAGCTGAGCTCCCTGTGCTATACAGCAGGTTCCCTCTAGCTATCTGTTTTACACATGGTAGTGTATGTATGTCAATCCCAATCTCTCAATTCATCCCTCTCACTTCCCCACTCCCCCCCCCCCCGCCCCGATGTCCACACATCCATTTTCTAGGTCTGCGTCTCTATTCCTGCCCGGCAAATAGGTTCATCTGTACCATTTTTCTAGATTCCACATATGTGCATTAATATACGATATTTGTTTTTCTCTTTCTGACTTACTTCATTCTGTATGACAGACTCTAGGTCCATTTACATCTCTATAAATGACCCAATTTCATTCTCTTCTATAGCTGAGTAATATTCCACTGTATATACGTACCACATCTTCTTTATCCATTCCACTGTCAATGGACATTTAGGTTGCTTCCATGTCCTGGCTATTGTAAATAGTGTTGCAATGAACCTTGGGGTGCATGTGTCTTTTTGAATTATGGTTTGCTCAGGGTATATGCCCAGTAGCGGGATTGCTGGGCCATATGATAGTTCTATTTTTAGTTTTTTAAGGAACCTCCATACTGTTCTCCATAGTGGCTGTATCAATTTACATTCCCACCAACAGTGCAAGAGGGTTCCATTTTCTCCACACCCTCTCCAGCATTTATTGTTTGTAGATTTTCTGATGATGCCTATTCTAACTGGTGTGAGGTGATACCTCATTGTAGTTTTGATTTGCATTTCTCTAATAATTAGTGCTGTTGAGCATCTTTTCATGTGCCTCTTGGCCATCTGTACATCTTCTTTGCTGAAATGTCTATTTAGGTCTTCCGTCCATTTCTTGATTGGGTTGTTTGTTTTTTTTGATATTGAGCTGCATGAGCTGTTTGCATATTTTGGAGATTAATCCCTTGTCAGTTGCTTCATTTGCAAATATTTTCTCCCATTCTGGGGGTTGCCTTTTTGTCTTGTTTATGGTTTTCTTTGCTGTGCAGAAGATTTTAAGTTTAATTAGGTCCCATTTGTTTATTTTTGTTTTCATTACTCTAGGAGGTGGGTCAAGAAAGATCTTGCTGTGATTTATGTCAAAGAGTGTTCTTCCTATGTTTTCCTCTAATAGTTTTATAGTGTCTGGCCTTACATTTAGGTCTTTAATCCATTTTAAGTTTATTAAAAATATGGAATGCCTCATGAATTTATAATGAATGGATATTACATTTTTTCTAAGGCTGTTTCTGTATCTACTGAGATGATCATGAAGGTGTGTGTTTGGCATCTACCTTATTTGATGGTCTATGAACTTGTATCTGTGGTTTGATGTCTGTTAATTTTGCAAAGATTTTATTTGTACAAATATTTCTTTTGCAATGTTCTCTTCCCTTCTCCTGGGATCTTAAGATTGCAGTTACATGCTCATTTACATTTTATATATTTCCCTACATCTCAGTTTAGTCTTCTTTCTTTTTATCTTGGTGTTTATTTTGGGTAATTTCTACTGATTCATCTTTAAGTTCATTCATTCTTTTCTCCCCTGTCTTTCTAAGGCTTTGAGTGCGCTTTCTAGGTTATCCTGCTCTACTTCCAGCCATAGATATGAGCTCTGCATATATACTTTCCTGTCTCCCAGGAGAAGTTAGTTCTCCAGCCCTCATCCCTCTCATCTGCAGCAGGTTTTCCCCAGTGCACCATGGGCAAGAGGATTTGTTGTCCCTAATCTACCAGCTTAAGATGCTTTTTTTCCCCATAGGATTGAGGGGATAGAGGTTTAGTTGAAATTGTGTGCCTTTTCAGCAGGGCCTGTGTCTCTCTCCTGTAGGCTTACATTGTGAGGACCTCTTTCTCAGGACTCCTGCCAGCCTTTTATGTTTTTGTGAGCACCCTGGGAGGTGCATGGAGAAGAGCTTGCAAGTGGAGTTGAATTTTCTTAGTTTTTGTAGTTTCCAGCAGTTCTATACTTTCGTGCTAGCCCACAGTCAGTCTTTTGCAATTCATTACATATTTCAGATGGATTGTTCTTACCAGTGTCCTCCAGAATCTAACCCAGGTAAACAAGTATTTACATCTTATTTTTACTTGGAAAAGCCTATCTTTCCTTAGAGTTCAGGTTAAGTGGTTACCCAGTGACCTCAACTTTCTGATGTTCAAGAAAAGTTGTGAATTTGCAGATTTTCTAACATTATTTTATTGTTGTTATAAGGGTAAGAGTTATCCTCTTTCCATCCATCTTTCTTTCCATGGATGGCAAGAAAGTTGTATGTATTGTTCAATCCTATGTACATTGAATACCCATTATATAAAAAACAAAACACAAAACCAAAATGAGAAATATGAATAAAAATAAACTCTAGGGCTTCCCTGGTGGCGCAGTGGTTGAGGGTCCGCCTGCTGATGCAGGGGATGCAGGTTTGTGCCCCGGTCCGGGAGGATCCCGCATGCCGCGGGGTGGCTGGGCCCGTGAGCCATGGCTGCTGGGCCTGCGCGTCTGGAGCCTGTGCTCTGCAATGGGAGAGGCCACAGCAGTGAGAGGCCCGCGTACCACCAAAAAAACAAAACAAAACAAAAAAAACTCTAATGACCCTTCTCAGATATAATGATCATTATTATTATGTTATATTCCTGAAACACATCTTTAGAAAGCAAGTTAGAAAGTCATGATAAATACATATTTTTATGTTTGTACTTTTTGGTTTCTACTTTTTAAATCTCTTTACCAACTTCTTTTTTCTACGGGCCTCACATTTTGCAATTGTTATTTTTCAGTCATCATTGTTGACACAGTATTAATTTGTTTCTATATTTCTTATTTAGTCAAAGAAATTTAAATCTTTTTTATTTTAGTGCAGCTATAGCAAAATTCAGTGAAGTTTTATATTTAGTGTTTTCATTAACTTTTCAAATAAGAGGTTATTTCTTTATTATATGACTGTCACAGTGGTTAATGTCTGTGTATGATAATAAATAGTCCATTGAAATGTAAATTGAACATTTCTGTACATGTTTTCTGGGAGGCTATCCACATATTCTCAAAGAATCGTTAGGTGCCCTCTTAAATTCACCCATGTTTCAAATGGCACTCTTTTTTTTTTTTTAATTTATTTTTGGCTGCATTGGGTCTTCGTTGCTGGCGCTGGCTTTCTCTAGTTGCTGCTAGTGGGAGCTACTCTTCGTTTCGGTGCACAGGTTTCTCATTGCGGCGGCTTCTCTTGTTGCTGAGCATCGGCTCTAGGTGCACAGGCTTCAGTAGTTGTGGCTTGCGGGCTCTAGAGCGCAGGTTCAGTAGCTGTGGCACACCGGCTTAGTTGCTCCATGGCATGTGGGATCTTCCTGGACCAGGGATTGAACCCATGCCCCCTGCATTGTCAGGTGGATTCTTAACCACTGTGCCACCACAGAAGCCCTCAAATGGCACTCTTGTGTGTTGTTTTTCTTTTCTGATGCAAATTAAATCATAGGTCCTATGTGTTTTTCTTTTTTTTCTTTTCTTTTTTTTTTTTAACTCATCTTTGGAAGAGAAGAGATCTACCTCTATTTGTAAAGTTAACCCAAATAAATACAGTTTTCTCATACCTTGTATGGGTACTGTACATCTGGATACTGTCAGAGTCCTCTCCATAGTTTTCAGCATGATTGTTAAAAGGGTCCATTTCTGTTACCAGTTTGTTTATCTAGGTGCTCCAGGAAGTCCAGGAAGCACATGGATCAGTATCTCTCAAGGAAGAAATCTTGGACCTAGGCATTCTTTACTGAATTTTTTGCGGTCACGTTGACACTGGCTAGATTTCTACATGCAGGTATCTTTCTTATTCTGGCCTCTACTCAGAGTACACCGTTTTTGATTTAGTTTGGATCTCTCTCTCTTCTTTTGGGGAAGAGCCTCACCAGCAGATGGAGAAGCATTGCCATGGAGAAGCCCAATTCTCTGCAAGTGTGGCCACTGATGCCTTTGGGTTTGTTCAGGAAGCTCACTGCTGATGCACAGACAGGGTTCTTCAAGTGGTGGACAGGGTGAGAGAGGAGGCCACCCTCTCTCCAGCAGCTCCCAATCACTTCCTCCTTTGCCCTGTCCGTATTACTGTGTTCAAGAGGAGTTCTAATTAAAGCTGCCCTACTTACTCACTGCAACAACAAACTACTATCTTTGTTATTTGTACTGGCTCTTATGCCTCCCTGGTAGCTGGTAAACTGCTGCCTACCTTTTAAAATGTAAATTAGTTGTCTGCATTCCCCTGTTCCAATAGCCTTAGATTAAATTCCAGAGGCTTGACCTACATGATCAGACCCTAGACCATCTTTCTAACCTCAGTATCCTCCAAAAGACTCCTTGCTTTCTTCTCTTCAGTCACACTGGCTCCTCACAGCCTTTAGAACATTCCAAGGAGATGCTTTTGGTTCTTGCTCTCCTCCATGCCTACTCTCTAAATATCCACTCAGATACCTACCTTACTCTCTTTTAGTTCTCTACTCAAATGTTCCTGCTGAAATGTCCCTCATTCCCTTCTTCCCCTCCCTATTTCCTCATCTTGCATTATTTTCCTTCATAGAACTTAGGGCTACCTCATACTAGTACAATTTATTTGTTTTCTAATTGCCTTTCTCTCCCAACCAGAATGTGAGTTTTATGAGTGGAGAGACTTTGTTTTATTCATTGCTATACATCAGAAACCTGTAATAGGTGTAGAGGTACTCATCAAATATTTGTTGAATGAATGGATGAATGAATAGCAGAAAAAGAGTTTCAATGCATTAGGTTGATTACAAATTAGGGAGAAGCTTTCAGTTCGGGGTGACTCTGTTTCCCTTAGGCAGCCTAGCATACCTGGCTACACGTTGACCTACGGCAGGAAGTGAGATTCCATGCAGATTAGTTCCTTCTTCTCCCAAAGTAAAGTCTTTCTTGCCATCTCTGCTCTTCTAATTCAGGCTGTATGAGAGGTGGTCTGCCTAGATCTTTCTATTGACTCCTTGAAATAAATCTGTTCTTTATCTAGAAGATGAAATCTGTTTTGACTCTGAGTCCTCCTTCAATCTATTTCTTCCTATCCTATTTGAAAGAAAGTAAAATTGATACATATTCCTGATTTCTATTGCTGAAGGTACTTTTCATTTCAGGTAGTTTCTGGGAAAGGAGGTTTGGATGGTTAGGAAAATATTTCCATTATTCCCAGAAATTTGACTATGTCATTGTGATAGTCAGAATCATGGTCCCCCAGGCGTGGCCATGTCCTAATTCCCAGAACCTCTGACTATCATACCTGGTATGGCAAAAATATGTCTGCACATGTGATGAAGAATCTTGAGATGGGGAGATGACCATGTATTATCTGGTAGGCCTAACTTAGTTGTAGAGGTCTTTATAAAGTAAAAGAAGGAGTCAGGAAAATGATAATCAGGGAAAATGAGATATGTCAATAGAAGGAGAGGTTGAAGTGATTCAAGAAAGAAGCCATGAACCTAGGAGTGCAGGCAGCCTCTAGAAGCTGAGAAGGCAAGGCAGTGGATTCTCCCCTAGGGCCTCCAGAAGGAACACAATCTTGCCCACACTTTGATTTTCCCAGTGAAATCCATTTTGAACTCCTGGTATCCAGAATTTTAAGATAATAAATTTATCTTGTTTTAAGCCATTAAATTTTCAATAATTTGTTACTGCACCAATAGGAAATTAATGCAGATTTTGTTATCAGAACTGGGGTACTGATGTAACAAATACCTAAAAATGTGGGGCAGCTTTGGAATAAGGCCATGGGTAGAGGCTTGAAGAATTCTGAGGAGCATGATAAAAATAGTTTAAATTGCCTTTAATAAGACTATTAGTAGAGATATGAATCTTAACAACTCCTCTGCTGGTGAGGACTCAGATGGAAGTGAAGAACATTATAGAGAAAACCTATATTGTCTTAGGCAATACTTAAATCATCACAAATAGACTGTTGGTAGAAATATGGACATCAAAAGTACTGTTGATGAGACCTCAGAAAGCAATGAGGAACATGTTATTGGAAACTAGTAGAAAGCGGATCCTTGTTATATAGGGGCAGAAAGCTTAGAATCTTGTAAGCTTTCTACATGGAAAGCAGAACTTGTAAATAAAGAACTTAGACATTTAGCTTAGAAGATTTCCAAGCAAAGTGTTGAGTGCCTTCTTCTTATTGCTTATAATTAAACATGAAAGGAAAAAGACAACTGAGGAAAAAAACTGTTAAGCAAAAAGGAACCAAGACGTGATGGTTTTGGAAATTCTCATCCTATCTAGATTGCAAAACATGCTAAAATTGGGAAATTCCCTACCAGGAAAGCATACCCGGGAGAGAAAAGTCAAGGGTGAGGATTTCTTTTGCCAGTGCCTCAGAAAGAACAAAGGAAACAGTAATGTTGAGTCACACAGAAGGCTCCTTGGAGAGATTAGGTGTTTGTTCTTGGGTCTCTTCAGCCATTTCTGCAGAAGCCAAGACAGGAACGTAGTTATCTATGAAAGACCTGTAGTAGAGTTTCTTATCTAATGAAGAGAAGCCCTGTGACACACAAAGGAAATTCATAAGGTTTTGAGAATTTTATACCAGCAGAAGCACTGCCTATTTGGTCTGAAAGGGACAGCAGAGAGAACAAAAAGAAAGAGGACTGTCAGACTCCCCAAATGCTATAGGCAGGAAGTATGCTGATAAAACTACTGAGCTGCAAACACGTGAAGCCGCAGACTACAGAGAAGAATTCCCAGGCTCTGAAAACTATTGTTAGCCCAGATGGATTTCAGAATTACAGGGGCCTGGTCACTGCTTTTTTTTTTTTTTTTTTTCTTCAGTGTTCTTCTTTTCTGAATAGGAGTGTCTATAATTATTATCTTATTCCTGGCTCAGAATTTTACTTTGGGGACAGACAACTTATTTCTAGAGTTATCGAGGGTCACAGGCAGCAAGGAATGTGCCTCAGGATGAATTTTTACCCAGATCCTCAGCCATCCCAGATTTAAAAGACTTAGATTATGAGATTGGGAACTTTTGAGCTGTTGAGATTTAGGTATTTTTGACTTTAAGTTGACTGCTGTAATGGCTTGAAATGTTTGGGAATTTTGGAATGAGATGAATGCATTTTGATGTGGGATGGGTGTGAATTTTAGGGGACCTAAAGGGAGGATTGTTGTAGGCAGAATAATGGACTCCCAAAGATGTTTATGTTTTAATTGCTAGACTTGTAAAATTGTGACTTTACATGTGAACTGTTTTTACTCACAACACTTCTGTGTGGGGTTTTTTCCACATCAATAACCAATTCACCAACTCTCCAGAGACCAACTGGGTGTCCTAAATTCAATCCTACTCTGACACTAACACCTAGAATTATATCAGACCCCACAGGTTTCAGGGCTCTGTCTCATAGAACACCAGTCACAAGTATTGGGTTTTGTCTGACCTGGCTACAATGTCAGGTTTCCCACTAAACCCCTCCCCTTTTCAGGTTTGATAATTTGCTTACAGAACTCAGGAATTCTCTTTACTCATGTTTACTGGTTTATTATATTATTATAAAGGATATAAGTCAGGAACAGCCAAATGGAAGAGATGCATAGGGCAAGGTATGGGGGGAGGAACACAGTCTCCATCCCCTCTCTTGGTGCCACCCTCCCAGTTCATCAGCTTGGAAGCTCTCCGAACACTGTAGTCTAGGAGGTTTTATGTAGGTTCTTTACATAGGCATGATTGATTAAATCACTGGCCATTGGCAAGTAACCCAACCTCTAGCCCCTCATCTCTCCCTGGAGGTTTGTGGGAGGACCTAAAAGTTTCAATTCTCTAATCATGCTATTTGGTTCATTTTATGTCAACTTGACTGATCTAAGGAATGCCAAGATGGCTGGTAAAACTTTACTCTTGGGTGTGTCTGTAGGGGTGTTTCTAGAAGAGATTAGCATTTGATTCAGTAGACTGAGTAAAGAGATCAGCGCTCACCAGTGTGGGTGAGTATAATCCAATCCATTGAGGGCCAGAATAGAACAGTGAATTCCCTCTCTCTCCTTAAGGTGGGGCATCCATCTTCTCCTGACCTGGGACATCAGAGTTCCTGGTTCTCATGCTTTCAGACTCAGACTGAATTGTACCACCAGCTTTCCTCGTTCTCCAGCTCGCAGAAGACAAACTGGGGGACTTCTCGGTGTCCATAACTGTGTGAGCCAATTCCTATAATAAATATCTCTTATGTATATCTCTATATATCCTATTGGTTCCATTTTCCTGGAGACTAATAGTCAATAATATTGACTAATACACGTGCCTTGGTCTTTCTGGTGACCAGCCCCCATCTTGAAGCTCTTTAGGGACTCCATCCAATAGTTATCTTATTAACATACAAGAGATATTCCTCACTCTAGAGATTCCAAGGGTTTTAGAAGCTGTTTGTCAAGAATTGAGGACAAAGACCATTTATTATTATTATTTTCATGACACGGCGCAAGGGATTTTGCAGTTGTGAGCAAGTTAAAGATCTTGAGAAGGGGAAATTACTCTGGATTCTCTGGATGGGCTCAATGCAATCATAAGCATCCTTACAAGGGAAAGAGGGAAGCAGGAGAGTGGGAGTCAAAGAAGCAGAGGTTGGAGTGATGTGAGGGAGGGGCTGAGACAGGAATGTGAGCAGCTTCTAGAAGCTGAGGAAGGTGAGGGAAAGCATGTTCTCCTAGAGCCTCCAGAGGGAATTCAGCCCTGCCGACTGAATTAGTTTTAGCCCAGTGGAACCTATCTCAGACTTCTGACCTCCAGACTGTAGGATAATAAATTTGTGTTCTTTTGAGTCACAAAATCTGCAGTGATTTGTTAGAGCAGCAATATAAACCTAATACAGTCATCTAGACCCATAAATAATATCAGAAGATTAACAAGAACAAACAAACAAACAAACGCCCAACTGCTTCTTTCAGGAAGGAAGGGAAATATCTCAAGTCTCAATTTGTGCTCTTGTTATCAGACCCCAGTCCAAGCCTTCCTCCTCTTGACCACGGTACTTCCTGTAAGCAGATAGGGTAGGGGGTCCCCAGAGAAAGAGAACCAGGAATGGCTTTCTTGATAGAAGAGAAACCATTTTGGGATCTAAGCCTGCCCTTGAACAGGTCTCACTAATTAATGATCTTAAGGCAACAAAAGAATACAGGAACAGAGCAAAGGCAGTCAAACAATAGTGCAGTGATAAAGCAGAGTCCTAGGTCCTCCTCAAGGGATATACATAGTAATATATCTTTGAGTTCTGCAGGAACTAAGGCCGCCACCCAGGTGGAGGACAGGATGACATTGACCCTCCTGACTTCAGTCAACTAAAGCTTGGCCTCTGTGGACCTTTGCCCCAATTCTGTGCTGAATTGTCCTCTGCTCAATCTCCTTCATGTATATACATGTACCCTTAGCTTAAAACTTCTCCAATTTTGCTGTTTGAGGAGACACTGCTTTAGGAAAATCCCCAGGTTCTCCTCACTTGCTGCAATTGTCTTGACACCCACCAAGAGGCAAACCCAGTTTTGGGGTGACATTCCTACCCAGGCTGCCCTTTGTGTAAGCCTTTATCCCCAGAACCTGACAGATCATGTGTGTCATGCTCCCCTTCACTAACTCGGGTCTTGATTCACAGTGAACAAGACCTAGGGTCTCTGCTTGTCACAGACTCAACTTGACTAAGAGTAACATACATACATATGCCTGTTACCATATCTTATCTCTGGGATTAAGGCGCCCTGAGCACCAGCTTGTCACTAAGTCTGGATTTGTCTTGTTTCTCTTGTCACTGGAAGTCTGACTTCTGGTCAACTTCCTGATGGCTTTGGTGGTAAGCATCTCATTGAGTTAAAGCATAAAATCATCATGTCACATTCCTGTGTCACACTTGGATCATTTTGCATTGTTCTAGGATAAACTGCAAAATTCTTATTGAAGCCTTAAAAGCTTGCAAGACCTAGGTCCTGCCTGGCTCTTCACCTTCACCTCGTTCCACATTCTCTGTAGCATTTATGTGCCAACCACACTGACCTCTTTCTTTACTTCTCACGTGCTAAGACCTCTCAACTCAGGGCCTTTGCACATGTGGTTTCCCCAATATCTTTCCTGTTTTACTCCCTTACACTTCAGTTTTCTAGGAAAGTTTTCCATTATTATTCAAACATTAGACCCTCAGTTATATTCTCTTTTTTTCCTTTGAGGCATTGATCCCAGTTGCAATTAATCAATTATTTGATTTTTACTGCTGTCTCCTCCATTTGATAAAGACAGACACTGTGTCTGTCTTGGCCTTTTATTTGCAGTAATTAGTGGAGGACCTGGCATCTAGAAACATTCAATAAATGCAGGTCATAGATCTTTTTTTGTGTCCTCTGTCACTGAAACTTTAAGCTGGTATAGGCCCAATCTAAGTTACGAGATTTATTACTGAAAGACTGTGCCTTAGATTTCTTTCCATCTCAAGGCCTCAAATTCCTCTGTTAATTATTGCATCATGATATGCCATTATGCTAACCACTAAGCAACATTCTCTCTTTATAATTACAGTTTGAAGTGACAGAAGAAAATTGAAATGGAGGTAAAAATGTCTTCAAAAGTTTCACAGGGAATGACCCAGCTCACACAGGTTGAAAATATGCATGTCATTTTTTTCTCTAGTAGTAATTCTTTTCTTCTCTATATTTACGTATTACATAATGACTAAATACACCTTTTTGTCCACATAAGATTATTCTATACATAAAACATCCTTTATTTTAGCAATGGATTGAAATGAGCTCATCTGTTAATTCTCCCTGTGCAGGCAATTTTGTCATTACATATTTAGTTCTGGGTTAACAGAAAAGTACTTTCATGCCTTCTGCTACAATATTTACACACGTTATCATGTTTTCTCTGTACCAAAAGTGTTATTTCAAACAGTTATTTTTTTCCTCATTAAACTCTTGCTTTCTAGAGCTATGTAAACATTGGAACTAAGTTGGAGAAACCTTGAGATTAGTTAACTTTACTATCAAATCATATTTAATTAGCTTATGATATCTTTTGTTATAGTACAAGGAACACTCAAAGACTGGATTTTGTAATGATCTTTTTTACAAGAAAATTGGCAAATTAGTAAACAAGGTCATTAAAAAAGAGTTTTATAAAAGAATGTCTTGAGAGCTGAAGTCAGTTTTGATAGTGATGAAAGTAAATTTCCCCTGCCAACTGCTTCATTGATAATTTGATTTTTAATTAAAATGTATTTCTTTATATTTAATCTATTCTTTCTCTGTCACACACTCAGTCCCTTTTTATTTCTGTTATTTAATCTAATAATAATAATAATTGCTATCTTCTCTCTGTACTAGACATTAATGGTAGTTTGGGGAAATTTTTATCATAATAACATGTCACTGTTCTCCATCCAGTGGAAATTATTCTGGGTTTCCTTCCAGTATGAAATATGGCCATATAGTTTATCTGATTCCATTTCATACAAAGCTTGAGAAGACACATTGCATTTTTACTGATTTATGTATATTCATATTGCAATTTCCTTCTGATACTCAAGAAGTAATTTATGGCATCTGATTAAAGGGCACCTTCCACTAGTTACGCCTCAGGTAAAATAATGTAGATGTTTGCTAGTTTTACATTGAGTTGGGCCACCTCCTAAAACTCAAATAGAAAGGTCTAAATTCAAATATCTTACTTTTTTAAAAAAGATAACTGCTTAGTTGATCATACAAAAGACATCAACAAAGTGTATCTCTAATAATTTTGATACATTTTTCTGCCCAATTAGAAGGTCACTAATACTTAATGCTTTGTCCTTGAGGTTCATCTTCTTCTTCTTTGTTTTTTTCTGAAAAAGTTTCGATATACCCAAATTGAAGGCAGCAAACTGGAATTGGAGTGGGAGAAGTAAAATATCCAGCATTTTTGCCTCTGACATTTTTCTCAAATAAGAGAGAGTCTCATATGAATTTTTTTAAATTAATGCCTAAACTTGATTTATATTTCTATCAGGCTTAAGGAATTCTTCAACATGGCAACATGATCAAGTGTTGCAGAATGCAGTGTGGTTTTGAAAACTGCCAGTGAAAAACCACAAGCCCCTAGAATAATGACTCTGGATTTTAACAGAATCACACTTGGGGAAACTCAATCTTGAAATTTTCATTAATTCCTGTAGGAACTGTTTTCTAGGGATGTTGATTGGTGGTGTTGCTCCCTTTGTAATCACTGCTGGTCACACTATTCAGAGCTGATCCTCTACCAAGTTATAATCAATTGGTACCAACTCATACTTAACCACACATAATCAATGAATGGATAGGCTGCATAAATCAATGATTTCTAAATGACATTTGTATACAAATTCTATTCATTCCACCAGCATTTGGAACATGTTTTTCCTTTTTTTTGGTACCCGGACACATACAGCTGTGGGTTTATTTCTGAAGTGAAGCTCCAGCAGTACCCAGAAAGAAAACCACTGCTTTTGAAGGACTTGAGAATTCTCTTTCAGCTTTGCCTGAGTTCATTGTCATCTCTCTGCACTTCTGCTGCTCATTGAAACCAAAACTGCCCTAGGGAGCTGAGTTCCACTCCTTGGGGGCTGCCATCTTGCTTTGTCTCACCTAACTCTTTGCCTCTCCTGTCTCACCAAGCAGCCCCTACTGCATTGACCATGCCTTTCCACTAATTCCTTCACCTGCTGGGTTTGGTTCAGTTTCAATTTTGTGATAGGACCTGAAGCAAAAGTAGAAATGACTTTCAAATAGCTGTAATTTTCATTTCTTAAATTTGAATTTTTAATTTAATTAATATAAAGTGAAAGGTGAATTTCAAAATTTTGAAAGCAAAATTGTTTCTAATTCTTGAGGTTTATACAAAATTGATATTCATTTTTACACATGAGAGTAAGAAGGAATTTCATTTTCTACATTCTGTCTTACTTGAAATATTTCAGTGCAGGCTGCAGGTCTTCCTGAACTTTCCTTTAATCCGGTTGTGTGTTGAAAAATACGAGAAGGAGGTTGGTGAGGAAAGGCCCTTTTACAAGAGGCTCTGCATCCATTTCTTTGGGACACTCTTCAGCACAGAGCATTAGGTATACAACATGGATGGGCACTAGTTGAAGAATTTATTGAATTTATGATGTTGAACCTTAGAGGACAGTTTAAAAACTTTTTCATTTAATGTCTTAGTTTTGCAATCAACAGCTTTTAATTGATGTCTAGCTTGGTTTATGGCATTCTTAAAGTTTCAAAACAGCAAAAGGATAAGTATCTTTAGTTGTAAACATGACAAGTATAGACTTTCTGAATTCAACAAAGTGTGAAAGTAATAGTGCAATAAATTATTACTAAATAGCTGTATTAAAAAAACACACACGGGGCTCCCTGGTGGTGCAGTGGTTAAGAATCCGCCTGCCAATGCAGGGCACACGGGTTCGAGCCCTGATCCAGGAAGATCCCACATGCCGTGGAGCAACTAAGCCCATGCGCCACAACTACTGAGTCTGTGTTCTAGAGCCCGTGAGCCACAACTACTGAAGCCCGCGTGCCTGCGCAATGCAATGAAGAGTAGCCCCAGCTCAAAAATAAATAAATTTTAAAAAATTAAGAAAAACTTAAAACACACACACACACAAAACTAAGCACTGCATTTCAGAATCCTACTGTGATCTTTTCTTTCTTCTTTTCTTTCTTCTCCTTTTTTTTAAATGATATATGTGCAATTATTCTCCCCAGAACTATCACAGCTTGAGCTGAAATAACTGCTCTAATATGTATGGCAAAAGAAGGCACCCTCATTTGTGCTGATAAAATGCAATTCATGGCAACCCCAATCTTGTGGGTTTAATGTGATTCAAAAAGCTGTCTGCAGTAAAGGAGTATATTAGAGATGCTAAAAGCGGATACCATTTCATTTTTGTTAAGTCTTGGAACAATTTATCTGATGGGGTAAAACGTGCATTAAATTTTCTGATAAGTAATTTTTCATTCACCTAAATTTATTTCCAGATCCAGAAACTTTATTTTGTGAAATGTGTCAATGATTAGAGTACCCATGGGCTTCTACTTCTATGTGTTGGATGTAATTGCAGTTTGCATGAACCTCTTACAAACGGCAATGAGGAGTTGTCAGAGGATGGAAAAAGAGGGAACTGGTTTGTTCGACTAAAGTAAAATATTTCCAGGGGGTTTACTTACCTGGCAGTAACATCTACACTAAAACCCTGAAAGAACAGCCTAAACAAAGGGCATTTGAAGTGTATAATCCCTTTTATCCTCCCAGAAGTCCTATAAATCAGGGAGGGCACAAGATTTTCAGGATGTTGAAAAGTCAAATGGTCCTAATCATCTTCTAATGAAGTTCTGTCCCAATATCCCCATTTAAATGATTTCTATTGCAACTTCTGCCACTGGCTCACCCCATCCCTCTTACAATAATTTCCCCCATATCTCATTTCCTTATAACACTTTATAATTTACTTATTTTTATGCATATTGCTGATCCTCTGTTTTTCCCACTAGACTGTAAGCTCCATAGGGCAAGGA
Organism: Stenella coeruleoalba; assembly: GCF_951394435.1. Classification (NCBI taxonomy): domain Eukaryota; kingdom Metazoa; phylum Chordata; class Mammalia; order Artiodactyla; family Delphinidae; genus Stenella; species Stenella coeruleoalba. Next base: position 5,656,686 of record NC_137155.1, on the reverse strand, counting down.
ATTTTTGTCTTTTTGTTCCCCTGTGCCCAAATCAGCGCCAACTGGTGTTCCATAAACAGTGGTCAAGTGAGTGGACAGATCCTGTGGCCACAGACCAGGAAAGCCCAGCATTTTAATGTGAATTTAGTACTCAGGCTGCCACATCCTGAAAGCTGGTGGGTCACTAGGAAACCCCAGAGCAGTAGATTTGGGGTAGAAAAGGAGCCCTGAGTGATGGGGTTTGCTCCCTTCTTCTGCCCGAAAGAACGGATGACCCATCAAGTTGGAGGCTTCCAGCGGGTCATGAGGAACCCACCCTGCCCTCCAGGTCAGCCCTCGGCGTCTCTCCGAGAGCAGCTGCGTAACCCGGCTCTTAGCTCTGCCCCCAGTTCTGCCAGGTTCTAGCCAGGAGACAGACTATGCGCGTTTATACCTGTCGGGTGATCAGGGTTCTCAGCACGCGTGCCTCTGTGCCATCAGGTTTTGTTTTTCCCAGGAGTCTGGGAGGGAAGCTAGGTGGGCACTATTTCCACTGTAGAGCCAGAGAACCTGAGTGCATTCTGAGTGCATCCCGAGCGCATCATGAAGGGGCCTGGCCATGGGACCCATCCCATGCTGCAATGCTGTTGTCCCGTCAGTGCACAGTGAGTCCAAAGCCAGCGTGAAACACGTGCTCTTCCATTAGCTAGGATCCGAAATACTCAAGTATTTGGAAGTAGCTTGTTTTATCTGATTAAAAAATTTGTTTTAAAAAAAACTAGCAAAAGATAGAAAATCATCATCAACCCCTTAACTTTAACTCAAACATTTGAGAGAAAACATGATTAACATTTTGGTGACATATACATGATAGCTGAGATTACACAAGCGTATACAATTTTGTAGCCTGTCTTTCAGTTAATTTTGTATTATGCATACACTCCAATATGAGAAAAATTTAACATTTTTGAAGACTGTTTATTATTGCAAACGATGGATTCAGGTGTTTTTTTTTTTTTTTTTTTTTTTTTTTTTTTTTTGCGGTACGCGGGCCTCTCACTGTTATGGCCTCTCCCTTTGTGGAGCACAGGCTCCAGACACGCAGGCTCAGCGGCCATGGCTCACGGACCCAGCCACTCTGCGGCATGTGGGATCTTCGCGGACCGGGGCACGAACCCGCGTTCCCTACATAGGCAGGCGAACTCTCAACCACTGCGCCACCAGGGAAGCCCGGATTCAGTTTTTAACTATTACACTACCTGTGGTACTGTTATTAAAATTTTATTATCTTATTCTTTGGCTATTTATTTCCCTGGAATAGAGTCCTGAAAACAATTCCATAATAATTTCTAATATACTTTTGACACTTGTGATGTGCTTAACAAATTTCCTCTAATCACTGGTTTACTTGCATCCCACGTGTTTGAATATGAACATGTTTTATTATTCACATCAGAGTATTCTTTAATTTCCCTTTTGATTTCTTATTTTACTCATGGGTTATTTGAAGTCCAGTTCTTTATTTCCAAACTTGTACGTATTTTTAGTTACCTTTTACATATTGATTATTAGCTTAATTGCACTGTAGTAAGAGAACATATTTTGTATGTTTTAAATTTTTTAAAGTTGTTGAGAATTGCTTGATGGCTCAGCATGTGGTGAATTATTAAATTTGTGTATATCTTTGAATGAATACATATAAATTAGTGTGGTTTCTATATATACTACCTAGGTTAATCTTGTTAGTTGTATTTTTCACATATTTTATTTTTTTGTTGATTATTTTTGCTTGTTCAATTGATTGTAGAAAACACACATTAATATTTCTGTAACGGTAGAAATTACTGTACAACTGTAATTGTAGATACATCTTTTCTCCTTTAATTCTATCAGGTTTTGCTTTACTATTTTAAGGCTAAGTTATTAGATGCACAGACATTTAGAGTTATTTTATCTTCTGAGAGGGCTGGGACTAGGATGAGTCAGTTGAGGCATCAGGGGTAGAAAATTTAAGGAGGTCCTCAAGCTCAGAATCATGCAAGTGTGGGGTTGGCACAGAGAGTGAGTCCCTCCCTAATCTTGGTGCCTCACATGCCTCACCTTAGTCCCAGCCCTGCCTTATGGCAAACTGAAATTTTATCATAATGTCCTCTCTCTCCTCTTTCTATCTAGTGCTTATTTGGTTTTCCCTTAAAGCCCTTTTTGATAGATCTTCTTTTGTCCTTTTAATTTCTCAATGCTTTTATTTTAGGTGTGTTTCTACAAAGCAAAGCTTTGCTTTCTGAAAGCTTTGATTCCAGCCTGATCATCTTTGGCTTTTAATTGGAGTGGAGAAATCATTTCCAGTCAATATGTTTACTCATGTATTTGGGTTTCTATTTACCATGTTACTGTGGTTTGCTGTTTTTATCACTTGGTCTGTGTTCTCATTTCTTTCCTTTCCTGTCTTCATTTGTATTTTTTTTTTTAAGAAGTTGTTGGGGATAGGAGTTTGTTTATTTATTTATTTATTTATTTATTTTTGCTGTGTTGGGTCTTCGTTTCTGTGCTAGGGCTTTCTCTAGTTGTGGCAAGCGGGGGCCACTCTTCATCACGGTGCATGGGCCTCTCACTATCGTGGCTTCTCTTGTTACAGAGCACAGGCTCTAGATGCGCAGGCTCAGTAGTTGTGGTTCACGGGCCTAGTTGCTCCGCGGCATGTGGGATCCTCTCAGACCAGGGCTCGAACCCGTGTCCCCTGCATTAGCAGACAGATTCTCAACCACTGCGCCACCAGGGAAGCCCCATTTGTATTTTTAAATATTTTTCTGTCGTTGTTTTCTCCCTTGACTAGCTTAGTAGTTATGCTGTCAGTCTCAGTTGCTCCTTTGAAGTAACATGTCTTTTTCTCCATCTGCGTTCAGAGTTTTCCTTTTGACTTTGTTTTTCAGCAATAGGTGTGCTTTTCTTTTTATTTATCCTGCACATGGTCTGCTATGTTTGTTGAATCCGTGGTATGATACCCTTTGTTATCTTTTCAAATATTGTTTCTGTTCCAATCTCATTTTTCGGACTCCAGGACTCCAGTTTATATGTATTAGACATCTGCATTTTTCATCATTTGTTTCTCTGTGCTTCATTCTGTTACTAAGGTGAGGAGAAATTATCCCAGAATCATGAGCCATATTTTGAAAGCTGCTCCCTGTGGTGCGACCCTTCAGAATCCCAGCCAGCTCTCTCTTCTTAGTGGGCTCTGAATCCTGATTGTTTTTCCTCTGAGCCCTATGAGTCCTTAGAACATGTGTCTATCTTCTCAGCTTCTCTGTAACCTCCTCTATGAGCAAATTCCCCAAGGAAAACCCTGAGAACCAAGGTTCATCTCTCTGGATTTTCTTCTTGGGAGTCTCAACTACATAATTATTCACCAACTCTAACTCTACTTTGATTTAATACACACATTTAAAAGTTATATATATTTTTTGCTTTTCCAGTTGTTCTTTTGGTAAGACTTGTGCAAATGCCCTGTTCTGCTAATAACTAGAAGCAGATCTTCTTCCATTTCATTTTGAAAACAGTTTTTGCCATCATCTTTAATGCAAGAGTAATCTGAAAGCTAAAATGTGATTATTAAAAATATTTTTTCTTAGACATTTAAAATATGCATAGCTTTAAATATTTAAGGAATTTTCATTCTGGATACTTGTGTAATGAAAGATGTACATCATCTCCATGGTTAAATTTGTCACTAAAGAAAAAGTCATTGTTTAATGTTTCCTATTGGGAAATTTGTCCCATCTGCCAAAAATACAAAACAAGAAAAACACTCTTGAATATTAACAATTTTTTTAAGATGGCATAGGGTTTCAGAAGATATGAAGAGATGCCTGCCTTTCCTGTTTGAATAAAACTTCCATATATTTTCCCAGACCATAATTAAAGTGGACTGTCTCAAAAAACTCAGGTTGTTGCTTAGATACAGCTTATTGCATTTACCTCCTTTAGAAGTGCTTTCACCTCCTTGTCACAGATGCCACTCAGATTCTGGTGAAAGCTCTGTATCTCTTTAAAAAAGAAAAAAAGAGAGAGACATAGAAAACCCAAAATTCAAGTATAGTTGTAGGGGGAGGATAAGGCCTACTCATGAGCCCTAGGTTAAAACTTCTTGACCAGGTTTAAATTCTGAGAAAAATTCCATTTTCATCCAAATTCTTCAAATATTTTCATTTGCTTCATTGGCAGAATCCAACTGTGAATGTACACACCTACATATTTATATATTGAGAAGCACTGCTTTGATTTCTTTCCCTTTGCTGCTGTAAATCCAGACAACTGGTCTGAAACCAGCTATTCAGAAACCCACTTTTGTAAACAAACAAAAGCATATATATGGGCAAAATAAAGCCCGAGAGTATCTATTTTCATTTAAGATTATGATTAGAGGTATTTTTAAAATTACATACACATATTCAAAGCTGAAATAACATAATTCATTAAAAAACTTTTTATTCATTCCCAAGTATATTCCTAAGATTTTAATTTTCTTTTTGTATGATTTTACATCACCACTCCTTCTTACCACTTTATAAGATTAGTATCTACATTTGTAGAACGTGGGGAAGGATAAGTTTAAAAAATGATTTTAATCATTTCTTTATTTCATTACCTTGCAAGTTCATTTGAAAATGTGTTCCTGCTGAGAAACAACTTAAAATGGAGAATTTTACACATGCAACAAAAAGATGTAAATCTTTTTAGATTAGTTTCTCTTACAAAGCCTAAAATAATCAGGAAAGTGATGCCCTAACGTAGTTTAAATTCTATTAATTTTTGCTATTTTTAGTTTTTTCTTTCAAGATTGAAAGATTTAATTCTAAGCTGATAAAAATTGTTATTTAATTAGGAAATAGATGAAATACAGTGAATCATTATTAATTTAGAGTCCGTTAATAATGTATTTGAGGTAATTTGTAAAACAAGAGTGCTGTTTATGCAATTTATAGATAAACAATTTTCACAAGTAAGTTAAGTACAAACAAGATTTTATAGGGACTATTTACTACTCCAAGAGAAGGAATTTTCAGTCACTTTAACAACATCAATTTGCTAAGTTAATTCAGAAAGATTTTTATCTGAAAATTACTGAAGATCCATTAGGTTCTCTACTCTGCCATACTTCATGAGCACAGTTCATTATGACTTCTCTGTGTAATGGAAGACTCTTCTTTTTAATATTCTAGAATGTATCTTTCTCTTCACACCTGTTCATCCAAATGAGTGTGTAAATCAGTCTTCTGTATGAATTGGATTACAGAGTCTAACATCAGACCACATGCCAAACACAGCAAAGAACTGGAGCAATCAGGTAAAATGCAAAAAATAAATAGCTTTTATTTACAGTGAACATACATTTACACTTATATGTCATCATAGGGAAACAAAAATCAATCAAAAGTATTAGCTACTCTAATTAGATGAAAGAAACTATCTCAACTCTATTTACTTATGTGAATGGGGGAGTCAGAGCAAGCTGACAGTGAATGGAGGGCTGAGGCTTGCAGGGTCCCCCGGGTTCCCTTTTAAACTATTATTAAGGATTTTAAAATCTCATCTATTTCATGTCATTTATGTAATCAACTGACTGTATAAAGATACATAGATCATCAAAAGTCCTAGATAATGGAAAAAGGCCAGGAAAAAATTAAGCAAATTAAGAATAATAAAGGAAGAAATAACGTAACTATTTACAAAATAATATAATTTTCCACAAGGAGAAACTTAGGGTATAAGCAAAAGTGTATTAAGACTAATCATAGTGTTTTAGCAGTTTTGATGCTAACAGGTCAACATAAAAAGTGTGTTTCTCTTAATATATATGTCATTACCAATAAATGGTAGATTAAAATGCTCAATAATAAAATAAAATTATAAGATACCAGGAAGAATTAAAAATTGACAAAAAATGTATTCATCTATATGAAAGACACACAAGAAAATAAATAAAAAGGAGAGCTGGGCCATTTTTCTATACAAGAAAAGTCTATAATGAAAAGTCAATTTTACCCAACTAAATCTTTCAGTTAAACGCTAGTTCAAAGAAAATTCTAATTCTAATATTATTTATTGCTTATGTTTGCACATGTACATTATTTTTATTCACCAATTTATCCAGGAAATATTTATTGATCACACTTTGTGTGCTACTAACTTACCTGAGTGCAGAGGACACTGTGTCTTACAAGGTAGGCAATGGCCCTGCATTCATAGGTGTGTTCTCCAGAGATAAGACAACAAAACCACAGTGAACAAATAAACCAGAGGACAAGCTGGAAAACCCTAGGATGTGATAAGTGCTATACCAGAAGCTACCATCCTGCCATGTGCTAGAAACTGGGGTTGCTTTCAGTTGGTGGGTCAGAGGGATCTGCAGATACCCACCCCCAGGGGAGATGTTCCAGGATTTGTCACTCAGACTTCAAGACATAGGCAGATTCCTCACAGAGTCATGGGGCTGGTGAGAGTGGAGAGATTGGTGATGTATCTTGAGGTCAACAGCCCTTGTTGATCAAGTGGGTCATGGGGAGAAGAGAGCAGTCAAGGATAACTCCTGAGATGTATTTTGTGACAATGGGTGGCTAGTGCTTACCGAGATAGAATCCTCCATTTAATACAAAAACATATGCCTAAATCCCACTGTAGGTACAGCCCCATTACTCTTCTTTGCTTTGCAAAGAACTTCTAGAAAGATGTGCATGTACTTGCTTCCAATGCACTCTCATCCCCCCTCTCTTGAACCAGGCTATGTTTCCATGGGCATGGTTCTGGCTCAGGTCAGGAGAGACCCCTCCAATGCCAATGCCATGAAAACATGTAGAAATTGTAGAAAATGTAGCCCTAGGACTACATTGGGCTAAGTCAGCAGTGTATTTTAATCATTATCTTCTTTTATTTCTGAACTAATTGTGTCACAGAAATTAATTATAATGAAATATTAAATATTTGATAATTAAGGTTTTTATTGCTCAAAATACTGTTTTATACTTAGTGTTTTATTGAATGGAGTGAGTTCTGAATCAAATCCATCTTTCCCCCTAGAGAATTTGGTGTTGACTCTGAATTCATCATGATAGTTACAAAATATATAAGAATAATGTCACATTTAATTTGTGTAGTTGGGCAACTTGATACACTGTGCTCACTTTTACACTGATGCTATGATTTTTTGAATGATGTATCCTATTACTCAGTTTAAATGCTGGTATTATATAGCACTTGTAAATGAGGATTTTATCTTGTTTCAGCCTTTTCTTATTAATATTAAAATAATTTAAATTAAGTAGTGTGTTTGAATCCTTTAACATTGTTTACTAGGTTTTTTAATTGTGAAATTTTATTTTATACTGTATTTTCAATAAGTTCTGTGAGGTATTTTAATAATTTAACTGTGAATAGCCATTAAATTTAATGATGACTTTTTCCACAATCTTTATTCTAGTGAGCTCCCTGGAACCATAATTCAGTTTAGAATGTCTACAAAATTTCCAGAAGCATTATTTAATTTGTATAGAATTTGGCCATAATTAAAATGTAGATAATTAGAGAAAATCGAAACCTGACAAAGAGTTAAAGATTCCATTAGTGCTTCTGGCACCTTATAAATCATCAACTAAAAGAAAAATGCTGAAAATACCAACCTTGGTACAGTATTGATCCTCCCATGCATTTCAGCCTCTCTATAAATAGCTTTTTTAAAACACACAAATTAAGTGGACTAGGAAGGAGAAGCAATCCTTGGTTTACTAAATAGGATTGGAAAGAGTTTTATAATTGCTTTCTTCCTAGACTTTAACAGATGCCAGAAGAATTCATTTATGATGACCAAGACAACTCTATTACAGTTTCACAATTCATTAACTTAAATAGTTAATTTCCATGAATTAACCAATTACTCAATTTTATGTCAATTGACAATTGTCCTTTAATTTATAAAACTCTAAGTCAATACATTTATTTGGATGTCTTGAGACTGTTACTTTAATGAAATTAAATCAACTGACAAACTTGTTAGAATAAAGAATTCTCTATGTAAAATATAAAGTTGACAAACACTAGACTATATACAGATTTCAGTAGGTATTTCATTCAAAAATATATAAAAGAATGAGATAAGAAATTACAGTAATAACTCTCAACATTTTAAAGTGCTATTTACACTGTGTGTGGTGATTTACAATGCAAATAAATCACTGTTTGTCCCCACCAAGGCTTGAAGAGAAAAAATAAAGAACTGCAATGTATACATTCTCCTCCAGCTCTGTTGAGTCTTATGCCCTTCCTCTCCTGAGGGAGCAAGGGAGGGGAAACAGAAGAGTGAAGATAGATAAGTTAAATTTAAGGAAATTAGGGAAAAAAGAGAAGTGAGAGACAAAGTTGAAGGAACCTTATTACTGATTCATATCCAATCAGAAGGAGAAGGATAAATTCACACACAAAAGGAAAAAGAATAGAAAACTCTTCTATCCTATAGTTCTGTCTCCCTCTTCAATCCTCCAACTAGATATATATATATACACATATATTATACCCTTATGACTCAGTCGTCCTTTGCATGATTTTACATATAAATAGAATTCATGTGAAAATTCCTACCTATGTAATATGTCATCTTACATCTTATTGGGATTAAGTTTTGTCAAAAGCAGATAAAACAAACTCAATACATTATATTCAATTCCAAATGAGCTATAGAAAATGTTAACCTTGATTAGAGATGGAAATGACAGTCTAGTACTTTTATGTGGTTAATATAGAAACTAAGAGTTATTACATATTTACTTATTAGTGATATGTATTCTCAAAGTCTGGAGGACTTTTAAAGAAGTGCTGCTGTATTTATCTCTCAGTTTAATCTATGTGTTTTTGAACTGGTATGTTTAATAGAAAAGTGAGGAAGTTGGATGCATTTAGCTTGAATGCCTGCTTAGCTACTGGTTTAGTAAGTTTGTACAAAACACTTGACCTCTTCATGCCTCAGTTTTCTCTTCTGTAGAGTTAGTTAAGAGTATTCTTTTTGAATGGCTGTTGTACTAAATTAGAAAATGTCAAGTCACTTGCACAATGTAAGGATATAATGTGTTTTACATAGTGCTTGCTACATTTGCAATTGAAATTCTCCAGGTCATACTAGTCGATAGTGCTCCTTTGATTCCTATAACCAGGCTCACAGCAGGGTTTGTTGGGAGGATTTTCTGTGCCGGTTGTATCGCCAAAGTCAAGGGGATTTCTAATGCATTTGACTGACAGCCATTTTCCTGTATATTTTCTACTTGATTTCTTGGTCTCATAGGCCACTGAGGTATAATCTGCCCCACCGTCACTTCCTGCACAGACTTACTTGTTCCTTTGTATATTCATGAGTCAGTGTTGCTGCCTTGAACCCAGATGGTATTGAGATCATTAGCACATTCCTCCAAAGCATCTGTCCATTGGTGCTTGGACCCCACCATCCAAGTCCAGGGATGAGATGTGGTTGATGGTTCCTCCCTACTTTCCCCTCACATTGTCAAAACTCCATACAGATGTCAACGGTTTGGTCCGGGCACCAGGTAAGAAAACATCCAGGTGTTTTCATATCCACTCCTCCCACAAACCTTGCCGCAGATAAGGGAGTCCATTCACCCTTCCTGCCTCTCCTCTTCTGTGTAATTTTCCCCATATTTTCTAGCTACTCCTAGCAGACCTCAGCATCTCATAAGCTGATATTTTCTCACGTTTTGGCAAGCCATATGTCCTAAAGTTCAGCTGGATGTGGTACCCTAAGTCAAGTCTTATATTTGAAATTTCTATTTTATTATAGTTTCCAGTGAGATAGATATTAGAACTGTAGATGGCTGTTGTCAATATATTTTGTTTGGCCCAGTCTTGGCTAGCTCAAGCTGGTCCAGGTGAAAGAAGTTCCAATCAAGGAGATTCAAATTTCAAGTATAACATCTGAAATTTAATGTCATATTACTAAAATTATTTTTGGTCCAGAGCACTGGAATTGAATTCAGGGCCTTACAGATGAATGGCAGTGATGTTTTTGGGTTCTGGTCAAACAAGATCAGTTTTATCCTAATTATATTCATTTATATTATGCAAAACACGTATATAATTTTGACTATCATTGATATTCCTGCACTGCTAATGGAGGGTTGATGACCCCTGTCTTTACCAAGAAAATATACATTATCATGAGGTAACTATAGTATCCTCTCTGGGTGGAATACTGTCTAGGCAGCAAATGCAAAAGGACAAAAACAATTAATTTTCTGGAAAGTGTGTTTCTATAATGGCAAATATTGAGATAAAATGGAAAAATTCAGTATATTAACTACATATTTTCAAATACTTAACCAATTGTTGAGTATTTGTTGGACATTTGCTGATTTCCAACATTATTTAGACATAGACCGTGTTTATATTACAACATAACATTATATTATTGGTCATGTTAAACATTTTTTGTAATCAATACATCTTTCTGGAATATATTTAGACCTAGCATATCCCAATTATTGCTATTTTTGTCAATAATTAATGAGGGGACGCAGTCAATAAGATACACAGAACTCTCTTTGTTTTGCATCCATGAAAGTAATATTAACTTGATTCAAAGTATATTTTTTAATGAATTGAATACAAAAGAGTATACATCAGGGCAATTCTTACCTCAAAAATGTGTGTTTTCAACTTCAAGTGATCCACTCTGGCATCCTAGGTTTATCAAATGCCTTAGGCAATTGCCCATCTCCACTTTATTCCACTGTACATTGCATGCACTTCAAAAATTCAATTTTGCATTAAAGTCATTTTGTGTGCTGGGTTGTTATATTAGTTGTCTGCATTGATCTTGCTGACTAGATACTTGATAAAGTTCTACTTTGCTGTACTGCTCAGACACAGCGATGAAATTCTTTCTCCATTAACAGTTCTGCAAATATGTGAGGAAAACTTTAGAATATGAAAACCTACCATGAAACATTTCCCTTAAAACAGATAAACAAGGAGGTATCCTGAGTTTTACTCAAGCATAAAGTGTCAATGTAGTTCGTAGCTCAAGAGAAAAAAACTGCTCATCTGGAGGTAACATAACAGTCAAAACATTTGAGAATATGGTTCATAAATGATGCATTCTAAGAGGTGACAGAACAAAGGTGAATATGGAGCATGCCAATGGTGTGAGAATATAGCGAGAGACAGAAATAGTCACGAGGGGACAGCAGGCAGGAATTGGCTGTCAAACAGGATTACTTTGTAAGACTCAAGGATGCAGAAATAAATATTGAAAACAAGACTGTAGAAAATAAAATGAGAAGGAGAAAAAAGCAGTAAATAGCAATAAGATTAGATCCTCAAATGAAAGATGCAAAAAATCAATTTAAAAATATGTAGTCTCATAAAAGGGGAGAGAGAGGAGGAAGAGAAGAAGGAGGGGAAGGGGGGGATGAGAAAAAAATGGTATAATTTTGTCATCACATATTTTAAACATTTTGTACACACTTCCTCTTATAAGCTGTTCAATAATATTGTCATAGGCAGAATAGAATATTGACTCCCCAGATGTCCACACTCTAATTCTAGGGACCTGGATTTATGTTAGATTACATGGCAAAAGGGAATTTGCAGATATAATTGATTTAAGGATCTTGAGATGGAGTGATTATGTTGGATTATCTGAGTGGACCCAGTGGGATCACAAGAGTCCTTATAAGTGAAAGAGTGAGGGAGGAGAGCCCGGCCAGAGCGAGAAGGACTTGACCAGCCATTGCTGCCTGAAGGTGGAGGAAAGGGCCACCAGCCAAGGTATGCAGGCAGTGTCCAGAATCTGGAAAAGACAAGGAAATGGATCCTCCTCCACAGCCTCCAGAAGGAGCACAGCTCTGCAGACCCTCAATGGGTTTTTAGCCCATTGAGATCCATTTTGAACTTCTGACCTCCAAAACTGCAAGATAATACATTTGTGTTGTTTTAAGCCGCCAAGTTTGCAGGTTAGATCTCTGGTCTGGGGAGCTAAGGTCCTGCATGCCATGCAGCGGGGTCCCCCCATAAAAAGCCAAAAAAAAAAAAAAGCCACCAAGTTTGTAGCAATTTTTTTGTAGCAGCCAGAGGAAACTAATAAAAATCCCATTAAGAGGTTGGCATTGTATCCTCATTACAAATGAGAAAATCTACTCCTTAACGCAATTACACTGCAGAGTCAGAGCTGAAATGCTGGAGGTTCCTCCTCCCCACCCTAATCGAGCATCATTACTTTAAGCTGCCACTTCACTCTAAACATAGAAACCAAATAATTAAGAAATGGAATGATTTTTTTTTCAATGAGCATCTTGAGATAACTGATAGTTTAACAATTTTTTTTTTTGCCAACTATGAACATGTATGTATTTGTGGGCATTTACACACAATTGCAATGATCAGATTTGTTAACTTCATTAAACAATGAAGCCCTTGGACGGAAGGGGCTGTGACGCCACGGGGGTCTAAGGCGGCAAACCAAAATCCAAGTCTGGGAATGACAACCAATCACAAACCGCCAACGAGGCTTTAAGCAAGAGCCAATCAATAATTTCACCGCTTTGCTCCTGCCTTTGCTGTATAAACGCCCCTTCTCGAACTCCTAACCACTTCTGGGTTGGCTCTGCCGGATTCAACTGATTTTTGCTCAAATAAACTCTTAAAATGTTTAATGTGCCTCAGTTTATCTTCTTTTTTTTCCTCTTCGTCACACTGCGCGGCTTTATTCACCAGGACCTTCTGAAACCCTCCAGGACCCACACGAGGCCCAGCCCCCAGCACCCCAGAACCCAGCCTCTGATCTCTAGGCTCCCATTTCTGGGGCGATCGTGATGAACAACCCTCTCCTCTTCTCTCCAGCTCCGAAGTCTGTCACTCGGGGGAAGCTCCAGCATCTCCTCTGCAGCAGCTCCAGGGCAGGTGGGGGAGGAAGAGCGTTGCCACGAGCTGCGGTTTTGCTCTCTACTGGCTGCTGTCCCTCTCTCGCTGGTACAGCCTCTGCTCCCGGATGGCTTGTTCTGACCAGGGGAGAGTCATTCCTCCCACACAAGCCAGCACCCAGGCCTTCACCACGCAGCCTCCATCCTTCTAATGATCCAGCTGCCCAAGGACGGTGTAGAGGGAGCCCACCTGGGCTTGGAACGGTTCCACCAACTTGGTGCAGACGGGGGTCGGGTGCTGGTCAGATCTGTGCCGAGCCATCAGGGTCACTCGGGCCTGCGGCGTGTCGTAGCTGTACAACCTGCCAAACGTTCTCAGCGTGTCCCCATCAGGAACTTGGCCGGCGCTGACCTTCAGGGGAAGTAACAGATCCCCGGTTTGGGCAGCATCATTTCTCCTGTCTGAACGTCGGGTCCTTGGGTTCCTTCTTTCCGCCCCGTGTGGCCAAGTGACGAGGGAGGGGCGGGTTGCCGAGAGCGCCTCGCTTTCCCCCCAGGGCAGTTTCTTGACCTTCTTCCGGGGTCCCCTTGCAGGGGGCGGGGGCCACTCTGAGGCTCCCCTGGCCGAGAGCAGGGGACTTGCCGGCCTCGGCGCGCACACCCGCGCCGCCTCGGCCTCGGCTGCGATCTGTCCCGCCTCAATGGATCTTTTAACGTTTCAATGTTCTAGTGAGGCTGTGCCCACGGGCTGTGCCCTGGACAAGTCTTGTCAGCACCCCCTCCTCAGCAGGTGAGCAGTAAGGCCAGGGCCAGGAGGTGGGTATGTCCCCAGCCCACTTTAAAGGCTACAGGAGTTTGATTGAGGTATTTACTTCCTCCGGGTCAGTTGGGCTCTGGTAAAACAGTGTCTTATGAAGGCAGTCATTTTTTAGGAGAACACAGTGCTCTGGGTACATTCCAAATATGTATTTTTCAACTTTTCCTACTGGAAGCACAAGCACAGGGTGTCTTTCTGCAGTCTACACCCCGAGAACCTGGAAGGGCTCCTCGTGTTAAAACCCACAGAAGTGTGAGGACCCCGAAGACCGGGGCCCCTGGTGCTTTTAACTCTCAGGCTAGTTCACACTGAGCCTCCAGCAATTCCTCAGTTATACCTGAGTTCCCACCTGTGCTGCCTCCATCAGCAGGTGTCTGCTCCCAGCAAGCTGTGCTTCTCGGTACCCCTCTGACTCTGTTTTCAGAGCAGCAACTTGACCTGTGACCTCAGTTCTCTGATGGATCTAAGAAGAGCTGTTGATTCTCAGTTTGTTCAGCTTTTTCCTTGTTGTGATGACTTCCAAGCTCTTTTCACGTTGGACCGGAAAGTAGAGGTCTGCCGTGTCTCTTCACATGACTCTTATTTGAGCATCTCCTTGCTTTCCCATGGTCTTGTATACTTCTTGTTTAGTCTTATAATCAAACATTATCCAAGATCTTTTTAAATTCTTTTATCAGAGGTGGGGGGGGGCAGTGGAAGCATTCTGCTTTTGTTTCTTTATCTTTTTGTTTCTTTCAAAACACCTACCATCAAATGTGTAGCAGTTGGGCTAGATTGGGAAAAAGTAATGCCGTAGAAGGTTTTTACTCAGTGCTTCTCTTCCTGTAGGATCTAGGAAACTTTATTTTTGTTGAATAAATTTGACATGTAACATTGTGTAAGTTTAAGAGGTACAGCGTATTACTTTGATACATTTTTATGTTGTAATATAGATGCTGGTATAGCTATATTTATATTACAGAATTGTCCATATTTACGAAGCTGTGCATTCCATCTCCATGGCTTATCTACTGCTCACTACAAGTTTGTACCCTTAAACAGCATCATCATGCTTGGGTGCTGGGCGCATATACATCTATGGTTGTTTAGCGTCTTGATGTACTGACACCTTTATCATTACATAATTACCTTCTTTTGTCTCTTGTTACCCCTTTTGGCTTAAAGTCTATGCCTGTTCCCTTTTGGTTTCCACTTGCTTGGAATATCATTCTGCATCCCTTCACTTTGGGTGTGTGTGTGTCTTTAGAGCTGAGATGAGTCTCCTGGAGGCAGCATATATTTGGGTCTTGTTTTCTTTTAATCTGTCCAGCCACTCTGCCTTTTGAGTGGTGAGTTCAATCCATTTATATTTAGGGTGATTATTGATAGATGAGGAATACTGCTATTTTATCTTTTGCCTTCTCATTATTTTTTCCATTGTTTCTTTTTCCTTCTGTTTCTATCTACCTTTGTGAGCTGGTGGTTCTTCCATGATGATTTGCCCAGTCTCCTCTTTTTTAATGTTTCATATCTCGGCTTTTGATTTTTGCTTTGTTGTTACCATGCATTTTACATAAAACATCTCAGATAAAATTTGCTGATAGCAATTTATCTTCATTCACCTATAAAAGTTCCATTATTTTACTCCTCCCTTTTAATATTTTTGATGTCACAAATTATCTCTTTTTATTCTGTGACTTCATTCCCACATTGTAGTAGCTATAGATATATTTAATGATCTTTTTCCTTTAACCTTTATGCTGTAGTTAGGAGTTTAATATACTATTCTAAAAAAGAGTTACAGCTTTCTAATTCTGACCGTCTTTCACCTTGATCAGAGTTTTGTTTCATATTGAAGAGTTTTGTTTCATTTCATATTGTTTCATCATTTCCTTTTGACAGTTCTTGTAAGGGAGGTCTAGTGGTGATGAACTCCCTCAGCTTTTGTTTGTCTGGGAAGGCTTTTATATCTCCTTCATATCTGAAGGACAACTTTGTTGGATTTAGTATTCTTGGCTGATGATTTTTATCTTTCAATACTTTGAATATGTCCTTCCACTTTCTCCTGGCTTGCAGAGTTTCTGCTGGAAGTCTGCTGATAGCCTAATGTGGGTCCCTTGTAGGTTACTGTCTTTTTTCTCCAGGCTGCCGTTAAAATTCTCTCTTTATCATTGACTTTTGACAGTTTTAATATAATGTGTCTTGGAGAAGTTCTTTTGCATTGAGATAAAAAGGTTTTCTATTGGCTTCATGGGCTCATATATTCAGTTCCTTCCCCAGGTTTGGGAAGTTCTCAGCTATTATTTCTTTAAATACACTCTCTGCTGCTTTCTCCCTCTCCTCCCCTTCTGGAATACCCATTATTCTTATTTTGGATTTTCTAATGGAATCAGATAGTTCTTGTAGAATTTCTTCACTTTTTAAAAATCTTAGTTCACTCTCCTCTTCCATCTGAATCATTTCTAGATTCTATCGTCCAGCTCACTAACTCTCTCTTCCATCTGATCTGATTATTTCCAATGTGTTCTAATGCGTTCTTCATCTATCTCATCTGTTGAGTCCTTCAGCTCCAGAATTACCATTTGGTTCTTTTTTAGAGTTTCAATCTCTTTGGTAAAGTACTTTTTTCTTCATTAATTTTATTCCTGAGATCATTGTATTAGCTTTATGAGTTTTCCTGTAGCTCTCTGAATTTTGTCATAACAGCTCTTTTGAATTCTTTATCAGTTAGATCATGATATTCCATGTCTTTGTGTTTGGTTGCTGGAAAATTGTCATTTTCTTTTTGCGATACCATATTACCATGATTTTTCATGGTGTTCGATGAATAGTTCCTGTGCCACTGCATTTGAGATAGTGAAAGCCTTTCTTTTTTAGGTGAAGCTTTGTTTATTTTGATTCTAACAGTTCAACAGGCTGGCAGTTAGGAGACTTCCTTTTGTCCTCAGAAGGCTACACTATCCACACGTTTTTTGTTTATTTTTTTTTGCGGTAAACGGGCCTCTCACTGTTGTGGCCTCTCCCGTTGTGGAGCACAGGCTCCAGACACTCAGGCTCAGCGGCCATGGCTCACGGGCTCAGCCACTCTGTGACATGTGGGATCTTCCCAGACTGGGGCATGAAACTGTGTCCCCTGCATCGGGAGGCGGACTCTCAACCACTGCGCCACCAGGGAAGCCCTCCACACGTTTTTAGTTTCTCTTATGGGAGCTGATGAAGCTAAGGTCAGAACATGGTAAAAAGAAAGGCTGGGGGCAGAGTGAGGGGAGGTGTGTACTTAGCATTTGGAGCTTTGGTTGGGGTGGGGGGGTCCATGTCTGGTAAGGGATCCTCAGGTGGGGGTGGTCCTGGAGGTCTGGGCCAGAATCCGGGGAGACAGCAGGAGAGCTTCCCTTCAGATCTCTTTGCCTACTTCCCTTTCCTTTTCCTCCCCCATCACCAAGTCTCTCCTCAGAGAGAGCAGTTCCCTCCTGCTGCAGGACACACGACAGGACAGACTCACTGCCTTTACCCTCGCCTCCTCTGCCAGAAACGTCCTGCTGTCCCACTCTGTGCCTGACCCAGCACCACGTCTGCTGCCACTCCCCTTACTTTGCAGCCTCTGAGGTCCAGTCTGCCCACTTTTGGGGGCACAGATGGATGGATCTCTCAGTTGACCTGGTAGGCTGTATAAAGATGCTTTTTTTCAGTTAAGGATGTCCAATTAGTTGTAAATTGAAGGGGAGAGAAAAAAGGAGTGTCACATCATCATAATGCTGATGTAACCCCCAGATCTCTTTTTATTGGGGTTGGTATTTGAAGACCACACTTGGGGTATAAAGGGTGTTTAGTGCTACAAGGTGTCATTTCTTCTAAGAATTTTCAGGGCATAGAGCTAGATAAATGTAAATAAAAATAAATTTGAGTTTGTATCAATATTTTGACTCAAATTTAAGATTCTAGGAAATTTACTTAATTGCTTTGAATTTATACTTTTAATCACTTTTCTCTTGCCACTAAAAATCTTTGTTCCTCAGGATATTAAAATATCTCTTATCAATTCCACATGCATATTTAATAGTTTAGAAATAGCATATGCAATATTACTACTCACAGCTCTGCTCTTGAGTGCCAGCTCAGATCTCTTTAAGTTATTTTTGTCCTTGCCCAGCAAGAGTAGGTAAATGATAAATCTGAACATTTGAACCAAGACTAGGCTCTTATGGTAATAATGCACTGTCATGAGGCTCAGTGATTTGTGTAGGACTGATCCTTACATTTTGTCATAGATCAGCGCTCCACAGCTGCGAATATCTACTATACTGAAAAGCACACATTCTTCCCAATAGCGCCATCTCAAGACAAAATTATAGAAAGAGGCACAAAGAGTACAAATACTGTCTCATCATTAAAACTCTAATAGAATGTTAAATAAGCCTCACAGATTGCTTGTGGGAATTGAAATCAAGCCAGGAAAATCCCAATGTTTTACACATCCAGCACATCATAGACATTACAAGCCCTGAATCTATTTTCCAGGGGCTGGTCCATCTGCCTTTCTTCCATGATTTTAGAATGTGCTCTCAGCTTCCCACTTGCTCACTTGGCTAGTACTGTATTTCTAGTCCTTTCTTTTCTACCTCACCACATCATCAACTGTGTGTCCTGATCCTTCTTTTACCTTGAAAGTGTTAACATTTAGTACACCACTTAAAAGACAGTTGGAATTTAAAACAACAAATAAAACAAAACATAGAGTAAGTAAAAACTCTAGCAACTTCTAGTTTTCAACAATACTTCCTATGATTGTTTCCTTGTTTCTTTTTTCCATACTAAGAAATTGATAAGCTTTCTGGAATTGAAGAGAATAGGACATTTTCATGTTCTTTTTTGTAGATGGATGAATCTTTTAAAATTATTTAGTTACATTTAGGTATAGTCCAACTTCCCATTTTATACAGGAATAAACTGAGGAGTCAAACAATTAAATACATCAATGATTACATTGATGTTTACCAGAATAAAATAGTGGTAAAATATTGAGACTAATATGTGCATAAATCTGAGGGAAGAGATCAAAGGTGTGTCTATATGATGGTATTCATCTACAGTAAACATAAAAAATATAGGCAGTATTTCAAAGAATAGTCAAGATGATCTTTGAAGTAAGTGGCAGTGTGAGGACAGATGTTTCACAATGAAAGAACCAACTGCTGATAAAAATAGGGAAAAAGGAAACAAACCCTTATCACTGGTGACTAGGGAGGCTTACCATCAAGGGATGCAATGTCAGGAACACCAGACAGAAGGTGGGCGTGAAAGGCTGGCTGGCAAGATCTCCCTCCTGAAGACATGAGCATCTATGGTAAGGGAGTAGAGGCAAACCTCGCACTGTCCCTTGATTTATAGATTAAGATTCAGAGAATGCTACACACAGATCTCATTTCAGATCACCAAAGCCACAGCATTGGAAGCCACAGCCTGGGGGAAACTAGAGCTAAGTCCAGATCTTCCTACAGATGGAGGTGTGTGGCATCGATATGGCAGAGAGAATCACTAGAAAGAGTCTCTTCTGGAGTCACAGCTGGTAGATGGTGTGTGTGATACGATGGTACAGTTGCCTCTTCAATCTCTGGGAAGAATAACTGCAGAACTGTTGAGACCCTTAATGAATCAAATAAAATTCAAATTGAGTAATAAATAGCCAGCAAGAATAAAGCATGGTAGGGACAAGAGATAAATGACGCCAGGGAGGTCCAAACACATTAGTGAAAATAACCAAGGGGAAGTGATTAAATTTCCCTATTATAGAGCACCTTAGTATTATAAGAAAACAAACACAAGAGAATATAGATTGTCTTGAGGAATGGAATGCTTATTCTAGACACAACAAAGCTCAGAAGTCAAAAGAAAATTGGCGTTTCAAAAGGAAAAAAGATATCATTAACAAATCAAAAAGTTGTGACAGAATACAAGAAAAAATATTGTAGGCATTCATGCAACATTGCAGGGCTACTGACAAGTTTTAAAAATCCATACATACTGTTCCAGTATGATGAGCATGAACACATTGTCATGGAGAAAATACAATGTAATAGGTAAATAGTTCTGGAAGATTAAATTTTAAAATGAACACTTAAAAAAAGACTAGAAAACTATCCTAAATTTTATAATAGAATTCTGAACAATACTATTAAAAGTTAAACTTTTATGTATGTTTTCACTCTATTTCCAAAATCCTCACAGTTAGTTACTTTTATGACTACATCTAAAGGTTGAACATATGTATGTGTGTTTATTGAAGTGTGCAAAATTAAAATAGCACTTTTCTCTGTGTAAATGTATTCAGTTATGCAATAAATCAAAAGTATAGCCTAGAACTCATTTCCTTTCCTTGTATGGCCTAATGGGAAAATAGGAACTAAGGAGCAAAGGATTACATTTTCTTCGTACTATAACAGATGGATGCTCATTTGTGGAACAATGATGTGTTCTGAATAGACATAAGAAATTTTCAGTAAATGCAAAAAAGATTGGTGTGCATTTTCAGTTTTCTCTTCTCCATATCTAATTAAAAGTGCATTTATCTGATGGACAAACAATTGATGTCTGGATATAATTATAGGGTACCCATGAATACTTGATTTAGTCTTCCTGGTAAAATTTTGAAGCAAAATAAGGGTATAATGTAATTAACTACATAGAATAGTGCAGTCCTCTTTTCTTATCTTCTAAAGAGTGGGGCTGACCTATAATAATAGGGCCCAGAAAATAATGCCTAAGTATGAAATAAGACTTGAGAAGAAACATTAAGGGGAATAAAATCTCCTTTTAGCTTTAATATGCATAAGAACTGAAAATGCCCTGCAAAAATAGGAAGCATGATATTCCACTTGTATTTTTCTTCTTTCTTTAAAGTAGAATAAGCTTAAAAATAAAAAGTGTAGAACTTCCAGTTTCCTGTCTGGCATGTAGGGAGATTGACAGTCATAACTCTGTCCTAATAAGTAGAAAACTGAACAAACAGAAAAATCAACACTTTTTCTCAGATCCATAAAAGAAGTGAGATCACAGGGTAAATTGTTGCCCCCTAAATTGGAGAAATAAAACAGGCAAATATGGAGAAACACAACTTAGAGCAGAAACCCACAAGCAGAAACTTCCACAGGAATCAGGGCTAAACCTTTTTTTTTGACAAATTGCTGGAGGCTCAGGGTGAAAAATTCTGAGTTAAAAACCTCCAGAGGGATCCATTCTTTTATGAGTTTTACCTCCAGGAGCTGGACCAGGTTCTCAGGGGAATATCAGAGAAAAATCCTAAAGTGCTTCTGGCAGGGAGCAGGTGAAGAGCCATGCTGAAATATGCCAGAGCATCCTGTTCCTAACAGAGCCTCAGGAAGAACTGCTTAATCAGAGCCTAACCTGATAGGGTTTTATTTGTGCCTAGCTGACCTGGGGGAAGAAAAATAGCCAACTGCAGTCCACCCTAGCCATCCAGTCCCACCTAAGGGAGGAAAGACTGAGAAGCATTTGTGAAGGTCAAAGTCAAGGGGTACAGGCTCACTACAATATGAGACCTAATTATAGAATATAGAATGCTTCCCCTCCCCCACACCTCACCACCACATTACTAAAAACTTTTTTACATTAGTCCTTTTACCTATTACTTTATGTCTGGCTATCAAGAAAAATTTACAAGGCATACTAAAAGGCAAAAAACACAGTTTGAAGAGACAGAGCAAACATCAGGTTCACACACAGAACCAGACTCAGTTACGACAGAGGTGTTGGAATTATCAGATTGGGAGTTTAAAACAACTATGGTTAGTATGGTAGGGCTCTGATGAATAAAGTAGACAGCATGCAAGAATAGACAGACAATGTAAGAGGAGAGATGAAAATTCTAAAAAAGAAACAAGAAGAAATGCTAAATATCAAAAATACTGTAAAAGAAAATGGAAATGCCTTTGATGGGCTTGTTAGTAGAGAGTTATAGCTGAGGAAAGAATCTTGAAGATATCTCAGTAGAAACTTATAAAACTAGAAAGAAAAGAGAAAAAAAAGACAAAAAAGTAGAACAGAATATCCACAAAATATTAAGACAACTACAAAAGATGTAACATACATGTGATGGGAATACTAGATGGAAAAGAAAGAGAAAAAGAAACAAAACTATTTGAAATTATAATGACTGAGAATCTCCCCCCAAATTAATGTTCAATATCAAACCACAGATCCCTGAAGCTTGGAGTATACCAGGTAGGAAAAATGTCAAAAATACTACACATAGGCATATCATCTTCAAACTACAGAAAATCAAAGCTAAAGAAAAAATCTTAAAAGAAGCCAGTTTAGAAAAATAAATCTCACCTATAGAAAAGATAAGAACTATACCTGCCTTCTCATGAAAACCCATGCAGGCAAGAAAGGAGTGGAGTGAAATATTTTAAGTGTTGAGAGAAAAAACCCACCAACCTAGAATTTTGTACCCTGTGAAATTATCCTTCAAAAGTGAAGGAGAAATAAAAACTTTCTCAAACAAATGTTGAGGAAATTCGTTGCCAGTAGACTTGTCTTACAAGAAATCTTTAAAATTCTTGAGAGAGAAGGAGTAAGATATAGGCCACAAACTCAGATTTATGTAAAGAAAGGAAGATCATCAGAGAAAGAATAAGTGAAAGTAATCTGGGGGTCTGGATTCTAACTCCCCTGTCTCTGGGAGTTTGTGGTGCTGGTATTTATTTTTCCTGTTCTTAACTGATCTAACAGATTATAGTTTCTTGAAAATGATAATACCAACAATGTTTTCAATTACTTACACTTATGTGTATATGTAAATATATGAACATATGTGTATAATTACACATTATGCATTATATATAATATGTGTATATATATGCTTATGTAAAAGTGTAACGAATTCCAGCAATATATAGTACAAGGGGCAGGAGGGAGAAATTAGTATTGTTGTGTTATTATAAGGTACCTGCAGTTTCTGTGAAGTTGTATATGTTATTTGAATGTGAACTTGAATTAGTTGTAAATGCATATTACATCTCTAGGGAGGCCACTGAAAAAGTACAAAAAGAAGTGTAACTGAGGAGTGACATCAGCAAGGTGACAGAGTAGAAGGCTCTGGACTCTCCCTGCCCTCACAACACACCAGTCCAACAGATTCCCAACAGCTTCCAACAGAACAACATGGAGCAATTCTCTTTGTGAGAAATCCAGAAAATGGCTGAGACCCTTGCACACTCAGCAAGTGAGAAACTACCCACATTGAAACTGGGAGGAATAGCTGAGACATTGGACCAATATCTCTCAAGGGCATAGATGCAAAAATTATTAAGAAAATATTTTTTAAATGAATCCAAAAATGTACAGAAATATTATATGCCATGAAAAATGGGATTTCTCCTAGATATGCAATGCTGGTTTGACATTTGAAAACCAATTAAGGTCATCAACACATCAACAGGCTATAAAAAGAAAAATCATATCAAGTCAACAGATTAAAAAAAATTGACAAAATCCAACATATGTTTAGCATAACACATGTTGCAGGTATAGTGCAAAAAGAGAGGAAATGGATTACGGACTTATAGCATGATACTTGAGGTTGATGATCATGAGTTTAGTGCAAGACTACTTAGTGTTGGCTGTCTCTTCTCCAGCCATTCAGCACATAGACTCAAGGGAGGAGTTGTCCTATTGCTGGCTTAAGCTGGGTTGTAGTTTTGCCAAGCAATTATAACAAAGAATGATTATAATGACTGATTATGGAATTTAAGCAAGGTGAGGAGTGTAGTGAGACCATCAGAAGAGTAATGGCCAGAGAAAAATGTTGGTCGAATCAGAATAATGGTTCCTATCAGTTGGAAGATTGTTGAGTTCAGGGTACTAGAGGAAGTTGTTGGAAAAGTAGGAGGTGTAGCTCATAGAGTAGATGCATGAAATTAATGCTAAGGAGGAGTTGCAGTAATGAAAAGAAGTAAGGTTAGCATGGGGATGATGACTGAGGCCAGGTGAAGAGCAAACTCATTTGAGGACAGGAGTCTGACAAGGAACTGAGAGGCCTGGGTGTTGGTGTTGGTGGAGGAGAGCCGCAGTGGAGGGTTGTGAGGGATGCAATCTGATAACATAGTCAATCCTGTTTTCGTTTTGTTCTGTCTTATTTTTGGAGCAGGAAGAGAAGTGGTCTGAAATGAAACTAGTCATCAAGAAGGACACCTTCTCCACCTGCAGGCTTAGTGGCATAAAGGTTATAAGAAAAAAAAAAAAAGAAAAAAAAGAAGAGCCAATATTAGAAAATTAAACAGGGAAGACACAAGGTTCTATTAGATCAGGAAGGTGAGTGGAACATTATATATATATAATTTTGCTGATAATGAACTGTAAATTCCATAGGGAATATTGGAAGTGTTCAGGAGTTGGGTAGGGTCGGAAGAAAGGGGCAGAAATGTGGACATAAGACAAATGGGTGTCTTAGGGGTTTAGACTAACAGATGAGAAGGAAACATGGTATTTAATTTGATTTTTGGAGGCATTTCTTTGTATATTCTAAGCACATCTTTTCTATGTTTTATGTGTATATATATATTTATGTGTATATTTATATATTTATATGCATATGTATACATTTACACACACATATATGTACTTATATATGCCTACATATCCATACTGTGGGTAGTTTTTCAATCTGTTGATTGACTTTTACTTGATCCTTTATCCATGATATCTTTTTGTGTTAGTAAGTTTAGCTACTTTTATTTTTTAGGTTTATTTATTTATTTAATGCGAAGTGTTTATTTTATTGTTTTTCCTCCATATGTATTTTAAATACAATTTTTAAAGGTTATGCTCCATTTACAGTTATTACAAAATATTGGTTATATTCCCTGTGTTGTGCAACACATCTTTGTATCCTGTTTTACACCCAATCTAGAGTTTAGTTTAGTACTTTGGCCTTTGGAATTATGTTTAAGAAAAATTTTCCTTCTCAGATTGATAAGCCCATTGTCCTAACACATCAACATCATTTTTCCCCTCTCTTTTTGACTTTAATTCATATGGAGCTCCTATTCTGTACAATAGATCTACTTGCCTGTGTCTGTGCCAGTACCATGCTGTTTTTATTACTATACGTTTTTAACCTAGCCTGATATATGGTAGGCCAAGCTCCATTCCCCAGCATTCACACATATTTCTAATTATTTTTTTTGGGCTTCCCTGGTGGTGCAGTGGTTGAGAGTCCGCCTGCTGATTCAGGGGACACGGGTCCGTGCCCTGGTCTGGGAAGATCCCACATGCTGTGGAGCAGCTAGGCCTGTGAGCCATGGCCGCTGAGCCTGCGTGTCCAGAGCCTGTGCTCCACAACAGGAGAGGCCACAACAGTGAGAGGCCTGCGTACCACAAAAAACAAAACAAAAACAAAAAGAAATATTTTTGGCAATATGAAAATATTTCAAATGACTTTAAAAGTTTTTAATTAGTAGCAAAATAATTTTCTCAAGGAAAAGGATAAGAAGAAAAATATGTAACAGTTGAAAAGACAGTATGAAGGCCATTAGAAACCCACAACAATGAAGAATATTTAAGAACTAGAAATCAAATACAACATTTATTGTAAACCCAGAAGAGCTTATTGTATTGTATTGTAGATGTGGAACTAATTGAAACAGTTTCAACTGTTGGCCAACCTTGCATTCCTGGAATAAACCCATCTTATTCATGACGTGTTATCTTGAATTTGACTTCTGATATTTTTTATATATATTTGTTTTACTTCTACGTTTGTAACAGAGATTGACTTGTACTATTTCTTTCCTTTCATGTCCTTGTTAATTTTTGATTTCAAGT
This sequence comes from Stenella coeruleoalba, assembly GCF_951394435.1. NCBI lineage: Eukaryota > Metazoa > Chordata > Mammalia > Artiodactyla > Delphinidae > Stenella > Stenella coeruleoalba. The sequence continues at coordinate 5,631,180 of NC_137155.1, read as the reverse complement.
TTATTTCAGCTTCATAGAATGCAGAGCTCTCCCTCATTATCATTTTCATAAGATTTTGTACAATTAAGAAAAAAAAACAGTCTATAGTTGAAAAACTATCCATTCAATGAGCTCATCTGACCTTCAGATTTCTTCATTTGATGGATAGGGGTTCAACTATAATTAATTTGAAAAAGGGAAGACTATTCATGTTTTTTGTATCTTCTAGTTACAGGTTTGGTAAATTTTTTTTTAAAAATAAAATTGTTCACAGTAAACTCTTACTATGTGCTGTCTATGAAGCTTGAATGATGTTTTGCTTTTTACTTTTTTCTATTCATAATTTTTGCCTTTTCTCTCTTTTTCTTGATCAGTTTTGATATAAGCTTATCACTTCTATTAGTCCTACTCAAGAACAAATTTAGTTCCATGGATTTTCTGTATTGTATGTTTTCTTTTATTTAAAAACAATCTGTAAAATTCCCTTCCTTGTACTTTTTTATTGGGTTGAATTTGCCTCTTTTTCTCTAATTTGTTGAGATGGATGTTTAGGTAACTTAGTTGATTAATTCTTAGCCTTCCTTAGTTTCTAATACTGTATTAAAGACTATAAACTTTGATCTAAGCAAATGTTTAGCTGCATTCTACATCTATTATGTCATCATCTCATTTTATATGTATATGTATATTTACTGACACTGATAGAACAACATAAGCTTTCTTTTGGTTAGTTTTTACATGGTAGCTTTTTCTTTGTCTTTTTTTGGTGGTATGCGGGCCTCTCACTGTTGTGGCCTCTCCCGTTGTGGAGCACAGGCTCCGGACACGCAGGCTCAGCGGCCATGGCTCATGGGCGCAGCCACTCCGCGGCATGTGGGATCTTCCCGGACTGGGGCACGAACCCGTGTACCCTGCATTGGCAGGCAGACTCTCAACCACTGCGCCACCAGGGAAGCCCAGTAGCTTTTTCTTTAATTTAAATTTACTTGTACTTAAACTTTCATCTTTATGGAGTTTGTCTCTTGTAAGCAGCATCTTAGTATAGTTTTAGTCCAATATGGCGACCTTAGTCTTTTAACTCACATATTCAGGCATTTTCATTTAACGTGATTATTGATATATTTGGGTTTTTCCTTATATTTATTTCCTATTCTAACCACTTGTCTTATGTTTCCTTTTTTTCTTCTTTCTTTCCTTCTACTGGATTAATCAAAAGATTTTTTACACAGCATTTTCTCTCTTAGCTATTTATATTTTTAATGTATTAAAAAAAAACTTTTCTTCTATTTTTAAAATATACTTACAGAGTTTTTAAAATCCTTGTTTAAAAACTCCCAAACCTAGACTACCTCTGAAATTGCTTTTTGTACTTCTTTTTTTGTTCATTTGATCCTATTTCTTGGAATGGCTTGTAAATATTTCACTAAATGCAATACGTTGTGTTAAAAAGAATTGTGGGGGCTTACAAGTTGTTTTCTTACAAGAGATGGGATAGAGCTAATTACCATAATCCACACAGAGACTGAGCTAACTCAAGATTTCCTAGGACTCAATAACCCTCTAAGTCTCCTCCCCATCCCCAACCCAGTTTCTAGGGTTTATCCCCACTCAGGTGTCCTGAGAAATTAAAGTGATGCTTGGATTCTGTTTTCTCATAGAGAGAAGCTGGATCCTGAATACTGATCTTTGTTTTCTTAGATCTTAAGAATGTTAGACTTTTTGTTTGGCTTCTAACTCTTCTGTTCCAGGGAGCTTCAGAATTTGGTAAATGACTTGGGAAGGAGATAGCGAGATTTCAGTGTTGAGTTTAGAGTTCTCTGACCTTTGGTCTTTTTCTTTCATCTCTCTGGAGTTTTGTAAGACTGTAAAAAACAGAAAAACAAAACCAAGAAGCTTTCAGGTTTCTTTGATTCTTGTACTTATTTTCTGTTTGATCTGAGGTTTTTGCTGTTCGCCTAGAATTGGCAAATGGTCTGAGTGAATGTCTGCTCACCTTTCAGTAGGTTTCGTACCTTTAGGTGATGGTTGCTTTGGTACCACTCCAATGCCTTCAAACAGGTTTTCTCTCTGTATTTCTTTTGGATTTTTAAGTTGCTTTTTTTTTTTTTTTTTTTGCCATACGCGGGCCTCTCACTGTTGTGGCCTCTCCCGTTGCAGAGCACAGGCTCTGGACACACAGGCTCAACAGCCATGGCTCACGGGCCCAGCCGCTCTGCGGCATGTGGGATCCTCCCAGACTGGGGCATGATCCTGTGTCCCCTGCATCGGCAGGCGGACTCTCAACCACTGCGCCACCAGGGAAGTCCTTAAGTTGCTTTTAACAGGATTGTTGGACTGCCACAACTAAAAACAAATGGTTGGTGTTCTCATCCTGAAGGTTCTCGGATGGATTGTTGGCCTGTGAGAAACAGTGTAATTTCTGAAACTCACTTGTAGAGATTGGTTATTGAGACACCCATCTGTGAATATGAACACACAGTGTGCTTCTGGTCATCATGCTTTTAGACAAGTCTGTCCCTTAAAACTGTGATGAGATGAGCCTTGCTAGGAGACCTCTGTAACCCATATCCTGAGATCACGGAGGGGGTGGGGGAATGAGGCAGGATGCATCCTTGTGAACTTTGAGTACTCTATTTGCCTATGAAAATAGATCTGGAAACCAAACTGGACCATTAATTTCACAGCTGAGTTCCTGTAACTAGCTTGATGAATGACTATTAATCAGGCTCTGTGGACGGCTTTCCATTGCATTTTAAAAACATACATTGAAAGTTGTACTTTTATGCCTGGCATTGATACTAGTAATATATAGCCACTCAAATTAAAAGAAAGAGCAAGGGAGGGGTCCTCACTATTTGTGTGACCAATTGGGCTGCTAGTTCATGGCAGTGCTTTCACTACTAGTGTCTGTTACAGAAACACCAGAATGGGTTCTGCAAGAGGAACTACAGCAAATTTAAGAAGTCTATAAATAGGTGATAATATTAATGTATGTATTTGTTCCTAAATCCTAGTTTTCTGGATTATTTGTGTTTAAAAATTGTGGTAGAATCTATAATGATTTATGTGACTAATGAAAATAGCTGAAAGATATAATGTTAGAAGCATTCTCTCATTTCACACACATATACACATGGACAGAAAACAAAGAATTACCATACATTTATGGTAACTTGATAGCATGAAAGCAATGTACTAAATTCAACCATTAGATGAGACAAACAAAAATAAACAGACTTAATACAGTGACAATGTTGAGTATTATTAGTCCCTTGCTCCTGGAAAGGAGCAAAGGTTGAAAAATCCCCCCACCCGTTTGTGTTCTGAGAAATGGCTAACATCAAAGGACCACCTTATATTCTGAGACAAGATGGACATCCATCCTTCTTTAAGAGTCAATTGTTTACCAGTCTTTATAAAACCCTAGATCCCCTTCCTTTCCTCTGGGACAGTCCTTATTAATGAACATTCTCCTTACTGCAATAGCCTGAATAAAGTTATCTCCTTAATTGTCTGTTGCATTTTATCTTTGACAACAGAAAAGAGAAGACTTTAATGAAACTATAATTTGTATCCTTGAAGAATGTTATTCTATATGATAAATGAGCATGATGATATGCAAAGAAGCAACCTTAGTTATTTAGAAAATTACAAGTGCCAAAAGGATACAATTCAAAAGCAGCATTTACACTGATAGAGAACTAGTGACTTAGATGATTTAGCAGAAACATTTTCAAGAACATAGTTTAAAATGACAAAGGAAAGAAACTGAAAATTGAGATAAGTGACATGGAACATTGATAAAGAAGTTTCAATTTCAACATAGTAAGAGTTCTGTAGGAAGAGCCATAGAATGGAATAAAGGCAAAAATCAGAGAATTGATTGTTGAAACAATTCGAGGACTGAGGAGACATATGCTTTCTAATCAAAGGATAACCAAGAGACGAGGGAGAAAGAATGTAACTGGAGTTAATCCTAGTGAAGTTTCCATGCTCCAAGAGAAGATCCCCAAACTCTTCAGAGTGAAAGTCTTGAAAAGGGTACAAAATAACAGGATGCAGAATAGTAGAGATATTCTGATGCATAATGTTATCAAATAATAATGATAGCTAACACATTTATATTTAGCACAGGCTTCGATATAAGTTCTTTGGGCATATTTTCTCTTTGAATCTTCTTAACCTGATGAGGTGGGTATTCATTATTAGCCTAATTTTTCAGATAAGTAAGTTTAGAAACAAAAATGTTGTCACTTGCCTAAGGTCACACAGCTGGTAAGTGGTGGAAAGAGATTCAAACACAGACAGCCTGACTCCAGAGTCCATGCTGTGGTCTGGCTTGAGGGAAATGCATTTATGTAAAGAAAAATAACATCTAAGTGTAAGGGTAAAATAAATATAAAGGCAGGCCGAGACTGAGACAATTTACTTGATGAAATCACATAGGAAGACAATGAGTGTACAGAGAAAACTTCTAAGCCCCAAGTTCTGAGAATTCCAATATACAGAGGTTGGGCCAAGGTCACACTGAGAGAATCAGGAGAGTGACACTCCAGACACTGAGTGAAGAAAGTGTTCCAAGAAAAAGGAGTGGATAGAAGTATCAAATGCAGCCATCAGGTTGGATGTGGAGAAGCAAATAGACACTGGATTTGGTAATGTGGGGGTCACTGTAGAAGCTGGTGGAGAGAAACAATCTGGTGCAGATTCATGAAGGAGTTGGGACAGGAAATAGAAACCCTCCTTGATTACAGGTCCAAACATGATCATTGGCCCACACATGGCATAGAGCCAAGTCCAACTTGATGAAATACCTAAACAAAGTTACAAAATTTTAGAATACTGGATAAAAGTATGTAGGGATATATTTATATCTTATACTTAGTGGGACTTACTTAAGCAAATCATGAAACTGAGAAATTGGGCTAGAGAAAAAGTGAAAATAATTGTAAAGAAAAGTTAAAAAGCAACAAAAGATTGATGAAAATATTTGCCTTCAATAAAGCAAAGATTTCAATCTTCAACAAGTCAAACAAATAAATATAAAAACTTCAAACAATTTGAAAATGCAATTAATTTAAAGAAGATGAAATAAAAATAAGTAATACAAATTTGAAAAGAAAAATCTCATACACAGGACATATGGAAGTACAAATTAATAAAATTGGTTGCTATTCTTGTCCATTAGTTGAGAAAAAAATTAAAACAATTTAAAATATGCTACCTTGGAGATGTTGTGGGAAAAAAGATTACTCTCATACATTGTTGGTTGGAATGTAGATTGATACGACATTTTGGAATCAGTTTGGAAGTCTTTATAAAATGTAATTGATATTTAAATTTTAGGATTTAGTTCTGCATACATCATGACTCTTGTATAAAATGAAGTATGCACAGAAATGTTTGCTGTAATATTATTTGTAATAGAAAAAGAAAAACTGGAAACAAATTAAATACCAATCCATGGCTGCCCTTCTAAATGCATTGCAGAATAGTCACACTCTGGAATATTATGCAATTTTAATGAAAAATATTAAATTACTTTAGTAACATGAAATGACCAAGTGTTAAGTATGATAAAGCCAGTTTTTGTATAATTTATTAACCCAACTTGATAAAAAAGAATTAAATATCCCACTAATGATACATTAAAAAATGTCTGGAAATCTACATGAAAAATTTAAACTGTGGTAATGTCTGAGGTGTGGGATTTGGGTGTGGGGGAGAAACAAAAATGGATCACTATCTCATTTACTCACAGTGTAAGCAAGCAGGACCCTATGGGGCCTTTCCAGGACAGAACCACCCTCCACCATGTCCTCTGCCTGCCTCTTGTCTGTAGAAAACTTTAGCCCCCTAGGCCTTCCCCAAGTTCCAAAGAATAAATTTAATCAGAGAAGTGAGAAAATACAGAAAGAAAGGCAAACAGTCAAGCAAAACAAAATATTAATAGTTTAGCCATTAAGTAAGGTCAGGGACCTTTAGTTCCTCCTCAAGGGCTATAGATAATATTCTGAGCCATGTCCTTTGAGCTGTTTTGCAGATACTGAAACCCCTGCCAGGTGGGAGAAGTTAACTGCATGCTGCCCATAAGCACATAGACCCCAGGCTGGTTGGAATCAGAAGATCAGTGATGTTGACTCCTGATTACCTCATTAGCAGCCAATCAGAAGAATGTCCACGAGCTGATCACACACCCCAAAACCTCCATCTCTCATCCTGTCTTTAAAAACCTTTCCCTTAGAGCCAGCGGGGAGTTCGGGTCTTTTGAACATTAGCTGCCTGGACTCGTTGCTTGGTGTCCACGATAAAAGTTGCACTTTCCTTCATCACAACCATGTGTCAGTAGATTGGCTTTACTGTGTGCGGGTGAGAGGACTCAAGTTTTGTTGGTTAACAAAAGGTTCATTGCATCAGATGAACTTTTTAATAAGCAATGCTTTTTTTCTAAATTTTAAAGGAAGAAAAGTATTTCTATACCAAAAGCAAGTCTACATGGATAGAAGACATACATAGAAGTGAAACCTAAAAGATCTAAAGAATATCTCAAAATCAGAAGGATCACAATAAGGTTAAAGCACTGGAAAAAATCATTAATTAGAGTGTTTTTGTTTAATATGTACATTTGCATAAAGTATGCTTGCATATTTTAACATATGCATAGAAAATTAGATCCATGGGAAAATGTGCTAATGGTGATTGTTTCTTGAATGACAGCATTTTCTACTTTTATATATTTCTGTAAACTTTCTGTTTCATTTTTCTAAAGAGCAGTGATTGTGTTTTATAATAGAGTTGAACATTGTATTAAATTTATTTTATGTAACTGTTTTGTAAGGTCTAGGAAGCTGGCTTGGCCAACAGCAGAGCAAAGCGTGGAGCAAAAAAGAAAGAGTAGATTGACTCTGAGTCTTGTACCCCTGTTTGCTTTGGCATTATTAGATTCAATAATGAGGACTAGAACTAGGAGACTGGATATTGATTATTTGCATTCTTTGTTTTTAGCGGCTTGAACTGGGGAGTGAACTGCAGCTGGGTCATCAGCTTCACACAGACATTAAGTAGGTTTTCAGATTCTGAACACTTTCCCTTTGAATCCTTTGACTCTTCTTCCCTGGAAATACATCTGCCCCATGGAGGGGATGTTGCCCCTTTCCCATTGACTGAACCCCAGTTCAGGGGAGAGGCCATGTCACCACAAGACTACGTGGCTTAGAGGCATTTTGTTTGGTGAGCCTTGTTTGAGAACCTCCAGCCAAGTGCAGGGAAAGCTGCTCCAAGTTTGTTGTACCCCTGTTTCTCCTGACCTTGACCCCTCATTCAATAGGAAACAGAATAACCTGACCCTTCTATGGGGAAGACACTGTGGTAGGTGCTTCAGATTCTGCATTGAGCACCATCGTGGGGACGGCAGGGAAATTAATAACTTAATTACAAGTCTAATAAGAGCTGCAATGTAGAATTTTGTTATGGGCTGATTGTTTTCATCCAAAATTCATTTGTTGAAGCTCTAACCCCTCCATTACCTCAGAATGAGACCGTATTTGGAGATAGACCCTTTAAAGAGGTAATTATGTGAAAATGAGGCTTTTAGGGTTGGTCTTCATCCAACATGATTCGTGTCTTTGTAAACAAGATCAGGGCACACAGAGGGGTGCCGGGATGTGCTAGCACAGATGAAAGACTGCAGCTGAGGAGAGAGGCCTCAGAAGGAACTGAACCTGCAGAAGCCTTGAACTTGTACTGCAGACTCCAGAACTGTGAGAAAATAAACGTCTGTTGTTTAAGCCCCCCAGTCTGTGGCCATAAGGCAGCCCTAGCAAACTAACCCAAGTTCAATGTGCTCTTAGAAACTGTGATGGGCAAAGACTGCTTTCCACAAGGAGAGACACTTGAACTTCCAGGTGGAGAATGACTAGTGAATAGCCCTGAGTGTCCAGTAGAAGTAGCCCTAAGAGAAGTGGGAAGAGATTTAAGGAGTTTAAACAGGACATTCACAGGAACTTTTTGGAATTTTTGGAGGATAAACCTAGCTACAACAAGGACACAAATGAGGAGCTTGGATCCACAAAGGAGACAGGACAAGTGCACTGGTGTCTGAGGTCAAAAGGTGAGCTCAGGAGGTGAGCTGTTGCTAAAAGCCAGAACATAACATGGTCCACAGGTGCCTGAAGGATGTGAGGTCTGCCCTAGCCAGCAGCTTCTGGAGCAAGCCTGAGTGGACAGCAAATTGAAGGGGCCTGGGGAGGTATGGGAGGTGAGGGGCTGGATACCATGTTTTCAGACAGCCTGGAAGGAGTTTGACTGGGAACCACCGGCCATTTGGAGAGGTGGATTTGTAGCTTCCTTCAACTTAGATTCTTTCAACTGTGCACGGTGCTTCTCATTGTGAGAAAAAAGCGGCAGCACCTGGGAAACTTGGAAAATGCAAATTCTAAGCCCCCTTCCCCAGCCTACTGAATCAGAAACTTGAGGGTGCGGCCCAGAGAACCACTCTACTGAGATATCATCTAGGGGATGTGGGGATGGATTATAGGCATAGAAAGCCCTCGTACTGATGGAGCTTCCATCTCAGCTTACAATTCTTTTAGTTCACTTATCTGCACGTGGACATACACACTGCAGTCTATGCCAGACATGTAATGAATGAATCTAAGAAATGCCCTGCCAGGACATCATGGCCAAGTTTTGTTGAGGTTTCTATCTTAAGTTATACGTTCAAAGATGTTTGATTTTTGGTGTGTTTATTCTTCTCCATCCACTCCCAATATCCCCCCACCACCCCATGTTGACTTAATGTAACATTTATTTGTGCAGTTTATTTGAGAAAGTATTTTTAGCTTTCATAACTTCTCTCTCCTTTTTATATACAGTAATTTCCCTGTTACATGACTGTTCAAATCTTCTTTGCAATTTTAAACTCTGAAATAAATTTATCTCCTTTATATTAACATCCATACAATTATCATCCTTTTCAAACTCTTTATTAATTCATACTTCTGAAAATTTTTGCATAATTATGATTTCATCACTGATATATTTTATAGCTTTGGTTCTCACTCACTGGTGTTTCTCATGCCTCTGATTTCAGTGTGATGTCTTCTTTATATTACCGTTCATCATTATTTGCAAACGTGGAAGATAATAAAGGATGAACACTACATGCTCCTGTGTGTTATGTACAGGGCTTAGAACTTAATTGGGGCTAATAAATTTATTACCATTTATTACCATTATCAGAATGACTACAATCATGACATTGCTAATCCTGACACAAGATCTGGGCTGTGCACTGGATCTTCATTGTTTGATGGGCTCAAGCACTCCTTCAAACCCTAGCCAGCCTTCTGACTGTGTAAAGTTGATCTTGTTTAGCTTTATGTCTCATGTGCAAAAAGACTCTTTTGTTATTTTCTTTCTTAGTAAGAACTATAAAATAACCATAATCTTTTCCTCATGTATTCAAAATACTCTGCCTGAAAATATATTTAAATTCTAGAAAGATTTATACTAATTTAAATTACAATGGCAGCATCTTTTGTGCTTGTCATTATCTTTCTTAGGCTTTGTCAGTTCCAAAGCAACACATACTGTATTTTACTTTGTGTTTAAAAATTATTTATGCTGAATGATAAACTAGTTTTTATGAATATTCAACAATGCCTTCCAAGTGGTGAAATGTTCTGAACCTTCTCTTAAATCCTTCCCACACCCAACTTCTAAATTAATCCTTTGAAGTACAGCTGTGATAACTGTCACTCCCCTGCTCGAAAACCATCAATGACTCTTGTTTACCAAGTAAAGCTCACTCCTTGGTCTGATTTCTGCCTCCTTGATAATCTTGTCTTGACCCGCTTTTACAGCCTAACTACCTTACATCTAACTGCCTAATGTTATCAAGACCAAGCTTGTACTGCTCCCCACAGGACAGGCCAATAAATCAAGAGACAAGTTGTTGGGACAAAGAATAGCGATTTTATTCAGAAAGCTAGCTGACCTAGAAGATGGTGGACTAGTGGCCCAAAGAACCATCTTGCTTGAGTTAGAATTCAGGCTTCTTTTATACTAAAAGGGGAGGGAGTAAAGTCAGACATTTCCTGGTTCCCATCAGCCTCCAGAGAGGCTGTGTTAATTTCTTCCTTCTTGCAGCCATTCACAGATGGTCCTTGTCGGAATGTTTCCTGTGAGCTAAATATAGGTATTTTAGCTTAATGCTCATTAACTGGGAGGCAAGGTTCCCAGAGATGGGCCATTATGTATAGTTTAAGCTTACAGGCAACGTCCCTTTAGTGATTAACTTGTAATAGAATACAAAGGTTCTCCCGTATGACACTAACATGGTCTGGGAATGCTTTGCATACAAATAACAGAATGATATATTAAAATGGTATAAACAACAAAAAGATTGTCATAAAAAAAAATACGAAGGTGAGGGGCAGTGGTTGTTAGTATTATCACGGGCTTGCTCACCTTCTCTGCAGCAACCTTGGCATCTCCCTGGTCCTGTTGGTGCAGGTGCTTCCATTCAAACTGTCACATTGCACAAAGAGACAGAATAGAGAAAATCCCCATCTTATATCTGTCATCAAGTATGAGAAAAACCTTCCCAGGGTCTTCCAGCAATTTTTCCTTCACATCTGCTGGGTCAGGCTTGTTTCATGCCCCACTGAAACCACACACCTAGTGGGGGCTCTGAGGCCCTCACACTGCCTGGCTGATGAACATGCAGCTCCTGGATCAGGGGAGGAGCCCAGCTTCCCACGAAGGAAGGGCATGACTGCTCAGAGGAGGATGTGGGAAATCGGGGTTCAGCGGCTGAAGAAAGGAGGAAATGGCTATCGTGCAGACAGCCACCTGTCTTCCTCATCAACTAAGATATTCATTGTAAAATTAAGACTAAGAATCAAGCATTTTTGTCACAACAATTACATTGAATGGCATGCAGCAACAGTCAGCCCTGAAAAAGCCTCTATAATACAGACTGTATTATCCTGTATAATGAATAGTGTAAACTGTATAGTGTATCCTGTACCCTGTAATGCTTAAATCAGGTTCATAGACTAAGCCCTGAGTTATCTGAGTCCACTTACCTCCACTTGGGACTCGTTGGCCTCCCTTTGGCCAATATCATAGCCTCCTTCATAGACTCTACCTTCTGTACCACTTCTCCAAGGTAATGGCCTTTTCAAGAGCTCATTTATGACTGATCAGTTCTGGAAATGACTCTCCTCTGAGTGCTTTCCAGTGAGCAAAGAGGCCTCATGCAGACATGTGGGGGGACCAGACTGGGCCATTCTTACACTACTGGAGGCTCTCAAGTCAATGGACAAAGTCGGGAATACTTATTATTTAATTATTCCTGGATGTATCTGCCTGTGCCACTCTTCTGTCATTGTTTATATGATTCCCTCTCCCTGAATTAAAGCTGTTTACATTCCTCCTCCCTAAAACCAAGAGTGTATTTGATTTATATAGTTGGTCAAATAATATTTTTATTGAGTTCTAATATGATAAAACTAATATGTAAAAGAGTTGATTTGGGAGGGATCCAAGAGGCTGGATTACTTTGGTCATAAATTAAATAAGAACATAGATATAATAACCAAATTCTATAGAATTATTTGAGGTTTTCTTTGAAATAAAGTAATCATAAGTACATTCCTAAAGGTAGGTATTTAGATTTGTTCATTCGTATATGTGTGCATGTGGAGAGAAAGAGGGAGGGAGAGAGGTATTAATTTTATTAATGCATTAATAAGGGAAATATACAAATTTATACATATTTGACAAAATAACCTAGTAATTATTTTTAATGGATACATCTTTGGCAGTGTTTTCTTGTTTTAAGATGAAAGGTAATAGGTTATATATCCAACATAGAGAATCATTCACATAGAGGAAATGTGATACAAGCCAAATAAACCTCTTTCAATTATTTACAGGAAGCATTACTTATTTATCCACTAGTTTAATTGACTTGAACTATACACAGGGCTAAAACATAAGGGCTTTTTGCAATAGTTTTAGGGTATGAAGAATTTAATCTCATGAGTACTGTAAGAAATGATTTCTCACCATTACTCTCTCTCAAGTAAGTATAGCTTGAGAGACACATGTATCAACTCTGTCAATGTTTATATTATTTGAAATGCCATACAAAACACACACAGTTAAATTGTTATTTCATGATATCATTGAATTATTTAATACTGAAATATCTCTTCAATAATCTGAATAAGACTAAATACAATACCTAATTATTCTTTTTTACTGGTGCCCTTTATTTTCCAGGGTAATTATGTGTTTGTTGCTTTACTTTTATTCTTTAGGTCATGCCTAATAAGTGGTGTATTTCTTACAAACACATATAACTTTTAGAAAATAGCTACCATACCTAACATTTTTAATGTTCTCTTTAAAAACTGATGATACTTCCAGGTAAGAAACAAAGACAACTTTTGCATTTTATGTTAATAACATAAATCTGTGTTAATTTGTGTCAATATATGTTTTGCAAATTTGGTTTTATCAAGTACTCAATAATTAATATCAAATATTATGTTTTTTAAAAGCTGGTTTTAGTAATAATCTGAAGAAAGATAAAATATATGTTAATCTTCCTCCCAAAGTGTGTCTTCCTAATTAATATGCCACCCATAAACATTAAAGATCCAATGCTCATTTTTAATGATTTATGTTAAATTCACATATTTGAATTGATCCACGGAATTTATGACTTTTAATCCAGAAGAATTTCTGAAGATGGATTTATTCAGAAGCTCCTCACCATTCTAGGAAGCTCCTTGCCTGAGTCTGTATTATAGAAGTGGCCCTTTAATCTCTAACTAATAGATCGCCATGAACTTGCCTTGCCCCTGCTCACAAACCACAACACAAGGAGTCTTCTGGGGCAGGAAACCAATTTGCTCTTCTGAGTCTGTACAGTGTTTGGAACTCGACTGAGTTGAGGGTAAAACTGCTTGACTGACAAGGTGAGCTGATGCCACACACACACACACACAGAGACACACAGAGACACACACACACACACACAATCTGATAAATGGGAAAAAATATGGGTGGTAAATAAAATAATGGTCTAACTCAGTAGGAGAGGAAATCAACAACTGATAAGAATTTTAGGAGGAGATTTTTACTTGCTGTCTCTGTATAACTGGAGGAAACTTTATCTAAATTACTTTTCTGAATGTAACCTCCGACAATGTCCATTTTTGGCAGATGTCTTCTGTAAAGAAAAGTGATTGTGGCATGGTAGCCCAGAACAGCATTCTCTGTTGCGGGATCTTGATAAGGATACTCAAGTAGAATCCCAGTGAGTTTTACTGGATGCCATTAAGGACCCCTGGTCCAAGGTCTCTTTCTAAAGTTACCTTGGAGGCCATTCTTCTCTTCTTTTTTTCTTGGGGACGGGCCTTCAAAACAGTTGCTACGTCTGTCTCTCAGAGACACTATGAGTCTTCTTTTCTCTTAAATCATTTAGTAGCATCTGTTTCACAGAGTTTTATAGTCTTGGCTGGGACTCTCCAAATTTGTGTACTCTTGTGGCGAGATATATTTAGATCTGTGTCATATTTAAGGTTCATCTGGAGGCGTTCCCAATATTGATGGACAAATGATGCAATTCATAAATCCTAAGATCCCGCAAGATCATGGACAGATCTGTGGCTGGAAATTCCAGTTACATTTACCTCTCAGTTGCCAGTGAAGTTTCCTGGCTTGTTGCGTTTCCTCTGGCAATACTCCTGCTCCCTGTGACAGGATATGGATGGGATGTGGCTCGACTGGTGGGCATTAGTGACAAATATTGCAATGGGCCTATGCTTTTCCAATATGGAACATGAAGATTTACTCCTTGAACTAAACTTGAGGTGCCTGATAACATGAGTTATTCCATGAGTAGGAGGTTACATGTACCTTTCTGTAGCACCAACACTTCTCCTTTGCAGCATTACTGCTTAGAGCACATTCTTTTTAATTACTGTAAAATAATAAATCTGAGAGTCCTATGCTTTGTTTACCACAGCTTCTTTAGTACCTAGTAAACATTATATAAATAAATAAATGATTTAGTATTTACATGTCTTCTTGGGACTTCCTGGCAGTCCAATGGTTAAGACTCTGTGCTTCCAATGCAGGGGGTGTGGGTTCAATCTCTGGTCGGGGGACTAAGATCCTACATGCTGTGTGGCATGGCCAAAAAAAAAAAAAAAAAAAGAAAAAATATCTTCTTATAGATTTTAGATGTCTTCTTACAGATTTTAGTGGTATTCATTTATGTGTATTTTCAAAAATATCTTAAAATCCTGAAATATTCCCTACTTATCCAGAAAAATTTTAATTATTTGATTATTATTATTCTAAATAGATTTGATTTTGTAATTACCCAAATGTAGATATCCCCAGATACTGGTAATTGTATTAAAGTAAAACTTGTCAACTCCTTAATAAGTAGGAAATATATAAGTTCCAGGAGTTAGTGGATTACCTTCAGTCTACTTAATTTATGTTTAACTATACTGAGTAAATTGTTTTATTTTCCCCCTCCTTGCACTAATATAAACATTAATTATCTTTAAATTTTGCGCTCCGTTTGCTCCCCTACATCACACACACAAAGGGTTGGTATGTCCCACTAGATTTTTCAAAGGCTTGTACTTTCAAGCAAACACACCCTTCATAGTTTTTAATGAAGTTTAATAGTGCTTTGTAGGCAGTAAGTTGCTGTATCAGTGGATGAATGGACACTCTCTCTAGGTTCACTGGTACACACAGCACATCCCATTTTCAGTTGTTTATTATTATGTAACTATCTCTTGCTTTTCTGTGTTATGAAAACTTACATGCTGCTTACTGAATAGAACAATTATATGTTACTAATCTTCTCCAATGCAAGAAATAGTGTAAAATTATCATTCTTTCACAAACATAGCAGTTGAAAGTGGGAAAGTGAAATAAATGTGACCCTGAGTACAGAACAGATGAAATCATGTTATTACCTTTCCTCATCATCAAATGACCCTGAAAAAATATCTCTCTCCACTGGTTCATATGATTAAGCTGAGGTAAAACCATGACATGGTCATCAACGACTGTCATTTGCTCTGAACTGGCAACAAACAAAACACATACTTATAACACACTGGTACTTTAAGGGTAAAAGAGGCAGAAAAAGAGAAAGAAGTCGGAAGGGAGAGGAAGAGGGAAGAATGAAAAGGGAAGTGAGGCAGTTTCCTGAATCACGAGAGCATTCAACACATGCGAGCATCCGAACAAGCACACACCCACAGAGGACATGGGCAGAGGTTTATGAAGCAACTGGGCAAAAGGAGAATGAATGAGTTTAATGTAGTTATTACCTCAGGCATATGTAATACATCATAAATAAGTCATTCAAATAAAATTCTATCTCATTCTAAAATGTTAACTTTTTGTAGGTTTATAAAAAATAATCCTGGTCAACTTCCTTTGTTCATTAAGTAATAGGTGTTTGGACATCTGGTTTAAAATGGTAAGTAAAGGAGTTTCGTTCTTTTTCCTTGAAACCATGTTGGCTCTTGAGTGTCTCAAAAGGCATATAATTTGGCACTCTCTCTAACCTATTTAATATTTAACTAGAAGGGGCAGGAAGAAACTGTGAGTCTATCTATAGAAGCTAAGTCCCTCTTCCTGTGTGTGTGTCTCATATTCCCCTTTGCCGTCTTTTCAGGTTTTTCCCAACCAGGCTTGCTTGCACGAGGATGTCAGTGATGAGGGAGAACTGAACATAGACTCACAAGGAGGAAAGGGTACTTATGAAGTTCAACACAGCTTCCTGTTGGTAATTATTATTATATATTATAATATAATATATAATATATATTACTGAGTATATATTTTTTAAACATGTAATCAAGATAAAATTCATTGAGATACTTTGCATTCTTTTTTTTTTAATTATGAAAGTTTTTAGTTTTATTTTTCTGAAGGATAGCTTGGGAATGAGAAAAGAATCAACAGGAAAAATACAGAGAAGTTTCCATATACATTTCCTATTTCAACACTCACATCTTAAAATATTTTTTTACAAAGAAATCATTAACAATTCCTTGATGTATTTCAGGTGTTATCTTCCCTTTCCTCAAGGGAAACAATGCATCTGGCAAAATCTTTATTTTCTTTCTTTCTTTTTTTTTTTTTTTGGCAGCCAATACCTTCTTTAAAATAATCGACTTGTATTTGGTCTTGCTTTACTCTTTAAGAAATATAATAATGAAATAAACACCAGGATTGAAAAGGACAACTTAAGAACCAAGCTATCTTCTATGTTGAAATACCCATGTCATCTGAAAAGACAAATACTTGAAAACAATTTTTTTGAATTCAAGGCTTAAATATATTAATTGATACTTTGCATTCTTATTTTTCACAAATATGTCTTCAGCACTTGGTGTCTTTAAAACATTTCCTTTTCCCCTTAGCTTTATTGAGATATAATTGCAAAGTAACACTGTGTAAGCTTAAAATGTACAACATGATGACTTGATATATGTATATATTGTAAAATGATCATCCCAATGAGTTCAGTTAACATAGTAATCACCTCACCTAGTTACCAGTTTTTTGGTGTGTGTGTGGTGAGAACACTCAAGATACTCATGCCAAGCTACTCTTGGCAACTTTCAAGTGTATAATACAGTACTGTTAACTATAGTCACCATGCTGTACAGTAGATCCCCAGAATGTATTCATTTTATAATGGAAAGTTTGTACCCTTTGACCAACACCTCCCCATTTCCCCAACCCACCCCCAACCCCAATAGTATTCACAATATTATTATTATGATTATATTATTCACAAGACATAGACACAAATTTAGTGTCTGTCAATGGATGAAAAATGAATAGTGCTGCAGTGAATAAATGTATATGTATTATACGTAATGGATAATGCAGTGAACATGGGGATGCAGAGGTCTCTTTGGACAGTGATTTCATTTCCTTCAGATATTTACCCAAAAGTGGGATTGCTGGATCATATGGTAGTTATATTTTTGATTTTTTGAGGCACCTCCATACTGTTTTCCATAGTGGCTGCACCAATTTACATTCCCACCAACATGAACAAAACTTCCCTTTCCTCCACATCCACACCAGCACTTATTTCTTGTCTTCTTGATAATAATAATTCTAGCAGGTATGAGGTGATATCTCATTGTGGTGTGTGTGTGTGTGTTTTTTTTTTTCACCACATCATGCAGCATGCAGGGTCTTAGTTCCCCGACTAGGGATCAAACCGGCACCCTCTGCCGTGGAAGTACGGAGGCTTAACCGCTGGACCGCCACAGAAGTCCTCACTGTGGTTTTCATTGACGTTTCCCTGATTATTTCTATCTCTGTATTATATCACTGACAAGTTTTATTTATTTACTTATATATTTTAAAAAACTGCTCATATTTTGAATATCAATGAACTAAAAACCTCTCAAAATGTTCCCCTTTCCCTTCCCTTCCTCTTCCTTTTTCCTGTCCTCCTACTCTTCTTTCTTCTTCCTCTTCCTCTTTTTTTCTTTGTGTAATCAATGCAGAACCTTTTCTATTCTTCTGAGCATGTAAATTATTGATGTTCCTTGAGTTCTCTTCTGCTTTCTGCATCCAGTTTTCAATATATGCTGTCACCCAGAGGGTAGAGTTATCTTAAAAAAAGCATATTTTTAAAAATATACTCTCTCTCAACACATTTTAATCCTCATCTTATCACTATGTATCTCTGAAATTATTTCTTCATGGCCCTTGTTTCTAACTAAAATTACGTTGTTTGTTTCTGTATGAACTTCTACTGATAATCTCTACTGTACACCCCCTTCAAAATAGCTCCCATAAGGAAAGGGACTTTTTCTGTCTTATTACCTCTTCCATCATCAAAAACAGGGCTCAAAAAATAGGCATCAGTGGATCAATAGAAGATTAACTAAAATTAGGCTGAGTTTCTCTGGAAAATTATGAAAACATAAACTTCCCTGCTCTAGATTGCTAGACCCCTGTTTATTGTCTTCTCCACTCATTCTACTGGCCCACTAACCCAGTGATTCAAAATGAATAGGTGAGTCTCACTAACAACACCCAAAGGGAAACTGAGGAGAGATACTGGTAAGAATTCAAGTATCCAGCTTTTGATTCAATCATAAGACCTGCATAGAGTTCAAGTAATTCTAGTATGAAACAAAAACAAAACAAAAAACCAATATGGAGCCTGTGGAAAGGTCTTGGAATATTACAGTAGCTGATTAGTGTAGTCAAGAGGCTTCTACAAGGTGGTACCAACACAGTGAGCAAATGATGGACGGGGTAAAGGCTTTTGACATAGGCACCAGGAGGGTGGCATCCATGCACCGAAACTTTGGTCAATTTATGGGAGAAATAGATTAGGAAAGAGCCTAGTAAATGCTGATTCACTTCTTGAAAGGGAGAATACTGTTGGCCGTGTAATTTAAAGGAAAGTATAGCAAAATTGTACCAGCTCCTCCTGGCTCAGCACGAGAGGGGCAGGAAGAAGATGCAAACAGCTGGGAAGCAAATGAAGAGAAGTATCACATTCCTTTTCCATTGAGAGAAGAAAGCTTGAGGAGTAGGTAAAGTGGGACAGCCTGGATTATTAGTGAAGAAAATGGCAGCCCTTTTCCTGTTAAAGCGAACAACCACAGCAAACACAGGAAATGCAATTTGCTGCTAGATATGGTGCTCACTTTGGCAGGTCCTTTGGCTTTAACTCTCTCTTCTTTATCTGATTCAGCACATGGAGCCATATATATGTGGAAACTTCCCCTTTCTCTCTTCATCTGCAAATAATTTGAACAGGTGTTTAAATTACTTCTTCTGATTTTTAAAAATCCATCAGGGGTTAATAACAAATTAACCATCCCTTTCCCCAATGGAATGGCATGTTAGATATTTGTGCTCTGTAGTGATCAAAGAAATTTTAATTGAAAAATGAAACATAAGGTCTACGCCCCTGACTGCTCATTTTACCCTGCAAAGTAAACCATTGTTTGGAAAAATGGGGAAAGCGTCTTGGTTAGACTGTGAGGTAGTTATTGGGGGAATCGAATGTGGCAGAAATATTTTATAGAGACATTTGGGAATGGCAGAAATATTTTATAGAGACATTTGGGAATATATATGAACAAATCTTAAAATTTTGCATAGGCTTTGGTGAAACAATTCCTCTCTCAGTAATTTTCCCTAATTTTGTGTACAGATACATGTTTTAGCATTATTTATAATAGCAAAAAGATGTTAACAACTTTATATGTATAATATATAAGATAATGTATATTTATACATCTCTGTATATGTATATGTGTGTGTATACATATATATATATAGAGAGAGAGAGAAAGAGATAGAGAGAGAGAGAGAGAGAAGAATATACCATTTTAAGTGTTTATCATCTCCTTTTTTCCTATATTTCCATGAATTTTCACTGCTGGTGCAAGGTGTTCCTACCCACCCAGAGTGGAAATGACACTCCAACCAACACAATCCCAGGCCCTACTGTTGCATCCAATCTTATATCCTTGGTCCATCTGGAACCCAGGACATCACACAGTGAAGTCACGAAAATGTACATCATAGAGTAATATTTACTGTAATATTTATCTACTAAGAAAATGTTCTTAGTATATTGCTAATTTAAAAAATAGATAAGAAACCGATCTATGTTATAACATTAATTTTCAAAAGCACATGAAGGTACGTAGAAAATATTCTGTTTATATATATGCTCGCTCTGATGAGATTAAAAAATAATCTAAAGAGACTAAAATTTAGAGATTAAATGTGTTATTATTATTTATGCTTTGAACATTTATCATTATGTAATATGAAAACTAGGCAAAATTCGGATCCATTTTGGTTTTATAAAAATTTTTAAAAATGTAGTTTTAGCTTGACATTGTGTGTTTTGGCAATGCCACCACACCTTCCCTCCCCATACCTGCTCCCTCCCAGAACTAAAGTTCATGCAAGCAGAAGGGCAACACTGCAAGTCAAGCTGTTACTTTATACCTCACTTCTCATGCTGCAGGTTTAGCCTTATTTCTGTTGGAAACAACACAGTTGGGTCAGGAACCAGTAATTTTCCCCATAAAGGGGATCAATGAAGTGATCACAGGAAGTGACATTTCAATTGTTCTTTACAGATTAGCATCTTTCTGACAAGTGAAAACGTAAACAAAAGCACATCTCAAGTACTAACAGCTGCATGGCAAAAAGCAAGGGTGCTAAATGTTTGTAGCATCTTTAATAATCACAGAGGAATAATATTAATGCCATTTTGGGAGAAATTACTGTGTGCCAGGCCCTTGATAGCTGACGAACTCTGGGTTTCACATTTAACTCTCACAGGCATAGGTCTTATTTTTCTCCCCTCTCTTGCTTTCCCTCCCCTCCCCCGTTCTGCTTCTGGAAAAAGTGAAATCAGTAATTTGACAAATTCTGCAGAAGAGTTAAGTGAGGTGAAAACTGAGGAGAGACTTGGATCAGTTATTTGACTCCTTTTTCCTTTCTGATTCTGGGAGATTTGGAACAGTGGTGAAGAGCTCATGCATAGGAGAAAGCTCATGTCTGCAGGCCTCATAATAATTGTTTTCTTACTTAAATTTATAACATATTTATTAATGCCCATAAAAGGCAGAAAGCAGGTATTGAGTGCCCTCTAGGTCCAGGGTGTACAAAACAAGTTAAACATGATCCCATTCTCAGAGATCTCCTGGTGAGGTGATTTATTGTACTTTGTTTGGTTAACTCTCTGCTTACATGTCCAGTTGGCAGAATAAATGGATGAGCGAATAGGCGAATGGATAGTAAGTTTGGCTAATAGAAGATGCAGAATCACTCTAGGTGCATCAGGCACTGGAGTCAAGATCAATTAGAACCTCTATTTGCTATGAAATCAGCAGATAACATTGTTCTCTATCTAACCAAAGGAAAAGAAAAAAAAATTTAAATAGCCTCTCTTCAGGTTGTAAATTTATTTCTAATCCTCACTTAAGTATTGCTAGTGCCCTATGCTTGCACCCCAAATGAGTACCCGTGAGTATCTGTGCACACCCAGAGCCCAGATAAGGCAGTGAGAGAGCCAGGAGGAAAGATGAGTGACATTCATCATTCGCTATGAAACAATAACAAAAATGCTTACTTCTACCTGTTGATTGAAACTGAATCTGGCTGTGAGTTTTAGTTTCCATTATACAAATATTTGTAGGGAGAAAAATTCCTGGCAAGTCGTACTAAAATTGTAATGCATTTTATTAAATATTTAGTATTGTATTAAAGAAAGAAATGTTTATGTCAAACATTTCATGAGAATGAAAAAAACAGCTCACGGTAAATGAAAATTTGATCCAATGCATACAAATCAGAAACATTTTAAAGTATGTTAATTAAAATTACAGGCTTCATTCCCATTTCGTGATTTACTATACTGGAGTGTTGTTCACATGTAATAAAGGATATAGTATTAAATGAAAGGATTGAAAACTAAAATCAAGTTTAATCGTCAGTAGTGGTCAGAATTGAATTATGTAGTTGATCCTATTTTTAGTACTCAGCTGTTATTATGTAGAACTTCTGCACTTCCCTTAATCACTCTCATCAACTCTGTCCTCCTTTTCATTGTTCTCTAATTCCAGCCAGTTCACTTCATCATTCTTACATCTGAATCATCAGCAAAGAACAGGTCAGGTCAGCAGAACATTTTAGTGTCCGAAAATGGACTATAATGTTCCTGTTCCATGACATAATATCCATATTGTATCTCAAAAATTATATTAGCCTTCCTTGGCTTAAATCATCACACTATTACGTTTATAATTTTGCCTCCAAAATAAATTATAAAAATGTTTTAGTTGGAAATATACACTTTTTTTACTTTTTAATTTTTTTATTGAAGTATAGTTGATTTACAATGTTGTGTTAGTTTCAGGTATACAATGAAGTAATTCAGATATATATATATATATATATATATTATTTTTCAGATATTTTCCCATATAGTTTTTTTTTTAACATCTTTATTGGAGTATAATTGCTTTACAATGGTGTGTTAGTTTCTGCTTTATAACAAAGGGAATCAGCTATACATATACATAAGTTCCCATATCTCTTCCCTCTTGCATCTCCCTCCCTCCCAACCTCCCTATCCCACGCCTCTAGGTGGTCACAAAGCACCGAGCTGATCTCCTTGTGCTATGCGGCTGCTTCCCACTAGCTATCTATTTTACATTTGGTAGTGTATATATGTCCATGCCACTCTCTCACTTCGTCCCAGCTTACCCTTCCCCCTCCCCGTGTCCTCAAGTCCATTCTCTATGTCTGTGTCTTTATTCCTGTCCTGCCCCTACGTTCTTCAGAACCTTTTTTTTTTTCTTTAGATTCCATATATATGTGTTGGCATACAATATTTGTTTTTCTCTTTCTGACTTACTTCACTCTGTATGACAGACTCTAGGTCCATCCACCTCACTACAAATAACTCAATTTTGTTTCCTTTTATGGCTGAGTAATATTCCATTGTATATATGTGCCACATCTTCTTTATCCATTCATCTGTCGATGGACACTTAGGTTGCTTCCATGTCCTGGCTATTGGAAATAGAGCTGCAATGAACATTGTGGTACATGACTCTTTTTGAATTATGGTTTAATCAGGGTATATGCCTAGTAGTGGGATTGCTGAGTCATATGGTAGTTCTATTTTTTGGTTTTTTAAGGAACTTCCATACTGTTCTCCAGAGTAGCTGTATCAATTCACATTCCCACCAACAGTGCAAGAGGGTTCCCTTTTCTCCACACCCTCTCCAGCATTTATTGTTTGTAGATTTTTTCATGATGGCCATTCTGACTGGTGTGAGGTGATACGTCATTGTACTTTTGATTTGCATTTCTCTAATGATGATTAGTGATGTTGAGCATTCTTTCATGTGTATATTGGCAATCTGTATATCTTCTTTGGAGAAATGTTTATTTAGGTCTTCTGCCCATTTTTGGATTGGGTTGTTTGTTTTTTTGATATTGAGCTGCGTGAGCTGCTTGTAAATTTTGGAGATTGATCCTTTGTCATCTGCTTCATTTGAAAATATTTTCCCCTGTTCTGAGGGTTGTCTTCTTGTCTTGTTTACAGTTTCCTTTGCCATGCAAAAGCTTTTAAGTTTCATTAGGTCCCATTTGCTTATTTTGTTTTTATTTCCATTTCTCTGGGAGGCGGGTCAAAAGGATCTTGCTGTGATTTATGTCCTAGAGTGTTCTGCCTATGTTTTCCTTTAAGAATTTTCTAGTGTCTGGCCTTTCATTTAGGTCCTTAATCCATTTTGAGTTTATTTTTGTGTATGGTGTTAGGGAGTGTTCTAATTTAATTCTTTTACATATAGCTGTCCCGTTTTCCCAGCACCACTTACTGAAGAGACTGTCTTTTCTCCATTGTATATTCTTGCCTCCTTTATCAAAAATAAGGTGACCATATGTGCATGGGTTTACCTCTGGGCTTTCTATCCTGTTCCATTGATCTATATTTCTGTTTTTGTGTCAATACAATACGGTCTTGATTACTGTAGCATTGTAGTGTACTCTGAAGTCCAGGAGCCTGATTCCTCCAGTTCCATTTTTCTTTCTCAAGATTGCTTTATCTATTCAGAGTCTTTTGTGTTTCCATACAAATTGTGAAATTTTTTGTTCTAGTTCTGTGAAAAATGCCATTGGTAGTTCAATAGGGATTGCATTGAATCTATAGATTGCTTTGGGTAGTATAGTCATTTTCATAATGTTGATTCTTCCATTCCAAGAACATGGTATATCTTTCTATCTGTTTGTATCATCTTTAATTTCTTTCATCAGTGTCTTATAGTTTTCTGCATACAGGTCTTTTGTCACCTGAGGTAGGTTGATTCCTAGGTATTTTATTATTTTTGTTGCAGTGGTAAATGGGAATGTTTCCTTAATTTCTCCTTCAGATTTTTTCATCATTAGTGTATAGGAATGCAGGAGATTTCTGTGCATTAATTTTGTATCCTGCTACTTTACCAAATTCATTGATTAGCTCTAGTAGTTTTCTGGTAGCATCTTTAGGATTCTCTATGTAGAGTATCATGTCATATGCAAACAGTGACAGCTTTACTTCTTGTTTTCTGATTTGGATTCCTTTTATTTCCTTTTCTTCTCTGATTGCTGTGGCTAGAACTTCAAACACTATGTTAAATAATAGTGGTGAGAGTGGACAACCTTGTCTTGTTTCTGATCTTAGAGGAAATGGTTTCAGTTTTTCAGCATTGAGAACGATGTTGGTTGTGGGTTTGTCAAATATGGCCTTTATTATGTTGAGGTAAGTTCCCTCTATGCCTACTTTCTGGAGAGTTTTTATCAAAAATGGGTGTTGAATTTTGTTGAAAGCCTTTTCTGCGTCTATTGAGATGATCATGTGTTTTTTCTGCTTCAAGTTGTTAATATGGTTTATCACATTGATTGATTTGCCTATATTGAAGAATCCTTGCATTCCTGGGAAAAACCCTACTTGATCATGGTGTTTGATCTCCTTTATCCTGGAGAATGTTCCATGAGCACTTGAGAAGAAAGTGTATTCTGTTGTTTTGGGATGGAGTGTCCTATAAGTATCAATTAAGTCCATCTTGTTTAATGTCTCATTTAAAGCTTGTGTTTCCTTATTTATTTTCTTTTTGGATGATCTGTCCATTGGTGAAAGTGGGGTGTTAAAGTCCCCTACTATGATTGTGTTCCTGTCGATTTTCCCTTTTATGGCTGTGAGCATTTGCCTTACGTATTGAGGTGCTCCTATGTTGGGTGCATAAATATTTACAATTGTTATATCTTCTTCTTGGATCAATTCCTTGATCATTATGTAGTGTCCTTCTTTGTCTCTTGTAATAGTCTTTATTTTAAAGTCTATTTTGTCTGATATGAGAATTGCTACTCCAGCTTTCTTTTGATTTCCATTGGCATGGAATATCTTTTTCCAGCCCCTCAATTTCAGTCAGTATGTGTCCCTAGGTCTGAAGTGGGTCTGTTGTAGACAGCATATATATGGGTCTTGTTTTTGTATCCATTCAGCCAGTCTATGTCTTTTGGTTAGAGCATTTAATCCATTTACATTTAAGATAATTATCAATATGTATGTTCCTATTACCATTTTCTTAATTGTTTTGGGTTTGTTATTGTAGATCTTTTACTTCTCTTGTGTTTCCTGCCTAAAGAAGTTCCTTTAGCATTTGTTGTGTAGCTGGTTTAGTGGTGCTCAATTCTCTTAGCTTTCGCTTGTCTGTAAAGCTTTTAATTTCTCTGTCAAATCTGAATGAGATTCTTGCTGGGTTGAGTAATCTTGGTTGTAGGTTTTTCCCTTTCATCACTTTAGATATGTCCTGCTGCTCCCTTCTGGCTTGCAGAGCTTTTGCTGAAAGATCAGCTGTTAACCTTATGGGGATTCCCTTGTATGTTATTTGTTGTTTTCCCCTTGCTGCTTTTAATATTTTTCTTTGTATTTAATTTTTGATAGTTTGATTAATACGTGTCTTGGCATATTTCTCCTTAGATTTATCCTGTATGGGACTCTCTGCACTTCCTGGACTTGATTGACTATTTCCTTTCCCATATTAGGGAAGTTTTCAACTATAATCTCTTCAAATATTTTCTCAGTCCCTTTCTTTTTCTCTTCTTCTGGGAACCATATAATTCGAATGTTGGTGCATTTAGTGTTGTCTTAGAGGTCTCTGTGACTGTCCTCAATTGTTTTCATTCTTTTTTCTTTATTCTGCTCAGCAGTAGTTATTTCCACTATTTTATCTTCCAAGTCACTTATCCATTCTTCTGCCTCTGTTATTCTGCTATTGATTCCTTCTAGAGAATTTTTAATTTCATATATTGTGTTGTTCATCATTGTTTGTTTGCTCTTTAGTTCTTCTAGGTCCTTGTTAAATGTTTCTTGTATTTTCTCCATTCTATTTCCAAGATTTTGGATCATATTTACTATCATTACTCTGAATTCTTTCTCAGGTAGGCTGCCTATTTTCTCTTCATTTGTTTGGTCTGGTGGGTTTTTACCTTGCTCCTTCATCTGCTGTGTGTTTCTCTGTCTTCTCATTTTGGTTAACTTACTGTGTTTGTGGTCTCCTTTTCGCAGGCTGCAGGTTCGTAGTTCCTGTTGTTTTTGGTGTCTGCCCCCAGTGGCTAAGTTTGGTTCAGTGGGTTGTGTAGGCTTCCTTGTGGAGGGGACTAGTTTCGGTGTTCTGGTGGATGAGGCTGGATCTTGTCTTTCTGGTGGGCAGGACCATGTCCGGTGGTGTGTTGTAGAGTGTCTGTGACCTTATGATTTTAGGCAGCCTCTCTTTTAATTGGTGGGGTTGTGTTTCTGTCTTGCTAGTTGTTTGGCATAGCGTGTCCATTACTGTAGCTTGCTGGTCATTGAGTGGAGATGGGTCTTAGCTTTGAGATGGAGATCTCTGGGAGATCTTTTGCTGTTTGACATTACATGGAGCCAGGAAGTCTCTGGTGGACAAGTGTTCTGAACTTGGCTCTCCCACCTCAGAGGCACAGGCCTGACACCCGACCAGAGCACAAAGACCCTGTCAGCCATACAACTCAGAAGAAAGGGGAGAAAAAATAAATAAATAAATAAAATAAAATAAAGTTACTAAAATAAAAAAGAAAAAATATTAAAAATTAAAAAGTAATATAAAAATGAAAGAAAGAAGAGAGCAACCAAACCTAAAAACAAATCCACCAATGATAACAAGCGCTAAAAACTATACTTAAAAAAAATTAATACGGACAGACAGAACCCTAAGACAAATGGTAAAAGCAAAGCTATACAGACAAAATCACACAAAGAAACATACCCATACACACTCACAAAAAGAGAGAAAAAACACAAATATATATCTATATATATAAAAAACAAAAGGAAGAGAGCAACCAAATCAATAAACAAATCTACCAATGATACTAAACTCTAAATACTAAGATAAGATAAACATAAGACCAAAAACAAATTAGATGCAGAAAGCAAACCCCAAGTCTACAGTTGCTCCCAAAGTCCACCACCTCAATTTTGGGATGATTCGTTGTCTATTCAGGTATTCCAGAGATGCAGGTACATCAAGTTGATTGGGGAGATTTAATCCACTACTCCTGAGGCTGCATGGAGAGATTTCCCTTTCTCTTCTTTGTTCGCACAGCTCCTGGGGTATAGCTTTGGATTTGGCCCTGCCTCTGTAGGTCGCCTGAGGGCATCTGTTCTTTGCTCAGACAGGACGGGGTTAAAGCAGCAGCTGGTTAGGCGGCTCTGGCTCACTCAGGCTGCGGGGGAGGAGGGATACGGAATGCAGAGTGAACTTATGGCGGCAGAGACCCGCGTGACATTGCAACAGCCTGTGGTGTGCCGTGTGTTCTCCCGGGGAAGTTGTCCCTGGATCACGGGACCCTGGCAGTAGTGGGCTGCACAGCCT
Source organism: Stenella coeruleoalba (assembly GCF_951394435.1). Taxonomy (NCBI): domain Eukaryota; kingdom Metazoa; phylum Chordata; class Mammalia; order Artiodactyla; family Delphinidae; genus Stenella; species Stenella coeruleoalba. Next base: position 5,603,695 of record NC_137155.1, on the reverse strand, counting down.
CTCAGGCTGGTGAGTGCTGGTTGGCACTGATCCTCTGTGCGGGAACCTCTCTGCTTTGCCCTCTGCACCCCTGTTGCTGCACTTTCCTCCGTGGCTCCAAAACTCCCCCCCCCCCAACCCCGTCTCTGCCAGTGAAGGGGCTTCCTAGTGTGTGGAAACATTTCCTCCTTCACAGCTCCCTCCCAGAAGTGCAGGTCCCGTCCCTATTCTTTTGTCACTGTTTTTTCTTTCTCTTTTGCCCTACCCAGGTATGTGGGGAGTTTCTTGCCTTTTGGGAAGTCTGAGGTCTTCTGCCAGCGTTCAGGTGGTGTTCTGTAAGAGTTGTTCCACGTGTAGATGTATTTCTGGTGTATTTGTGGGGAGGAAGGTGATCTCCGCATTTTACTCCTCCACCATCTTGAAGGTCCTCTGGAAATATACTTTAATATATTGAAATCATAAACACTCAGGTCATTATTTATTGCTCCAGGCATTTAAAACCATATAGCTTAGCAAAGGAATAATATATCTATATATGTATGTCTCTATCCACCTGATTCAGAGTGTATACAGCCTTCTGGAGAAGCTTGCCCTAGTTCTACAAGCTACTACCACTTAGGTGGTGCTATAACTCAGTCTTCAAAAGGTGGTTCCGCCATTGTATCAAACCAGGATGGTGCTTCAGGGTGGTGGGAAACAAGGTAAAAATCAATGAATTCCATAAGCACAGGACGATTGCTGAACTTACTTTGCTGTGAAGTAGGTTCCTTGATCAGAAGCAATACTGTGTGTAATATGGCAGTTCATAAGGCATTCTGTAAGTTCTCAGATGATAGTTTAGACAAAAGTATTGTGCACAGGGAAGGCAAATTCATATCCAGACTCTGTGTATTCCAGTCAGAACAAAACACTGCCCTGTCCATGGTGAAAGAGACCCAGTGTAATCAAGCTGCCACCAGGTGGCTGGCTGAGCATCCTGGGGAATGATGTCCAATCAGAAACTCAGTATTTGCTGTGGCAGATTTGGTGTTCAGTGGTGGCTGTAGCCAGGTTGGCTTTGGTAAATGAACATCTGTGTTGCTGAGAACACATCTCCATCCTTGTCAGCTGTACTACTTTGTCCATGAGCCCAGTGGGTGATGACAGAAGTACCCAGGGAAAGATGCTGACTGATGCCAACAGAATGGGTCATCCATCCACCTGATTATTAGATCCTCTGCTTAGATCACCCTTTGAAGAATATTCAAGTGGGACATAAATACCTTCATACTTTTTGCCCATACAAAGACTCCTACGTACATACCTCTTCCTTAGACCTCCTTGTCACTGATTTTCCTATTACATTTCTTCCAAGTTCCTGACCATCCAACCAAGTCATAGACCACAGCCTTGAATCAGTAAACAATCACACGTCTTGGCCATTTCTACTAAGTGCAGTGCACAGCCAGGTGCACTATTCAGAGTCCTGCCCCATGAGAGGATTTTCCTTCATATTGTTCTGCAGGTGTGTCCCAGAGAGGGGCTGCAGGGCCGCAGCTGTACACTTTCAGGTGGTGCCTGCATATTGTGCAGGACCATCTGTAAACCAGACCTGGGTTTTCTCTATCCCAGTTAACTGATCATAAGAACTTCCTCCTGAGGGCGTAGCTGGGAGCTGGAAGAGAGAAAGTTACATAAGATAAATGTGGACCATGGGCATTTGGACCACATCCTCATGCATCTTACTTATGTACTCAGGATTTGCTTGGGTCCAATTTAATTTACACAACTTCTATTTTATTTTATTTATTTGTGTTTTTAAAATTTATTTTTATTGAAGTATAATTGATTTACAATGTTGTGTTAGTTTCTGCTGTACAGCAAGGTGAATCAGTTATATATATATATATATATATATATATATTCTTTTTCAGTTTCTTTTCCCATATAGGTTATTACAAAATATTAAGCATAGTTCCCTATGCTATACAGTAGGTTCTTGTTTATCTATGTTATATATAGTTTGTATATGTTATTCTCAATTTCCTAATTTATTCTCCTCCCACTTTCCCCTTTGGTCACCATAAATTTGTTTTCTATATCCGTGAGTCTGTTTCTGTTTTGTAAATAAGTTCATTTGTATCATTTTTTGTAGATTCCACATAAAAGTGATATAGGATATTTGTCTTTCTCTGACTTAGTATGATAATCTCTAGGTCCATCCATGTTGCTGCAAATGGCAACATTTCATTCCTTTTTATGGCTGAGCAATATTCCATTGCATACACACACACACCCCACATCTTCTTTGTCCATCTGTCAATGGACAATTAGGTTGCTTCCATGTCTTGGTTACTGTAAATAGTGCTGCAATGAACATTGGGGTGCATGTGTCTCTTTGAATTATGGTTTTCTCCAGATATATGTCCAGGACTGGGATTGCAGGATCATACGATCACAGCTTCCATTTTATGATGGAGTGTTGTTACTCATGCCCAACTTTATAGCTTGGGTCAGACAACACCCAGTTCATAAAGGGCAGTTCATTTTGCATGGTAACTTGGTGGGCCATGGTTAAGTGTTCAGTCTTTACTAAGACCCAATAGCTGGCCAAAGACTATTTTTCAAAAGAAGTTATTTGAAGAGGATGGCAGGGCTTTGCTCCAATATCCTAAGGATCTGTGTTATGATTCACCTGTAGGAACTTGCACAAGGCTCCAAACAGCACCCCTACCTGCCACTCACACCTGCATCTGCTGGGTCGTATGGCCTAGGGCAACCTGAACCTGCTGCAGAGCCCATGACTGCTCTGGGCTTCACCCAAAACTAGCAGCTTTTCAGGTCATGAGGAAAGTGGGTTGGAATAGCACCCCTATGTGAGAAATATATTGTCTCCAAAATCCTAAGAGGTCTACTGGGTATTGTGCCTCCTTCTTTTGTTACTGAGGGGACCAGATACAACAATTTCTTTTTGCCTTAGAGAGGATATCTCAACATGTCCACACTACTGACCCCTAGAAAATTCACTGAGGTGGAAGGCCTCTGAGTTTTAGTTGGATTTGTTTCCTACCTTGTGACACACAAATGTCTTATAGTAAGTCTAGGGTAATTTCTACATCTTGGTCATCAGCATAACTCCATCAGTGTAATGGACCAGTGTAATAACTTGTGGAAGGAAATGTGATCAAGAGCCCTACGTCCTAGATTGTGACATACGGATGGAGAGTTGACAAAGCCCTGAGATAGGACAGGAAGACACATTGCTGACCTTGACAGGTCTCAGCAAACTTCTTCTTGGTATCAAGAAGGAAGCATTTGCCAGATCAATAACTGCATATCATGTGTGAGGGGACATGGTTTTTTGCTTACACAAGCTAACCATGTCTAGAGCAGCAGCTGCAGTTGGAGCTATACCTAGTTAAATTTACAATAACCCACTGTCATTCTCCAAGATACATCTGTCTTCTGCACAGGTCAGGTTAGGTGAGTTGCATGGAGATGTGGTAGGAATCACCACCCCTGACTTCTTCAAGTCCTTGATGGTGACACTAATGTCTGTAATTACTCCAAGAACACAGTATTGCTTTCAGCTTACTATGTTCTTAGGTAGAGGCAGTTCTAGTGGCCTTCACTTGGCTTTTCCCACCATAATATCCTTCACTCCACTATTCAGGGAACCAATGTGAGGATTCTGCCAGGTGCTGGTTTAATACATTCCAATTATGCATTTGGAACTGGGAAAATAACCACAGAATGGGTTTGGGAGGTCCTTTGGTCCCACTGTAAGACGGATCTGAACTAAAACTCCATTGATCTCTTGACCTTCAGAAGCCCCAGTCTGATGGGTGGACATTTTCAGTCTCCTGGAGTTAGTATGAGTTCAGAGCTAGTGTCTAGTAATCCTTCAAGAGTCTGATTATTTCCTTTTCCATGATACACAGTGATCTTGGTGAAAGGCCATATTTTCCTTTGAAGGCTGGGAGAAAGATTAACAGTATCAATTTTGGCAGTGTGCCAGGGCTCTTCCTCAAGGGGACATGACGTCCCTCTCATTCAAGGCATTCTGGATCTTCAAACTGGCTCACGTGTGGGAATTGAATGAGGGACTGGGGCTCTTTAGAAGTGACCTAGAATTCCTGACCAGATCAAGTAAGACTGCCCAATTAGTTCTCTTCTAGAAACTTCATGACCAGCTACACGTCATCTACAAGTCATAGTCTTCTGATTACAGCATTGTCTCCACTGTGTGTTATGGTAACCACAGCCACTTGTCTTGGACAATTGATTACTGCCCATTGGCCTCTGGCCCTCTGGGTCCAATTATCCCCATTGCATTTAAGGAGCCCAGATCATTGGCAGCGTTCTCACTGTAATTTTCATCTACAGAGTTCTTCAAGAACCCAGGAGTTTCCCACACAAATGTATTTATCACAGTTTTAGTGAAAGGTGTGTCCTCTGGACCCTCCTAGGGCAGGCGAACAGGTCTGACATGATAAATCCACTCTAGCATTCCAATCTTTGGATACAGGAAACAAAGGCAGCCCTGGCATTCCAACTTTATATAGTGTAGGGAACATTTTGGTCCATGTTTTTTTTTTTTTGCGGTACGCGGGCCTCTCACTGTTGTGGCCTCTCCCGTTGCGGAGCACAGGCTCCGGACGCGCAAGCTCAGCGGCCATGGCTCAGGGGCCCAGTCGCTCTGCAGCATGTGGGATCTTCCCGGACCGGGGCACGAACCCTCGTCCCCTGCATCGGCAGGTGGACTCTCAACCACTGCATCACCAGGGAAGCCCTTGGTCCATGTTTTAACCAACCAACCAATCAACCACACTGTTAGAGTCCTTTCTAATCCCTCTGGCTATATGTTAAATTCAGGACCTCTGCTTAGTGAACTCATATACAATTTTATGTTCCTTTCACCCTTTTTCCTACATCCTTAATATTCATTCCCTTATCTATTCCCTGTATTTCTGCTGTATAAATTGGAAAAATTATGCAGTTCTTTTCAAGTGTAGCACATCTACTCATGGGTCACACTTTGTATCTCATCTGTTTGGGACCTGCCAGGACTTGAGTCTGCTTATAAGTCTAGAAGCAAAGAGGGGTCGTAGGGGTGAGTCCCAGGGAGAGTCACCATGGCTTGCAAGGTAAGTACCGCAGGAAAAACAGAATTACCCTCCTCAGACAGGGAGGTTGAGCTGTCTCTACTGTCAAAGAAGATTCAGCAACACTTAGCAAAATTTAATTCAATTTCCTCAGCTTCATCAGGATCTGCCCATAGATCCCCATGCCAATTCCCGGGATCCCAGTCCTTCCCAATCAATGCCCTCACTTTAACAAGAGACACCCTGCATTTTGTGTGTAATTCAGCCACTCACAGGATGAAACTCCAGTTCTGTTTTCAGCAGTCTCAGTTCTGTTGCTGAAGGAGATAAGGGTTTTCTTCAGGGCAGACATAGAAAATTTCAAGTGATTTGTATAGCATTTGAGCTGGGAATCTGAAACCCTGAACTCTTCTTTTTTTTTTCCCCATTTGTCCACCACAGTTAGGAGGAAACTGCCAATCTCAATATAGTCCTAAATTGGACAAAAGCATTCATGTGTATCAAATATATGGTCACTCAGAACTTTGCCTCTTAGAAGTACTTGATTAAAAGTATCTAATGGTGCTATTTTGCATATATCTCTTACTACATCACATCATGGACTATCAGTGGAAATAGAATCATTAGTGTCTTTTGTGTTATAAAATAAAAATAGAGAACCAATTCCAGAAGCCAAGAACCAATTCAGAAAAGTCAGCTTTAAGACTCTGTTCCTCTAGAAACAGACTCTGTACTATAATCTGCATCAGTCAGTGTGCTCCAGAGAAACAGAATCAATAGGGTATATAATAAGAGATATAGATATGGATATGAATATGGACGTAGATGATATAGATACAGAGATTTATTTTAAGGAATTAGCTCAAATGATTGCAGATAAGTGTGAAATTTCTAGGGCAGCCTGACAGGCTGGAAACTCAGTAGTATTGAGTCTTAAATCTGTAGGAGGGCCATTAGGTTATAAACTCAGGCAGGATTTCTATGTTACAGTTTTGAGACAGAATTCCTTCTTTTCTGGGAAGTCTATGTTTGGTCTTAAGGCTTTCAACTGATTGATTGAATGAAGTGCCCCCCCACAACTGCCCCACAGTGAGGATAATCTCCTTAAAGTCTGACTTAAAGTTTGTAAACATTAATCACATCTAAAAAATACCTTCACAATAACATCTAGACTAGCCTTTGACCAAACAACTGGACACCATAGCCTGGCCAAGTTGACACATGCAATTAACTGTCACAATCACCATGGTCCTGCTAAGGGTCAATTGCCATCTTTAGCACCTGTGATCTCCTAAGGAGGTGTGGGCACCTGAGCCTAGGAGAATCCAGGTAGGATCTGGCAAGCAATTTATATCATATGACCTACGGGAAAAAGTATATTGTACCCAGAATTTTTATTCTAGGAATTTGTAATTGTAAATATAAAAACTGGGGAAACAACCAGAAAGGCAAAAGGTAAAAGCTTATGTAACTTTAAGCAGAGCCAAGGCAATCGAAATTACCTATAAATTAAAATCATGAGGAAACAGTAACTAAAAAGTGTTCAAGTATTGAGAATGTTCCAGTTTCTGAGAGCATCAGAAATGACATAAGATAAAAATGAAAACAACGGTAGGGGGATGATGAAGATGCCTTCATTCTAATTCCAGTTTCCATGAAATCTATCATAGTTGAAATTCTTATTTTTAAATAACCTGATGTATTTTGAAAACCACTGCTCCTTCCCAACTTGAGCTGATTTGAGCATCTGTCTTTTTTAAAAATGAAAAGCCCTAAACAAAAGAGAAGCCAATAAATTTTTTTTTTGCCAGAAGAAGTGTTGCTTAGTCTGAAGTTTGAGAAATAAATACGAGTAACAAATCAGGGGCACAAGTTCAAACGCATTCTGCCTGTTCCTTCCATCATAGTCTGTGCTCCAATATGTGAGGAACAAGAGAGGGAAGGTCCTAAAAAGGAGTTCTGAGGAGGGTGTAATTCATTCTGTTAGCACTGAGAAGCCACTGGAGAAATGTAATTCCTGGGAAAGACACAACGCACTGTTGACACTGATTACTCTTGAGGGAGTGAGCGTAGGGTAGGGGTCTTTCAATTTTACATTTAAAAATAAGTACTGTTTGGGCTTCCCTGGTGGCGCAGTAGTTGAGAGTCCACCTGCCGATGCAGGGGACATGGGTTCGTGTCCCGGTCCGGGAAGATCCCACATGCCGCGGAGTGGCTGGGCCCGCGAGCCATGGCTGCTGAGCCTGCGCGTCCAGAGCCTGTGCTCCGCAACGGGAGAGGCCACAACAGTGAGTGGCCCACGTACTGCAAACAAACAAACAAAAAAAAGAATTTTTTAAAGCAAGCATGCCTTTTTTTTTCAGTAAATAAAATGAAAATAAAAATTATTTATGTATTTCTGTAGCATATGATACAAAATTGAAAAGCCAAAACATAGCTGAATTATAAATATGTAAGAAGTACCTTTAGAATCATAAAGGTCTAAATGTGAGTCCAAAGCAACTATTAACATCAGATTTGATTTACTTTAGATCTCTGAAGTCATGGGGACATACTGGGGCAGAATAGAGATGCACACAAGGGCAGGAGCTATAGATTGTCCGTGGCCATTGTCTGGGCTGGAGGGATGAGGGCCTGGGCTCGAGCCATGGCCCTGGGGAGCAGGTCTGGGGAGAGCTGTGCAAAAATACAACAGATTCAAACATACTGGGGTGATTTGACTACACTTAGTACCTGATGGAGTGTGGGAAGAATGAATATGGAAAACAAGATGACTTCCAATTTCTTGCCTTAAAAATCAGGTATATATTAATGCTCTCAGTGAGAATGTAAATAAATATGCATTATGGATTTAGCATAGTTTAAAGGAAAATGCAACAGGAATATTTTGAATTGAAGAAACACATTAATTCTCAAATAATTGGGGATAAGAACTAAAGACATTTTGAAAAGGAAAGATCGTGAGTTAGATTTATCTAAGAAGTGTCTGTAAAGTTTGTTTACGTGAGCGCACACATGGGGCTCTACTATCACAGAAGAGGGGTGAAGAGAGACAGCAAACCTCACCTCGCTTACTGTCTATTCTTTGAGGTGTCCCAGGGCCGCTTGGACACGGCCACACAAAAAAAAGGCTGCCATGACCCCCCGCACGGGGAGTGGAAGTGGAGGGCTGCACCACTCAAGTTGACTGAACGTCGAATGATATGGCCTTACACCAAGACTCTGAAACTGATGAGGCTGTATATCTAGCTTGCTAGAGCCTTGATTGGAACACATTTTACTTTAAGTCATCTACATTTAACATAAATATTTAATCAAAGTTGCCAAGTGTACTTTGGAGTATCAAACAGCAGTCATTACTTAACTCAGGTGTCTAGACTAATCAAACCTTAAGAAAAAGCACCAGATTTATAATGATACAATCATTTTATTGAATCATTCTAGTTAAATTTGATATCAGTGCAGAAATCACAACATTTGCTTTTCTCTGATAGAAATGCTGCTCAGGGCTATAATTTTCATTTTGATTGACGGGTATCCAGCTTGTGGTGTTTGGGGTACCATGTGAAGTTCAAAACCATGCGACATTCATTCAGCCCCACCTTCTGTGACCCTTCTTTGAATTGAAGAAAGCAAATGGAAAATGTTTTACACACCCATTCCTTATCTTCTTTTTTTTTCAAGCTAAATTTCTGCCCTCCTGAAACAGGCAAATCTTTTGCTAAAGCTGTTGTACTGTGCCAGTAAAATTATTCCTGAACATCAAGAAAATGATGTTATTGGGGGTTTTATCATCCTTTGTTCACTCCTAGATTGAGACAAAGACTAAATGAGATGATATATGTGGCGGCTCATTCTTAGAAAAATAAACCATCAAACTGTGTTACTGCCCCCCCACCCCCGAATGTTATTGAAACGGCATTTCTTTGTGTTCCACTAACTTTTCTAAAACATTTTAGATACATGCACACCAAGTTCATTGCAACACTATGTACAGCAGCCAGGCCATGGAAGAAACCTAAATGTCCATCGACAAATGAATGGATAAAGAAGATGTGGTACATATACACAATGGAATACTACTCAGCCATAAAAAAGAATGAAATAATGCCATTTGCAGCAACTTGGGAGATTGTCATACGGAGTGAAGTAAGTCAGACAGAGAAAGACAAATATCATGTAATATCACTTATATGTGGAATCTAAAAAAATGGTACAAATGAACAAAACAGAGAGTCACAGATGTAGAAAACAAACTTATGGTTACCAAGGGGGAAAGGGACAGGGGAGGGATAAATTGGGGGATTGGGATTGACATATACACACTACTATATATAAAATAGATAACTAATAAGGACCTACTGTATAGCACAGGGAACTCTACTCAATACTCTGTAATGGCTTCTATGGGGAAAATAATCTAAGAAAGAGTGGATATATGTATATGTATAACTGACTCACTTTGCTATACAGCAGAAATGAATACAACATTGCAAATCAACTGTACTCCAATAAAAATTTAAAAAATCTTTAAAGAACATATTTTATTATATTGAGATATACACTTTTGTATATTGCCAAACACACAAAAATGCTGTATTTGGACATTATAAAGATATACCTGTCTTCAGTGCTAACAGATAGTTTTTAATTTTTAATGAACTGCTCTTGATAATGCTATGTTTAATTTATTGAGGAAACACTAAACTGTTTGGGGCGCCACTTTTACCATGCAAATATTTTTTCGGAGAATCATCAATGTAATGTATGTGAGAGACTTCCTGCTTCAATAGAAATGCAGAGTTGGGCAACCCAGAACACACTGTAATAATAATCATAATTATTGCTATTAGTTTAGAATCATGCTTATGGGTGGTAAAATACAGTGTGATTTTTCATATGCTTTGACATTCATTTTCTGAGCTTCATGCCAACGCAGGATGTGAAGCAAAACTAATAATGTACTCATTTTATAAATGGGCCAACCAAGGCCCAAAGAACTTATATATCTTAGCTTTACTTTGTACTAGTAAGTGCTGTGGTCAGGACCAGAATCCTGGTCTACTAGTTCAATGCCTTTTACACTTCTTTATGATATATACTTATATCTTTTTATTTTATTCCATGATTTCCACTCAAAAGAATTGAAAACAAGTGTTCAAACAAAAACTTGTACAAGAATGTTCATAGCATCACTATTCACAATAGCCAAAATGTAGATAAACAAATTGTGTTTTATCCATACAAGGGAGTGTTATCCAGTCACAAGATGAAATGAAGTACTGACACATGCCACAACATTCATGAACCTTGAAAATATGATGCTGAGTTAAAGAAGCCAGACACTAAAGCTACATGTTTTATGATTCTATTTATATGAAGTGTCCAGAATGGGAAACTCATACAGACAGAAAGCAGTTTGGTGGTTGCCAGGGTATAGGGGCAGGGGTAGTGAGAAGTGATAGCTGAAGGGCATGGGCTTCCTTTTGGGCGATGAAAACATTTTGAAACTAGACAGTAGAAATGCTTGTGCAACACTGTGAATGCACTAAATGCCACTGAATTCTACACTTTAAACTGGTTAAGATGGTAATTTTAGGTTATGTGTATCATATCATAATAAAAATCGCTATTAAAAATCAAAAACAAAACAAAAACATGAGTTGTTTTTGGTTTGAGAAAAGGTTTTTGTTATGTAGTTGTAATAGAAAGCAAAAGAATGTTTCCCAACCTAAAAAGAGAAGGTTTGGTAGCATCACAGTTCTTCCATGGTATGTCCCAGGGAGAACCTTGCCCAGAATTTAGCAAATGGGGCAGTAGCTCAGGTCTTGCATTTTTCCAGCCCAAATATTTTATTCTGACCAGTGTGCTGTGTAGTGTTTTGGGTGGCCACCCCCAGGGGAAGACGAGGCTGTGAAGTACAGCCTTTAGGGCAGAGAAAGAGGAATCTTCATGGAGCTGTTGAGAAAAATCAGTAAATAGATCACAAACATCATTGTTCGGAGGCAGGTGAGGAAGGCGTGCCCAGCAGTGGGTGAGGGCTCTGCGCGGCTCACTGGTTGAGGCCAGGTTCTTTCCATCAGATGGGGAGGCTGGCAGGTGTGGTCGCCATGGAACAGCATGGATAAAAGGCAATATGAGGGCATCAGTTCCTTATAATGTGCAAAAACATAAAATTCAAGCATCTAGACATCCACAACTGCCTGTGTAAATCTGAGGCAATGTTGAGGAAGAGACCCAGGGTCCAAGAGGGAGCAAGTGAGTGTTAACCAGCCAAGAACCTAATTTGTGAAAATCTACAAACTTGAAGATGTGGTTCATAATTCCGTCTACCAATTTGAAGTTATGTTGCCTAAATTGTATAAGCTTCAGTCTTCCTAAACCTGGATCTATCCCTGGTACATATGTCTGGAGAGGAAATGGTATTTTTAGGGGTGAGTACAAGGTTACTCATGTCCAGCTACACACTCAAAGGGGCTAGAAATCCCATCTTGTGTTTTCTTAACAGCTGGCTCCTGCTGAGATATGATGTTGACCTTGACTCAACACATAATGTACTACTTAAGTTAATATTTCACATTGCTATCAACCTTGGATTGGGGATTTGGGCCAGAGTAAAGCAATAATGAAATTTAAAACTTTGTGAAATAATGGGAAATTTAGATGAAAACCTTCCTCTTCCATTATTAAATTCAAAGTCCTAAATTGATTTTTTTAATTACTATTTTTGCATCTGCTACTATCCTATGAACTCATATCTCCTTGCTCATTGTGTGGCCAGAATTCCGTGGAATCTTTCTGTATTCATAAGTTTGTAGAGATTGTTCACACTCAAAAGACAACATCAACATATTGTCAAGATTCTTCCAACCATCAGTTCCATGTATTTTCATTTGTCAATGATAAAAATGAAGCTAAACTCTATAAATCGATGCTTATCTAAATGTGTATTTTTCTCTGAAATATTGTTAAATATGTGTGTGTATAGTGCACATTGTACAATTTGTTTTTCCACTTACATTTATGTATTCCTGTGTTTTTTAATAGTTTCATGAAAGATGAAGTCTTAACTATGTTAAGATGATTCATATTTGATATTTGATATTATGTATTTTATCCAAACTTAGTTCAACATACATTCTTCTAAAATGTGATCTATTTTTCCTTAATTTAAAACACTGAAAATTAGATTTTATTTTCTTAGTTCATATAGTGAATATTTTATCCACAACTTTGAAATAAAGTATTGATTACACACCTTAGAGAAGTTTTGGAATCAAAAAATAATTTCTGAAGAGCATAGCTGTATTTTATCAAGAATAAGTTTGTAATATTGCAATCATTTTATATGATTAGATATATGCATCTATAAGTAATTTTATTAGTGACTCACTCACTAAACGGCTTGTTCCCATCAATTTTGAGGACTAAAGTTTTAAGGGCATTAGAAAAAAGGCAGCAAAATCCTATTGATTCATGTCATCCAGTGATATACTTAATTTATTCTACTCTTGTTGCCCACCACCTAAGATTAGTAATTTATCAAAAAGTCAATCTTCTTTTTTTTATCCATATGACCCAGCAATCCCACCAGTGGGCATGTACCCTGAGAAAACCATAATTCAAAAAGAATCATGTACCACAATGTTCATTGCAGCTCTATTTCCAATAGCCAGGACATGGAAGCAACCTAAGTGTCCATCAACAGATGAATGGATAAAGAAGATGTGGCACATATATACAATGGAATATTACTCAGCCATAAAAAGAAACAAAATCGAGTTATTTGTAATGAGGTGGATGGACCTAGAGACTGTCATAAAGAGTGAAGTAAGTCAGAAAGAGGAAAACAAATACCATATGCTAACACATATATATGGAATCTAAAAAAAAAGTGGTTCTGAAGAACCTAGGGGCAGGAAAGGAATAAAGACACAGGCCTACTAGAGAATGGACTTGAGGACAAGGGGAGGGGGACGGGTAAGCTGGGAAAAAGTGAGAGAGTGGCATGTACATATATACACTACCAAATGTAAAATAGCTAGTGGGAAGCAGCCTCATAGCACAGGGAGATCAGCTTGGTTATTGTGTCCACCTAGAGGGGTGGGATAGGGAGGGTGGGAGGGAGACGAAGAGGGAGGAGATATGGGGATATATGTATATGTATAGCTGATTCACTTTGTTATACAGCAGAAACTAACACACCATTGTAAAGCAATTATACTCCAATAAAGATGCTAAAAAAATAAAGAAAGTCAACTTAAGAAAGGATATTTTTCAAGAAACAGAAAGTTAAAGGTTAGAGAACATTCAAGCTATCAACAGATTGGAGATAAATTCTTTTACAACAATCTTGTCTTTCTGTTTCTTAACAGGAATGAAAGAGAAAATGTAAATGAAAAAAGGGGTAAATTTAAGTGATAAATTTATATTCATCGAAACACTGATTTACATAGTAGACTAAATTTGATGAGTATTAGGTACAAGTTGCTAGGGATACAAAGATGACTAAACTATGACTCTTTGAAGAGATAAATATGTAAATAAAATAATGACTGACTGTGTAGGAAACTTGACCTGGTCTGGGGTAGGGGTGTGAGAAAACATTCTTCAATTTCTTATCTTGGCTTCTCACTCACTTCTTCATGTCAATTTGCTTCAGGATTCTATCCCTGGTTGTTTTCCCTTCCTGGACTACTCTGTCCCAGCGTCTTACTGCCAAATTTAAGCTGAGCATCTTCAAATCTCCACCTCTGTCCCAGACTTATCTTCTGAGGGACAGACTCACATATCCCACCTTTACTTGCTCTCCCGAAGTAGATGTCCTAGAACAATTTCACGTTCATCGTGTAGAAAATATAACTCATCATCCCTAATCATTCCTCTCAAGTTTATATCTGTGATTTCAATGATTCATTCATTCTTTATATTTATATATTGAGCTCCAAGTCAGGTCCAGAATAAGGTGTTAGGAATAAAACTTTAACATGACAGACTGCATTCATGGAGCTTATAAATTTATTATACACATTTGCATACACACACCAAGATTGCCAATCACTATTCTGATAAGTGATTTGAATTAAAGAGAGCTTTAGTCAAGACTTAGCCAAGCCAAAAAATAATAGTCCAGGTTCTTAAGCAAGTATATTATTGCAGACTAGCTTTGATGGAAAGTGAGTGAAACACTGTTCATTAAGCCACATTCAGGCTGAGTCCTAGAGGACAAAGAGGATTTGGGTGATGAAGAGTGAGGCAAAGAGCATTGTGGGAAAATGGAATGGTTGAAGATGTGAACAAAACATTCAAGAAACTTGCACTCATAAAATGTTTACAAAAATTCAGCATGTTCCAATTCATTAAGAAATTTCAAAGAATCAGTGTAATAGAGACCACATACACTGACCACTGCATTTAATTTGGAAAGCAATAGTGACAATAATAATATCATAACGATGACAGATGAACCTGGACAACCTAGACACATTTCTTTCTCCTTTTGGTAGCTCACCAGAGAGCTGACTCACTTCTGGGTTAACTCAACAGAAGAACAGGCTGTTTCCAACCTTGATAAACATTGGCTTCATTTTTCCATCAGGCTTACACTGAACAGAAAGTTCCAATGTTTCAGCTGCATGGATGTCCCCAGCCAGTCCTTCATGCCGATGATGTGTGGGATGGCAGGGCCAGGTTCTGCTGCTGGAGTCCTTCCCATGTGCACTCAGGCCCCCTCCTCCACCCCCCGCCCGCCTCACCTCCACGTGTACCTTCCCCAGGATGGTGAGGGGAAGGGGTGAGACCTTCATTGTCTTCACTGCCTGTACATTTTCCAGGGACATTATTTTACATTGATTCTGCATTGCTTTAACGATGTGTGCCTGTACCCTCTTTGGTACATAGTGATAGTAACATAACTTTAAATCTAAGGTCTTGTACATAGTATTTTTAATTTTGGAAAATTTCTAGTCATTATTCTTAAGTTGTTTTTTGTATTGCTATCATTTACTCTTTTCTCTGTTTCTGCCTTTCTTATTAAAAAGCTGTTGATATTGCACTTCTATCTTCCTTATACTTTAAATTTTCTCTCCTTCTTTTCAACTCTTTATTATGTCTTAATATCGTGAGGTAAGTATTTAATACACTTTTCAAGGTTCAGCACTTAATAATGACCTAATACTATCTCTGTCTCATAAAAATTTGTAGTATATTTCTTTTGTTTTATCAGTTGTATACTAATAATAATTGCAATAAAAGCTGAGAAGGGCATTTTAACTCCTATTGCCTTATGGACATGGGCAACCTTTTTTAAATCATAAAAATTATTAAGTGTTATTTTGTTTCAGAATGTTATAAGAAGACCACTATGAGATTTTCAAAAATAGAATTATAGTTCATAAAAATAAAATTTTGTGAAGAAAATGAAACAGAAATATGGGTTCAAGTAGAAAAAAGAATAATGTGAAATGATTACTGACCACTGAAGAGTATATTTTTAATAAAAGATGCAAGATAGCAAAGTGCTATAATATTTAGATAACATTTGATACACTTAAAAGACAAGTGAAAATAGTTTTATTTTTAAATGAGGATGTTCGCATATTTTTAAATGAGAAGTTTAGTTACCTTTTGTAACTAAATTTATGATGATAAATTCTAGATGTCAGTTTAGTGTGAAATATAAAATTGTATATAGTTTGGGCTTCCTGGTGGTGCAGTGGTTGAGAGTCCGCCTGCCGATGCAGGGGACACGGGTTCGTGCCCTGGTCCGGGAAGATCCCACATGCCACGGAGCAGCTAGGCCCGTGAGCCATGGCTGCTGAGCCTGTGCGTCCGGAGCCTGTGCTCCACAACGGGAGAGGCCACAACAGTGAGAGTCCCGCATACCACAAAAAAAAGGAAAAAAAATGTATATAGTTTAAAAAAAATTAAGGGATTGCAGCAAGCAGAAAATAAATGTTATGGTACTAGACTTCTAACCATTGCAATAAGACAAAATATTTGATGATTGGAAAGGAAGAAATACAAAAGTCATTTTTCACAGATGATGTGACTGTATAAATGAAATCCCCCAAAAATTATTAGATGGATTATGAAACTTAATAAGTGACTTTAACAAATTTGTGGAGTTAAAGGTTAACATACAAAAAAATAACTTATTTGTACACCCTGCAACAAATGGGAAAAAATTTTCAAATAATATCATTTACTATAACATCACAAACTCAAATACCCAGGAATAACTTAACAACAGATTTACAAGGCCTCCAAGCATAAAACTATAAAATAATATTGATAGAATTTTAAAAAGGCTTAAATTAGTGCAGGGGTCTACCATGTTTACATTTGGAATACTCAGTATTGTAAATATATCATTTTCCCCACAAGTATATATATGTTTATGATAAGAATGGCAGTGCAGATCAGTGGGGAAAGGGTGATTTTGTCAATAAATAATACTGGGTCAACAGGATATCCATAACGAAGAAAATTACTCACACAAAAATCCATCCAAATGTTGCCAGGCTTGGGGCTGAGTCCTGGGTCCTCTTCTCCTCCTGACACACACACACTCTCTCCCTACATGATACTTTCCAGTCCATGACTTTAAATACCATCTGAATGCCAGCTGTACACATTTAGACATGTCTCCAAGTCCTAACGTCTCCCCGAAATACCCAGCTGCATTTGATAGCTCTATCTCAAAGTCTAGTTTACATTTCAAATAGACCCCTTGGTTTCCCCAAAGTGTGTCTTTCAAAAACTTTTCCAAACACCCACCAAACATCTTTCTCTTCCATTTTCCCAAATTTTAGTCAGCAACATTAAACTCCATAAATTTCCTAGGACTCAGCCTTTCTTTTGGTCTCACCTCCCAGGTCCAATCCATGTACATCTCCTAGAAGCATGATGCACAAACATATCTCAAACTTGTGTACATCTTTTCATCTGAACTCCTGTCATGCTAGAGTTCTCATCTTTTATGCTGCAGCTGGTCTCACCATGTCTACTTTTGCCCTCTATACCCCATGCTACATAAAGTGATCTTTAACAATCATACATTAGATAATTTTCTTCTCTTTTTAAAATCCTCTAACAGCACCCATGACAGTAAGATATAATTTGAATTAGTTATCAGGACTTACGAACCCCTGCACTCTCTCACCCCTGCCTACCTCTCCAGCTGCACCATTCTCCTCTCCTCTTACTAAGTTACAGTCACACTGCCTTCTTTCTTTTCTTGGAACGAGTACTGTAATTGCCAACTTCAGGGCTTACGTACTCAGCACTGCTCTGACAGATTTTGTATTGCTGTGTTAGTTCTCAAATGTCACCTTTAAAGAAGGTAAAAGGTACTATAGAAAACTAATAGAGACCAATCATCAATCTTCCTCATCATATATTTTATTACTATTACAGCCCTTATATTATCTGTAAAGTAATTTATTTGTTTTCTTCAGTGGTTCTCAAAAGGTAGTCCATGCAACCGCCATAACCCAATCAGCAGGTCGATGAGGTAAAAAAATGTTTTTATAATAATACTAAGATGTTATTTACAAATGCAAATGTGCTGTATTTTCACCAATGTTACAAAAACAATTGTAGATAAAACTGTTGAAGACTTACCATAAATTAAAGCAGTGGGGACAAATTATATCTTCAAATTCTTCATTGTCACACACTTGCAGTAAAAAAGAGAGCCAGTTTCACTCAAATGTCTCTTGATGAAGCAGAAAAAAATGTTAATTTTACTACACTTTGAGCCTTTAATACATGCTTTTTTAATACATGCTCTGATGAAATGGGGAGTCTACATTAGGCGTGTCTCCACCAAATTCATATGTTGAAACCCTAACCCCCAAGGTGACGGTATTAGGAGGTGGGACTTTTGAGAGGTTTAGTGGCCTCTGAAAGAGCCCCAGAGAGCCAGCTGGTCCCTTCCACCTGTAAGGATCCCCCAGGAAAGCACATCTAGGAACCAGGAAGCAGGCACCCGTCAGACAGGGATCTGCCATCACCTTGATATTGTTGTTTATGGTACTTTTGTTATAGTAAACTGGACAGACTAAGACAGTAACTTACCAGAGGATGATGGAGTTCTTGAGGAAAAGCCTTTGTGAAATTATTTGAGTTGTAAACTGGACTAGACACCTTTTCATATAGAACAATCTTTATTTGAAAAAACATGACTGAAGACAATATTTTCCTGAAAATGAACATAGCCTGTCACACAACTGACAGTATTTTGTTGCCAGTAAGAAAATTAAAGCTTTGAGGTGAAAAATAGAATTTTGGAATATTTGTTGCCATTGACAGCTTCCTAATACTTAAAGCCCTATATCTATACACACACATACACATACATACGTATATGGGAGAGAGAGAGAGAGAGTAATGAAATGTGTCAACATTTGAAAGACCTGCGTAAATCCATGAACGGTTTTCTGAAAGATCAATGTACTGTTGTGCAGACTCATGAATGGGTAAAATATCCATACAGAGAGCAAAGCTATAGATAGAGGATGTTAGTCTATGGAAATTTCATCAATGTGACTTCAGACTCCACATAGCAATTCATCTTTATGAAGCTCCCTTTTGCAGAGTTTTAGTAAAGTATCCAGAAAGAATATCTATTAAAACAGTCCTGTCTTTTCCAAGGTAGATTTTCTTCATGTACTTCATCCAAAACAACATATTCTCCACATTTACTGCAGATGTAGATGGGAGAATCTAGCTACATTCTATGAAAGCAGATGTTACAGACATTTGTAAAAATGGAAAACAATGCCACTCTCCTCATTGTTTTTGCTTAGAAAAAGTTATTTTTCATTAAAAAAATATACTTTCTAAGTTAACATGTAATGGTTTTAATATTGTGATTTATAAATAAGTATTTAAAAAATTTTTGGTGTTAATTTGAATAGTACATATCACTGAATATAGCTGACATAAACAAAAGCTTTGTGGGTTCTCAATTTTTAAGAGTATAAAGGGGTCCTCAGACCAGAAGGTAAGTACTGCTCATGTGCCTATTTGTTCTCTGTCTCACTGTCTCTTTGCACTAGAATGTGAGGGTCATGAGAACAGAGGCCTGACTTTGCACCACTTGTGTCCCCACTACCTGGACCAGTGCTTGGCAGACACCACTGGCAATGTGTTCTCTGCTTCCATGATTGCAAATCAGGTTTCACTTCCCCACATCCTGTTAAATGTTGGCTCACAGGCCCAGGGGCTTCTCTTCAGCTGTTAGCTCGGCTATTTTCTTGTGCCAAGTTCAAGCCACCCAGGTATCTCCTCTGTCTTCCCTGTGCTACTAGGGTCCTACAGACCTCACCAGAGTCAGGAGAGATAAGGAGATAGTATTTTAACGTTCTAAAAATATTATTTCTTAACTTATTTAGGAAAGTGTGTCTTCTGATGACATGAAAATGAAATCCAAACTATGTTCAAATACTCTAAATTACCCTGCAGTTGTTAAGTCTTGTGTCCTGGCAGAATTTTAAGAGTTAAATGGATCTGCCAATTTACTTGTTCAATTATATTGGAGACCGTATTTTATTTTCTACCATTGTGTATTGTAGATCTGTAAGGATTGGTATTGTAAGGGTTGACATTTTCCTTAACCAAAACTTTACTTCAGAAATGGTAGAGGGTATCTTCATATATTGTTTTTCAAAATACCTTGCAGAAGTGTTATAAGCACAATTAATTGTTTACAATTTGATTTGAGATCTACAGGCGGAAAAGGTGAAATGTAATTTCCAAGTACTTAATGTTTACCATTATGGCTTAATGACGTATATTAGCCATACAAACTCAAAGGAGACATAGCCTGGGGACAAGATTCTAGTGCTTTATGCACAGAGGCCACCAAGTGATTCTCATTAATGTTAATAGGAGTGAAACCCACTGTAAACCTTAAGGCAATGATCACAACACATTGCCTGGTGCTGTTACAAGTAAACATCATCTATGAGACAGTAGTTTCTGCACATGCATTTCATAAACTGCTTTACTATATTATTCACATGAGTATAAACCAGTAATGAAAGCGTATCTAGGCACAAATGAAATGTATTCAGTTTTAGTTAGTAGTGTTTTAAAAGCTGCAGCTCAGTAGAGCATTTTCAAGCAGAAATAATCACCAAAAATGTAGTAGCATATTATCTGCTAGAGTGACTAACTAAAATCCTTTTTTTTTTCCTTACATTTGAAATACTAAGATTTCCTACTATGTAATAGGAACTGAGATTGATACTAGGCATAATTTACTGAGTACAAGAATCATAGTTTCTGTTGTTTCAAGTTTCATAAGTAATTAATAACAAACAAGGTCACAAAAAGAACGATTTATAATCTGTGTGCATCAAAGGATGTGTGGTCCTGGGTTTTGGTCTAGTATGTCATGAGCTTATAACTTGTCACTCCATCCTAATAACACATGAAAAAGCTAAATGAGCTAAAAATGAAGAACTCTTTTAAAATATATCAGAGAAGTGAGGTCACAGGACAAAGTACAGTCCCCCAAATTAGAGACAGGCAGATATAGAAAATTACAACTTACAGGAGCAGAAACCCATGAGTAGAAACTTCTGCAGAAAACAGTACCAGGTATAGCATATCTGGTTTTCAACAAAAAATTACAAGGCACATTAAAAGGAAAAAAAGTACAGTTTGAAGAGACAGAACAAGCATCAGGACCAGACTCAGATATGGCAGGGATGTTGTAATTATAAGACTGATAATATAAAACAACTAGGATCAATATGATAAGGGATCTTATGGATAAAGTAGACGGCATGCAAAAAACAGAGGCTCACATTGGTAAGCAGAGAGATGGAAATCCTAAGGAAGAACCATAAAGAAATGCTAGAGATTAAAAACTGTAACAGAAATTGAAGAATGCTTTTCATGAGCTCATTGCTAGACTGGATGTGGCTGAGGAAAGAAACTTTGAGCTAGAGAGTATGTCAACAGAAACTTCCAAATTTGAAAAGCTAAGAGAAAAATGACTGAAGAAAACAAATAGAATATCCACGAACTGTGTGACAACTACAAAAGGTGTATCATAAACATAACAGAAATATCAGAAGGAGAAAGACTGAGAGGAACAAAAGAAATATTTAAAACAGTAGTGACTGAGAATTTCCCAAATTAATATCAGACACCAAACCACAAATCCACAAAGCTCAGAGAGCACAGAATAGGATAATGCCAAAAAAAATCTATGCCTAGGCATATCATATTTAAACTGCAGAAAATTCAAGGCAAAGAAAAAATTTTGAAAGAAGATGGAGGGAAAAACCATCTTACTATAGAGGAGCAAAGATAAGAATTACATCTGACTCCTCCTCAGAAACTATACAAGCAAGGAACAAGTAGAGTGAAATATTAAATGTCTTGAGAGAAAAAAGCCCAGCAACCTAAAATTCTCTGACCTGCAAATATATCCTTCAAAAGTGAAGAAAAAACAAAGACTTTCTCAGAAAGACAAAAATTGAGGAAATTTGTTGCCAGTAGACCTGCCTTACAAGACATGTTAGAAGTTGTTCAGAGGGAAGGAAAATGATATAGTTCAGAAACTTGGATCCATATAAAGGAAGAGATTTAGAGAAGTTAGTGAAGGTAAAGACTTTTATTTTTCTTATTTCTAATTGATCTAACAGATAATGGTTTATTCAAAATAATAGCAGCACTAATGTACTCAATGATTACAGTTTATTATAAGTAAAATGAGTAATATTAATGATCCATGAAACAGGAGGAATTAGAAATATTTTGTTATCATAAAGAAATGTGCAAGGTGTTATGAAAAAGTGAAACAGGAAGTAGTAATTTAAACTGGATGGTCAGGGAAGGCCTCATATACAGGACTGATCACTTGTCAAAAAGCAAGATTGGAAACACAGATACTGGATAGTTCTTGGGAGAGGCGCTTGTCGTTGGTCTAGGTAGTTCAAAGTGAAATGATAAATGTGGGTAAATATTACATAATAGACACGACAGAAAATCAACAGAATTTCTATTTATAAGATTATACGTTTCTAACTATATTAATTTGACTACAAAATTGGCATAACAGAATCACATAACAAAGATAAAATCTGAGAATCCCAGGGAATGTCCGAGTCTTAATACATAGTGATGCTAAAGAATGCTTCTTTCTGTAACAAAATCATCACAACTGTCTGTTTGGCAATAATTTCAATGTTAAAGACTCTGACTAAAGTTTTCCTTTCTAGAGTATCCTCTGGAGTCAACTTTGATCAAGAATCTATTCTTTATCTGACTATTCATCTTTGTCTTCACATTTAGCTGTTCTCACGTTTCTTCAATGTTTTTGCAATGATACAGTATCAAGCTTATATCCACCCTGCACTAGACACTCTAGCAGGTGTTTCATGATGCACTTGTGCAAAGCATCTTAGGAGATTCTCCTGAACAAGGGCCAGTCTTCAGCCATGTGCTCCAGGAATTTGGGAAATACTATTCTCTCACCCTTGGCTTCCATTGATTTGTTGGTAAGCCCAGTGTTGGTCTAATTGCCATTCTCTTGTAGGAAATCTCTCTGTTCTCTCGGTTGTTTTACATTATTTTCTTTGCCTTTCCTCTTCTATAGCTTTATTATGTTCTTTCTTTGTATCTAATTTGAGGTTTGTTAGTCTTTCTAAATCTACGTGATTTTGTCTATTCACTAATTCTAGAAAACTCTCACCTTTTATTTCTCAGAATATTACCCCACCCCTGCCCACTGTCTCTACTATCTCCTTTTGAATTTGATCAGAAGTATGTTTGAACTCTTCATGTCCTCACCCATATCTTTTAACCTCTAGTTTATATCTTCATTTTTTTGTCTTTGGGCTTCCTTCTAAGTAGTTTCTTCAAATCTGTCTTCCAATTCAGTAGTGCTGTCTCCAAGCTTGTCTCACATGCTATTTACCCATTTATTATATTTCTAGACATTCTGTTAGGTTCACTACCCAATTCTCCTTTTCATTTTTAGTCAAAACCTCTTTTATTTTTAAAACTATGTTAAGGCATTTTTTAAAAATTAATTCTTATTGGAGTATAGTTGCTTTACAACGCTGTGTTAGTTTCTACCGCACAGCAAAATGAGTCAACCATATATATACATATATCCCCTCTTTTTAAGATTTCCTTCCATTCAGGTCACCACAGTGCATTAAGTAGAGTTCCCTGTGCTATACAGTATGTTCTCCTTAGTTATCTATTTTATACATAGTATCACTAGTGTATATGTTTCAATCCCAATGTCCCAATTCCTCCTGCACCCCTCTTTCCCTCTTGGTATCCATACATTTGTTCTCTATGTCTGTATCTCTATTTCTGCTTTGCAAATAGGTTCATCTGTATCATTTTTCTAGATTCCACCTATATGTGTTAATATACGGTATTTAGATTCCATATATGTGTGTTAGCATACGGTATTTGTTTTTCTCTTTCTGACTTACTTCACTCTGTATGACAGTCTCTAGGTCTATCCACCTCATTACAAATAACTCCATTTTGTTTCTTTTTATGACTCAGTAATATTCCATTGTATATATGTGCCACATCTTCTTTATCCATTCACCTGTGGATGGACACTTAGGTTGCTTCCCTGTCCTGGCTATTGTAAATAGAGCTGCAATGAGTTTGAAATTCTTTCTTCCAAATAAGATTATGTTCTGTCAACTTGGGGTCACCTTAAATTAAATTTTAGATTTGATGTTTTTATATCAACACAATGTTAATTCCATTCCCCAAAGGAAAGGGCAGTTTACAGTTCAGAATTTATAGGGAATGCTGGTTTTTGTTTTCTTTGTTTATTTGTTTTCTTTTGCCATCTACTTGGGAGTTTAGGAACTCCTTTATCTGTTGATATCCCATGCTTCTCCTCCCCAGCACACATTTGCTTCAATAAGTTTTCAATTTAAAAAATTTTGGGATTTTGGTAAATTTTGGATTCAGAAGATTTTCTTAATTCTCATGCATTTAAAATGATGTAATAACATCTGGGATTTTTAAGTGTTCTTAATTGGAAGGGTTTGCCCTTATATCTTGCCTACTACATTTTTGGAGTTTATATTATAAACTCTATTCATGTTTAAGGACCCTAGAGAGTTTAGTTTCCTATTCTCTGAAAAATTCTCTAGCCTTTTCTTACTAGATTTTGGAGTTAATAGTGGTTTTAATATAGGAATAGTGTTAAAATAGGATACTATTAATAAAGAATCCAATGAGGAGGAAGATAATACATAAAGTTATGATATCTGTGTCCAGAATGGTTAAACAAAATGATAAGGCAAGGTAAAATTCTGAAAAGGGGCATAAGACTTTCCTTTATTTGGAAGGAATCAATTTCTAACTGTAGATTTTTCATGGATTTTAGGCTTGTATTCAAGGAATAATGTTGTACTAAGAAGACCAGATTGCCCTTTTGATGATAACAGGTGGGTAGAAACATAATTCTAATCCTGATCCTGACAGAGGAAACATAGATAGACATCTTCAGAATTGTAGTGGTTGATCCCAAGATCTAAAAGATAAAGAAGGTCGAGACTAATTACACACAAGAAGGAAGAAAGACAGACCCCACAAGTAAAATTTCACAATTTTCCTTACTTTATATTTTATGCTTAGCTCATGTTCACTCAAATACAAGCAAAAAATGGAAAACTGTTGTTAAAACCCAGCATCAGTAATATAAAAAATCTTTATGAATTGGATAAATATCAATAGTATGTATATATATATGTATGTGTATATATTATATATTATTGTATGCATATATTCCACAGCTGGCATGTCAGTAACTTCTGGTTTGTCAATGAGAGAATCTCCAGTTATTTAGTAGTACAGTTGTTACTTTTATCCCCCAAATGCATTGATTTCTTCACCAAAAGGCTTACTGTGTCTTTTGATATAAAGCAGTGAACAAGGCAGAAAGGTCCATATTCTCATGGAACTTAAATCCTAGAGAGTAGAGAGGGGAAACAGAAAAAATCATAGGTACACAGGTTGATAGGTAGGAAGGTAGATAAAACAATTTCATTGTTGATAAGTATTACAAAGAAAGTAAAGCAGGGGCAGAAGGTGAAAGTAAATGAACATTCTGTTAAATAGCTTAATCTGAGGGAGAACCTATGAAGGGAAACATTTGAGGATGAAGGAATAGCGAACATAAGGATCCAAAGGTAGCAACTGCTCAGGTACTAACAGCAGGGCCAGTGTGGCTGGAGAGTGATGAATATGGGGGACAATGTTCACAGATGAGGGAAGACTGGGCACTGTTATGAAATGGTTCTACTTTTGTCCAAAATACTGTAGGACTCCTGACCCAACCCTGGGGTCTTCTTTTACTTCCTGACTAGTAGAATGTGGCTGCATTACTTCCAAGATCTACTAGAAATGACCTTTGACATATCTCTAATTGCTTTGTGATTTCACTTAAGAGTAAGATGGGGAAAAGACACTGGGTTTAGGGAGAAAGATTTGGGTAAAATGTGGTGGTTTGAATGTACATATCTGTTCCTGCTTCTTCACAAAGCACAATTGGCACTATAGAAAAATCAGTATCAAATAAAAAGACAGAAACATGAAGGACGACAGAGAGCGATAAGAAAAGGTATGTTGGGCCAAACTGTGGAATCTATAGAGTGGATAAGTGAGTGAAAGCTGAATAACAACAGAACATTCTGTGACTCACCCTATGCCTGAGGGTGGGGAGGCTAAAATGTAGATGATCCATACCACCAAGCTCTAGAAAGACTAGAGAACTGGCAGTGTGGGATCTTTGAATGTGGGGATGAAGAAGCTTACATCCCCTTACATCAGAAAGGCCCTAAGCAGAGGGCAGGGCCCAGCCCAGGGACTCGGGGAAACTCAGAGCACTGACCTCGAGACCCACGTCCCTCTTCCTCTACCTACTCTCATAAACGGGGTGGTCAGGCTTATGAGCTGTTCAGCCCCAAAGCAAGGCCCCCAGATATGCTGAAATGGGGCTACCCCTCAGGGTGACCTTAGGAGGAAGGGTTGGGCACAAGCTCTGCCCACAGGAAAATTTCCAGTCAGCCTTATTAGACACTCATTCTTAACGTACTAGATAGTCCAGGAGCACCAGGCATGAAAGGCACAGACCAAAGCAAGGAAACTCTTACACAATGAAACCCACCAGGAAGCAGAAAAAACTATAGGAGACAATGGAGGCATGTCTTCAAATTATGAGAAAAATGTATTTTCAACCTGGCATTTATGACCAAACTGTATATCAAATGCGAAAGCAGAACAAGGACATATTTAGCAACATAAGATCTCAAAACATTTATCTCCAATGCCCTCATTCTCAACAATTCTTTAAAGTTTGATTTGGGAGTCATGGATCATAGTGATTCAAAACTGGAAAGAGCCAGTGGGAACCTGAGTGTGGTGAAGTATGACTCTCAACAGCTTTGCATCAGGGATAGGAACCATCAAATCCAATTGGGGCTGAAGGATGTGTGTGTGTGTGTGTGTGTGTGTGTGTGTGTGTGTGTGTGTGTATACATACATATATATGTATATATCAGGTAGAATACTGATTTTCACATGCTGAGGAAAGACTTTTGTTTCTACTGGAACTTTGGAGAATGAACTGGTGAAAAGAGTACTCAGAGGAAAAAATAAATTTAAATGCTGTAGGTTTAATGAATGAAATAAAAACACATTGGGAAGGAATGTCTAGACCATATCCCATTGAACCCATTATGGCTAATCAGAGAGCAAGCATTTAAACTCAGCAAACTTGCTCTTGACTTCTGACCTCTGGCTTACTAACAAGGTAATTTAGAACAATTCTTTGAACCATCTGAGTCTTTGTTTTATATTCTGTAAAAGGTGCTTTTAATGTCTGTCTCAAAAGAGTGCTATGATGATTAACTTAACAGAGGCGTATTCAGTGTTTAGAGTGAGGCATGGAAAATAGAAAATATATTTGATGAGATGAGATATGGAAAGCAGATCGATAACTGATGGAAAGGTCATCCCTTCAGAAAAGCAATGTTGTTTAAAAGCCACAGATTTCCCCAAGAATGGTTCAATTGGCTGTTGGCCTTTAGAAAAGATAATTAAGTAAGTAAATTACTAACAGAGTAGGCTGTAGTTAAATTGGGAATAACTAATCTAAATAATGGGGAAAAATCAAATTGGACTTGCAACTGGCCTCTGAACTGGGGGCAGGGGGGACAGCCTTGTGGGACTGAGCTCTCAACCTGTGGGATCTGATGCTGTTTACCAGTGGATAGTGTCAGACTGAGTTGAATTGTAGGACACGCAGCTGGTGTCAGAGAATTGCTTCATGGAGAGGGGGATGAAGGGGAGACTCTCACATTGGAATCAGGAGCAGAATTGTACATACTCTTTTGTATAGTTTATATATCTTTTTCCAGGTTTACTGAAGTGTAATTGACAAAATTATAGCATATTTAAAGTGTACAACATGATGATTTGATGTATTTATACATTGTGAAATGATAAATGTGAAATGACCACAATCACATTAATTTTTAAAATTAATTTAACTTATTTATTTATTTGACTGCGTTGGGACTTCGTTGGTGTGCACGGGCTTTCTCTAGTTGCGTTGAGCAGGGGCTACTCTTCATTGTGGAGGGTGGGCTTCTCGTTGCGGTGGCTTCTCTTGTTGCAGAGGACTGGCTCTAGGTGCACGGGCTTAAGTAGTTGTGGCACAGGGGCTCAGTAGTTGTGGCTCACGGGCTCTAGAGAGCAGGCTCAGTAGTTGTGGCACAGGGGTTTAGTTGCTCTGTCACACGTGGGATCTTCCTGGAACAGGGATCGAACCTGTGTCCCTTGCATTGGCAGGCAGATTCTTAACCACTACGCCACCAGGGAAGTCCCCACAGCCACATTAATTAACACATCTATGACCTCACATAATTACCTTTTTTTTTTTTGCGGTACGCGGGCCTCTCACTGCTGTGGCCTCTCCCGTTGCGGAGCACAGGCCCCGGACGCGCAGGCTCAGCGGCCATGGCTCACGCGTCCAGCTGCTCTGCGGCACGTGGGATCCTCCCGGACCAGGGCACGAACCCGTGTCCCCTGCATCGGCAGGCGGACTCTCAACCACTGCGCCACCAGGGAAGCCCTAATTACCTTTTTTATTTTTTATTTTTGGTGAAAACAAGATCTGCTCTCTTAGTCTAATTTCAAATATATCAAACAGTATTATTAAATATAGTAACCATGCAGTACATTAGATCCCCAGAATTTTTTCATCTTTTGACTGAAAGTTTGTACCCTTTGACCAACATCTGCCTATTTCTCCAGCCCCAGTCCCTGGCAACCACCTTTCTACTCCTCGACTCCTTTTTTAGAATCCACATATAAGTGATACCATGCAGTATTTGTATTTATTTGTGTACCTTATTTCATTTAGTATAATGCCCTCTGGTATCATTTATGTTGTTACAGATGACAGAATTTCCTTTATTTTTATGGTTGAATAATGTTCCACTGTATTTATGTACCACATTTTCTTTATCCATTCATCCCTTGATGGGCACTTAGGTTATTTCCATGCCTTGGCTATTGTAAATAATGCTGCAATGAACATCAGAATACAGATGGCTCTTAGAGATAGTAATTTCATTTCCTTTGGATATGCACCCAGAAGTGGAATTGCTGGATCATATGGTAGTTCCATTTTTAATTTTTTGAAGAAGCTTTGAACTGTTTTCCATAGTGGCTGCACTAATTTACATTCCCACCAACAGTGCACAAGGATTTCCTTTACTTTACATCCTCACCAACACTTATTATCTCTTACCTTTTTGATAACAGTCATTCTAACAGGTATGAGGTGATTGTGGTTTTGATTTGCATTTCCCTGATGATTAGTGATGTTGAGTACCTTCTCATGTACCTGTTGGCCATTTGTATGTCTTCTTTGAAAAAAAACATGTCTGAATGTCTATTCAGGTCCTTTGCCCATTTTAAATTGGGATATTTGGTTTATTGCTATTGTATGAGTTTCTGATATATTTTGGATATTAACCTCTTATTGAATATATAGTTTGCAAACATTTTCTCCCATTCTATAGTTTACCTTTTTATTTGGTTGATTGTTTCTTTTGTTGTGCAGAAGCTTTTCAGTGTGAAGTAGTCCCACTTGTATATTTTTGCTCTAGTTGCCTGTATTTTTGGTATAAGTTCCAAAAAATCATTCACAAGCAAAATCAAAAAAAGACAATAAAAACTAGAAGTCATTTGAAGGAAGTTATTTAGATAGTTATTCAACAAGATCATTAATATTTTATGGTGACTTATTCATATTCCAAAAATCAAATGAAGTTGTTATTTTTCTAATGTGAAAAAAAATAAGGAAGGTTTTACTTAGAGAATATGGTTTACAGAGTAGTTTAAATTCAAATTCAGTAGATTAACTTTGTCCTATTACCAAAAATAAATGCCTTCTTTCTATTTTCTCCACCTGACATTCCAAGTTTTTAAACTCTTTGCTTTCAGAAAATTATTATCTTTCTTGATAGATAATTTCCACATATTTTGGTCATATTCATAGATTTAAATAGGCCCAATGACATACACATTCTTCTATGTCTTCAGAGATAATCACGGAATTTTGCTTCAGTCTCTCTGACACTGCAGAGAATCCACTGGGTATCAGCAATGGAAATGCAATCATTTAACACAGAGCCAAAATAGACCTTTTCCTTGAAAGTAATTTTCAGAAACAGTGTTCTCTGAAGCAGAACATTCTGGAAAATTATGTCCCTCAAAGAGTTTGGGTCCTTCAGCTTAAATGTATATCTCTTATCATAAACCATTACCCACCTTGAAATTCCAGAGTGCAAAAATCTGTTGCTTATAAATAGCATATTTATTTAAATATCTGCCGCTCATGGACCTTCTCATTCCTTTTTTATTCTTATTGCCCTGAAGACAATTTCTAAAATTATTTTAGAGGTATGGAGTAGTAAATGACATAGTCCTGAGAGAGAAAGAGCAGTTTAGTTTGAAATGTCCCAAGTAATAATTTGGCTTTATATGTGTGCTTCAAGGTAGGTTAAGGTGGAACAGGGGCTGAGAGTGTGCTCTCTCACCTGTAACTAAGGTACAGGAGCTCAGGGTTTTATGAAACAGTATCATACGGCCATTCAATTACTAAGAGAAATACAGTAGTCTCTTTGTGCTACCAGACAACAGTTGTTGACAATACGATGCAGATTTTGACGTAACATTTTATCCATTTCTATATGATATACTTATAAAATCACAAATTATGATTTATATTACCAATTTAAATACAAGTTTCATAATTTCTACATTTTTGTATATATTAATTTGTCAGCAACCAGCACTTAGCTTTGTTTCCTGTTTTCCAACTTACTAAAATAAAACTAAGACTTGATGAAAACTGTATTCTTAACATGAAGTTTTGAAATACGTAACATTTTCCTGATGAAAACAAAGTAAGGGAAATCTCATGTGAATAATCTGTGGCCCGAGACATTTACTATGGTTTTATCTTAAAATAATTTAATGGCTTACTGTGTCTACTTCAATAGTTGCCTTGAGGCTTCATTCGTTTGTTCAAAGAGCTATCATCAGTCAAAAATGACAGGCATAGTTAGGCTCATTATAGCTTTAGCTGATTTTATAAACTAACATCTAAGTCTGTTTAACACTACAAACGTTCAAAATACTTAGCTATTAGCACTAATTTTTCTTAGCAAGGTTTAGAGAAAATTGAAAAAGTCTTTTTTAGCAGAGAAATGGGAAACTTTTGTGGAAGAAATTATTCTTATTTATTCCTAACTGTTAAACTCTACTGCTTAGAATATTTTAATTAAGAAAGTTTTTTTGAAACGTAGGTAGATTTGTGTGGGTGAATATATGTGTGCATATATATCTACATATATAACTACAGAATAAAATTATTTTACATGTAAAAATAACTATACAGGGCTTCTCTGGTGGCACAGTGGTTGAGAGTCCGCCTGCCGATGCAGGGGACACGGGTTTGTGCCCCGGTCCGGGGGGATCCCACATGCTGCGGAGAGGCTGGGCCCGTGAGCCATGGCTGTTGAGCCTGTGCTCCGCAACGGGAGAGGCCACAACAGTGAGAGGGCCGCGTATCACAAACAAAACAAAACAAAATAAAAAAAAACAAAAAAAAATAACTATGCACATAAATGTAAATATATATAATATAAAAGTATTTTTTACATATAAAATACCTTATATGGATTTTGCTTCAGGCTAAAGATATATATATATATATATATATATGTATATATATATAAATAAATTTATATATTTATATATATCTTTTATTCAAAGATTTCATTGGAACCTTTCACATAAGATTTTTCTAAACCCTTGAATTAAATGAAACTTCACTCTTTCTAAACCACATTTTAGGTATATACGCCAACTATAAAGACCAAGCTTCCTACTTCACTATATTGCTGACACCACTACTATTTAACTTCAATGAAGCTTTGTATTTTTATCGTATTGCCATCTTTGATTATTTCTTTGGAGAATGCTTGAAAATAGAAACTGAAGAAAATACTTTTTTTCACAATGTTTTTGAATTTATGTGAGTGTATTGTACTTATTTGTTTTTACAGGAAATATATTGTAAGTTTTTTGTTTGTTTTTTGTTGTTCTCAACCAGAAAGTTTCTAGTATAGATTGTGGTATATTATATCATTTTGTTGTCCACATATTCTTTTGTGTAGCATCTTATATGTTAAGAGAAGTGTTTTTCAGACTGGAGTACGTGAACAAAGCTCAATAACTTAGAGGGAGCATGGCTTCAAGTATGTAAGATAAAGCCTATAAAACTGCTTTATATCTGCTTAACTTCAAAAGAAATCATTTTACATGCATGAATTCACCTTTCTGTAGTTGAGGGATACAAAGTTAAGAGATTCTTATTCTTACTATTTTGTCCTAATATCACAAATATCAGTTTTTAATCTCCTATTCCCAAACATAATATTTTAGCTTTATTTACTTTGCCTGGTCAGTTGTCCAAATGGTAATGTTGGAATCTTATGTCTTTTTCTCTTGGTAATTTTTCTAATTATGATTGATTTTATATTTTGAATTTTTGTACAGCTCCCAGAAAGTGTTTTAGCAAGTGAGCATTTTGTAAAATATACTCAAAATTCATAAGTAAATTATCTGCCTCTTCTGTAACTATGTAATCATTCAGTGCCAGAGACAATTGCCAAATGTTTTGTTTTTATTCTTCTACTCTTTGCTGTCTAGAAGGACAATTGCAAATAAAACAAAACAAAGACCACTTTCTTCTAGATATTCCCTATAATTTTCTTTTTCTTTGCAAAATGATCATTTTAATATACTCTTTTTTCCATTTATAAAAGATAATACATATTTATTTTAGAAAGTCTAGAAAATGAAGAAACACATAATAAGCCAGCAATATTATCTAAAATTCCTTCACTCAGAGAACTTCTGAGAACATTTTGGTATGTTTAGTTTTTCTTTCCTTTAAAATATACATGGTTCTCATAAAATTGAAACCATAGTACATTATAATTTTATATCTACATTCCGCTTTGTTCATTCAACATCATGGCATAAGAACTTTTCCTTCTCCTTAAATGTATTATGATAGCATGTTTCGTACTATTAGCACAGAATTTAATTAACAGTTATCCTATTATTGGATTCTGATATTATTTTATAAATTTTAACTTCTTTAAATAATACATAGTAAATCATGGCTCATATATCATCATGTGCATATTTGATTATACCTTTAGGTACATTCTCAGATGTTAAATTATCGAGTCAAAGTACATGTATCTAAGAATATCGATACAACATGTCTTACGCATACGCACACACGTACACATGTAAAGACATAATTTTATCAATAAATTAGTCATTTCATCACTCTCTACTGAACACTAAAAATAACAAGGCATAGTGAGTTCAGAAATGAGGCCTAAATGGGCTCAAAAAGTGTAACATGTTGATCTGCAAAACTAGCTAAATATAGGGAATTAATTTGGTTCTAAACTTTTTAGCAAGCAATGGGTAAAAGGTGACTTTATTGGTGATGTTATTTGTATCATGAGTGATAGAAATTCAACAGTACTTCTTTAGATGACAGTCCTCCTAAAGGGGGAGGATTCATACTTTATAATATATAAAATAATTTGTAATTATTATAAATATTTACTATTTATGTAACCATGTTTTTATTGGGTGGTTCCTTTAAAAAGTCATGAATATAAGTTGCTGGCAACAAATCAAAATGCATTTCTGTAAAATTAATTATGCAGAGGGTCAACCTGATTTATTCAAACTGTTCACTTGCTTCTGGTCTCTAAAGAAAAGTATGTGAAAAAGTAAATTTTAGGATATAGTACAAGTGCAGATGGGCTGGTTATATTTCTTTAAAAAATTTCTCTTTGAAAAGTGTATCTCAACTGACCTTTTGTTAAATAAGGAGGCACAGTGTGTTGGAGATAATGCACTGTATAACCAGTGAAATCACAGAGCATATTTGCTTATGGGGTTTCTTTTTTGTGAACACTAAGGGAGAAGATTGATATTAAGAAAGCATTTACACCTCCAGAACACCTGAGTTTTATCATTTACATACCCACAAAGAAATTATATGGACACAAACAAAGGCCAGAAATGAACATTTTTTTAAAGCATAGCTGGGCTTTGGCCTTAGGCTGCAATGCAGCTAACACAGAGGTGTCCTAGGGGTCTAGAAACCAGAGAACTAGTTGGTCATTTGTTTTTCCTCATGCTCAGCGGATCTGAATCTTCTCTTTTAAAATACTGGTAGTTCAAAAAGTGCTACGGCATAGGAAAAAAGCTTGTGAACAACAGAGCAAGTGTGTAAGATTCTTAGACTCACCTGTTCTGAGCCTTCTCTATCATTTGCATGTAGAATTGCATATAGCTTCTACCTTTTAACATTGTGGTGGCCTTCAGTTCCTTCAAAAGAGTTTTAGGTAGTTTAGGAGCAAATGACAAAAAAAAAAAAAAAAAAAAGAAGATAATGCCAGAACACCAGCCATATTTTATATGAGCAGAAGTGTTTCCCTGGCTTGTCCATTGACTACTCCCATGATACAGACTCCATATGTACTGAGATGCAGCTAGGATTACTTTCTGTGGAATCAAAGGCCAATAAAAAACTAGTAACATCACAGACACAATATTATTCCAGACACAGACAACGTTGCAAAAGAATAGATGTGTTTGAAGCTGTTCATTCCCTGTGTCACAAATGATGTGACAATAATACTGCAGACTCATTATTTTAAAACAAGACAACATCAATATATTTCCCTTTTCACAAAAAGGAAGATAAGAAAATATAAGATTCTTTTAAATAAAAAAGGGAATGGGTGTTTATATATCTTCCAAAATTATATGCATACATTTACAAATTTAAATATCACTTATGATGATTAATTAGTGGAAAAATTCCTTAAGAAGGTTAAAGATTACCTTCCAGAGGAAATTCAAGGACAAGCATTTTATGGTTACTACATGCAGGAAAAAAAGATTACAGTCCCGTTTATAACATTTCATTTTCTATGCCTATTAAATTATTTCCTGCAATGTGCTTTCTTTATTTAAAATTCTATTTCATTCATCAGAATCAACCACTGTTTCTTCTCCTCTATCTGTTCTGAGTTTCTTTCACAAGCAGCTGCTAATTAGGAGAGCCTGTGGTCTCAGGACTCTGTACAAAATCCTGTTTGTTAGCACTGGGTTAATCAGTGGAATCTGAAGGAAACAAAAGGCTCACAGAATGAAAAGAAATTAAAAAATAGATCATAAGGGGAATGTAATATTTTGCTTCTACATAAATTTTGCAAATAATTTACAGTTTTTTTACCTTCCTTTGTTGTTGCTAATAAAAGTGAATTAAAAGAGAAATGATGTACAAATTACTGACATAAACACAAACAACTATGTGGAGCCAAAATTTCAGGTGATCTCAACAAACTCTACACCATGAAATAAGGGAAGGAAATAATTCTGTATTTTCATATCTTGCAGCCACTGACTAATTCTTAAGATTTTTAGAAAGATATGGATTGGTAACTATTTGTAAAATATGAAGAGAGTCCATTAGGAAAATAAAATAACATACAAAATGCAAAAATTAACTTAAATTGTAGTCTAGAAAAAAAACTGAGATGGGGGAAAGAAAAAGTACAAAATATATGTAAGATTTAAAATAACAGCAAAATTAAGATGTGTATAGTTATTTATTTAAAGACAAAGAATTTGTTTGAAAAATAATTTTTAAAAAGGCCAGAGTCACATACTTTATGCAATGGTTATATTTAAATCATAGAAAGACTAATGTGAGAGGGTAAACAGACATATTTGGTACATAAGGACCCAGAGAACATACCACCTGTATTCTTTTTCTTCCCACAAAACAAAGTGAAACAAAGCAAAACAAAAAAAAAAAAGATTGTATTTTAGCTCCAAAGGTTTAAGAAAATTTATCTCTATTTGTCAGAATACAGAAATGTGTTTTTCTTTCCACTATGATATTTATTCTCTGAAAGCTTAAAATTTACCTACATTAGTAGCTATTTTCATTTTCAAAGTGAAGGAACTAAGGAAGAAAGGGGGAGAAAAAGGGAAGGAGGGCAGGCGGAGATTTTCCAGTAGCACTGGCAAGTGTGGAAGAAGTGTTCCCAAGAGTTGAGTTTTCAAAATTGAGCATTAGTTTGGTGGTGGATCAAGGGAACAAGAGAAATGGGGCAAAAGCATCCAATTTGACACAATGTCTAGTCATATAATTTGGGTCTGGATTTTATTAAATTCCTATGCTTCAGGTAAAGATGAGTTTAAGATGAGTCCACATACGGGGAACACATGGTAAATCAGAAACAGCATTGCAAACTATTTATTTACATGGCATAACTTAGTTCTGTTACAATTAAATTTAGTTAAGGTTTATGAAATGCATTAAGCTTGTTTTATGCCTTAGCTTTGTCATTACAGAATTCTGTGTTGTTTCTTTTCTGTCCCACATTCTCAATAAAATCCTTCAACATCTGAGTCTAATTCTGTTTTACTTTTTTATATTAAATGAATTAGATAATCTATTAAACAAAGGGGAGGAAATAGCATTATTGATATGTTGCACTTGCATTATGAAGTTAACTTGATCAACTAAATTAGCTCTTTCACATTCAGGCCTGCATATGTTTTAAGATTTTAAAGCAAGAAATCATCAGGAGGACTCAGATTTCTGTGATCTTCTCTCTTCATTATAAAGCAGAGGTCAATAATACATTTATCACTCAAACCACCAATGAGACAACATACCATTAAAAATCTTGAAGTTTAAAGAAAAAGGAGAATGAGAAAAAAAAAAGAGAGAGAGAGAAGAAAAACATGAAAAGAATCATAGCAATTTCAATAAGTCACAGAGAACCTTATTTAGAGAATACAATGACAACCACACAACAAAATAATACTGACCTTGTGGTCTGGCTTCAAGATATCATGACATTCCCAGGAAAGAACTCATTGAGATCGTGGAAAAATACAAGGTTCAGAGTGCAGAAGGAAAGGGCTTTACTTGAGAATAAGATCCTACTTGGGAAATCTTGAATACTCTGCCTCAAGGCCCAGGTTAACCTAAAATTCAAGCTACCTGGATCCTAACAACTGTGGTTATTCCAATGACACAGCCCAAATTTCTCAGTTAAGGTAAATGTTAGAAATTTGAACTCCAGGATGAAAGGTGGAATGCACTGACTGTCCACTGGGGGTGTTCAATTACCCATTTTAATACCATAGACTTCATTGCACTGAACCAGTACTTTTTACAGTACACAAGTTATCCATTACATTAAGACTATTCTATAACAAGTCTGACTCTAAGACTTGTATCACAATATTCCATTACATTTTTTACATTTAGAAGCAAAAAATGATTTTGGATTGTATTCATTCTAATTTTCCAGTAAGTGGCAAACCTTTGAAGTCTTTGAGTATATTGTTCTTCATTTGAAGCAATGCTAGTCAGCACTAAGTTCTGCCATTGCCCATAAGAGGTAATGGGTTAAGATCTTACAGTGTACAATAATTTCATTTTATTATTTTTATTGTTAGATTCAAAAAAGTTTAATGGCTGTGAGTCAAAGAATTATTTTGCCTTTTACAGAGAAGGGTAACATAATTATATGACAAATTATGTATAATACAAATTACACTACCTTAGATAATTTGGCTAAAATGTTCAGAAATTAACATCAGTCACAGTTGTAAATAACACAAGAGTTTAGAAATTCAGAATTAATCAAGCATATTTCTCTATTTGTTTGATTTTGTTTCATAATTTTCACTTAGTATCATATTCTACATATAATATTTCATGGCTACATTTTTTTAGATGATTATTTTTGTTTGCATAGCACAAAAGATCTGTATATCTTAAAACAAATATGTGATCTCAGTGAATTACAATATTTTTACCAAAACATTGCTGTTTATAACAAATTGGGTTTTTTCTTTATTTTTCCCATGTTATATAGGTAACACGAGATATATACAAAAACATGGGTTACTTAGTGGACTGTCCAGATAATAACAGAGGAGAATACTAAATATACCAAACTAACCCCATGCTACACTGAGCACAGAATCAGAAGACTTTCTTCTCTGAAACTAGAAAACACCTACAAACAAAATTGCATCTGTAATAAAAGCCAGCCAAGTACTTTGGAAATACAAAACATGGAAAACCTTCCAAAAAGCACAAGAAGGAAAATTATTTCTAAAAATAGAAAAAATGGATAAAATTCTTATAAGGACTGTTTTTAAGTTGTGTATATTTAAGGATAATTCATAACTCTTCAATACTGATTAATTTCCCCAATAAATCTATGTGGTGTGACTCTATTTATCAAAATCTTCTTTATCAGGACATTTCAATAGTATTCATGTGTCTCATATAGTTTTCAAACTTGAATTTTAATTGTTTTATAATTTAGTTATTGGGAATGATACGGTTTTCATTATGTAATTATTTATATAAAACAATGTAAACATGTTGCTTGTGTTTGAAAGAAAGCAGACAGAAGGACACTCTGAATAGGGTCTGTGAGCAGGCTCCTGGTTGCTATAATTCACTGCTCCTGGATGAAAGTTTCAGCATAAAAGCTTGTCCAGCATGGAACAGTGACAGAGCATCAATCTCATGGCACCTCATGGGGAGTGTGGAATAAGGTTTCCTGTGGTCCACGACACACAGACATGAGGCAACTCATCTTCCTTTAGCAGATTGGTAGAGGAAGTGATGCTGGTGAGTGCATACCAGCCGTGGCAGTGGTAGACTCTCTCCCTGACAAGGCTGTGCATCTGACATCCTTCCCTGCCCTTCCCCATCAGCTCATTCCACACGTACCTTGTTGTAGCATTTGCCCGCCTACTTAACCAAGCATCTGTGTCATCAGCAGTATACTTCTGTACTGCCTCCTCTGTACATTCCAGAAGCCAAGGGTTTTACACTTAACCTGAGGAAATACTAAAAATAAAACAGTACAAGAGCTAAATTTGGTTTCAGCCCCAAATACAGTGTGTGAAGTTAAGTTCAGGTTACAAATTTTATTGTTAAATTAATGTTTAATGACATAATTAAAGCATAAACAAAAGAAAAAAACAAAAAGCAAACACAAAACTCACTACAGGAGGAGGAGTCAAGATGGTGGAATAAGAGGATGCAGAATTTGTTGCTACTCACCAGTTTATCAAAAGCACATCTACAAATGAAACAATTCCCACAGAGCATCTGCTGAACGTTAGCAGTAGACTTTGGACCCTAAAAGAACAAAAGAAAGAATAAAAAAGAAAAAAACAAGAGGAATCAACAAAGAGACCAGCAACCCTTGTGGGAAGCTGAAGGTGAGGAGAGATCCCCACATTACGAACGACTCCCTCATGTTGGGGAAATCAGCTGGGACAGAAAAGGACCTTTGGGGGATCAAAGGAGAACACAAGAGACTGTGGAAAGCAGGACAAGGTAAGAACTGCACGCATGATCTACACCACAGCTCTGAGTATACCAGCCTGAATCATGAGTTGCCTATTGTGAAGGGGAGCTGGATGCTGGAAAGAGGGGTTTGGAGGGCAGACCAAGGGAAAGGACAGCTCTTGGCTGTGAAAAGACAGCCTAAAGGGATAGGAGCAAGGGGCACCACAACCGGGAAAGTCTGAGGAAAAAGCCTGAGACAACCTAGCTAGGCGTCATTGCTGAGTGGCACGCAAGGGGCAGAGTCGCCATTATAGCCCCCTTCCTCACCTGCTGGCTTCTTCAGCCTCTGTAGGCATTGGGAGGGGCTCCCACCTGAGCAGGCCAGCCTGTGCCTCGGGCTGGGGTCACCCCCGTCTGTGTAGGCTCTGGGGGCCTGAGCGCCATCCACCAAAAAACCTCCTTGGGAATCAGCCCTGGGTGCCCCTGCCTGGGACGAGAGTCTGCTGAAGCTGGCAGGGTCAGAGGGCTAAAGCATGGGGTTGGAAGAACAGACCTGGGGAGAGAAACACAATTGGCTGCATGGATACAATAGAAGGGATGGGAGTGAGGGGACATGTGTCTGGGAATGCTCCCAGGAAAAGCATCGTCTATCTGGAAAGCAAGGTACTATTGCTGAGAGGTGTGTGTGGGGCAAGGCTGACAGCACTCCCATATGCCAGCTCCTGCCGCTGCAGGTACTGGGAATACCCAAGTGTGCTCCAAGCAGCCTCTGCTCTCGCTTCCTCTCACCTGGGCAAAGATTATACGCCTGAGGGTGGCACACATGCAGAGGTGGGCTTAAAACCAACACTAAGCCCAAGGGGCACTGCAACTAAGGAAGATAAATGCAAATCTTTCCATGCCTGTGAATCAAATCCCCAAGATCAACTGGGTAAATCCTACATTTGTGGAATACCTGAATAGACAATGAGAATTTCAACATCTGAGACCAGTCTGGCCTTCACAGCACTGGACTTTGTGGGCAAATACACATGGGAGTCAGGCCAGGTCAGAGTCTGAGCTGACCCCACAGTGTCCACAGTGGGTCTAGAGACCTACCTAGAGGTATTGGAAGGCCTCCTGGGGAAGTGGCCCCAGGAAAATATATATATATATATTTTTTAACATCTTTATTGGAGTATAATTGCTTTACAGTGGTGTGTTAGTTTCTGCTGTATAACAAAGTGAATCAGCTATACATATACATATATCCCCATACCTCCTCCCTCTTGTGTCTCCCTCCTACCCTCCCTATCCCACCCCTCTAGGTGGTCACAAAGGACTGAGCTGATCTCCCTGTGCTATGTGGCTGCTTCCCACTAGCTATCTATTTTACATTTGGTAGTGTATATATGTCAATATTCTTATTACTATTATTCTTTGTTGTTTTTTTCATTTTTTTCAGTTGTTGCTTTTTTTAATTTTTATTTCTACTTTTATTAAAAAAATTTTTTTACCTTATGTTATTTTG
Organism: Stenella coeruleoalba; assembly: GCF_951394435.1. Classification (NCBI taxonomy): domain Eukaryota; kingdom Metazoa; phylum Chordata; class Mammalia; order Artiodactyla; family Delphinidae; genus Stenella; species Stenella coeruleoalba. The sequence continues at coordinate 5,563,095 of NC_137155.1, read as the reverse complement.
TTAATATAATAGAGTTTTTATTTTTACATTTTTCCTTTACATTTTTGTTGCTTAGTGGCTTTTGTCTTGTTTTTGTTCTTCATTTTATATATATATATATAATGTTTTTTCCCTTTTTTTTTCCCAAATGTTTTTAGGTGTGTATTCTGTGCTTTATTTGTTTTTGTTGTTGTTGATGTTGTTTGCTTGCTCTTGTTTTCTGTTTTATTTTTCATTCTTTGTTTTCATTAGTATAATCCTTATCAACTGTTTTCATATTAGAATTCTCTTGTTTGGCTGTCTGTTCCCTCTTTTTTTAATTCTTTTCTCTCTCTCTCTCTCTCTCTCTCTCTCTCTGTGTGTGTGTGTGTGTGTGTGTGTGTGTGTGTGTGTAAGTGTGTGTTGTGTTGCTGCTGTTTGTTTTCTTCTGTTCTTGCTACTGACCCAAGGTTTTGTTTGTCTGTTGTTCTTTTTCCTTTTTTGCTTTTCATTTTTTGTTTTGATATTTCTTTTCTTTTCTCTGTATTTTATCAGGCCACACTGTGTGGCTTGTGGGCTCTTGGTTCCCTGACCAGGGACAAGTCCTGGGTCTCCAGGGTGGGAATATAAAGTCCAGGATGCTGGAACACCAGACCCAGGGAATATTAATCAGTGTGTGTGTTCCTGAAGATATCCATATCAACACCAAGACCTGGCCCCAACAACTGCCTGCAGGTTACAGTGCTAAACACCTCAAACCAAACAACCAGCAAGACAGGAACACAGCCCCACACATCTGTAGATAGGCTACCTAAAGTCATACTAAGCTCACAGACACCCCAAAACACACCACCTGACACAGCCCTGCCCATCAGAGGGAAAAGACTCAACTCCACCCAAAAGGGTGCAGGCACCAGGCCCTCCCACCAGGAAGCCTACACAAGCCCCTGGACCCACCTCACTCAGTAAGGAGTAGTCAATAGAAATAAGAGGACTACGACCCTGCATCCTGCAGAAAGAAGATCCTGAACACAGTAGGTTAGACAAAATGAAATGACAGAGGAATATGCTGCAGACAAAGGAGCAAGGTAAAATCCCATGAGACCAAATAAATGAAGAGGAAATAGCAAGCTATCTGAAAAAGAATTCAGAATAATGATATAAATATGATCCAAGATCTAGGAAATAGAATGGAGAAAATAAAAGAAACGTTTAACAAGGACCTAGAAGAACTAAAGAACAAACAATCAGTGATGAACAACACTATAAATGAAATGAGAAGTACACAAGAAGGAATCAAAAGCAGAATAACTGAGTCAGAAGAATGAATAAGTGAGCTGGAAGATAGAATGGTGGAAATAACTGCCAAGGAACAGAATAAAGAAAAAAGAATGAAAAGAATTGAGGACAGATTCAGACACCTCTGGGACAACATCAAACTCACTACATTTGAATTATAGGGGTCCCAGAATAAGAAGAGAAATGGAAAGGGCCTGAGAAAATATTTGAAGAGATTATAGTTGAAAACTTCCCTAACATGGGAAAATAAATAGTCAATCAAGTCCAGAAAGTGCAGAGAGTCCCAGGCAGGATAAACACAAGGAGAAACATGCCAAGACACATATTAATCAAACTAACAAAAATTAAATATAAAGAAAAAATATTAAAAGCAGCAAGGGAAAAGCAACAAATAACCTACAAGGGAATCCCCATATGGTTATCAGCTGATTTTTTAGCAAAAACTTTGGAGGCCGGAAGGGAATGGCAGGACATATTTAAAGTGATGAAAGGGAAAAACCTACAACCAAGATTACTCTACCCAGTGAGGATCTCATTCAGGATTGACAGAGAAATCAAGAGCTTTACAGACAAGCAAAAGCTAAGAGAATTCAGCACCACTAAACCAGTATTACAACAAATGCTAAAGGAACTTCTGTGAGCAGGAACCACAAGAAAAGAAAAGGACCTACAAGAACAAACCCAAAGCAATTAAGAAAACGGTAATAGGAACATACATATCTATAATCACCTTAAATGTAAATGGATCAAATGCTCAAACCAAAAGACACAGACTAGCTGAATGGATACAAAAACAAGACCCATATATATGCTGTCTGCAAGAGACCCACTTCAGACCTAAGGACACATACAGACTGAAAACGATGGGATGGAAAAAGATATTCCATGCTAATGGGAATCAAAAGAAAGCTGGAGTAGCAGACAAGATAGACTTCAAAATAAAGACTATTACAAGAGACAAGGAGGAAACTACATAAAGATCAAAGGATCAATCCAAGAAAAAAATATAACAATCGTAAATATCTATGCACCCAACATAGGAGCACCTCAATACATAAGACAAATACAACCATAAAAGGAGAAATTGACAGTAACACAAAAATAGTGGGGGACTTTAACACCCACTTACACCAGTGGACAGATAATCCAAACAGAAAATAAATAAGGAAACACAAGCTTTAAATGACACAACAGACCAAATAGACTTAATCAATATTTACAGAACATTCCACCCAAAAGTGGCAGAATACATTTTCTTCTCAAGTGCTTATGGAATATTCCCCATGATAGATCACATCATGGGTCACAAATCAAGCCTCAGTAAATATAAGAAAATTGAAATTGTATAAAGCATCTTTTCTGACCACAACATTATGAGATTAGAAATCAATTACAGGGGAATTTGTGAAGTCCTCTGTTGCATGAATCTTCTAATTTAACTAAATTTCCCATTAAGGCTTTTTTTTTCTACTTAAGATTTTCCCTACCCCAGAGGTCCTATGTTTATGTACTATGTAACTAATCTATGTTTCTCTATTACTTACATGTTAACCACACTCATTTTATTTACCTGCATGTATATGCTATTTTTGCATATATACTCTCCTCTATAAATTTAGAATCAATTTGCAGCTTTCATTAAAAATCCTATTGAAGTCTTGATTGCTGTTGCATTGAATTTGTAAATTAATTCAGGGAGAACTGAGTTTTTGCATATTCTGTTTTCTATCTATGAACATGCATAGAAATAGTAGATATTTATTCAGATGACCCCTTATATACATTATTCCTCTAAAACATTTCTCTTCACAAAATCTGTTGTATTTCAAATTAACCTCCAGGTAAGTTATAATATTTGCTTCCATTATGTATAGAATTTTCTTTTTATGGTATGTTTTCAAACTAGTCATTTCTGATCTGTGGTGGAGGCCATTCATTTTTCAAGGGTTCCCTTTTACTTACCCCCTGATTAGACTCATTATTTTAAATAATTTGCTAGTTGACTTTCTCAAGCCAATGCTAACATCATTTACTTTTTTTTTTTGCGGTATGCGGGCCTCTCACAGTTGTGGCCTCTCTCATTGCGGAACACAGGCTCCGGACACACAGGCTCAGTGACCATGGCTCATGGGCCCAGCCGCTCTGTGGCATGTGGAATCCTCCTGGACTGGGACATGAACCCGTGTCCCCTGCAGTGGCAGGCAGACTCTCAACCACTGTGCCACCAGGGAAGCTCACATCATTCACTTTTAATAATAGTTTTCTCTTTTACCTTCAAAGTTTTATATATCTTCTTTCTCCTTGAAATATCATATTTTGTTTCCTAGTATTTTAAGGAGAATGTGAATTTAGCAGTGGTTTTAAGCATCTTTGTTTTGTTGATTTAATATTATTTTTATTTACTTTACAAATTTGTTTTTGGCTTTATCAATGTATAGAAATTCTAGGCATGAGAAATTCACAGTTTGTATCATGGATATTCAAGTAACATCAAAATAAAGATAATTCAAGTTAATAAATAGGTACCATAATAATTATTTTTTTCATGTAAAATTCACTATGTAGAATTGAGAGACACTCATAGATAGAATAACATATAGTTAAAAAAATCAAGAAATCTGGGGTTAGTTAAACCTGGGTTTGGGTCACATCTTTGTCAAATTTGTTGTTTGTTCTTATGAATAAAAATAATTCAGTGGGAGGAGTCACATAAATTTTCAACAGGGAAGAGAAGGATGCAATAAAGATAACATACATTAGGATGTGTTATGAATGTTATATCCTGTGAACAAAGAAGAAACTGGGTAGGGAGCAGTTACAAGGCAACTGTGCTGATTCAAGAAAGAGGGGTGGAGATGGAAACCCGGTCTGAGGAAATAAAAAGGAAACTCAGTTAAGACACTGGGGGCTTATATTTACATGTTTTCTGACCTGATGAAATGTGTAAGTGATGGAGAATGTAAGGGAACAGGGCTCCATTGCTTGTTTGAAAGCGTTTAGTCAAATTTTACTACTCTGCTTTCAATTAATACCATTTGGAAGTCCTCTGCTTTGCTAGTACGAGAACACCTTTCTCTTTAACCTTCTCACCACCATAACAAAGGGAGATTCAGATAGATGGGAAGAGGAAATCACAATGAAAAACAACACAAATGCCCATTTTATTCATATCAAGACATATATAAAACAAAATATTTCAAATTGTCAGTGTCAGGAATTAATATTGTGACCAAATAATAGACAATATTGATTGGAAATAGGATATATTTCAACTTTTCACCTCACTCTGTGTTGCAAAGCACAATTTAGTAGAAAGAAATACATCTTAATGTTTAACTATAAATATTCATGTAGTTTGAAATATTTCTGAACTACTCAGTATAATTGCATATAGAGAGTTAGACTGATTTGTGAAGTAAGAAATAAGAATAAGTCCTAATGATGATGTGGAGAAAAGGAAATCCTTCTGCATGACGAGAATATAAATAGGTGCAGTCAGTATGGAAAACAGTATGGAGGTTCCTCAGAAAATTAAAAATAGAATTACCAAAAGATCCAGAAATTCCACTTCTGGGTATATAACAAGAAGGAAATGAAATCACTATTTCAAAAAGATATCTGTACCCCCAAGTTCATTGTAGCATTATTCACAATAGCCAAAACATGGAAACAACTTGTGTCCATGGATGGATGAATGAATAAGGAAAATGTGATATATACATATATATATAATGGACTATTATTTAACCATGAAAAAGAAGGGAATCCTGTCATTTGTAACAATGTGGATGGAAATTAAGGATGTTATGCTAAGTGAATTAAGTCAGACAGAGAAAGATACTGCATGATCTCACTTATACGTGGAATTTAAAATAATCAACTCATAGAAACAGAGAAAAGATTAGTGGTTGCCAGACCTGGAGGTTGGGTAGGGGAAAGGGGTGAAGGTGGTCAAAAGGTACAAACTTCCAATTATAAGATAAATGAGTTCAAGTTAAAAATTTTTTAAACTATAAAAATAAAAGAAATAAGAAGACACAAAATTTTTTATACTTTATTATTGAAATAACCAATTATAATAAATGTGAAATATTAGATACATAAAATTCATCTTGTAAATACTAAAGAATTTAGAATTTAAAAAAATCACAGAACAAAAAGTTTTTATATGATTTTAAAGGGCATATTTTATTTTTTAAATTCCAAAAATTATCTGAACTTTTCTAAACTACAAACAGATTTGTTCTTAAAAAGCTCTTGTAATAAAGAGGGTTATTATAGAAATCAGGATTGTTATACATATTTTACTTTGGATATTTAAACTCTTTTCTGTGGGTTTTCTTTGATCAGGGATAAGAAACATTCACTTCTTATTGCTGTTTGCAAAGCTTTTTAAAATGTCCTGGTATATTGTTGGCAAGGGACTATTAGAATGCTGATAATGATAGAAGAGTAATTTTGATTTTGATACTCTATTACTTAAGATTTTGTTGCATTTCCTGAACATGCAGAATATAAAGTACTAAAGTACAATAATTACAAGCATTTCCTTAAAGGCATTTTATATGTCAATGTTTCAAACACACAAGGGAATTAGAATATGATGTACAATGTTAGTTCTTTTGATTATCTTGAGTGCTAAATTTTAAAGCAACTTTTATGAAACCCACTGGAAGATTTTTTTTTTTCTGGTACAAATTTATTTTTATTTTGAATTAGCAATGAATGCTCATGCTCTTGATATGAACTTTGAACATAATACTTGAATGCCATAGCTTAAATATTGTGTGAATTAATAAGAATTACAGTCTGATGTATGAATTTATATTTAAAATGAATTAATAACTCTTTGAAACAGATAATTATCTTTTCAACAAAATGCGATACTATTTAAAAAATCATTCTGGATTGCTCTTAACATCTATTATGAGGTGAACTGTGTCCCTCCAAATTTATATGCTGAAGTCTTAATCCCCAGTACCTCCGAATGTAACTGTATTTGGAGATAAGGTCTTTAAAGAGGTAACTAAGTTAAACTGAGGTCATATGGGTGAGCTCTAATCCAAATGACTGATGTCCTTATAAGAAGAGTAGGTTAGAGCATGCTCACAGTGGGAAGAAGGCCATCTACAAGCTAAGAAGAAAGGCTTAAAGGAAACCCAACCCTGCTGATACATTGATCTTGGACTTCTAGCCTCTAGAATTGTAAGGAAATTAATTTCTCTTGTTTAAGCTTCCCAGTCTGTGGCCCTAAAGAACTAGTATATCATTGTGCCAAATTATTTGTGACATGGCCAATGTAATTATAATAAATTATTCATTTTGCTGCTCTATATTTACAAATCATACCATATTAAGCATTTGGTATCACAGTTTACCTCCTGTCTCAGAAAAACTGAATATTATTTTCTCTGTACATACACAAAGTGACTTAGACTCCAGGATAAAATGTGTGTGGTTAGCGATGGCTTCTCAAAAATTTGTCTGCCTGGGAAGGGATAGAAAAAAGCTGCAATGTCGCAGCAACAAAGAACACAAAGATCACCAGTATCCTTAGCTCAGAATTTGGAAAGCATTTCCAGCAATCAAAGGGCCAGTGAAGGAGGAAGAAAAGCACAATCAACTGAGGTGCTGGCATCTCATAGAGTAAACTTCTGGCCCGGGAAATAGGCAGGAATCAGTCCTCACCGTCTCTAGCCCTCTGCCTTGAACATTCATAGAATCAGGGAGCCATACCCTTCCTGGCTTTGGGATGCCCAGTCCCAAGTCCGGTCTTCCCCATCATGGTTCAGCTTCCCCCATCCATGGGAAATCCAAGTCCAGGGCTAGAGGAGGAAACAGAGAAAGAGAAATGGACCCATCCACTGAAGCACCTGGGGTATTTTAGAGCTTGTGGGCACCTGGGAGAGAATAGTGAAGGGCTATTCTCTAGGGTCTTAGCCTAGATCCCTAGAAAGTGAGTCATTACTCTTAACAGAGGGAATGGCAGTTGGAGGGTTCAGTGTGAGGTGGGGGGTGGGAAAGGGGGAGGCCAGGGTGGAGACTACAGTGCTGCCCTTCCAGGATGAACAAGGGGTGTGTGTGTGTGTGTGTGTGTGTGTGTGTGTGTGTGTGTGTGTGTGTGTGTGTGGTGGGAGCATTTTCCCACTGGCCTCAGCCTCAATCCCCTATCCATGTCAACATAGAATCCAGGCAGGAGTTGGGTACTTATAGGAATACATTTCTTTATCAATCAGTAACAAGGAGCCTAGAGGAGAGGACAGGTGGGATGGAAACCAGTGGGCTAAGGTCAGGGAGAGTCATCTGGCATTGCTGCTGGCTAAGGAGAGAGAGAAGACTGGTAACAAACAAAGCAATATTTTACAAGAAAAGAAGGAAAATCTTCATCATAAGAATTTTATGTACCCATTAAGTGAATGTTCACATAGGATCTTGAAGGAATGTAAATATATGCTTAAAACACCAGAAAAAAGCTGAATATTTAGTGTTTACAGGTAAGGAAGTACACATATAAATTGTGGGTAGCCTCAGCTTTTAAATATAGGTGTTTGTTTGTTTTCTTTCTTCTGTAAACGTTTTTGCATCTTTCACATTCTCTTCAAAGAACAATTATTTTTAAAACGATACAGTTATTTAAAATAGGGGAGGATTAAGTGGTGTTTAAGGGATTTAAAATACGATCTACATCTAATCTTAGAGAACAGATTTGGTGTCTTCTTTTCTGATAATAATCTTTTACAGCTGCAGGTACTTCATGCTGTGTGACTGGCTTTGTCTTTGTCTTTAGTGAAAATTTATTCTTCCTTTTATTCAGCTCTTCTACATAATAGCACCTAATACTGGAGAAACTTCTGTAGTTGACAAGACATTTATGCATAAATTCTCATTTAATCTTCACAGCTGTCCTGAGAAATAGGTAAAGTAGGAATTACTCTCACTGATTTAGAGATGAAAAGCCAAACCAAGAGAGATCATTTAAAAGGCTCCAGGATACAAAACTACCACTCGGAAGGACCCAGACCACTCAGGTCTTGATGTCAAGGATGATATTCTTCTCAACACGCTATAAGCTGTTGTGAAATTTACACCATTCCAGTGCAACATTCCTTTGGAGACAAAAATATTCCCATGGAACAGAGAGAAGAGAGTCTCACGGTCTAAGAAGAGTGCTTAATTCCTAGTTCTCCACTCAACACATGTAAAGAACCAGTGCTTACAGTATGAAGCCATCCTGGAACCTGGGAGGGGGTTCTGGGGAGACCCCTAAGATGATCCTGCGCTCTATGCATTTGAAGCCCTTGTCCATGACCACGACTCATCCACTGGGAGAAGCTTTATGCACAGCTCCACACCTATGCAAACCCTCTACCATCTGGGCATTGATTTAAGTGGACCAGCACGTGTGATATATCACACACTTGATGGTCACTTCAACAGCAGTTCATCCAACCCTGATCCCCTTCAACCATGACACATGAGTAAATCTAGCCCACTTAGTCTTGGGGTGGCAGGACAATGCAGGGGAGGCCATAAAGAAGCTGGAATGAGACACACTTGGTTTCTCTGCCTATAAAATAACTGACTTTGGGAAAGTCACTTATCTTAATGTATGTAATTTTCCCATGATATTCTGAGCCTTTGTAATTTAGAAATATGAAAAAATGATATTTAAACCTTTTCCAAAATTTCTGCTTTAAGATGTTATATGATTAGCAAGCCTCATTAAAATACAAATGAGAACCAAGACAAGGTTTTTAAAAAAGCAATCCCTGAATTAGTATTACTTATCACACAATGGAACTAGACTGTGAAAAATTGACTCATCCTACAGGAATTTTATTAAATGTAAACAAATGAAGAAACAACATAGTATACTTGGTACATACTAAGTACAAAATAAGCATATATCCTCTTTGAATCCTGGCCTACTTCATTCCTCTTGGTGAAAATTATGAGCTAACATGATTAACAACATTATTCACTGATTCTCATTTACATATTTCTGTGTGCTTCATGCCCACCACCCCTTTCCTTCCGAATGGCTTCTGCCTAATGCTCTGTTTGCTTCTTCCACTGTGTCCTAAGAAATCCACATACAAATTAAGACACATTTGTTTGTTGAAGCTTTTTGTTTGTTACACAATGCTCCCAGCTCATCATCATCATCCTCATATATATATGTCTTCTCTTACTTTTTCTGCAACTCTTACCAAATGAGCCTCAACCAAAAAGAAACAGTAGAGATAATTGTACCAATAATGCATGTCACTGCTGCCAAGGAGCTTCGAATTCCATAGAGGAATACGGATTGTATGTATAAGTGTGCGTGTGTACTCACATGTTTTTATAAACAAAATGTAATTTTTATGATAGGGTTTGTACAGAGTTGGGTGGAGATATGTAGGTAATTGGTAAATTTTAATAGTTTAGGGCAGGAGGGTTGGCAGAAAAGCTGATTTACAGTTGTAGACATTTAAGTTGAAAATTAAAACATGAGCACGAGTTCACTGGGCTGCTAAAAAATGAAGAACATTCCAAGCATCCAGTGGAGTAGGCAGTGGAATTCTAAAGGAATCAGTCACTGGACGTACCTTGTGATCGCTGGGATTCAGAGGACAGAATGGTGCAGTAAGCTGCCTGTTGGAAGGTTTAAGTGTAGGAAAAGCATTGATGAGGAACATAGGCTATTGCAAGTAAATTTAGATTTCATCCTGTGGTCAGTGAAAGATTTTTAAATCAGAGGAAAACATATGCTTTATATTAGGAGAAAAGAGAATCTATTTTTTTTCAGGGTAGAGGAACGATTTTAGGAGGGAGAAGAGGGAATGACTAGGGACAATAATCCAAGTGAGAAAAAGTGTGAACTTCAGCCAAAACCACATTGTGGAGATGCAGAGGAGTGAGATATAAGACACAGAGACACACTGACCATAAGAGTCTACAGTAACTAGAGACTGACTTAGGACAGAGGAGGTGAAGCAGCAAGAGGCTTAAGGTGTCTCAAGTAACACTGTTCTTGCTTGGGTGTTTGGATGTATTAGCAGATTAAGGCAGGAGACAGAACAGCCAAAATGAAGGGAAAGATAAGGAATTTAGTTATAAACGAAGACTGAGATATTTTTAGGTAACTAATGAAGTTGAACCATATGAAATTAAAAATATTTGACCATTTTTGATTTTATAAAGAGCAATTTCACATGGAACACCTAATAAATACCTACATTTCTTTTTTATAAAGAGCAATTTCACATGGAACACCTAATAAATACTTACATTTCTTTTCTGAAGGAACCTCCAAGCTCAATGCTACCCTCGGCTTTGTCTTCCTCTGAACTTTATTGAAAGGAGACATAATATCAAATATAAACAAGATACAACTCATTAGAGAAGTATTTATATAACTGTGTTAATAAATTTGAAAACGTTCATGAAATTATGCACTTAAAAATTGGCTCAAAATATTTCAGAATGAAAAAACACCTAAACAGATACAAACTACTGAAATTGACTCAAGAATAAACAGAAAATCTGAATAGATCTATAACAAGCAAAGAGACTGAATCATTAACTTACAAACTCCCCACAAAGAAAAGCCCAGACTCAGATGGCTTCATGGGTCAATTCTACCAAACATTTAAAGGAATAATACCAATTCTTCACAATTATCTCCTCCAAAATAGTAGAGCAGGTAACATTTCCCAACTCATTCTATGAGGTTACCTTTACTCAAAACAAGACAAAGTCATTACAGGAAAACAAACAAACAAAAAAGAAACAAAGCTATAGACCAGTATCTTTTAAAAATACAGACAAAATAAGTCTAACAATTCTTACAATACTAGTAAATCAAATCTACCAATGTATAAAGGATCATATGTCATGATCAAGTGGAGTTTATCCAGGAATACAATGTTGGTTTAATATCCAAATATCTATTAATGTAATACATAATTTCAATAGAATACAGGGTGTATTAAGCATGTCTTTTTATTCTTCTGTTTTCAGATGTTTTTATTGGGAGCCTGGCTGACCCTGGAGGGACTGCCCCTCCCAGAATGAAACAGTTTCTAGAGACAGCAAACAGCTTGCCCCAAAGTGCACCCTCCATGTGCAAACCAACCAATCCAGAGCCCACACCCTAACCACCTTCTCTATCTGGCTCTGACACTCAGGGTTATTACCCCCTGCCCTAATCACCCCAGGGCTAGGTACAAGACAACCAGAGTCAATCCCTATTCCCTAGAGCCTGTTGAAATTATCCACATTATCCCATCCTAAACCTGCTTTCCCTGCCTCACCCATTCCTTTCTGCAGAAACCACAGTAAAGTTTCTTGCACACATTTTCTCATCACTCTGTTTGTCTGACTGACCCTGGTGTTTCTGTGTATGGCCCTGCAGAGTGCCATGCCTCCTGTTTCTATGGAGTTATGAGTAAATGTATTATAACAGTCACTTTCATGTCTGCCTGTCTCACCACACCTGAGTACAACAAATCCTGGGTTCCCTTACAACATAGTGCAAAACCACATGATTATCTCAATAGACAAGAAAAAGCATTTGACAAAATCCCTCTTTCATGATGAAAAAACTCAACAAACTAGGTATAGAAGGGAACTTCCTCAACGTGATATATAGCATCTGCAAAAACCCAAAGTTAACATCATCTTGTCCCTAAGATCAGGAACAAGATAAGGATGTCATTCTTGCCACTTATGCTCAAAATTGTACTGGAGGTTCTAGACAGGATAATTATGTATTCAAGGAAAAGAAGGGACTTCCCTGGCAGTCCAGTGGTTAGGACTTGGTGCTCTCACTGCCAGGGGCCCAAGTTCAATCCCTGGTTGGGGAACTAAGATCCCCCCACAAGCCGAGTGGCAAAAAGAAAAGTAAAAGGTATCCAGGTTGGGAAAGAAGAGTAAAACTATGTTTTTCAAAGATGATATGGTCTTGTATATAGAAAATGCTAAGGAATTAATTAAAAATGATTAGAATAAGTAAGTGAGTATAGCAAGGTTGCAAGATACAAGATCAATACACAAAAATAAATTTTGTTCTTAATACACTAGTGTAGTAGTGTTCTATTGCTGCTGTAACCAATTACTAAAACCTTTGTGGCTTAAAGCAAAATAAATTTATTATCTTTTAGTTCTGTAAGTCAGAAGTCTGACATGGATCTCAATGGGCTAAATTCCAGGTGTCAGCAGGGCTGCATTTCTCTCTGGAGGCCCTAGGGGAGAATTAATTTTCTTGTCCTTTAAAAATTCTATGTGCTGCCTATGTTCCCTAGCCCATGCCCCTCCTCGCATCCTTCCAACCTCTGCTTCCATCATCACATCTCCTTTCCCTCTGGGAGCTTGGGGAATAGGAGTGATTACTGATGGCTATGGAGTTTTTTTGGGGGTGATGACAATTTTCTCAAATTGATTACGGTGATGATTGTGCAACTGTGTGAATGCACTAGAATCAGACAGTCTCTTCAATAAGTGGTGCTGGGAAAACTGGACAGCTACATGTAAAAGAATGAAATTAGAACACTCCCTAACACCATACACAAAAATAAACTCAAAATGTATTAAAGACCTTAATGTAAGGCCAGACACCATCAAACTCTTAGAGGAAAACATAGGCAGAACACTTTGATATAAATTGCAGCAAGAAGCTTTTTGACCCACTTCCTAAAGTAATGAAAATAAAACCAAAAATAAACAAATGGGACCTAATTAAACTTAAAAGCTTTCACACAGAAAAGGAAACCATAAACAAAACAAAAAGACAACCCTCAGAATGGAAGAAAATATTTGCAGATGAAGAAACCAAGAAGGGATTAATCTCCAAAATATACAAACAGCTCATGCAGTTCAATATAAAAAAACAAATAACCCAATTAAAAAATGGGCAGAAGATCTAAATATATATTTCTCCAAAGACATACAGATGGCCAAAAAGCACAGGAAAAGATGCTCAACATCACTAATTATTAGAGAAATGCACTGTTGAAGGGGATTGTGAATTGGTACAGCCACTATGGAGAACAGTAGGGAGTTTCCTTAAAAAACTAAAAATAGAACTACCATATGACCCAGCAATCCCACTCCTGGGCACATACCTGGAGAAAATCATAATTCGAAAAGATACATGCACCCCAATATTCACTGCAGCATTATTTACAATAGCCAGGACATAGAGGCAAACTAAATGTCCATCAACAGACGAATGGATAAAGAAGATGTGGTACATATATACAATGGAATATTACTCAGCCATAAAGAAGAATAAATAATGCCATTTGCTGCAATATGGATGGACCTAGAGATTGTCATACTGAGTGAAGTAAGTCAGACACAGAAAGATAATATCATATGATATCGCTTATTTGTGGAATCTAAAAAACGGGGTACAAATGAACTTATTTACAAAACAAAAGTAGAGTCACAGATGTAGAAAACAAACTTATAGTTACCAGGAGATAAGTGGTGGGGGATAAATTGGGAGATTGAGACTGACGTATACACACTACTATATATAAAATGGATAACTAATAAGGACCTACTGTATAGCACAGGGAGCTCTACTCAATAATCTGTAATGGTCTATATGGGAAAATAATCTTAAAAGAAAAAGAGTGGATATATATATAACTGAATCACTTTGCTGTACACCTGAAACTAACACAACATTGTAAATCAACTATACTCCAATAAAATTTTTTTAAAAAATCAGTTGAATGGTAGACTTTAAATAAGTGAATTGGAGGGTATGTAAATTATATCTCAATAAAGCTGTTAAAAAGATACAGAAAAAGTAAGTCCAGTGTGACATGAGCAATATCTTCAGATAAAGAAATACAAACAGATGTCAATTTCTACAATACAGCATTTTCATTAAACTGCACATTTTTATTTATAATATTAGTATTTACTTATAACTATTTTAATTTCATAGGAAAAATATAAGAATGATGGTAAGAATATAGAGGAATATTTGAAAATAACTGGGAAAACATTACCAGCAAGAAATAGCCACAGTGCAAATTCTACAGTGTAACATTTTATTTTCTATTTTCAAGATAATTTTTATAATGAAACCAAGATGAGATGAGTTTATGTAAATTGCATAGATTCATTTTGCTTGGAATGTAGTGTAAATATGTTTATTTTGATTATTTAAGCATAACTTTACCTCTAAATTAACAATTATTTGAATCATCTTATGTATTAGGGTGCTTAAACAGAATGTGGGAAAGATGGACAAAAGAGCCAAGGTATCTAAAGCACTCATGAAAAAGAGACAGTTCAGCCTCATGAGGAGGCAATGAAATATTTTAATTGTTGTTTTAAAATTCAGCATTTAAACCTGTTAAGGTCCAGGCAGCACTCCAGCAATGGGAAGACCACGAACGTTATTCTTGTTCTTCAATGAGTTGTGAGCAACAGGATGAATGACTGTGACTTTCCAAATACCTGCGTATAAAGTCTGTCATCGAGACACTAAGGGAAATTAAGAACGTAGTCAATTTAGAGCATGCTAAAATGAATAGTTCTTTATGCAACAGATAGTGGCCTTGTGGAATTCATGGCCACAGTAAGATGGCTAAATAAATATTGAGTCTCAGTAATTTTATGAGTAATAGTAAAGGTTTATGTTAACCAGTACATTGATAAAAGTGCTCGCAAACAGATTGTAATACGTGAGCTGTCTTAACATCTGAATGGAAGCCAGTGTGTTTACAAAAAGAGATTTGATTCTGAAAGACACCAGAATGTGGAGTGTGAGAGTAAGATGCGTATTAATGGAAACGGTTCTTCACAGAGTTGATGGCACCAGCTCCCAGAACTCCACCGATGGGCAGCATCACTGGCACTTCCCACCTGGATCTCTGCAGCAGCCATGTTCCTGTCTGTGCCAGTCCACTATGTCACCCAGAACTCTCCACTGGAGTATTTCTTTTTCCTGTTGGGATGGTCCATGCCTGAGGGAAGCAATCTACAAGTAGCACCTCCAACCGGTAACCATTGGGAGTTGGTGGAAAAATGACTCCAGCTCTTAGTTGCTGCAAATGGGATAATGCTGAGGGATGTTGAACACTGTTGCCTGAAGTGTCCAGCAAAGTGGAGCCTCAGCTGCTTGGTCAGGAACATGCACCTCAGTGCACGTGTTATCCAGAACTTGAGAAATGGAGATAGGACAGAAATAAAGAGGTGTTTATTGGGGGTTTGTTAGGACTGCAGCACAGGAGACACAAATTCAGGAGGCCCTTGAATTGCATTGCACAGGACTACAAAATAAGAGGCGGCTTATAAAGGCAAGACTGCAAGGCTACATAAATTGTCAAGGATTAGTCAGCAAGGTAGAAGGATACAAGACTAACATACAGAAATCAGTTGCATTTCTTTACACTAACAATGAAATAGAAAACAAATGTAAAAAAAAAAATTTAGAATCACACCAAAAAATATTACTTAGGAAGAAACCTGACCAAGGAAGTGAAAGACTTATATGCTGAGAACTATAAAATATTAATAAAGGAAATCAAAGATGATTCAGAGAAATGGAAAGATATCCCATGCTCTTGGATTTGAATAATTAATATTGTTAAAATGGCCATACTACCCAAAGCAATCTACAGATTTAATGTGATCCCTATCAAATTACCCATGACATTTTTCAGAGCACTAGAACAAATAATACTAAAATGGATATGGAACCATAAAAGACCCGGAATTGCCAAAGCAATCCTAAGGAAAAAGAACAAACCAAGAGGCATAATCCTCCTAGACTTCAAACAATACTACAAAGCTACAGTAACCAAAACAGCCTGGACTGACATATATACACTACTATGTATAAAATAGACAACTAATGAGAACTGAAAGTATAGCACAGTGAACTCTACTCAGTGCTCTGTAGTGACCTAAATGGGAAGGAAATGCAAAAAAGAGGAGATATATGTATACATATAGCTGATTCCCTTTGCTGTACAGCAGAAACTAACACAACATTGTAAAGCAACAGTAATAAAAAAAAAATTAGAAAAAAATAGCACAGTGTAGTGGTAAGGAATGTAGACTCTGAAGTCAGACCATTTCACCTCTCTCTGCCTCAGTTTCCTCATATGTAAAATGAGGATAATTAAAATTCTTACATCATAAATATCTACTTACCTCATAGGATTGCTGTGGGGATTAAATGTCTTAATGATTGAACTTAGACACAGAGTATATGTTCAATAAATGGTGGATACTATGTTAAAAAAAATTCTGGTCTTGGCATTAAAACAGACATATAGATCAGTGGAACAGAATAGAAAGCCCAGAAATAAACCCACACACCTATGGACAATTAATCTTTGACAAAGAAGGCAAGAATATACAATGGAGAAAAGATGGTCTCTTCAGCAAGTAGTATTGGGAAAGTTGGACAGCGACATGTAAATCAATGAAGTTAGAACACGCCCTCACACCGTACACAAAAATAAACTCAAAATGGCTTAAAGACTTTAGCATAAGACATGATACCATAAAACTCCTAGAAGAGAACATAGGCAAAACATTCTCTGACATAAATCATACCAATGTTTTCTTAGGTCAGTCTCCCAAGCAAGAGAAATAAAAGCAAAAATAAACAAATAGACCTAATCAAACTTACAAGCTTTTGCACGGCAAAGGAAAACATAAACAAAACAAAAAGACAGCCTTCCAAATGGGAGAAAATATTTGCAAATGATGCGGCTGACAAGGGCTTAATCTCTGAAGTATACAAACAGCTCATACAACTCAACAACAACAAAAAGAAACAACCCAATCGAAAAATAGGTAAAAGAATTAAATAGACATTTCTCCAAAGAAGACATACAGATGGCCAACAGGCACATAAGAAGATGCTCAACATCACTAATTAGAGAAATGAAAATCAAAAGTACAATGAGGTACTCTCACAACAGTCAGAATAGCCATCATTAAAAAGTTTACAAATAAATGCTGGAGAGGGCGTGGAGAAAAGGGAACTCTCCTACACTGTTGGTGGGAATGTAAGGTGGGGTAGCCACTATGGAGAACAGTATGGAGGTTCCTCAAAAACGCTAAAAATAGAGTTGCCATATGATCTGACAATCCTACTCCTGGGCACATATCCTGACAAAACTATAATTTAGAAAGATACATGCACTCCTATGTTCATAGCAGCACTATTCACAGTAGAGAAGACACAGAAACAACTTAATTCTCCATCCACGGATGAATGAAGAAGATGTGGTACACGTATACCATGGAATATTACTCAGCCATAAAAAAGAATGAACTAATGTCATTTGCAGCAACATGGATGGAACTAGAGTGAAGTATAGATAAGTCAGACAGAGAAAGATAAACACCATATTATATCACTTATATATAGAATCTAAAATATGACATAAATGAACGTATCTATGAAACAGAAATGAACCCACAGACATAGAGATTTGTGGTTACCAAGGGGGAGGGTATGGAATGGGAGTTTGGGATTAACAGATACAAACTATTATATATAGAGTGGATAAAAAACAAGGTCCTACTGTACAGCGCAGGGAACTAGATTCAATATTCTGTGACAAACCATCATGGAAAAGAATATGAAAAAAATGAATGTATATATATGTGTAACTGAATCACTTTGTTGTACAGCAGAAACTAACACAACATTGTAAATCAACTATACTTCAACAAAAAATTAAAAAAGTAAAGAATTAGAATTGGGGCTGGCAAGAAGTCAGGGTGCTTGTTAAGCAAGGATGGGTCGTGGTCTGGAAGGATTACATAGTGTGAAAGGGGGGAACTTTGAAACTACAAGGTTGCAGTTGGCAGCTGCTAGCAGATGTTTTAAAAGTGGCTGGTGGTGTCCGTGAGTTTGATACAGTTCAGAGAAAATTCAAGTTCTCAGTGATGCTGGGATGTGTCTGAGACCAAATCCTCAATGGCCCTCTGACTCCATTTTTTGTACACCTGAGCTGTGATTACTAATTATCATTTCAATTTGTCACCACATACTTTCTTTAGCTTCTTTTTCTTTCCTGGCCCCCTCCCCCACTCCCCTAGTTGTCCTTGACATTACCGCCTCTATCAGTTAACTTCTGTTATGTAACAATCCCCAAAGTAGTGGCTTTAAGCAGTTCCTATGTCTCTGTATTTGCTGGGCTCAGCTGGCGGTTGTTCTGTGATGCGTGGGACCAGCGGGCTCCCTCACACAGCTGTCTTCAGCTGAGAGCTCAACTGGGGCTGGGATACCCAACCCATATTCAGTTGCAAGTCTGCTGCCTCAGCTGGGATGGTGGGAGCCCCTGAGCTTGTGTCATAGAGTAGTCTACCTGACCTTCTTCACTTGGCAGCTGGACACACCCCCGGATGAAAACAGAAGCTGCCTCTTAAAGCGTGAGCTCAGAAGTTTCAGAATACCACCACTGTCCCTTCAGATTGGTCAGAGCTGGTCATGGAGACAGCCCAGATCAAAGAGGCTCAACTTTTTGGTTACAGGTGTGTGTCTGCACAGGGTGCTAGGAGCTGTCCATTCAATCACTGGACATGTGGCTGACATTCAATCACTGTGACATGCTTCCCAACTGCTTGGGTTTATATCCTTGTCTAAAGGGTCTGCTTCTGGGAGAATCCAACCTATGCCAATGCTCTTAAACTAATGACATCTCAGCTCAGGTTGCTCTATGCCCGAGACCCACGTGTTCATTTTGTCCGTTTACCCCCATGCTTTTCCTGTGTGGAGTGGAGTGCTTGGCCTGCGTAGTCTGGTCTGCCATCATGTAGTCTGGTCCATGATGCCTCTAGTCCGGTCCATGATGCCTCTAGCCCTGTCCTGAACCACATGGAACGCTCCACAGGGAGATGGATCACTGCACCTGTTCTGAAAGTTGCGGATTCTAGGCTCCACCAAATGATGCCCTTAGTGTTTCCCCAGAACAGCTTTTGGACAGAGTGGTGCTGATTGTAGAGTGGATAATACAGTCCAGAGTATGGGTTATCCCAGGAGTGTGGGACGACACCCCTGGGGCCATGGAAGGTCACCATGGAGGCACAGTCCACGGGTCACTTTATCTGAGAATGGATGGGTCACTGGTGGCCATCTTGGTCTGCTGTCTCGCTGTGGAGTTCTCACATGCCTGAGTGAACTGCCCTAGGAAGGGTGGGGAAAGGGGAACCCAGAGAGATAAGACTGCAGGTTATCTGTGTGAGCCTCGAGGTCTAGACATCCTGAGCATCTGGAAAAAGGAACTGGAAATGGAGGATGAAAGGCAAGAGGTCCGTCAAGTTCCCTCAAGGAGTAGTACCCCAGCTCTTGAATGGAGAGTTTACTCAGGAAGGAAGAGCCAGAACCAACACAGATGATGAAGCAGGCCCAGGAGAGCCGGGGCCCACAGCAGGACACCTGCCCGGGGTCACCAGAGCTCAGTCAGGTCACCCTGGCCTGCCTGCCAGGGCTGGAGCCTGCAAGCAAGGCCTGCTGGGAAAGTGTGTGTCCCAGAGTGCAGGTACCTGAGCTGGACACAGGTACTCCCCCCCCGAGTGATGCTAATCCAGAGGCAGCCCAGGTGGGAAGAGGGAGGCCAGTAAGCTGGGTACTCTGATAGAACCATGGCCCTGGAAATCTCTTACAGGTATGGATCACCAGCTGTGCTTGCGAGGGTCAAGTTCCCATAAGGTGGAGGAAAACAAAGGGCTGTGAGGGATGCAAGAAAGTGAAAAGGGGGATCAGCCCCCAAGTGTCTGAGGAGTCCCATTAGAGATTAGCACCTCTCTCCTCCTGCAGGCAAGCAGGCATCCTCCCCACGGTCCTAAGATGCCCACGCTCCTGCTGGGCCTAAATGACTGAAAAGGAACTCTCGGGCCAGAGCTGGTCCTCATTTCCTGAGATTTGGGCCTCTCTGAAGTCCAGTTCTGGTGCACAGCAGACCCTCTTCCTGGCCCCTCTGCCCTAGCAGAGCTCTTGGGCCTGCAGAACTAAGGATGAAAGTGGGGATACATGGTCTCCTGGAACAGAGCTGGTGTCCCCAAGCTCCATTTGGGAAGCTATTCATCCTTACATGAATTCTTTGTGCTTTGGGAAATCCTGTTCCATTAGCAAGAAAATTCAACCTTCAATCACGTGCCGCCTGGGTAGGGTGAAAAGCTAGTGGTCAAGACAGAAGCCCCGCCCTCAGCTCCTCCGTGACCCCACGCAATGGAGTGCTGACTGGGGTCATTGTGGAGCGTGGTGGGGTGACCTGCGGCTTAGATCCCTGGGCGTGGATCACAGAATCCTGAGGGTAAAGGAGAGGAACTGGGGAGGTGTCCCAGCAGGGCCGGGCTCATTGGAGTCCCGTCTCCAACCAGCCTTCCATCATTCGGGCCACGTGCCTACCAGGTGATACTGCAGGGCAACCGTTGCTCAGCAAGAGCTGGCCTGGGTCCAGCCTGCTCACCAACCCCCAGGACTGATGCAACACTGGATGCAAACTCAGAATCCTCTTGGTTCATCCAGGAAACACGTGGACGAGGCAAATCACCCAGTCTTTTCCCACTCTAGACAAGGGAAGGTCAGTACATTGGTAGCTCTAAAGAAAGGACTACTATATTTGACCAGTCCCTGGGGTCAGGGGATGGACTGTGAAAACTGGTATTTGGTGAATTACCTGAAAAGAGAAATGAGCTTGCTGGGCCACGTCCCCTTTCTATCACTTCCTCTGCCACCAGAGGCCACTTAAAATCCTACAGCTTTGCACCTGAGCCCAAAGGGTCTAGTATCTCTCAGCAGGCCTCTATCAGGCTTGACACTCCGAAAAGGAAAAGCACAGGGGCAGGTGTCCCAGCCTTCCAGGGGTGCTGTGCACAAGCACACCTCTCCTGGGAGCGCAGAGACCAGGGTCTCAGCTTGCTGACCTCTGCCCTCTGTCCTTTTGTTTCAGCCTTCACTAATTAGTCCCAATTCTGTCCCAGACAACGGAATGTATTCATCGTTCCGCTCAACTTCAAGATATTACAACCTCCTGTTCACTGCCTTGTCCGCTGATAAGGAAGGAAACCGATAGCTACAAATAGGAGGGGTTCTAATTTCTCTACGAAATTCAGGGCATGAAAACCTACACATAATGCATGTACATGCACTCCTCCCAGGCCTCGACCTCGTATCTCAGGGTGGAAGAAGTCTCCAGCCAACTCTGTCTGGTGCAGTAGCTGTGGATGGGAAAGTCCTCCAGCGTTGTCAGGCTGCCTGTTCTTTTGTGGCTTAGAAATTCGGCTTCTGAGCTGTGAATAGAATCTAAGACTGCACCTCCTACTCCCACACTTTCCTGCTTAGTTCCCACAGTGCTGCTGCTGTTTTTCAGTGTGGGAAACACACTGGCGATTATTATTGCTTTTAAGAATCCACTTTCATTTTGTCTGTGTTACGGTGAAAAACAAATCTTGCCTGTGTGGAAATTTCTGGACTTTAGTCTCCTTTTCCGCAGCAGCTTTGATTGTGTGCTTCTCTTACTGCTGGGGGAGGTGGTCTCCTCTGACAGTGAAGGTGGGGTCCTGGGGGCAGGGATGGTGCGAGAACTCCTTCCGGAAAGTTTAGCTTCCTTAGTCAGCCTTTCCTGACACTGGTGAAAATAAAAGTAATGTTTTTCACAACCAGGTTCATGAACCACCTGAATTCTGATGAATTTTGTCCATGGTCCTTGGGGTAAGGAAGCCCTCTCTCTCTGCATGGGATGGGGTCGTGATCTGAGCTGGAACACAGGCCTCCTCCCAGGTGACTGGCCTGGGGAAGCTGGCTTTCCCAGGAGGTGTGTGTGTGTGTGTGTGTGCAACTGCCCCTTTGGCGACCTCACTCTCAGGTGAAATTCTAGGGGAGTTACCACACTTTGCTGCATTCCTGTTACTCTGGGTGTGGGTGAAGGTGGGACTTTGCCCTCAGCATTCAAGTCCTTTCTTCCTCCAGGCCACTCTCTCTTCCTGTTTTCCTTCTCCACCCCGGTTACCCTGGGACTTGGTTCTATACCAATCCGGGCTTGCTGGTATGAACCTCCCTCCTTTGCTCTTACCCATCTGGGACACTAATTGTCTTTTCACTTCAGCTCTTAACCCCCTTTCTTTTTTTTCTGCAGCTTTTGCCCTGTCCCACACTCTATTTTTATTGTTTCCTCGGGGCACCTTGCAGTTTCCCCTCTTTATGTGGACATAAATACAGAGACTTTTATAATTACAGTGTAGGAACAGTGGCTTCTATTGAGTGTTATATTATTCCTTTTCCCTCTTGGGTAAACCTGGCCAAGAAGAAAATTGTGGAAAGAAATTTGCTTTGCCATGTGTAATGTGGATAAGAAGTGAAAAACAAGGTGAAGAATTCAAAGATTTGGGGTAATAACATACCCACTATTTGGTCACTTCAGGATGAAACTAAAAGTGCTATTGGAAGGATATATAGTAGAATTAATTCAATTTGCAACCACATATAATATAAGCTACTGCAACTCTTTATATTCTTCAGAGAAACTGGTTCAGTATTGATCTCTTTTCATTGGCATGAACATGCCATTTTGCACTGAGACATTTGTTTATGCACACTCAAATTATAATTTTATTATAAGATTTGTGTTGAACAGATTGTTACATTACCAATAATTACAGTGATTTTTAAAGTGATGTAGCTTCCTGATAACACCAGGTTTATACTGCAAGCGTTCAATGGCATTGCCCTTGAACAAGTCAGATATACCTTGTTATACTGACTAAAAGACTAACCCAGAAGCCTATCATTGATTTACAAAAATTTTCAAATGATCAAATCCTGTTTTGATTATTATGTATTTTTAAATCCAACTGCTTTTTATCTGTAAATATCATATATAGATCTGCTGAATAAATTCAAATTAGCAAACATTTTCTTATCTAATGGTCCACAGAAGAATATTTATGTAAGAAATACATTTCAGGGATTTTTAGTCTTTAGATAGCATTTACTGAAATGCTTTGGTTTAGAAATGTATTGTAATAGGTACTGAAGATAAATGGCATTCATTATACTCATTAACTCACACCAAATAATATCAGTAAGTTATTTGCCAAATAGATTATTTTATGTGGTCTCATCTTCAAGAAAAAGCAATGAGAAAATTAAAAAAAAAATTATCAGGGGCGTATTTTCAAAATATCCTTGACTCTGAGGCTTCTCCTTCTGGGAAAATGGAGTAGACACATTTTTCCCTATTCCTTCCTGCTGAGTAGCCATAAAAACCCTGGACTCTAAGGGTTTACCTAAGAATATTCTGAAAGGTTGAGACTAGCCAGACCTGAGGGCCCAAGGAATGACACAAGGGTGAATTCCTGGATTTTCTTTTTGCCTCTGGGTGCAGGACAAGTCTGCAACTGGCACAGACAATAAAGCTTCCCCTCAAAGCCTGCTCTCTTTAGTCAAAGGGCAGGGAAAGGGGCAGCCTAGCAAGACTAAAATTTTAGACAATAACAGCTTTACTCCAGCCAAACACTCAGACAAAGCTGTGGCTCCACTCTCACCCAGACCAACAAAGTCTCCGTGGGGAGAACAGACTTCCATCCTCCCAAGGAAGGAGCAAGATTCCCCTCACCCTCCCCACCGTGCTGGTGCCGAGGGGGTAGTGAAACAAGAGTGGAGTTCTAACCATGGCTATAAGGCAGGAAAAATGTCATACAGATTGGAAAGGAAGAAACAAAACTGTCCCTCTTTGCTGATGACATGATTGTCTACACAGAAAATACCAACAAAGCTACAAAATAACTCCCAAAACTAATAATTGAGTTCAGTAAGGTCACAAGATGCAAAATCAACATTTCTACAAAGTTTCAGTGAACACCTGGACTCTGAGGTTAAAAACATAATACCATTTATAACTGGGTAAAACATGCAATCTGTGTAATTCTAACAGAACACGTACTCCAGTTATATGCTGGAAACTACAAACACTGATGAAAAAATACAAAAGATCTAAATAAATGGAGAGACATTCCATGATCACATATTCAATGACTTATTTAGTAAAAATATCGATCCACCAAAAATTGATATACAGGTATAATACAATTCCTATCCAGATATCAGCAATCATTTCTGTAAGTGGAGACAGTATTATCATGAAGTTTATAAGGAAAGACAAAGGAACTAGAATAGCTAAATAATTTTGAAAAAGTAGAATAAAATGGAAGGGGAATCAGTCTACCTAAGTTGAAGATGTATTATATATCTATAGTAACCAAGACAGCATGTTACTACTGATGGAGGGAAAGATACAAGGATAAATGAAACAGCATAGAAAAGCCAGAAATAGACCCAAGAAATATACTGAACCAAGTCTGACAAAGGTGCAAAGGTCCAATGGAGATACGTTAGTTTTTTCAACAAAGGTGCTGGAATATTTGGACATCCATAGGCAAAAAAAAGAAAAAAAAAAGTACCTTAACCTGAATCACACACAAAATTACACAAAAACTATTATTGTATAAAACTATTATATTAAAAATTAACTCAAAATGTATCACAGACTTGTGTAAAATGTAAAACTATACACTATCAGGAAAAAATTATAGTAGAAAGTCTTCAAGACAAGAAAGTCTTATACTAGACAAGAGTTCTTAGACTTAACACCAAAGCATGATCCATAAAACGAAAATTGAAAAGTTAGATTTCATCAAAATTAAAAACTTTTGCTCTGCCAAAGACCCTGTTTAGAATATGAAAGAACAATTTACAGAACGGGAGAAGATATTTTCAAATTGCATATCCAACAGAGGGCTAGTATCTAGAATATATAAATAACTATCTAAACTCAACAGTAAAAAATGAAACAGTCCAATTAGAAAATAGACAAAATGCATGAACGGATATTTCAATGAAAAGGATGTAGAGATGGCAAATACGCATCATTAGCCATTAGGAAAATCCAAATTAAAACCAGAATAAGATATTCCTACAACCTCTCAGCATGGCTGAAATTAAAAATAGTGACAAAAGCAAATGCTTATGAGGATGAACAGAAACTGAGTTACTCATACACTGCCATTGGGAATGTAAAATGGTACAGCCCCTCTGGAAAAGAATTTGGTGGTTTCTAAAAAATGAAACATGCTCCGAATATACGACTCATTAATCTCAGAGAAATGAAAACTTGTGTTGACAAATTTATACACTAATGTTTCTGGAAGTTTTATTCATAATAGCCCCAAACTAGAAACAATCCAGATGTCTTTTAAAGCAAATTGATGTTATATTTGTATATAATATCAATTTGTATTATACCCATATATCATCCATACCACAATTACTCAACAGTAGAAGGAATAAACTATTGATACACACAACAATCTGCATGAATCTCCAGAAAATTATGCTGCATGAAAATAGCCAGTCCCAAAGGTTGCATTTCATTTATGTAATATTCTTAAGATGACATATGATAGAAAGGGGGGGAGATTGATGGTGCCAGGAGTTAAGGAGGGATGTGGGTACAGTTGTAAAAGGGCAACATGAGGGATATTTGGGTAACAGAAGGGTCTGGATCTTGACCATGTTAAAGTTCATAGCCTGGCTCTGACATTGTCGTATTGTTTCCCAAGAAGTCACCGCTGGAGAAACTAAGTAAAGGGTACACAAGATCTCTCCTATTATTTCTAACATCTGTGTGTGATTTCACAATTATCTCAAAATAAAAAGTTTAATTAAAAAATTCTCCCTTTTCCAATATATATCTGTACAAGGCTACATTTTCCTCATATGTCTCAACCAGAACACCATATGGCAGATGATTGAATGCAGAAGCTCATATGAGAATCCAGCTGACTTTCTTAAGGCAGGCATTTAAGAAAATTGCAAAAATATAAAGCAATGCTGCTGTTCTCATTACACAGCCATCCCTTGGTATCTGAGGGGACTGGTTTCAGGACACCCCTGCCCCATACACCAAAATCCCAAGATGCTCAAGTCCCTTATATAAAAGGGTGTAGTATTTGCATCCTCCTAGGTACTTTAAATCATCTCCAGGCTACTTATAATACCTAATTCAATGTAAATGCTATGTAAATACTTGCCAGCATGCGGTAAATTTGAGGTTTGCTTTTTAGAACATTCTGGAATTTTTTTTTTCCTGAATAGTTTCTATCTGTGACTGGCAGAATCCATGGATGCAGAGCCCGCAGATACAAATAAGGAGGGCTGACAGTATATTCTTTTCTTTTTGAAAATATGCATATTTTTCTTTAAAAATATGCTTATTATGGTACTATGTAATAATGTTATTATTTTTATCTTTCAGTAAGTTATAAATGAATATTTTGAAAATATTTCTGTTTCTATTTCTAATACATTAAACAGTGATAGATAAAACTCACATAATAAAACAAAAGCTCTTTGGGGTCTAATGATTTTTAACGAAGTGCAAAGAGTTCAGAAGAGCATGAACGTTGAGAACTGCTGAATTAGACATTGGCCAAAGTTCACCAAACACACTAAACCTGCAGTTTGTTTTGTCTGTATAGACACCTTAAAATGTTTTAAAAGCTACTCTCCTCTCCAAAATGTAATGCAGTGAGAAAGAGTGACCAGGAGTTTAAGCATTGCTGCAGTATTTAATTTCAACAGAGATGCCTGAAGATTTCTAAACAGAAGGCATAAAAAGCCTTTTTCAAAATGTCATTTTGATCTTTGTCTCATTTTCTGATTAGAAATTGTAGACTTCATAAGCGCTTATTTAATTCATCTAAGCATTTAATAGTCAACGGTCCTTGATGGCAAAAGATTGCCCTGTAGGCAGCATGGAAATTAATGTTTCTCAGTGACAGATCTCTGTGATGAGGCTTTAAATATTGAAATTTTATTTATTTATTATGCAGGAAAATGACATTTTACCCCCTCAAGCCAATCGACAGGAAGATTGTAATTATTCTCCTTTCCCAGCTCCAGTTTTCCTCTTGGCACATTCCTCTATTAAAAAAGATTCTCATGTGTGATTTTTCTATTCAAACCTTTCCCTCCTTGCCACAGGTAAATTAATTTACAACAAACTAGCAAATTCAGGTGCCAGCACTTTGTAAACAAGTGTTGAAAGTAAAATTTTGCTTTTGTTATAGGTCACCCTTAGGAGAAGTCTAGGACTCAAACAGGGCGGAAGCTGATAGATACACGGCAAATAGGGTCCTTTCCAGTGGGTTCGCGTGCTCAGCGCTCCTGAGGCAGGTCCTCCCCTGTGTCTGCAGATCCACTTGGATTTCAGGAGGGCTATGTTCTTGTGCTGTGCTCCCATGTGTGCCCCCAGATCCTTCCCACCCCCTCCAGGACTAAGCACGCACCGCATCTCCAACCTGGAGTGTGGGCAGCTGGGAGCCTGGGGCTGTGTTCCCAAGCAGGTGATTATCCTCCAGCGAAGAAGACTGCCACAGTGGGGTCACACCACGTCCCAGACGCAGCCTACCTCGGTGACAGGTCAGAGGATGAATAAAGGCCTGGGCCCTCACTCCTGTCCGGGATGCTCTAACCCGCAAGCATCCAGCTCAGAGCCCCGTGGGTGGCTGGGGCCTTTCTTGTGACTGGGCCACAGCTCGGCACCTCCCTCTGCCCACACTTTTCCTACCGTGGTGCCGGCACATCTCCACCCCAGGGCTCAGTTCACAAGCCCCTGGACCTCAGCATCCGTCCAGCCCGCAATGCCCATCTTTTCCAGGATTAAATTCCTGTACTTCCTCCGTCTCATGTTCTGCAAATAAATGTCACTTCTACTGAAAACAGATCGTTAGATAAGAATTCTCACAATTTTTCTCTTCTCAGTCACGCTTACCCCTGTTTGTGGTTACTTAACCTTGTTATTTTATTTCCACGGTCAGAAGCAGCTCTGTCCTCCTTGACGATGTGTGAATTTCTGTCTCTACTGTAGAACACAGCAGGTCCTGGAAGACCCAAGAGGTCACAAACTACTGAACAATTATTTATATGTTTATTATAAAACCAACACACACACACATTAGGCCCATCTTTTCTCCTTTCTCCTCCCTCCACTTCCACTCCTCAGTCTGGTCAGCCCTGGAGTGACACCCGGTGTACCCAGGGCCAAGCGGGGTAACTGGCCTTTCTCTCTGCTCCTTTATCCTTCCTGTAGAATAATTCATCCAGGGAGGCATTCTTAACAAACGTTAAAACTGGTGGGTAAAATGTAGATGAGGAACAGCATATCCATACAGCTTCAAAGCATTGACCACACAAAACACTTATTAATTATAACAAACATTAATAACTTTACCATGGAGAAATCTGACAGCCGGCAACTTCACCAACGTGATCAAAGTGAACCTGACAGAAATGGGAGAAACGTGTCCCCCTGTGGGATGCACTGACACACATCCCTTTTGCGGTATCCCTATCAGAAATGCACAGCCTGAACCTAATCATGGGGAAACTAGATAAACCTGAACAGAGGTATAGTCTACATAGGAACTGGCCTGTATTCTTCAAACATGTCCAGGTTATTAAAGATGAGGAAAAACACAGTTTCCAGATTAAAGGAGACAACAGAGCCATGAATGGGGACAAATAACCAGGCTTTCATTGCAACATAACCGTGTTCTTCCTAATTTTACTTCAAAATTAATATTGATAATTTGTTCCCAATTACTTGCTATTTTTTGTCCTTTATAACTGTACTCTGGTGTACAGCCATTTTACTTCAATGGATGTGCTTAATTCAATTCTTAGCTTGTTTAATCATAACATCTTTCATTCTAAGGCTTTGTCACTTTGTCACTCTTGATTTTCCTCTTCCTGTGCTGTTGTATCTCTTTTTGTAACTTAGTTTTCAGACAGTACTTTAATTTTTTACATTTTCCCCTCAGGAAGTTTCTTTGGCTAGTATGTTCTGAGTTTATCATGTCTTTGATTTCTGATGCCCTTTCTCCTCAAGTAATATTTACCTGGTTTTATAATTATAGGGTCAAAACCATTCTCCAATCTCCATACATAGATTTTAGTGTGATTTGTGTCAGGCAAAGTGCCCTCCTGAATGTAACTTTATTCATTCATACATTCATTTGACAAATATTTATATGTATTGGGCACTTACTGGTGACATGATGGTGGGCAAAACGAATGTTACATATTCTGATTATGTGGTGTTTAAGACTTTTCTCTTTACTCTTGCAATTAAAAATTTTCACCAAGTTGTGTGTTGTGATCACTATGCTTTTGTTAATACTGACTGTTCTCTTTCAATCTGTGAATTTATAGTTTCCTCCTGCTTTGTAAAGTTTTTATTATTTTCTTTCCTTTTACTTTATACTTATAGTTTATGAAGATTAGAACTTTTTGATTTATATCTTACCTATCTTCTCATTAATTTATTATTTTTTCTTCTGATGTTTCTGACTTTTACATTTTTTCCCTCAGATTCATGTTTCGGTAGCATTCAGCCTGATGTCCATTCACTCTCCATGGCTTTATATACAGCCATTGTATAATCTGCTTGTTCTTAGATTTTTTTTTTTTCCCTCATGATTATCTGCTCTTCTCCACTGTGGCAAAATTTCTCATTTTTTTCTTGAAGAAATTGTTATAAGTAAGAATATGGCCCGATTTCTTAAAGTGTTACAGTCCTCTGAACTGAAATCTCTTTCCTTATATAAAACTATTTTCTTTTCTGTCTGTCTTATACAATCATTGGTCTTCATCCCATATTTGAAATTTAGATGGTCTTTCCACACCATTGCAATGGTGTGAACCCAGGATAAGGAGATATGAAGGTAAGATATGAGGAATATTTTTAATTTACTCCTGTCCTTTACGCCACATAGATCCAGCAGTATAGGTGCCTGGGGAAGGAATTCCGCATGCAGTCAAGGAGCTCACAAAAAGACTTTGCCAAGGAGTGTCCCTGCTCATGTGGTGTGGCACTCAGCACTAGCCAGGGCAGCACTAACTTCAGGCTGAGACATTGTCACAGCACCTATTCTTCACCAGATGTAATTTTAGTCCAAAGTTTACTTGGAAATATTTAAGCTTTTAAAATAAATATAACAAATCCTTCCATAACACTAACAATATAATCAAAAACTCATAATTTAAAAATAAGATAAGCAGACTATTTAGAATGTGTTTTCAAATTGGATTTGGTTAAAAACATTTTTAATATAGCTACAGCCCAAATTACCAACAACTTTTAAAGTCAATATATGAAGATGTCATCTTATTCAGATAAGAAGCAACATGGGGTCCTGTCCTCAGTTGCTCTATATGAGCATCATGTGATTCCTACCAACTATCTCTTTTATACTAATAAGTAGCTCATTCATATGGAATTACAAAGGGTCTCAAATGACCACAATGATATTGAAAGAGATAAAGTTGGAAGACTCACATTTTCTGATTTAAATACTTAATACAAAGCTACAGTAATCAAAACAGCGTGTACTGCCATAAGGGTGGACATACAGACCAGCAGACTAGAATTGAGAGTTCAGAACCCTAAATATCTATGGCCAGTTGATTTTCAACAGAGTGCCAAGACTATCCAATGAGGAAAATAATACAAAATAATAAAGTTGAACCCTTAACCTCATTCCATGTACAGAAATTAACTCAAAATGTGTCAAAAACCTAAATATAAGAGCTAAAACTATAAAACACTTACAGAAAACATAGGGGCAAATCTTTTTGATCTTGTATTTGGTGATGGATTTGCCAAATTTGACACCAAATACATGAGCAATAAAAGAAAAACACAAATAAATTAACTTCACGATAATTAAAACTGTTGGGCATCAAAGGTCACTATCAAGAAGGTAAAAAGACAATTGACAGAATGGAAGAACATTTTTACAAATAACATACCTGATAAGAGTTAGTATCCAGAATAGTTAAACTCTTACAACTTAGTAACAAAAAGAAAAACAACCCAAATAAAAAGGACTAAGGACTTGAATAGACATTTCTCTAAAAAAGATAAACAAATGCCCAATAAGCACATGAACAGATGTTTAACATCATTGGTGATTAAGGAAATGTAAGTCAAAACCGCAATGAGATACCACTTCACATCCACTGGGATGGTGTAAACCAAAACAGTGTAAAATAATGTGTTGACAAGGATGTGGAGAAATAGGAACCCTCATACGTTGTTGTTGAGAACGTAAAACGGTTAAGCCACTGTGGAAGACATTTGGAAAGTTCCTCAAAAAGTTAAATATAGAATTATTATATAACTCAGCAATTCCACTTCTAGGTATATACCCAAGAGAAATAAAAAGGTATGTCTATACAGAATTTATACACAAATGTTTTTGACAGCATTATTCATAACAGCAAAAGATGGTGTCTCAGATGTTCTAGTTGTCTATCAGCAGATGAACGGATAAACAAATTGTGGTATATAAATACAATGGAATATTATTTGGCTATGAAAGGAATAAAGTAGTGATACGTGCTATAACGTGGATGATCCTCATAAACATTCAGCTAAGTGAGAGAAGCTAGACACAAAAGGTTTCAAATTGCATAATTCCTTTTAATGAAATATCCAGGAGAGGCAAATCCACAGAGGCAGAGAGCATATTGTAGTTTACCAGCAGATGGAAGAGAGAAGTACTTAATGGGTATGGAGTGTTCTTCTGGGCTAATGAAGCATTTGAAACTAGAAAGAGGTGATGGTTGGCAGCATTGTAAAAGCGCTAAATGCCACTGAATTGTACACTTGACAATGGTTAATTTTATGTGAATTTTGTGTCAAATGAAAAACATGTTAAGAGACCCAAAAAAAGGTTCAAAATTGATTTTCTTACAGTCTCTTTTAGGTCCCTGGGTAATGCCTGTATATTCTGACATAGTGAGCATCATTAGTCTCCAAAGAGAAACCGATTTCTTTCAATGGAATGACTATCATTACAATAGAGGATATTTGTCATTAACAGTGAAATCCTTTTCAATCATTCTTTGATGATTATAAATTTTGTTAACATAATTTCTCTCTAAAATAAGAGCTTTTCTTTGTAAAAATAGTTCTAATTGTTACAGTCTATGAATTTCTGTAAATAGCTTTACTATGTGAGATGCTGTAATAATGCTAAAGTACCAGTAAATTTTCCTCCTAATTGTTTGTAATATAGAGTAAAATTGGAGAAACTGAACTTTTAAAGTAATTTTACATAAGAAAAGACAAAGCCTGGTATGCAAGTGCCCGTTCATTAAATCGAGATTATCTTGCCCACTAATTAGCACCACCAGTATATCAAGTGGTATAAAATAATCCAATTGGATTATTCTGAATTCCCATACAATATGGAAAGGCATGCAAAATTTAGAGCAGTAGAAAATAAAAGTAAGTTCTGTTGATATTTCTAAGAATACAAGAAAATTCAAGTCTCTCAGCTCTGACTGGAGTTACTTCAAATATATATTGCCTAATGGAATATTCCTCTTGACAGAATTCTACTTACTGAGTCCTTTGCAATCCAGGGATTCTCCTGGTATTTGATCAAAGAGAGAAAACATAATGGAAGAAGTGGTATCACTGTGAACTCAGCAGCCTTCAGGAAGCTTTGGAAGAGAAGCTATTGTGGATGACATTTTTGTAGACTTATCCCAAACCGTGATTACATTTAGGGTTGAACGTGCATATTTCATCCCAGGAACAAATAAAACAAATGTATCCAGCTAATAATAGAGGTGGAATTTCAGTAACATTTTTAAAGTACCTGTATTTCATGAAAAATAATGATCATTTCTTGAAAAATAACGATTTTCAAGATTATTTCAGAAACATGTTTACAAGTATTTACATGGGATCATGCTAAGAAAATAAAAATACACTTTTCTCTCAAAGGATTTAGCATTTTTCTAGCAATAAAGGTGTACATTTTATAGTTATCTTTTTTGGGTGGGTGGTAGCATTCTCTATTTGCTCTGCTGGAAGCCCTGTGACCTTGGAAATAGAGTCACCTTATTGAAAGTAATTTGATCAACAGATGTGTTGAAGCACTTGGAAATGAATTTTTTCATTTAATTTGTGAAACATTTCCCTTCTGCTATTAAATCTTATATGATATTTGCATGAAAATCAATTGTGTCTTAGAGGTGACTTTGAACAAGTTTCAGATGAACACCTATGAATGTGAACGTCAGTGCATAATCCACAAATGCTTATCTTCATCCCAATTTATATGTATTTTAAAAAAAATTATTGCTTTTAATACTACAAACAAAAGTATTTTATTTTTTGTAAAGGACATCTGGAAGTTTTAATGAACTTTCCCAGACAAATATTCTAGCATAATGACATATGGTGTAAGTATTTTTACATAATCAGTCTCAAGGTAGGATTAGCAAGTCATGTGTAACCAACAGATGCGTGCTTACAACAAACACACTTTGGAAACTAGTGCCGCTCCCTTAGATACACATGGATTAAATATTTCTAGACACTTGGCTTGCTTTTGAAATGACACTCAAGACTACAAACAAGGTAGACAGAATGTTTTTAAAGAACTTAATCTCTGTTAAATGTCAAACTTGATTTTTTTATACTTTTAGCAGTTATATCCCTACTGAGTACAATATTAAAGTCGTTAGGCAGAATCAAGTAGAACTAAGATTCCAACATAAAGTAGGTTGTCCGGATCGTCCCCTCTTCTTATTGGGAAGTGTTATCAATATCTTCTCAGTTGTCAACTTTGATCTTAATCTAGCAGCAGTGGCAAATCTGACAGTTATTCAAAACAAGCAATTGCTTGAAATATTAGAGAACCATTTTGATTTGACAGAAAGGAACAAAAACCATTTTCTTTAATAATGTGAGCTGTCAGTGAACACAGAGCAATACTGACCCCTGAAGATTCATTGTTCATTCAAGATGGTTTAGGGCAGTGCTGGTTCTGGCAGAAGCTATACTTTTATAAGCCAACTACTCAGATTTAAATAATAGAACTGGTATATTTACTAGAAAAAATAAAAGCTGGTATTGTAACGTATAAAATGTCAGGCGATTTCCTGACTAGTGGATGTTTCCTGATGTCACATCCATACAAAATATGTCAGTGCAAAGCCATCAGGGACTTCATTTTGCCAGAGACAACAAACAGGAAGTGACTACTATTATAGAAAGGGGGCAGATCATCTTTCCACCTCTCTCTTTGCCACACTGCCAGTTGCTGATCCCATGGATAAAACACAGATGCCAAAGAGAAGGCAGTCTCTTGCACTTTGGTCTTAAAGACAGAGTGGTGCATCATTATCTAGACATCCCCTTGGTCATCAAGAAACACTAAGAATTGCCTGAAATTGTAAATGAGGGTCCTGAGAGAAGAATCTTATACCCTAGTTTTATCATGAGGTACTAGAAAATAAAGAAATTCAGACTGAGCAAGATTCTAGCCAATGTGATGAAGAAATGTCATTAGTTCTTTAATGAAAAGGAACGGAAGACACATATTTCAATACACTGTGAATCCTTTGCACTTCATTCTGAGTCTTTATAACAAATCTTCTGGAATTTTCACCACAGATTGTGTATTCAGTCAGTCTCTACTTAGTTTTATAAAATTCTGACTTAAACAGCCCTCAGTATGTCAGTATATACAGATAGATATTGGATAGAACATATCTTAATTGACAAGTAGAATAAAGATTCTAGTTCCCACACTGGGAAAAATCAGTTACCACATACTTTTTAATTATTAATAAATTATGGCAGCTTCTGAGATTAGTGGAGACCGCATCAAAATGTATGTCAAGATGCCAAATCTGTTTATTTATCTACTCATTTTAATCTAACCACGGTGAGCTAAGGAAAATATAACTGAATATTTTCTTCTTTGAGGGTACCCTTAAATACATAAAAATTGATTAAATGTATATTTATTGTTTATGATATCATAAACATAGATGGTATTTAAGAAGAGGAAAAAATGGATTATTGAAACAATAGTTCTCTTTTAAAAGGCTGCTTGGAAAATAATACATAAACAAAAATAATTAAGCCACTCCTTGTTTCAAAATATAGAAAATGGGTAAAAAGCAAATAACGGTAAACCATAAATAGTAAAGTGAGATGATACTTTTACGGTTTTGAAGCAAAAAGAGACTTCCTGATGAATATAAAAAATAAAGCCATATACATCAAAAATTGCCATCAGTGCAATATAAAGTCATGTGACAACCTCAAGGGAGAGTGCTGCACACCTACCATGAATGTCACTCTTAATGAACGTGTTCTTAAATCATTTAGAGAAACACAAACACCTTCAATAAAAACACAGGCAAAACACGAACAAGGAATGCATATTTTGCCGTAAAAATTTTTAAATAAATATTCAAGTTACCTTATAACTAAAGGAAAGCAAACAACAATGAGGGACTTCCCTGGCTGTCCAGCAGCTAAGACTCCATGCTTCCAATGCAAGGGGCATGGGTTTGGTCTCTGGTTGGGGAACTATGATTCCACATGCCCTGCAGCCCAGCCAAAAAAATTAAAAAAAAAAAAAAACACGTTGAAATTCTATTTAAGGGCCATTAAATTAGCAAATACACTTGAGAAAAGATATCCTGCATTGATAGAAGTCTGAGGACAATGGATTTTCGTGCATTGCTAATGGCCGTGAAGATTTGTCAAATTTTCCACAGGTTATATGATAAGGTAAACAAAAATAAAAATTCTCATAAGCTACATCTAGGAATTCGTCAAATGTAGTCCTGTAGATATTTGTGGTTTAGTAATCTTGGTACATCCAGACAATCAAATAATTGTAATTACTGGAAACATGTCCATGCCTATACATTTATTAAAAAAAAAAATAGCCTGGATTCTGAACAAAGGCTTACACATGAAAATATTTATTTCAGCATTTTTCTTACGTATAAAGATTTGAAGTTTTCTACAGGTCTCACGTTTGGAATTGGTGAGTATATTATGACATATTAATATAATGTGGCCTCTGGAGGAGATGTTTCACCTTTTTTACAGTACATCATTAATATAAAATATATTCACATGTTCATGCACACATAGTCACCTTCAGATGTATATTATAGAGAGAAAGATATCTGAAATATACAGCATAGTTTTAGTTGGGGATACTTTTGAGTAACAATGAGTTAGGCTAATTTTTAAATATTTTTTCTACTTTTAAGTTCTTTCTGAAATTCATACAATAAAATTTTTTTTTTTTTTTTTTTTTTTTTTTTTTTTTTGCGGTACGCGGGCCTCTCACTGTTGCAGCCTCTCCCGTTGCGGAGCACAGGCTCCGGACGCGCAGGCTCAGCGGCCATGGCTCACGGGCCCAGCCGCTCCGCGCTATGTGGGATCTTTCCAGACCGGGGCAGGAACCCGTGTCCCCTGCATCGGGAGGCGGACTCTCAACCAATGCGCCACCAGGGAAGCCCCAATAAACTTTTATAGATAAAAATGTTATCCCCCCGACGTATGTATAGGTAGTTGTTTTTAATGTTTCACTTAATGTATATGCTATTGGGTTAGGTTTGAAAAACAGACTGCAAATTTTTTTCTGAACAATATGATCAAATTTATATATAACTCTATACACAGATGAAAAAGACCACATAATTATGAAAGATTAGTTTCTTTTTTATATTCTTTAATTTTTCAAATGTTATTAATTTAAAATTTGAAAGATGTTATAAAATAAAGTTCATAAGAAAATTTTTCTTTAAAATTAGTTAAGTAGAATAACTCAGTATAGTCTACATTTTATCTGAAATCTATAAAACATTAGACTGTAATCACATTTATTTCAAAGTAGATACATGAGAAATTTTGTGATTTTATGGAAACATTGCCAAACATTGATTTCCAGAGTCACATGATGAGAAATCTTGTTGACATGATTTTACTTTTTTTTATTACAAGATTGTTATTTGGATCCCTGACATTTGGAATTACCAACAACTGTATTGGACTCTGAATTTCATATTTACAGTGTTTCACGGATTCACTGAAACTATAAAGCGCAGGAACCAAATAGCATGTTATATCCAACATGATTATTTAAATGGAAATAAGGCACATAAATTTCAAACAAAAAGAAATCTCATTAGCCATGGCAACACACAGGGCTTATCTGCTTTAGTTCACTCTAGTTCTGCGATGCATTTTGTGCTAATGGACTAAAATAGTCCTCAACTTAATTACAAGGTCTTCGG
Organism: Stenella coeruleoalba; assembly: GCF_951394435.1. Lineage (NCBI taxonomy): Eukaryota > Metazoa > Chordata > Mammalia > Artiodactyla > Delphinidae > Stenella > Stenella coeruleoalba. The sequence continues at coordinate 5,525,678 of NC_137155.1, read as the reverse complement.
TGGATAACAGCATTCTTGTGTAATCGGACAAATTAAACTGGCCTATTTAAAACACTTACAGTATTCATTAGATACCCAAGCATTACTCAGTCTTGAAGACTTTGGACAGTGTAGCTATAATAAAGCTTTTTTTTTTTTCTGACATTCTAGAATAGAGTAACAATAATATGAAACTAAAGAATACACTGAGCATATTTTCTTTATAATTATTTCTTGAAGGATAGTGATTTTTTTCTTCTGCATTATTTTTTTCTAAGTTAATGTATATCGATCGGGGTAATGAGCATACAGGACTTTAAAAACAGGTAACGATGTATCACATATGTAGCCCTTCCTGCTTTCTTCGTTTTATTTCAGGCTATGTGAATCATTTATTTACTAATTTAGTTTTTAGAGGATTTGTTCTTTTTTCTTTTCTTTTCTTTTGGCCGCGTGGTTTGCGGGATCTTAGTTCCCTAACCAGGGATTGAACCCTGGCCCTCAGCAGTGAGAGTGCAGAGTCCTAACCACTGGACCACCAGGGAATTTCCTAGAAGATTTGTTGATAATATATTCTTTCAAAAACATTTGAAGTGAATAATGTAATTTTCACAAGCTTTGTGTAATCAGAACCAATGGGAAGAAGAAAATTGAGATATTTGAATTTTGAAACAGATGCTTTTATATGCAATTCTTTTAAGCTCCTAACACTTACGTATGTTTTTATTTAAAGTAAACTATTAGTAAATTTTCACTTCTTCCTCTCATAAAAAATTGTCATTAAAATCAGCAAGTATCACTCTTCCTCTCTTCCCTTTGGCATACATATGTCAAAATGTATTGGTGCTACTTGGGGGGAACCACCAGATAAAATTGCTGATATAAGAAGTGTGATATTCTATGGGTTTGCTTGCACTGTGACCTGTGCATGTAAAGTAGGAGTTCCATGCAAACTGAACTGGTTAGAAACTGGGATAAAAACTGGGGAGGGGGTGATGACACCTGATAACTTTCCTGCCGTGAGGAAACGCTGGCCTGAGATTCCTTGTGAGAGTGGTACTTGTTTGAGTCAAACGTTAAATTTCTCATTTTAAAGATATTTTCATATATTCAGTAGCTGAATATTTTTTAGTGGAAAATGTGGATTTTTAAGATATTGTTACTGAGATAACTGGTTAACCAAGTGGGGAAAATATTCTACTTTAATTTAAAAATGTACAAAAAGAAGAAAAACTAGAGATAAATTTTATTAATTTTAAAAGTGTTTGCTGATATAAAGGAAAACAATTGATTTTGCATATTTATTCTACAATTTACCACCTTAATGGACTCTGACCTGTTCTATTATTTTCTTATTTTTATTTTTTAGCATTTGGCTATACAGTCATATCATGTATAAACAATGAAAGATTTGTTCTCCTGTTTTTGAGAGAAATATCACTTATTTTTTGTCATATTCCTTTGCCAGCACTTCCAGAAAATAAAGACAAAGATGCAAATGAATCCAGGCATTCTTTTCCTTTCTTTTATTTCCTACCTTTTATTGTGAAAAACATCTTTGGGGATTTTTGGGGTTAAGGCCAACTGAAGTTTTGAATTAGTGTTTTACAATCAAAGGAAACTTACTTTGAATTATTATGCACTAATCATGCTTTGGGCAGAAATTGATTTGGAATTTTACTTGTACATCAGTGATTTAAATATCTGTTTGTATCCTAGTCTTAATAAAATGTTCTTATTTTATCTCTGATTTTAAAAATAATTCATGTTCATTGGAAAATAATTCAAGTATTACAGGAAGGTAGTTAGGAGAAAGCAATACTACTTATAAGCCACTAAAAACAAATTGACATGATAATGTATAGATTTTAATTCTTTTCTATGAGATGTCCATACACATAAGTCTTTCTAAAAGTGAGATTTTAATATTCAAGTTCTTTTGTACACTGCTGTTTTAATATAACTACATACTGTGGACACATAGCCATACAAACAAAATGTAGACTTACATTATCATTTAATTACCGAGTGGTTTCCATTTGTGTGGATAAATCCTGTTTATTTTTTAAGCTCAAAATTTAAATATTCATGTTGTTTCAAATTTTCACTTTGGCTCCTAGAAAATATATTTATATTTCCTTTTCTTTTGTTGTCTCCATCTCTGTCTGACTCTGCCCCTATCTGTCAGTCTGTCTCTAGACACACACACACACAATGATAAGGAAACCTCCTCCCAGGTTCAGAAGGAGCACAAACAAAGTAATAGCTTAGTTGCTTACCTCACAATGGCCATGGTGGTGAAGGTAGAAGCAGAAGCTGAGATTCACTTCCCACATAGCTTACGGGAAAAACACTCATATATTCATATGAGATACAAGAAAGAGTAATCATTGAGTGTAACCTGGAACAAATGAATGCATTTAGTAACAATAACAAATAATTAATTAGCCTGATGTCTGCAAGATTCACTTCCACCTATGTACACCTAAAAGACATAGGGTTCTCTTTGAATATTATGGCTACCATTCCTCTACTGTTTGTACAATGAAAAATATTGGCATAATTCTTTATTTTAAATTTAGCTTATTTGAGTTGAACCTATTGGAAAAAGGAAGAATTCAGTAAGTTGTAGAAAATAATATATGTCTAACAACTATTTACAATTAAAATTATGGATGTCTAACTAAAACAAACACAGATGACTGGGAGTGGGAGAAAAGAGAGAATAGAAAGAACTTTTTACCAGATATTTCTTAAAACCAGTCTTAGATCATAGTAGTAAACGTAAAGACTTATCATGGAAAATAAAATAACAAGAGCATTAAGAAACAAAATTTATGGAACAGGAGCAGGACTGTACTGAAGAGAAATTAATTCTCTGATATTATTATTGAAGAGGGAGGAAGAGAACTATAAGAACTTCACACTGAGTTTATGATAATATAAACCAAAGAAAAAGTAAACTTATATAAAGAAAGAGAAATTCAACCATTTATTGTATAGGACATTCTAGAGTCCCTCCTGCACTCTGATGAATTCTGTTACTGATAAAGTGTTAATCAGTGAGCAAAACAGACAACTGACTAAGTGTCTTCCACACAGAGTTTACACCCTGATGAAGGAGACACCCAATCAGCACACACACCATAACATGTCTTGTGATGACAAGGGGTGGGGTAGGCTGGGAGTAGAGGGTGGGGGGAGAAGGAGCCGTGATGTGACACAGGACAGGCAGAGACGTCTTCTGCTAAGGTGACATTTGGGTCGGGATCTGAAGGAAGTGAGGGTCATGCTGACAGAGCTCAAGGGAAATGCCAAGATTCTGGGATGAGCGGATGCTGGATGTGTTGGGGGCACAGTTAGGAGCCCAGTGTGTCTACGGAGAAGTAATCGGGGTGGGGGGCAGGGAGGAGGAACAGGGATGGGTCAGAAGGGTTGTGGTCAGTGCAGACCATGGGTGGGACTGCTCAGACAGTCCTCCGTCCAACAGCTATTCCCAACTTTGGCTGAACACTGGAATCTCCTGAGGAGTTTGGAAAACTGTGGCTGCCTCAGTCTCACTTTCTGGGATGGGTCTTGGGTGTGGCCTGGGCACTGGAAATTTAGAAAGAAATTCCCCAGGTGATCATAGTTTGCAGCCAAGAAAGGACCACTGGTTTAGAGGTAGGGAAATGAGAGGAATCCAGCAAAGGGAAGTGAGGTGGGGTTAGATGAAAGAAAGGGAGAGTGATGCTCTGGAGGTCAGGAGAACAACGTGGTTTGAAAGGGGGGAGGGGTTAGTTTGTCAAATGCTACCTTTCTTGAGTCCAGCAAGATGAAATCTGATTCAGCTATTGGAACAGGCAGGGTAGGGGTCAATAGAGGCTCTGACAGGAGCTGTTCATTTGAGTTGTAGGATTGAAATACTGATTGGTGTGGGTTTAAGAGGCAAACTGGGGGCAGAGAAAGTGGACACACTAAGTGTTTACATACAACTCTTTCAAAGACTGTCTCTGTGGAGGTGTCTCACTGTTGAAGCAGAACTTGAGGAAGACTTGTTTAAGTGAAAGCCATGTTTTCCATAAGAAATAATCTAGTGGAGAGAACAATCTGATGATTAAATGAGGTAATAATTGTAAAGTGTTTTCTAATATTGTCTGGTTCACAGTGAATGTTATATAAATGTGTGCTTAATGAATGAATGATTCCAGAGAATGGGTGTGGAGGGGGGAATTCCAAGAGGAAAATCACGGAGTAGCTGGAAAGATGGGACACAGCTCAGTGTTGGGGGACTATCCTCAGAGAATTCTCATACTTGATAGAGTATTAGTTATGTTATTAGATTTGGTGGAATAAATAAGAATTTTCTTAATTTAAGTGAAATAGAAAGTCCCTAGTTGAAAGTAAGGGGGTGGAAGTGTTGGGGTTTGGAGAGCATGGAGACTGGGAAAAGAAAGAGATTTAAGGTTTTTGTTAGCAAGTTAATGTGATATCCACCGGCCAGAGTGCATGCCTCTCTCCAGACATTGATCTGCATGTTTCCTTTTATTTTAAAAATGCATCCATATACTGAGATTTTCCTAATCCCATTCTAATCAACTGCATAACACACCCCCATATGGGTGTACCCAAATCTATTCCACCATATCAAATGGTGGATATCTGAATTCTTTCTGGAATTTTGATATCAAAACTAATGTCACATCTCACAGTTTTATATGCATGTCATTTACATTTTTGCTAGTATTTATTTAGGACCTCACAGGATCAAAGGATAAATTCATATGTCATTTTAGTCATTTGTTTTTACTTAATATTTACACTATATCAGAGCACTAAACACAGTCCTAGAAAATCTCATAGAAATAAAGACCGGTACTTCCATAAATTCATGGAACCTCATATAGGCCCTCAGCACTCCCCAGCAAGCCAACTAATTTTCTCCCTTTTCTCTTCAAACCTACTATGCCCACTCCTTACCTGTCTCCTCCCTCATCAAGGAGCGAAAGCCATTCTCTAGATGGGAACCTCCTGCTCCTATACCTAAACCTACATGGATCGGTTTTTAATGTAATAGGGGAAGAGTATCCTCTCCAAAGAGAGTCCAGTCTTTGTACCTCTTCTACTGTATCAGAAACCATTCATTATCAAGTCTCTCTCCAGTATTTAGTAAACATTTTCCAACTGCATCAGCTTTGAAGGCTCTTGAGGTTTCAACATCTAGAAACAATCTCCCAGACTTTCATTGACGCCCATGATACACACTGTTTTCTCACCACTTTTCTGATAGCCCGTTTAGTGCTCTTTGTAAGCTTCCCTTTCTCAGCTAGCCATGTTAGAGTTCTCCAATGCTCAGTCCATCCCTCTTCTCTCTTTATTCTGTAATTTCTTCCAAGGTGAATTCATCTGTATCCACAGCTTCACTTACTGCACTAATCCTGGCTTGGGATACCTGGAGCTAAACAGTCATGTTTCTAGATCAGATGGCCTTCTCTTCACTCCAGTCCCTTACATTGGCTGCTGAAGACCACAGCTCAAATCCTGCCCCTGTTTTTCTATTTCTCAGGAGCTAATAATAGTTTTTTATGTTTTTAAAAGATTCTAACTATATAAAAAGTAAGTAAACTGAATAATATATAACAGCAACCATACATGGCCAACAAAACCTCAAATATTTACTATTCGACCCTTTACAGACAAAAGTTGTCAACCCCTTTTAGATGACTCAGTCTCCTAAAAATCGACTAAGACCAAATCACAGTCTATATCTTCCACCTTCCCAAACCATGTTCCCTCAGTGAATGACATTATTCACTCATGTGTGTAAATCGAAAGCATAGTGCTTCTGCCTGCACACCTTTACTTCCTGTATCCACTCTGTCATCATGTTATATATTCTACAGCAACCTGGAATCCATTGAGTAATGTATATTTCAATGTCATCATCTAAGTCCAACATGTCACCATGTCACACCTAGCCTCTGTCAACCCTGCCCTTCCTGCCCTTGACATGGCTACTAGAATCTCCTTTCCTCAAGAAATCATTGGACACTAAACCCACGATTAACACTCTTCAGTGGTTGTCCCACAGGCTGTTGTGATCTGACGCCTGTCCACTTCCAGCCTCGCCTGCACCACCTGCCCCTCCCTCTCCCGCTGAAGCCGCACCAGCTTACCTCCTATAGCTTCATTAGACCATCTCCCTCCCAGCACAGGGCATCTCCATGGGTGAGTCCCTGTGCCTGGAAACTTTCACCAGCAACATCCTTCTTTGCTTATTGAACTTAATCCACCAGAGTGTACCTCACGCCCTCTCTAGGTCAGGTTCCATCTTAATATGCTCTCCTGCAATGTCCCTCTGTATGATAGTTGGCTGACGTGAATCCCCTCGACATGGTCAGACTCACAAAAGGAGATCTGCCCATTACCTTGTGTTCCCTGAACTTAGCACTGTGTCTGATGATTATCACACCAAGAATAAACATGTCATCAATGGGTGGATTGAGTCTCTGATAACCTTTATTACGTGAAGTCAGTGCAAAATGATATATAAATTCAATAAATGATTATGTACAATGAACTAATGCTTTTTAAAAGAAAATTAGGTATTTGCCTCACTATTAATCAAAATAAATCCAGGAGGATGAAATATTTCATGTGAGGCAAAGTAAGAGGAGGCAGTGTATTTATGGATGGCTTTCTAAGCGTGATCCCAAAGGCTGAAACAAAAAAGGAAATAAAGGGACTTCCCTTGTGGCACAGAGGTTAAGAATCTGCCTGCCAACGCAGGGGACACAGGTTCGATCCCTGGTCCAGGAAGATCCCACATGCCACTGAGCAACTAAGTCCGTGTGCCACAACTACCGAGCCTGTGCTCTAGAGCCCACGAGCCCCAACTACTGAAGCCCGCGCGTCTAGAGCCCGTGCTCCACAACAAGAGAAGCCACCACAGTGAGAAGCCCGTGTGCTGCAACAAACGTAGCCCCTGCTCACTGCAACTAGAGAAAGCCCACGCCCAGAAAGGAAGACCCAACACAGCTAAAACTAAATAAATACATTAAAAAAAATTAAAGAAAGGATATAAGACATTTGGCTGCATTAACATTTAAACAAAAAACATTCACATTCTAAACTTCCGCAGGAAAAGAATATGACTGATGTTGAAAATCAGAAAAATACTCCATAAGACAGAACATTACTAGTCTTCAAACCTGTAAAACTCACTCCATTGCCATTGTCTGTTACATGCATTTCAGGTGAAATCCTAGTAAATATAGATAGCTGTGTTTTTCTGTGTAGCTTCATGTCTATTTAGCATTCATTTGGACCTCATTTTATATTAAATTTATCAATGAATTGTGAAGAATCAATAAAGACTGATAAGTAGGGGTAATCATCCATGTGGAGAGGAATTTAAGGCTCCTTTCTCAGCTCCTACTGGAACACATTATTATCTCTGAGAGAAAGCACGGACTGTAGACAGGAATAGAAAAATTCAGTCCACTCAATGAACAATATTCTGCTAAGGCTCCTTACATGAATAGAATGTTTCAAGAAACACACCTGATGAGGCCTGCATGTTCTATGTCCTAAGAGACTATTCTTTAACTACAAAGAAATGATCCCATCTCTTGGGCCTTGGATCATTACATTTTCTGTGTTCTGTATCTTAAATTCAGTAAAGAATTTCTTTTCTTCTGTCTTGTGTGTAAATGACTCTATATTGATTGGTTGAAAAGTGAAGGCTCCAGTCATTCTTTTAAGCATTTTCCATACAATTTAAACATTTACAGTTTGGTATGTTGTAGGTATATAAACAAGCATGTTGATTTGAACATAAAATAATTGTATTATGAGGATGATGAAATACTTTATTCCTCTTCCATAAATATGAGCAGAGTTAGGACTAAGAAGGGTTTTTGAGAATAGTCTATTATTACCCAACAGTCACACTTTTTAAAAGGAATTATATGGGCTGTATTTATTTATTTGTTAATGATCAGTGTTTAAGTTTTATTATTGTTATACATATTTTTAGCACTTTATTTTTGCATAATTTAAAATCAAAGCAAAAATAAACATTGTAGCAAATATCACAGGGAAGTCCATTAGCGTTAAAACAAATTTCATGGATTGCTATTGCCAAAATTTCAGATGCTGTTGGGACTTTGGAGACCTGTGTTCCAGCCTTTTCTCACCTGCGTTTATTTGGAAAAGCATAGACTCTCATGAATTAAGTCCATGTTTTGTTGACCAGATGAGGCTTAGGAAACACATTGTAGAAGTCAATATCTATCATTTCATTAAATGTGTGGTGTAACTGATAATCTGAAAACTGGGAAATTGAATAAAATTTTTCAGAATAGGTAAATAGATAAATCAGATACAGCACAAAATTATGAAGCAAAATAGGAAAGAAACTTGTTCATTAGTTCGGGAGAATAGACTTTTCTCATCTTATTTTTTGCTTCTATTTAAATTAAAACTTTAAGGGTTAAGAACTCCTTTCTCACTTCAAATTTTATATGACTTCACATAACAGTAAAAAACAATAAACATTACATTCTAGTTATTATAAAAATAACAATAAACAGGTGGAGGAAATGACACTTATTATTGTCTAATTTAAATCATGGTGTTACAGTAGGATTTTTGCTGTAGTGAATTCAAACCCACTTCAGTGCATGCCGAGGAACCTTAACGAAGGGCTTCAGGGCAGTGATGCTTTGGTTGGATCACCTCAGTTTATAGAATGAGTAGCTTAACTTTATCACTGTGGGTTGCCAGTGATTTCTCCCCAGTCAGTCTTAAGTTAGCAAGCTGCCTTCTAAACCTAAAAGTGTAGGTCAGCAATCTATTTTACCATTTGGACTGATAGAAATGACAATTTCATGTGGATCAACCTAATAATGAAGATGCAGACAACAGAGGGATTTCTTTGTTAGTTTTGTTGTTCTGGTAGATACAACCGTTTGACAAACTCACATAGGATACTGAACTTCACCTTGAATTTCCTTGTTTTTCCAAATGTCTGGTTTCATAAATTGCTGATTACACAATTTGAGGTAGAAAGAGCTTTGGGATATATATAAGCCAAATTTCTCCATTCTATATAGGTGACAGTACTATGAATAATAGTAGTGAAATTTTGGTAGACATAGTAAATGCTCAATACTTTACAAAATGCTTTGCATAAAATACCTCCTTTAATTTTTGTAAAAACCTTATGACCTCAATGTTATCATTACCTACATTTTACAGCTGGAACTAGGATCCAAAGTTATTCAGCTTCTTTGTTCTTGATCCGAACTGCTGAACTATAATGCTACTATCTGAAAACCCAATGATGTAGGTTTCTAATCTTAACCTCATTTCCTAGATGAAAAAACTAAAACCAAAAGAGGTTATGCCCTTACCCCAGGTCACATTTTACACTCTGCTCCAATTCTATTCACAGCTGGGCCTGAAATAGATTTAAATGTCAAAGTGATTTTCTTTCTCATAGATACATATTTAACTCAAAATAGTTTTCTATTTATTCTTTCAATCACATCAGATGATAGTATCTTAATTCCATGCAATTTTGTCACTCCTGTTTGTCAATTAGGGCTTTTAATGTTACAAGTAATCAAAAGGAAACAAGTGTAAACAGTTTTAAACAAAAAAAATATACTTGAATTCAATTGCATCACTCATAAAACTGTAAAGTCCATAGATAGGGAAAGCTTTGGGTTTGCTTTGATTTTGTACCTTCACCTTGACAAAGACCCAGTTTCTTTTCCTCTTCACATGTGACAGATATTTTTTTCTCCTGAGGCTGGATTCTCACACCTGGTAGGAAAATATGTGGTGACAGTTCCAGGCTTCAAGTTCATGACGTCTGGTAGGTTTTTCAGATGATCAAGGAATGCTATTTCACAAAAGTCTCAACAAATCTCCCTCATAGTTCAGTTTAATAGGATCAGATTCCAATTTCTGATTTGATTCTTTTAGCCATACAAATTCTGTGTTTTGAATGGCTTACTCCTGATTAGATTAATTCAGATTCTAAGAGTATTACTTTGATTAGATTGAAAGTAATCAGTGTTCAACCATGTAACTGGGTCAATGCCATTCTCTTACCTAACCCATCAAACAAGCAGAAGAATAAGACTGTTACACAACAGGAGAGGTGTAATAGGATTGTTGTTAAGACACAAAATGCCAGCAAACCTATGGCCCAGGAAATTCATGTGATAGTGATCCCTGAACTAAGGATGTGCCCTCGGAGCCCTGTGGAATATTTGCTTTTTTGTTCTTATGTTTTAACCTTTTAATTATGAAATGTAATTTAGGCACTGAAAAGTCTGTGAAACATAAATGTATGACAGCATTAATCATTATAAGAGGAACATTGGTGTAATCTGTTACTAGGTTAAATGATAGCACATTGTCAGACCTGAAGAAACTACCCACATGGACCCTCAAGATCACCATTCCTTCCAACTTCCCTAAAGGTTACCAATAGCATAAATGTTATGGTACTCATTTCTAATTCCTAAGCACTGTAATTTAGTTTTTCCCGTTTGAGGGACTTTATGACAGTTGAATCGTACAATGCAGGTACTAGCTCTAAAAATCTGTAAAATTTCTTCATGTTGTTGTGTGTGTTGTCTGCATTACACCGAATGAAAATACCACGTTTTATTTATACATTTTACTATTAATGGACATTTGTGTAAACGCTCATGAACATTTTGTAAGGTCTCTTGGCACATACTTGACTTCACTTCTGTCGGATATATACCTGTAGATTTGTTGGGTCATTGAAAATGTATATGTTAACATATTAAGTACTGTCAAATGGTTTTCCAAAGTAGTTGTACCAATTTATAGTCCCGCTAGCAGTGGCAAAGTTTCTCTTCTCCCACAGTCTTGCTAAATCATGCCATTACTAGTCAATTTCATGCCACTACATGCCAATTTGAGCCAATTCTGGTGAGTATTCACCAGTGATATCTCATTGAAGCTTTACTTTGCATATCCCGGACTAGAAATGAGATTTATAGGTCTTTTTGTATGTTCTCTTTTGTTAAGTGACTGTTGAAGTCTCTTACACATTTTTCAATTAGGCTGTTTGATTTCTTATGTATTTACAAGTCTTTACACATTCTGTTATTACCTACTTGACATTTGCTTTTTGCATTGCAAATATCTTCTCCTGCTCTATGACTTCTTTTTCATATTCCTAATAGTGTTCTTTGACAAAGAGTTCTTAATGATGTAGCTAAAAGTATTAATTTTAAAATTTATACTTACTGTTTTCTGTGTTATATAAAACTATTTACCTACTGATAGATCAAAAACTGTTCATCTATGTTACTTGTTAAGCTTTATTATTTTTTGACATATGTAGCTAGCTATAACCAGCTTGGAATTGATATTTGCTTAAGGTATATAATAGAGATAATATTATATTTATTTTTACATAGAGCTTTCCAATGTCACAGTACCATTTAATGAAAATAATCCCTTCTGTCTTGGCTAAATAAACATGTGGGTACAGATATCTCTATGAAATAGTGATCTCATTTCCTTTGGGTATATACCCAAGCGTAAAATTACTAGATCATATGGCAGTTTTCTTTCTTTTTTTTTTTTTTGGTGATACGAGGGCCTCTCACTGTTGTGGGCTCTCCCGTTGCAGAGGACAGGCTCCGGACGCGCAGGCTCAATGGCCATGGCTCATGGGCCCAGCCGCTCCACGGCACGTGGGATCCTCCCGGACCGGGGCACGAACCCATGTCCCTTGCATCGGCAGGCGGACTCCCAACAACTGCACCACTAGGGAAGCCCGGCAGTTTTCTTTTTTGAGGAACCTCCGTACTAGTTTCCATAGTGGCTGCACCAATTTACATTTCCACCAACAGTGTAAAAGTGTTCCCTTTTCTCCACATTCTCTCCAACATTTATCTCTTGTCTTTTTGATAATAGCCATTCTAACAGGTGTGAGGTATCTAACAGGTATTCCCTTTCAATAGTCAGTCACTCACCCATGCATTCATTTATTCATTCATTCTCTCTTGTTTATTGCACTGGCAAAACCATCAAACACAATGTGGAGTTTTGTTGCAGTCAAATATCCACATTTTGTTCTGTGTCTCTAATATAAAGCTTTCAACATTTCAGGTTTTTCTATATATACACTTTATCAGATTAAGAAAGTTCTTATCTATTCTCAAATTGCTAATAAGTTGTGTCATGAATGGACATATATTTTTATCAAATAAATTTTCTGCATCTTATGCAATCATGAGATGACTTTTTATTTCATTTATGTACAGACTATTTGATTTACTACTATTTGATTTGATTTACTATCCATTTTAGGTGTACCTTCTCTTTATTGGATCATTCTCCTCCAGAGGTAATAATCAAAATAGTAAACAACTGGCACAGCAGAGGCACCATGTGAATAAGAATGGACACAGTCGATAAACAAGTGAAGCCATATAGGTTCACAGCAGCTGCATATCAGCTCAGCTCCACCTATTAATTGCACAACCTGCACCCAAGTTTGTTATCAGGCTTTTTGTTTTTTTAATTTACTACTTTTAATCCAACTTTTCTTACCAAGTATAAGTGGAACTTGTTCATATTATATTATCTTTTAATAGATAATTAAATTTCCTTTGTTAACATGTGTTTAAAATTTTTGCATTTAGTAAGAGTGGACTTTCTTTTTTAAACATTTGTATGAAGATTGTGAAGCAAAATGAAGATAATATGAATTGGAGAGTGTTCACTTACTCCTCTATTGTTAGACGTCGTTGTGCAAGTTGAAAACATTTTGTCCTTGAATGTTTGGTAGAACTTACCAGGGAAGCCACTGAAAACTAGAGACTGTGTGTGTGTGTGTGTGTGTGTGTGTGTTTGTGTGTGAGACCGCTAATTCAAATGAAAAGCTAAATAAGCTAAATAAATAAGCTAAATAAAGTTTGCTAAGTTTTCACATCAGTCTTGATAAGATACCTTTTTCAAGAGATTTGTATATTTCATATATATTTTAATTCAGTGGGATAAAGGCATACATTTATCCATCTTATTATTTTATTGCTTTTGTTTGTTTTGTTTTGTTTTTTGCGATACGCAGGCCTCTCACTGTTGTGGCCTCTCCCGTTGCAGAGCACAGGCTCTGGACGCACAGGCTCAGTGGCCATGGCTCAGGGGCCCAGCCGCTCCATGGCATGTGGGATCTTCCCAGACCAGGGCACAAACCCATGTCCCCTGCATCAGCAGGCAGACTCTCTACCACTGTGCCACCAGGGAAGCCCGCCATTTTATTGTTTTATAGCATGATCTGAAGTGATGTACCCTTATTCATTTCAGATAATGGTTTATTTATCACTCTACTCCCTTTGAATTTTATTTTATTTTTTTCCCTAATATTTTGAGATTTTTTCAGCCTCTTTTCTGTTATAATATATGCATATAAAGTTAAAATTACCCTCTAAATATTTCTTAGTTTTGATGTATGGCATTTCTCTTATTATTCATTTCAATTTTCTTTGATCTAAGCGTTATTTAGAGTCTATATACATTTTATTTTTGAAACATCTATATTTCCTCTGGTTATTTATTTCTAATTTAAATAAATTGTGGTCAAGGAAGGAGGTACTACTTATAGTTTCAATCATTTCAATTTATGACCTAATAAATATTCAAAGATTTTACATGTGTTTGAACAGAATGTGTATATTTTGGGGTTCATTACTCTCTATATATTTATTAGGTGACATTGATTGTGTTGCTTAAATCTTCTATATTTCAGCAGTATTTTCTATTGTTTATTTTATCAGGTACTAAAAAAGGAAAAATAAATACCTCAATATGATTGGGGATTTGTCTTTACCTGCTTGTATTTGTCAATTTTTATACTTTATATATTTTGAGGTCATGTTTTTAGGTGCATATTAATTTAGAATTGCAAAATATTTCTGCTGAATTAATTCTGATGAATGAGAACTTTTTAAATTCTTAATATCTGCTATGTCTTCTGCTTAATTTGTTTATTTTTTCTGAAATTAATATAGATACTTCCTTGTGGTTGAAGTTTAAGTCATATATATCTTCTTGCATTCTTTGACGTTCAAGCTTTCTGCATTGTTATGATTTAGGTATGTTTCATTAACATAGCATAGAGTAATTTGTTTTGCTTTTTTATTCTGTCTAACAATCATTTTCTCATTGGAATTTTGTGTCTACTTTACATTCACTATAAATATCTAGATACTTTATTTTAAATTTAACATCTTACTCTGTACTTTCTGCCTCTGTGCTGTTCTCGCTTTCTCTGTCTCTCTGTCTCTGCAGTATATAAACCTGACTCCCCCACATGCTGATCCCCTGCCACAGTGAAGGCCCCTCCCTGGAAGATTGTGAGGGGGCCTGGGCCATGGGGTAACATGGGGAAATCCCCTCTCTCAGGAAGCAGAGAGGGGCCCTAGAGGTTTTCTCTTCCTCTTAGCTCTGCCCCGGGGGCTCGGGGAAATGGTTACCACATCCTCCTCTCTCAAGTGAGGGATGTTTCTTGCTAAATCTATTTTCATTTTGGAAAATATATATATAAATAAACGGTTTTATATAAAAAATAGAAATAACTACAGATATAGTTTGATAAATATGCATACATACACACAAACACATGTATATACATATATACATGTTTATATATACATACAGTTATTTCCTAATAAGATATTTTAAAGCATTTTAATGTATTTAATAAACCAAAATTTAGGTATTAATGTATTTGTCTCCAATCACAATAATGTATTTTATTGTTTTGATTATCCTTCATTTCTTCCTGAATTTCTTGCTTTTTATCTGGAATTATATTTCTCTGCCTTAAAAAATAACTCTCTGTATATTTGCTAATGTGGATGGGCTGTTTGCAATTTCCCTCAGTATTTTTTTTTATTTTCTCCCTGAAAATGTCTATATTTCACTTTCATTCTTGAAGGCTCTTTTTCCTGGGCATCTATTTCTAGGCTGGTGGTTATTTTCTCACCACTTTAAACTGTTTGGCCTGTATTAGTTCTGTTGAGAGTCAGTTAATGCTTGTCCCTTTTAAGATAATCTGTTTTACTTTTGGCTTCTTTTAAGATTTTTTTCTCAGTAATTTATGTCTAATACTATAAATGTTCCTAGATATGTTTTTATGCATTTTTAATGATCCTTGGACCTTAGAGCTTCTTGAATCTACAGACTGGTACCTTCTGATCAGTTCCATATACTGCCTCTTCACCCATTTTCTTTTTTCTCCTTTTGTGGGGCTCCTACTAGGAGTTCAATTAAATATATGTCAGTTTTTCTCATCGTATTCCCTTTGTTTGTCCTTTTAATATCTATCATTTATCTTTTTTTCCCAATCAATTATTCTGAATAGTTTCTTTCAAATATTTTAAGTTATTAATCTTTATTTAACTCTTCTAATTTGTTGTTACCATCTGAAATTGTAATTTAAATTATTGCAATTTTTTGTTATAATTTTTTAATAGACTCACCTGGTCCCTTGTTTTTTCTTGTTTTCTTCTCTAGTTCTTTTTTTTCCTTTTGTTTTTTTTTAAACAATATTTTTCTATTTATTTATTTATTTATTTTTGGCTGCGTTGGGTCTTTGTTGCTGCATGCGGGCTTTCTCTAGTTGCAGCGGGTGGGGGCTAATCTTCGTTGTGATACATGGGCTTATCATTGCGATGGCTTCTCTTATTGCAGAGCACGGGCTCTAGGAGTGCGGGCTTCAGTAGTTCTGGCATACAGGCTCAGTAGTTGTGGCTCGTATGCTCTAGAGCATAGTCTCAGTAGTTGTGGCGCATGGGCTTAGTTTCTCCACAGCATGTGGGATCTTCCTGGACCAGGGCTTGAACCTGTGCCCCCTGCATTGGCAGGTGGATTCTTAACCACTGCACCACCAGGGAAGTCCCTCCTGTCTTTGTTTTTTTTTTAATAAATTAATTATTTTAAAAAGTTCTGTACTTGAATTTAATGTAACAATAATAATTTTAACATAAAAATATAGGGATAATTACTGAACATAGTCTAATTATCTTAAATTCTAGTCCTTGTAATTTCAGTATCTAGAGACTTCTTTGGTGTAGATCTTTTCTTTTTTTGTTTGAATGTAGATCTTTTCTGTTGATTGTCACTTATTTCTCTTTGTGTGCTGGTTATTTTTAATTATGGACCAATTTATACAACTTGTTTTTAGAAATTGTTTGTACAAGTAACTTAAGATCTAGGTTGATGCTATCTGCTTTTAGAAATTCTGTAATTTTTCTAGGTTCACGGGGAACAACACATCAGGTAAAACCTTATTTCAGTTTCAAGTATCGATTGAAGTTTATTGCATTTATCAGATGACCTGAAGCTGGGATTTTATCTAGGCAAAAGATTGCTTGATTTTTAACTCTTCCTTATCATACTGTTCAAACTTTTGGCAATTCACCTCAAAATATACAAACCTATCCCCTCCTGCTGTCAGATCCCAGAATTCAACATTCACATCCCTGGCACTTCATGCTGAAATATAAACTACACAGCCCCTCAAGTGCCCCCATGGAGAAATAGTGTTTCCAGATGTTGATCTTCTGGCATCTGTGGTGGGCAATGACGGTCATCAGAGTAGTTTATCTTCCGTTTTAAAAGACTGTTTGCATGTGTCCAACAGCAGCCACCATGCGTGTCTTGTTCTTAGATGTGCAGCTCTGGCCTTAGGCCTTTGTGTGTCTCACTGCAATATGGTGGAGTAAGCTGTCTAGCCTGTGTTGAATTTATCTCTTGAATAAACTTGCTTCTGGTTAACTGTAAAAAGAGAAAAAAATTCTAAATTTTCCTAGCTCTGCATCTTGACCCAGTAATTCTTCTCTATTTTGTTAACCATCTGATGATGCATTTAGTGATTCTGTATATATTTTATTTTTATTTGCCCAGTATATATATTAGGGAGGCTGAGAAGTCCCAGATCTGCAGTCATCAACCTGGGGACCCAGGAGATCTAATGGTGTAAATTAAATTCCAGTCCAAGTCTGAGTCTGAATGGAGGAGAGGACTGATGTCCCAGCTCAAGAAAAAGGCAGAGAGAGAATTCTTTCTTACTCAGCCTTTTATTCTATTCAGGTCTCCACTGGTTTGGATGAGGCCCACCATCTGCTTTACCAAGACTACTGACTTAAAGGTTAACCTCATCCAGAAATACTTTCACAGACATATCCAGAAATAATGTTTGACCAAACATCTGGCCACCCCATGGCCCACTGAAGTAGACACATACAACTAACCATCACGCCCAAGTGTCCTCGGTGAGACTATTTGTCTGAATCACCTAGTCTGGCATTACTGGAATTGGAAGTCTTCATAGAAACTTTTAAAAATAGGGAGACACTCTGCTGTTAAGAATTTATCTTCTTATAGACTGAGAGAATCTGATATAGCCATGGTAATCTCCAAATATCTAATATGAGTGAAATAAATATATCATTAAAATCTATCCTTTAAATGTGCCATGCAAACTTTTTCTCTTTCAATACTCCATTGAAGCTAAAGAATTCTCAAATTATGAACTATAAATTTTGTTTGTAACATTTCTGCTTAAATAGGTCATTATTACTTCACAGTCTTTGAAGACTGACACTTAGGCAGAGTTCCCTGTGAAATGAGAAGTATTAAATTTGAGTACTTTTTTTCTTTAAAAATTATATTATCTCCTTAAGTTTCAATTATCTAATAATGCTTCTAATGAAAATATGTCACTTTAAACAGAGATAGCATAGTCCTTGAACAACTACCTTTAAAAAATAATTTGCTCATTGATCTCAGAAAGATGAATCAGTCCTTAATCTGAGTCATCAATCATTTTGAACATCTGCTGTGTTATTATCATTCACCACCTAAATGCTTTCTACTCTCCCTTTTCTACCTATTCGCTTAGGAAGTTTGAGAAGTAAGTGAAATTTAGAGCCATGAAATTGTAATTAAAGTATATCACTATAGATGGGAAAGTAAATAGATGTCTAATTTACATTCTTTAAATATTAATGGATAGATGTAGTGGAAAAAGTTCTGTAACTTCAAAATACATAATAAACCATCTTTCATATAATATTTTAGGCAACCTTTATAAAATACTTTATCATGTATTTATACAATTTTGGTTATGTAACACTCATTATAATTTACCATGGGAATATCTCTTCCTTGAGTGTCATTTTAAGGATTTAAAGAAAAATTGTTTTATCAAGAAATACATTATTCCACATATTTGGAATATGTACACAAATGTTTAAAACGTATACATTTACTGTATTACTAGGCACACCCATCTCCAATATAAAATACATAATATATATGTTTATTGAAGTATAGTTGATTTACAATGTCGTCTTAGTTTCAGGCGTGCAGCATCATGATTCAGTATTTTTGTAGATATATTCCATTACAGGTTATTACAAGATAATAGGTATAATTTTCTGTGTTATACAGTTTATCCTTGTTGCTTATCTATTTTATATATAGTAGTTTGTATCTGTTAATCCCATTCTATGGAATATTTTCCTCTCAGTATGCTTTATTAGTACAGATCTTCCTTGACTCGAGATGAGGTTACATCCCAATAGAGCCATCATAAATTGAAAGTATTTTTAGTCGAGGATGCATTTAATACACCTCTAATATACCAAGAATCACAGCTTAGCCTAACCTACCTTAAACATGCTCAGAACCATTACGTTAGTCTACTGTTGGGCAAAAGCACCTAACACAGCCTATTTTATAATAAAGTGGTGAATATCTTCTGTAATTTATTGAATACTGTACTGTACTGTCTGGGTACAGAATGGTTATAAGCGTATCAGCTATTTACCCTCCTGATGGTTTGGCTGACTGGGGGCTGTGTCATGCTCAGTCTCACAGGAGAGTATCTACCAAATATCTCTAACCTGGGGAAAGATCAAATGCAAAATTTGAAGTGTGGTTTCTACTGAATGAGTACTGCTTTCACACCATTTCATTTTTCAATGAAATTGAAAAATCGTAAATTGAACCATCATAAATTGAGGACTGTCTATAATTTGCAGTGGACAAAGGAAGTATGATCCATCTTCGAGGATCACTGCTGTATTATACTACCTTAAGCTGATGTATGCAGGGCCTCTCCTTCATGTTTGTTAGTGCTGGTAAAGTAAAAATAAAGATTTAGGACCACTGTTATATAATTACATTGTTAATCTTTTGAGGATTCAGGGCCCAAAGTTTAAGTTGATCAAGAGGGGTTTCACTAACAATCAGATGTGAACACAACCTGATTTGTGCATGCACAGTCACAAATATATATGCTTACATATTTTCTTGAATTATTTCAACAGTACATGAAAAACTACATAATGTTGCCCAGTGGCATGAACAGGTTGCATAGCCGTAGCGGTTCTCATGAACTGGTTGATCTTTAGCGCAGGATAAAGAGTGTGTGGCCCAGGGAGATTGACTGACAGAGCACCCCATCTTGCTGACCAGAAGAACCCCTTGGTTATTGCTACCCTGACTCTGTAACCCTCTATTAAGTTTAGTTCAGTAGAAACTTTCTGGAAGTGTTGGTTCACCCTTTATTTTCATCACAGTAAACAAACTGACCCAAGTTTTACCAGTTGGGACAGGCCACCTTGCTTCATCTCATGCTTTTCTAATAAAATTGCCAGTTGTAATTTATAAAGATATCAAAGACTTTAGTGGAAACCTTCTTTGTGTAGTAAATGCCACTTTTGTTCTGTGGGAAACACGTACCCATTTATAGTGTGCAGTTTTTGGCATACATTTTGAAGAGATTTCTGAATACATCTACTCTATGTATTGAGATTTTTATTCTCTGGGGATTATTTATTGTTCCCATTTGTCTTCGGGTCACCTGTGACTAATTGCTATGTAGTACACTGATATTTCAATAGTTTTAATTAAAGTGATTTGCTAAAACCATGAATCATTTTCTAATGATTTTTTGATATCATTTTCTAATGAAAATGGCCCAATGATTTTACCCAGAAAGAACATTCCTAGCAACCATTCCCGTCACCCACCCTCACTCCCTAATGAGCAATAAATTAACTATTAGATACAGCTGTGCTCAGGAACCAACTATATCTTTAGGATGAAGACAATGACCAGATGTTACCAGTAAGACTGGGGCTGGGGCTATAGGCTACCTGGACACTGGGACTGACCCAACAATTACAGTGAGAGTTCAACTCTTGGAAGAAAATGGCTTCAAAAGGAGGAGGGGGTTAAGACCAGAACCCCTGTGTAAGAGAGAGGCCGGAGCAGGACCTCTACCCGTGAAGGAAGGCTGGACAGGAGTGTGGCTGTCCTTTGGCACAGTCCTTGGTGAGGAATCGCCATTCTGAAAGATGTTAAGAGACAGGAACAAACTAGATAGGCCCACATTGGAAATTAAGCCCATCCAGTAGGTGAGAGCTCTGTGCTGCCATTATAACATCTGGTGCTTTATTGGGAGTCCTGAAACCCCAGGAGAAGGGATGAGCAAAACAAGAAGAAAAGAGAAGCTCCACTAAAGTTATACCAAAATTAAAATTTTATAAGCAAAATCACACATATATATAAATTATGTATATATAATTGTTATTTATTTGTTTATTTATATACAAAATCTAAATCAAGAGAAATTGTACCTTAAGAAAGAAAAATAATAAACACAGAAAATAACTTAAAAAATGAGCTTACAGTATGGAAATAAAGACAAGGATAACGTCTCTTAAAAATGACAAAAATGACAAGAGGAGTTGATGGACAAGGGGTGGCAGCAACAGAATAGTTTTAACAACCCTCCTGTGCCCTCCCACCTCCACGCTACACTGGGCAGGACAACTTCACTGTCTACAGGAAAGGAAAGCCAAAGACCCCAGGACACCATCGAGGACCATATGTGGTGACAAAGTAGCCCTGTGTTTCCCAAAACAGAGGAGGCTGGTGATACACCTGAGACAACACCAGAGTCACTTCCACAGGGAGGTGAACGGAGGGACACGCCTTCTCACGTCCTGTGAGTCAGAGGACACAACTGTCAGGATTAAGTTCCACCAGAGAGAGAAGGAAAGGTGAGCTGGGCAGCAGCACTGGCCACCAAATTGGCAGGTGAATGAAGGGTTCTATAGAAACAGTCCATGCTGGAGCTGCCTGGGTCTTAGAAGCTCTAAATTAATCAACGCAAATCCCTCTAAGGAAAAGCCCCACAAAGAGGTGACATTTCTGTGAGCAGAATTCACAGTAAGAGGGACAGAGGTAGTAGAGGCAACGGAGAAAATCGATTCAGACAGAAGGTGGAGGGGTAACCATGCTTGAATATTTCACAAAATTTGAAGCTGCATTTTTGAAAACTGTCTTCTAACAATAAGTGTGAGCTCCAGAACCCTAGAGCTCCACAGGGGCGAAGCTAGAATCATCATTTCACCTTTCCTTCGAAGAACAGAGGAAACGTTGTCGCCTCCCTTACACATGAAGGAGGGAAAAGATTACAGTCAGATTCCACAAACATTTTATGAAAAATATATGAAGAGTAAAGAGAGTAGGACTCTACAAAATGATGATGCAGCCAGAAAGACAAGACCCCAAAGCCATTAGTCTGTACCTAATAATCCAAAGGGAGCTAAAATAAATTACAAGAGCTATAAAATTTATGAAAGCAGAGCACACATTAGAATTCAAATATGTACTCAGAAATAAAATGATTGGAGAAGAGGGAGATTTAAAAAGAGAGGTGACAGACAGAGGAAGAATTGCTAAATGAAATGAAAATCATTTGTGCAAAGAAGATCAAATTAGAAGGAGCATAAGGGAGAATTAACACCAGGAATAATGCCATAAGAGAAATAAAATATGGGTAAAAATGGCTTGACAGAAAGTGATAGCTATGCAAGACAGCGTATGTGTGACAGGACACAAAGAAGGAAACCAAAGCAACAGAATGAACAGAATGGCAAAAACTATAATTCAAGAAAACTCTCCTGAAATAAAGCCAACTTGGAATTCTGTATTGAAAGAGTACACTGCATCCTTGGGAAAACCCCTTTGAGGGGCCAATGATGAAATGTATTTTGGTAAAACTTTAAAATTCTAAATAAAAAGAGATTTAAAAAAATCCTCCAAGAATCCAGAGAAAAGGACTAAGTTGCTTCAGTAAGAGAGACCCAGTAATTTATCATCCAGACTTTTGCGAGTAGAGGGGATGCTAGTAATGATTGCCATGGGACACATGCTGTAAACCAGGAATATCTTAGCTGAAGGAACATTTGATCATTCTATTTAAAAAGGAAAAGAAATTAAATTGCCATCAGACTTTTTGACAGCCATAGAGATAATAGAGTAGCAGATTTAAGTTCATCAAGGAAAGAAAATGGGAACCAAAGATTTTGTATATGTGACCAAACTGAGCTTCAGACTGCCAGCAAGTTGTAATGAACCTGCAGAAACTCATGTTTTCCCCTTGACTTGATTCCCATACACCAAAAGATCTATACAAGGAAGATGCAAAACAAAACAGTTCACATAGTCAGACTACAAAGAACTTAGCCAACTCCACAGATTTTATAATTATGTATCCAAATCATAACACAAATAGCAAAGAATAGCTGTTATTTTCAGGTTTACATGAAATTTTCCATAGTTTAGACAGCCAAGAAAACCTTAATAAATTACAATGGAGAGAAATAATCCAAAAAGCATGTTCTGACTACAATCTATTACCATAATTAATTTAAATAAAATGTTTTTTTCTTAGAAATTAAAAGAAAGCTATCAAAATCTCTTTAGATAATTTTAATATAATCCCAAATTGTAGTTTTTTTTTTAGGAAATAACATTAATAAACATGACGTATTAAATTCTATGGTGTAAAATCAAATGCATAAAGATTAAAAATAAAAACAAATTGAGAACCAAACTCTAAAGTAAGAAAATAACAAAATAAAGCAAAAGAAAGCATAAGGAAAAAATTGATAAAGAAAAAACAATTAGAAACATTATGAAATAGAATTTAAAAATAGTGGAACTAATAAATACAAAAGCTGGTTTGAGAAAAAGTCAATAATAATGAGAGTGCATAAATACACTAAATTTGAAATGACAAGGGGACATAGTTATAAAAACTAACAATATTTTTAAAAATTGAGATGTTTTTGCACAATGTATGATTTTCTGAATAATACACAATTTATAGAAATATAGTCCATGAGAAACAGATTTCAATTAGCACAGAGGAAATAGAGAAAATGGTTAAAGAGGTCCCTCATAAAGCCAGCATGACCCAGTCACTTTCACAGGGAATTCTACCAAATCTGTAAAGATTGGGTAAGCAGAGAAAAAGAAGAAAATTTTCCAAATTACTTTGAAATGAGTATAGTAACCTTGATCCTCAAACATGCCAAAGATTTTTCTGTTGTGAGTATTGATAGAAAATATTAAATAACAGATTACAATGGGATTTTTGAAGGTTAAGCAAAATGATGTCATAGGGTTCATATCAAAACTTCAAGGTAGCTCTATTTCAGGAATATTGCTAGGGCAAAGATCGTGTTATCATCTCTAGATATTAGGTAAATATTAGTCTGCTGTTCCTTTTGTTGATCCATTATTTAAACATTTCTGTGTTTTTATATGTGTAAAGTTGTCTGTTATAAGTACTATCTAGCTGAGTTATGGTTTTTCTATTTTTTTGGCTGGGATTTTGCCTCTTGCTAGTTTTATATATTTACTTTTATTGTAGTCACTTACATACTTGACATTTCCCATTATATCACCTTTTTCACTTGCTCAATTTCTGCTTTACTTTTTGCTTCCATTGGATTAGTTAGATATTTATATGGCTTCCTCACTTCTCCTTTTCCTGGTTTAGTAGTTTTTATATTCTCTTCTTATTCTTTCACTTGGTAACCTGTAATCTACAGCCAGAATAATTGTCTTCAAATTTTTTCATTGTTTTCAACCTGCAATCTTAGCAGAAAGCTTGAGATGCTTCTACCAGACTCAGAGATGTATTTGCTGGCTTTTTCTTATAGGTATTATGTCCATAGGGAGGCCTCAAACCAATATTTTTCAGCTAAGACTATATTTGCAAACTTTTTGGCTATTTTTTTTTTTTATCTTCTACAATTCCGGACTCCATGTTGCATCTACCTTCCTTCCAATCTTGGTTGTATTGTATATTACTTTTAGTAACTCCTGATCTTGTTCTCAAATCTATAGTCATTCAAATGATGCTGTTTAATAATTTCTTTGTTTGCCTTTGCATCTTATTTCTCAAAATTTTGGGGATCCATATCATGTTTCTTGAGTTACATTATTCTTTAAGGATTTTTAAAATTAATGATTTGTGAGAAATAAATTTAGTCTCTTTTAAAAATATCTTTGTTTCACCTTTGCTCTTTAATGTGGTTCATTTGGATATAGAATTCTAGCATTTTTATTATTTTTCTTCAGAACTTTTAACACATTAAAATCTATCATTGCTAAGCAGAGTCTTTTGTAAATATTATTCTTATTCTTCTGAGGGTAATATTTATTTTCTCTTTCTGATTGTATTGATAATTTCTTGGTGTTTGATGCTAAGAACTTTTACTGTATTGTGTCTAGGTATTGATAAGCTTGCTCTTTATTCTACTGGAGATTTAGTATGAGAAATTGTCTTCAACTTTGGGAAGTTGTTTGCCATTATCATTATTAACTAAAGTATTTCTGCCCCCTCTTTTTTCAGTTTATTTCCTAATAGATATCCAGTGCCCCTCTTTCCCACTCTATTTCCTTTTCTATTGATATCTGTTTCATATTTAATAAGTCATTATTTCTCTGCAGTTTATTTGTATGATATATACATACTTAAATTATACTTTGTCAGATTTATCTTTTTATAAAAACAAAAAATTTCATTCCTTTTTTTTGTTTTTAGTTTCCATGATTATACTAATTTGTTAAGGCTGTCATAACGAAGTACCAAAAACTTAGTGGTTTAAAAACCAGGAATTTATTGTCTCACCGTTCTGGAGGCTGGAAGTCTGTGGCTGAAGTGTCTGCAGAGCCATGTTCCCTGGAGAAATTTCTGTTCCAGTCTCTCTCCTGGCTCCTCAGACTTCCTTTGGCTTGTGACAGCATCACTCTAGGCTTTACATGGTGTAGTCCCTGTGTGTGTGGCTCTGTTTCCAAATTCCCCTTTTTTATAAGGACACCAGACATACTGGGTTAGGATCCCACCCTACTCCAGTGTTGCCTCGTCTTAACTGATTACATTGGCAATGATCCTATTTTCAAATAAGGCCCTCTTCTGAGGTACTGGAAATTATGGCTTCAATATAGGAATTTGGGGGACATAATTCAACCTGTAACAATGACCATGGGTGTGTGTGTGCATGTGTGTGTGTGCTGCCATAAAAGCAGCTTTATTTTTATTCTCTGGATTTAAATTCCACCTTCATTTTTAGAGTCTGGAGATAACTTTATTTTTGAGTTCAGGTATGTCCTTTTAATACTATGTTTCATCAAGGTGTTCCACATATCTGTGATAGAAGCACAGCAGGGAAAATGGATTGGTTTCCCTCAACATCATATTAGTCCTAGACAATACCTAACAGTATGTTTCTTGATTATTAATTTCTAGTTCTTTTGTTTTTACATTGAAAAAATTTGACTTTTGATATTTGTTTTTTATAAATTCATTTAGGTCAGTGATTCTCCAAATGGCTATATTCTCCCTACAGTAAAATTTGTAAAATTATTTTATATTCTAGTGTCCCAGTGACTGAAAGGTGCAAATGCATTTAGTGGGCATAGATATGGGGTTCTAGGTGACACATGATGCTAAAGTCTTGCCCATGATGAATTTACATGCATCCCACATGACTATAAAATAGCTAACAGACATTCATATAGGTGAAAAATTGCCATTTATTATCTGATCCTAGACTAAGTATCCATTTAGATATCAATAAATTATATTTTGATATTTATTATCTACTGAATTGCTCAGGTATGCATATACATTGATTACTGGAGAATTATATTTTTGTTTGGAACGTTTCCAAGAATTTACTAATTTAGAAAATTATGTCAGGTACATATTTGAGCCACTAACTCAACACACCTGTATTGGTCATCATTTTTTGTTGTAACATTTGTGATCGTTCTATGTGTATGTATCAGTATACTTTAAAACTTCTTTCATATAATCAAAGTTAAGCATTGACATTCAATTGAATAATTTATTTTTATATCTTTGTGCACAGTTCCTACTTTGCCAAAACATTTTTTTAAATGAAGCAAGTTAACTGTCAAGATTAAATAAATATTTTGCCAACATGTACTGATAAATTTGGGAAAGGTATATCTTATTTCTGACATGCAGAGGAAAACGATGGAATATTATCTTTAAAATGTTTAAATGCCTTCTGATTAGCAGGACAAAAGCTTCAATTTTAGGTAAGAAATAGCAAGAAGTAATAACTCTGATAAGCCATGGAATATTGAAGGAAAATTAATCTTACTAAGTGTGAGAGGGGTTATTAATAAGCTGATAAAAAAATCCAAGTGAAGTAGTATCTTTTATCCAACTGAGCAGTGATACTGTTTTAAAAAGAATCAATGAGATGTCAAAACATTTCAGAAATAACTGTAACAGATTAACATCCAAGAAATTTTTATTACAAGTCACTGAAATCATCCTGTATGACAAATGAAATTTAACTAGTACCATATATAAGTTACTTAAGGAATGAAGAAAGTCATGGATGAAATGTTATTTTAACACAATTGTTTATGATGAATACAAAGTGGTTACCAGGATACACAGACCTTAAAAAATATTCCATGAGAAAAAAGTTCCTTTTAACAATGTCATTGCTTCTATAACAGAGGGAACAACAGTTATAATTGGTCCAAAACCTGAGTTTACAGCACTTTTAGAGATTGCATCAAGTATTTTGTTAATTATTTCATTATTACTGACAACATTTATTTATTAAAAATCTTAGTAAAATACCTGACAAATCATAGAATATTGATATGAATACCTTCAATTAATTTAACATCAGTCTTTTGAATGACAGATTATTTCATAAACTGCAACAATGATGAGGAAGAATTTTAACATCTTACTTATATAGAAGGAAGATGGGACCCTATACGAAATTATTTAAAGATATAATGTTTATTATATTAGAATATTAATGACTTTTTGTCATAGTAAAAAATTAACGATAAGATCTCATCCAGTTGGAATGTAGAATGATGTTAATGACCATCATGCCTAATGAAATGGGAAAAAAGATAATAGATAAAATAAAATCATATTTTACTATGAAGTTATTGAATAGAGGTGGGTGCAAGAAAGGTTTGGTTGAAAAAATTAGAGAAGTACAAATCTTTCATGTGTGAACAGGCAGCCACGGCACCTTCTGGTTATTGGGCAGGCAGAAGAGTGGGCCTGTCGTAGACGAGTCTGGGAACCCTGCAGGGCTGAGAAGAAACATGTCAATTTTAGCATCCTTTGCAATCTAAATAGGCTGATAATTTACAAAATCATCAAGTTTTGGTTCTATTTTATCAGCTCCTTCCTCAGTCTTTCTCTTTCCTCTCACATTTCACCATGAGCAGGAAGGAGAAACCATGCTGCATCTTCAACACTTGGCTTGGAAACCTCCTCAGTTAAACATCCACATTTATCTCTGACAAGTTCAGCTTTCCACCCAACCAGAGAACACAATTCAGCTGATTCTCTGCCACTTCGCAACAAGGGTCGCCTCTTCTCCAGTTTCCAATAACATATTCCTCATTTCCTTCCGAGACCTTAAAAGAAGCAATTGTATTAATGCTCATATTTCTACCAACATGGTGTTCAGAACAATGTATTTACTCTTTAAGAAAATAGAAGCTTTCTCTGTTGTGTTTTTACTTCTAACTGAGCCCTCCCTATAATCACCTTTAATGTTCAAATTTCTACCAGCCATATCTTCAGGACGCTCTAGGCTTTTTCTTTCATCCACCTCATCATTCTTCCAGTTTCTACTTCTAATTACTTCCAAAGTTCTTCTACATTTTTAGGATTTTGTACAGCGGCACCTTTCTTCCCAGTATCAAAATCTGTATGAATTTCCTGGGACTGCCATAACAAATTCTTTCACAGTTCTGGACCAGAAGTCCAAAGTCAAGTTGTTAATAAGGTTGGTTCCTTCTGGAAGTTCTCAGGGAGAATCGTCCCATGCCTTCTGGTGGCTGTGGCTATCCTTGGCTTTCCTTGGCTTTTGGCAGCTCTCTAATCTCTTCTTCCATTTTCACCTGGCTTTTTTCCTCTGCGTGTTTTTATGTCTCAAATCTGTAATTTTTAAGGATACATGTCATTAGATTTGACTCACTCTTAACTTAGTTACATTTACAAAGACCCTATTTCCAAATATAGTTAAAAGGCAGGTACCAGCGGTTAGGACATGGGTATATGATTTTAGAGCCAATATTCAATCCATTACATATATATGTGTGTCTGTGTGTGCTTATGTGTGTGTACGTGTGTTTGTAATTTTTTAGAAATTCTCTCTCCCTCGCTCTCTCTGCTGTAACTACTTCAGTTGAGTAGCACAAAAACAAAGGCTCTGCTACAGAGTATCAAGACTACTTGATCTTTGGAGATTTGGTAGAAATTCCCTGTGAAATCATTTTTAGCGTTTTAGCAAAATTTTCTATATCACCCATAGAATTTATTTATTTAAGTATTTTGTGTCATATAGGCTAATTGTTTTAGTCTGTATTTCTCTAGGAAATATCCATTTGATTGTGATGTGCAAGTTTGTGTATATAGAGGTATTCAAAATAACTTAAGATTTAAGAAAAATTTTCTTCCATATCAATGGTTAATTATACTTGTTTATTTCTTATTTTGTATTTTTATGCTTTAGTAATTTTTTTTTAAATTAAGCAATTTAGCTAGTGGCTTATATATTTTGTAACATTTTTCACAAACCAGAATTTTGATTTATTCATTAGGACTACTCTTTTTATTCTTTGTTACTTTAATTCATTCTTTTACTATTTCCCCTCTTGTGCCATCTTTAGGGTTACTTTGGTGTTCCTTTTCTAGTTTTGCAAGCTGGGACCTTAATTCATTTATATGCATTCCTTAATTTTTACTTATAAAAGTGTATAGTGGTATCAAATTTCCTGAGATCAATGCTTTTAATAAATGCTATAGATTCTGATATATTAATTTTGCATTATCATTTTTGTTAGAAATTCAATCATTTTAACTTGTATATGTCCTTTAATACACACATTGTTCAATAGAAGGTGACAATTGATATTTTAAAGCAAAAAATTATAAACATGTATTACGGGGCATATTAAATATTTGGAAGTAAACCATATAAGAATAGTAGCACAAAGAATGGGAGGGGATATAAATGGAATTTAATATTGCAAGGTTTTCACATTATACATGGTCATATAAAATTAATTTAAGGCAGATTGTGATAATTTAAGGGTGTGTATTCCAATTTCTAGAGCACTTACTTTAAAACACATCAAAAACCCCCAAAGGGGCTTTCCTGGTGGCGCAGTAGTTGAGAGTCCGCCTTCCGATGCAGGGGACACGGGTTCGTGCCCGGTCCGGGAAGATCCCACATGCCGTGGAGCGGCTGGGCCCGTGAGCAATGGCCGCTGAGCCTGCACGTCTGGAGCCTGTGCTCTGCAACGGGAGGGGCCACAACAGTGAGAGACCCACGTACAGAAAAAAACCAAAAAAAAAATAAGCACTTTTTTGACTAAAAGTAGGCAGTAAAGAAGGAGAAAATAAATAAAAGATGGAACAAATTAAGAACAAACTGCAAGATGGTAAAGTTAAATTCAACCACATGCATAATTGCACTAAATAAAATTGGACAAAGCATTCCATTTAAGAGACAGAGATTGTCAATCTTGATTATTCTTTTTAAGAAGAAAGACTCAAGTAATTCCATTTGAAAGAGAGACACTTGAAATATAACAAAACAGATTGAAAGTGAAAGTTAAATGATTAAACTACATATATCCTGCAAACTTCAAGTGTAAGAAAGCTGGTGTGGCAATATCAAAAATGAGGACTTCAAGGTAAAGAGGGGACTTTCATAAAGATAAAAGGACTGGTTTATCAAAAAGACACACTAATGCTAAATGAGTATGTAATTAGGAGCATATTTCAAATTAAATGAAGACAGATCACATTCTTTTCAAATTCTTTACATGGAAACTAAATTACTTATTATGGCATTTCTTAGTTACATATTCAGTTGAAAAAGATTTTAGTGCAGTTGTGCAGTTAATGCAGAAACAATAAAATCCAATTTGAGAATCATTGTAAGATCTTTAGACTTAACATCATTGAGTTAACATCAATGAATACAAGAATCTCAATAAGTTTATTAATAACTATTAAATCAAAATCATGTTATTTCTAACATATATATTTTTATATTTGTTGAAGCAGAATGAAAAAAATCTATGTTTTGAAAATTGAATATTACTATTTTTTATTTATCTTAGGGTTACCTGCTGTTCTTCAGGCTTACTCAGATATTACCCACTAAAGTTAAATATTAAATTGTATATTATCTCTTCTCTATCACCTATTTAAAATATTATCTTCAAGATCAAATATATCTGTCTATATGTGACAGGTCAATTCCTGTCATATTTTGTTACAATCATCTCCTACAACGTGGTAAAGAAATTTATGTTGATATTACACTTCAAATATGGTCCAGGTGATATGCAAGTACATCTCTTTACTTTCCTTTAAGAATAAATTATTGCTGCTTGTTTTCCTTCCTTAAATTAGGGTTATTTACCTCTTACCATACATAAAAATGAATAGGTTATTTTTATTTATTCTTACACTAATTTTTATTCTAGTGTCTAATTTAAAATCTGCATTTGCTCCTTCATTTCTCTTTAAATTTTGCAGAAAATGGGGTATAGTCATTTTACTTCTCTTAAATTGAAACTTACTCATTATAAATAGATACAAACATCTGACTATCCATTGTATCTTCTAGTTTTGAAATACACTCTTCTTCCTGTAAAGTACTGCCTGAAAGACCCTTACATTATAATGAGGATACTATAAATTATTTTAGAACTTATATGTGTAGATAGTTTATTATTAATAAATTCTATTTAAACTTCAATATTAAAACAGTCATTACAAAATATTGGCTAAAATAGGAGGATGTGTCAGGTCTGATAAAATTGACATCCAATTTAGACTTTCTGTGCAGCAAAACTTAATGATAAGTTTTCATTTTTCCAAGTCTTATTTGCATAAATTTCCTAAATAGGTTTCTCTACTCTTTTAATATTGCATATTTCAGTCAATATACTAACTATTTCTGTTTTGAAATTCTCTTTGAAGACATTAATGTTGCTACTCATTTTTTTTTCCATATATGTGTCTTTTTAGAAAATGTCATCCAGTGGAAATATTTGTACCAATCTGTAGGATTATTTTTCAATTAAGAAATAAGACATTTATATTTTTCATAAAATTGAAAGACAAAATTTATTTGTTTCAAAATGCTATGTCGTTGAAAAATCAGTGTACATTACTTTATTCAATAAACAGTATAAAGGGAGCAGACGAGGAACCAGAACATCTTTCTCCTGCCTGGTTGATCAGGGGAGGAAGTGTTGTTTGGTACAGAGGATTAAGTTGGGTGGCAGGCTGAGAGAAGGCCCTGCTCTTGTCACCCACCCTATCAGAATTTAGTGTGGATAATAGAACCAACAGACACTTTCTATGAAATTCAAGAGGAGATAATTCTGTCACAAAGCAGCAAACTGATTGAGGGAAAGTGCCTTAGAGATTCCCTACACTTTCTTGACCATTAGCGTAATTGGATTATCTTGTATCCCTGCTTTGCCACCAGCTTGCTTTGTGATCTACCATAGGCATGTGACTTCAACTTTCTTTGCTCCAGTTTCCTCTTATTTTATTTTATTTTTTAAGGCTGCACCATGCGGTATGTGGGATCTTAGTTCCCTTATCAGGGATTGAACCTGTGTCCCCTGCATTGGGAGTGCAGAGTCTTAACCACTGGACCACCAGGGAAGTCCCAGTTTCCTCATCTGAATAGTGCATTCTTCATAGGTATATTTTAAGGATTAAATGAATTAATAAAGTAAAACTTTTGGGTATTCTGAAAATAAGCCTTTGACAAAAATTCAGAAATATTTTGCTCTTTTGGACTTTCAATTGGATTTGCATTAAACTGTTAGATTAGAATTGGAAAATTTGCATCCCAACTTCATTTTTTACTGTCAGTGTGACAGTAATTGGGTAATCTCTGCCTGCATTGTTCTTCCAACTTTAAAATGAACATAATCATGAACAGTCTTCAGAATGATGTCGTAGGAATTAAATAAATTCATTTTGTAAAGTATTTGGAAAAGGGACCTGGCACATGGAGGGTGTTCCATAAATGTTGGCATTAATTATTATTATTAATAATTTTATCCGAATTGCATTTCTTATCCATAAAAGTGGACTGTCTCATTTCTTCAGGTCATCTTTTATATACTTCAACAGTGTTTTTATGTTTTTTAAATTTATTTATTTATTTGCCTGTGTTGGGTCTTCATTTCTGTGCGAGGGCTTTCTCTAGTTGCGGCGAGTGGGGGCCATTCTTCATTGCGGTGCACGGGCCTCTCACTGTCGTGGCCTCTCTTGTTGCGGAGCACAGGCTCCAGACGCACAGGCTCAGTAGTTGTGGCTCACGCGCCCAGTTGCTCCGTGGCATGTGGGATCTTCCCAGACCAGGGCTCGAACCCGTGTCCCCTGCATTGGCAGGCAGATTCTCAACCACTGCGCCACCAGGGAAGCCCTTCAACAGTGATTTTAATAATTTTTTTCCAAAATTGTTTTTCAAATATAAATAGATTTTTTGATATGAAAGTTAAGACTTCTATTGGTATGTTTATTTTTCTAAGCAGCTACTGCTGTTAGAATGCTGTTGGTTTTCCCATGTTTTCATTTATACAGCAAATCTGCCTGCTCTACAATTTGTCTATCGATCCTGTTGCATTTTCTGGGTAGAAAAAAGTATAATTTTAAAACAAGGAAAAATTAGCTTTTTTTTTCTTGTTTCATTGTTTGGCTTGGAGAAGACACTCTTCTTGACCAAACTTCAGTCAGGATGTTCTTGACAAGGCCTTGACCTTGGCCACATCCTAGACAGATCTGCATGGCCCAGTTTTAGCAAGAATCCTGGTGTCAGTTGAGAGAGACCCTCCCCCACCCTTGTTGTGTGCTCACTCTTGCTATCTACTCAAATTCCTCAGTCTTCAGTCTTGATACCTGGTGATGCTGGCCTGCCCTCAGAGAGATTCCAGCCGCAAGAATCCCCCCACCCTTGATATCATCTCTTAGTAACGTTCATCCAGTAACCCCCTCCCTTCAACCCCAAAACTTCTCCCTGGCTGGTAAACCCCAGATGTCTTTACTGTATTCAAAACTGAGCCCCAGTTCTATAAGGAGTTCTCTTTTCTCCCTATTCTAATAGTTTCTAAATAACATTTATTTTTAGTAGTTTAACTAGAGTCTGGCTCTTGTTCTATTTGACAATGAAATAATAAGCGCTATAATGGTTATGATTTATTTCCACCTGAGTTTCATTGGAATACTTCTAAAATAAAATACTGAGTGTGAAATTTACTATAGGATTTATTAAAAAGATGTTTATTTTAAAGTTGTTTTTGTCTGCTCAGAATATTTTATCACTAGTATGTATTAAATGTGTCAGAATTTTTAAAATTGTTTGTTAATTTTATTTTTTTACATATTTTCTTGCATCCTTCTGATTATGGCCTTTTTCTACATAAATCCATTAATGTGGTGATTTATATTAATAGATTTATAATGTTGAAGTATTTTTGCACACCTGGAACAAAATTTGCCTAGTAATGGTTTTTCGCTAGCCTTAATTTGCTATCTTAAAAATTTTGCATCTATGCTCATATATACTACTATATTGGGCCATAATTTTCTATTTTTTTCCTTACTTGTCTTATTTTGGTATAAAAGTTACACTACACTTATACAATGAAATGGATAGTTTTATTGCCTTTCATAGTCTTTGAATCATTTTGCAATTAGTAGGGATTATTTCTTCCTTGAGGTTGGTAGAACTTGTTGGTAAAACTTTCTGTAACTAAATCCTTTGGTTAAAGAATAAAGGTGACTCATAATTTAATTTCTTCATTTTGTTGTTTTACTTAGCCTTTCTATGCATTTTAAAATATGTATTTGTAATGTATAACTTTTCTAAACTCATTCCTTTCATAATAAATAATAAATTCAAAATAAGATGTTGCATAATTTGTTCAAAGTAGTCTTTAAAATTAAAAAATATTCTAGCTATGGTCATGCCCCATTTATTTTTTAAATTTCTTTCTTTCTTTTTAAAATTTAATTAATTAATTAATTAATTTTTGTCATGTTGGGTGTTCATTGCTGCATGTGGGCTTTCTCTAGTTGCAGCGACTGGGGGCTACTCTTTATTGCGGTGCGTGGGCTTCTTATTGCGGTGGCTTCTCTTGTTGTGGAGCACAGGCTCTAGGTGCATGGGCTTCAGTAGTTGTGTCACGTGGGCTCACTAGATGTGGCTCTCAGGCTGTAGAACGTAGGCTCAGTAGTTATGACGCATGGGCTTAGTTGCTCCGCGACAGGTCATGCCCCATTTTTATTTCTCATAGTGTTTATTTAGGTGTCTCTATTCTTATTGAATGATTATTGTCTGCAGTGTGTCCTCCAGATGGATTTTGCTGCTGCTGTTGTTGCTGTTGTTGCATTTTCTATTGTTCTTAATACTAGCTGTTGGTTTGTAGATGGTGGGGGACATTGCTGCTGGCTACTTTGTATCCACCCCTTTTCAGCATTTCCAAAAGAGCTCCAAGTTGTTCAGTTATCTATGCCTTTCCATAGCACAGGACTCAGAGATCCTGACCCTACCTCATTACAGGGACAGACCTCATGAGGTTAGGGGCAATTCTATCTTCCTAGATAGTAATTAGTTCTCAAAAGAGTGTGTGAACACAGTTTGCCCAATGTGATACCAACTGATCCTTGCAAAGGGATTTGAGAACATTCTTTTTAATTTTTTTCTTAGGTGAGTTTTTGGAAGCTATTTTTTGCTTCTTCTGGGATGTGTCCTGCGTGAATGTGAGGCCTGAGAATGCTGTGATATCTAAATGCTTGTCTGAAGATAAAGCCAAAACATGGGTAAGTAGAACAAAGAGAACTGGAGATAAATGGATCTGAAGTCACTGGAAGAAGCAGCCTTGAGTCCCATTCTGACTCTTTTTCATGTGTGAGTATGATGATCAATTCTGTCTCAACTTAGCTAGACTACAGTGACCAGTTGTTTGGTCAAACATTAGTCTAGACATTGCTGTAAAGGTAGTGTTTAGACGTGGTTAACATTTAAAATCAGTTGACTTTAAGTGAAGCAGATTGTCTTCCATAATTTGGGTGGGCCTCATTCAATTAGTTGAAGGCTTTAAGAGCAAAGACTGAGGTTTCTGAGAGAAGAAACAATTCTGCTTCCAGACTGTGACATAGAAATTCTGCCTCAGTTTCCAGCCTTTGGACTCAGGACTGAAACATCAGCTCTTAACTATCTCTAGCCTACCAGCTTGCCCTACAGATTTCAGACTTGTCACCAGCCGCCACAATTGTGTGAGCCAATTCCTTAAAATAAAAATCAATCTCTCTATCTATGTGTATAATATGTATATAATTTAATTTTTTCATTACCTCTATAGTTCTTTTTCTTCTTTTGTTAATTTCTCCTTTCACCTTTATTATTATTACTCATTATTACCTTTATTTTGATTTTTTCCTCTTTTGGGGTTTCTTGAACTAAACTTATTTAATTTTAATTATCTTTCTCTTCAGTTTTATCATAAAGTATTTTATATCATTATATTGCTTAGAATCTTGCCAAAAACTTCAGCTGAATAAATAAATTTTGGCATTAATGTTGGATTTAAAGGATATTTTTATACTGAGGCTATTAGAGGCTTAGGTCTTTGGCTTCAATAAAGATTTTTTAACCAGTACGGAAATTTAAAAACAACATATAAGAGAGCACTTTCAGAATGATGGGGTTAGAACCTGCCCCAAATTTACTCCTCCATAAAAGCAATGAGAACACTGGTAAAAATTTTCAAAAACAAGTCTTACTGAATTCTGAAAATTGTGAAATCTTGCAATAATCAGAGTAGTGTTTACTCAAGAAAAGTAGCTGGATCTCCATAAGCCTGAACTTTGTGGCCTATTAAATTGCCCCTTTTCCCTTCTGCTGTCTCTAGCTCCAAGGAAGCTCTAAAAACTAACAGTCTTATAATGATGGTGGCCATGAAAACCAGCAACCAAGCATCTACTGGAGAGAGAAGAATGGATTTGGTGCTTTTTCAACAACCCCAATAATTGCTTTTATTGTACTTGTCTGGCAGTTCCCCAAAAACTCCACACACAGGGCTTGTTTTTACGGCAAGTGGCTCAGAGTTTGCTTAATCCCTTTGCCCTGGAATGTTTGTTAGGAAAAATCAGTGTCAACTGGTTTAACACTGCATCTGCCTTGTCAGTAATGTAGCTCAGGCTAACAAGAAACTGATTGGAAGACTTAAAAGGAAAATCAATACATGAGATAACCATAAAGAGCTTTGAAAAGCTCTAACACATTTGTGGGAATCTAGAGTCTCACATTCCTGTGCAGGGCCAATGCATGTTGAATAAAGGTCTGAGAAGGTTCTAACCTCTCTCCTCTGGCTGATTTTGAGGCTTGTGTCAAGTAGGAAATGGAAAATAAGGCAGGATGTAAACTGCCCACCAGAGCATTGATGGCATGCCCCATAACACACACACCCTCATCACGGGTTGGGACTCTTACTGTTTTAAGAAAATCAATATCCAGTCATGAGCTGACCACTGACCTAACTGAACAGAGATTTCAGTGGCCCCACATGACAAAGAATACAAACTTTGCCAAATTAGTATTGGAAAGTCACTAAAAACAAACAGAAAACAAACAAACAAACAAAGAACAAAAAATAACAATGATAAACTCTGGGTAGGGAGGGATCTGATTTCCAGAGTTGCCACATTATATTACTAGAAGTGTCCAGTATTCAAGAAAAAGAAAAAAAACTGAAATAGGAAAGTATGGCCAATACCCAGGGAAAAAATGAGTCAATGGAAACTGTCCTTAAGTAACCCAGACATTGACCTGACTAGACAAAATTTTAGATTAGCTATTTTAAACTAACTAATGGAATGCATAACTAAAGAACTAAAGGAAAGTATCTGAACAATGTCACAACAAATAGAGAATATCAATACAGAGATACAAATTATAAAAATAAACCAAATAGATATTCTGGAGTTAAAAAGTACAATAAATGAAATAAATGCTTAACACAATGAGTCAACAGGAGACTTGAATTCAGAAGATTTAGTGAACTTGAAAATAAGTTATTATTATCCAGTCTGAGGATAAAAAAGAAAAAAAAATGAAGAAAAATCAAAAAGTCTCAGAAATCTGTGAGATACCATTGAACATACCCATGTACAAAGTTTGGGAGTTCCAGAAGAAGAGGAGATAGAGAAAGAATACTTGAGAAAGTAGTGACCAAACTTTCCAAATATGGTGAAAACTGTTAGTCTACACATACAGAAATGCTAAAAAAAAAAACCCTCCAGATAGAACAAATTCAAAGATATTCACACCTAAACACATAATCAAACTGTAAAAAACCAAGATCAAATAGAGAATCTTGTAAGTGACAAGAGAGACAAGAATCATCATATAGAAGGGATCTTCAATAAGATTAACATCTGCTTTCTCATAAGAAAATATAGAAAGCAGAAACAATTGGATGGCATATTTAAAGTGCAGGAGGAAAATGATCATCAACCACACATTCAATATGCAGCAAAATCTTGCTTAAAAAGTGAAGCAGAAATTAAGACGTTCTCTGATTAAAAACAACAACAATAACTGAGAGAACTTGTCTCTAGCAAACTGGGTGTCAAGAAATAATAAAGGGAGTCTTTCAAGTTGAAATGAAAAGACACTAGACAGTAATTCAAGCCCTTATCAAGAAATAATAGTTTTTCTGATCAAGATAGTGGAGTAGGAAGACCCTCAGCTTACCTCCCCTACAAACACAGAAACTACAACTACATATAGAGCACCCTCTCTGAGAAGAGCCTGAAGACCAGCAGAACGGCTCTTCTACAACCCAGGGTGTGAAGAAAAAGCCACACCCAGACTGGTTTGAGGGGAAGAGAAGCAATCTAGCTGAGACTCACACCCAGGGTGGGTGACATAAAAGAGGAGGAAGAGATCACAAACTCGGGAATACTCCCTAAGGAGCAAGTAGTCAGAGCCCTATGTTGGGCACTCCAGCCCTGGGGACTGGCACCAGGAAGATGATCCAGTGGGATTGCTGGAGGTCTGTAGGAAGCTAAAGCTCTGCTGTTAAAGGTCATGCACACAGACCGGCTCACTCCTGGTCCCAGCACAGAGACAGCAGATTGAAAAGTGTTTTATACTCTGGCTAGACTCTGAAGACCATCCCAGGGAGCCTCTCAGCCTGCAGTGGGCTCCTGCTCCAACCCTTCCAGCTCCAGCCCTGCTTCTCATCAAGGTGGTGGCTGCCATCACACTGCAGGAGAAGCCATGTCTTATGTCATATTATGGCTCCAGACCCTCCAATGCTGACCATACCCTTCATCAACATCACGATCACCAGCATGGCCTGGGAGAAGCCTTGGTTCACACCAGAATTCAGCCATAGCCCACTTATCACCATCTACCCCCACCAAGGCAGAGGCCACCAGCACACCCTGGAAGAAGCCTAGCCTCCACCAGTCTCCACCTCTAGCATCCCCAGCTCTAGTCCATCTGTGCCAAGGCAACAGCCCTGGCATGCCCCCAAAAAAGCCATGACCTGTGCTCACTTCAGATCCAGCTCTCCCAACAAGGCCACTGGGCACAGGCAGAGGCATAGAAATGCTCCCGTATATGGACATACCTTCAAGACTGGAATAGGTAACTGCCTTATTTAATTTCATACAGACAAACCAAGAAAATCAAACAAAATGAGAAGGCAGAGAAATATGCCCCAAATGAGAGAACAAGATAAAACTCCAGAAAAAAAGCTGTAATGAAATAGAGGTAAGTAATTTACCTGATAAAGAGTTCAAAGCAATTGTCATATAAATGCTCATTGAACTAGGGCAAGGAATAGAGCAACACAGTGATAACTTCAACAACAACACCATCAAACTAGAAGATATAAAAAAGAACTAATCACAGATGAAGAATACAATAACTGAAGTGAAAAATACACCAGAGAGAATCAACAGCAGATTAGATGATATGGAAGAATGTATAAGCAGCCTGGAAAAACAGAACAATGGAAATCACCCAATCAGAGCAGCAAAAGCAAAAAGAATTTAAAAAAATGAGGATAGGTTAAGTGACCTCTGGAACAACATTAAGTCTACTAACATTCACATAATAAGAGTCCCAGAAGAAGAAGAGAGAGAGAAAAATAGGCAGAAAATGCATTTGATGAAATACTGGCTGAAAATGTCCCTAACTTGAAGAAGAAAACAGATTTTCAGTTCCAGAAAACACAGAGATTCCCAAACAAGATGAACCAAATCATATGATAACTAAAATGACAAACGTAAAAGAGAGAACTTTAAAGTCAGCAAGAGAAAAACAAAGGGTCACATACAAGGGAACCCTCATAAGGCTATCAGCTGATTTTTAGCAGAATTTTGCAGACCAGAAGGGAATGGTATAACATATTTAAGTGCTGAAAGGAAAAAGAAAATCCTACAAACAAGGGTATTCTACCTGGTAAGATTATCATTCAAATTGAAGGAGAGAAAAAGAGTTTCCCAAGTAAGCAAAAGCTAAAAGAATTCAAGACCATTAAACTGGCCTTACACGAAATGTTAAAGGGTATCCTTTAAGTGAAAAAGAAAAGGCCATAATATGAAATAAGAAAATATATTTAGAAAAAATATCTCACTGGTAAAAATAAATATATAATGAAGGCAGTGGATCAACCACTTAGAAAAGCCAGCACAAAGGTTAAAAGACAAAAATTGTAAAATCAACTATAATTACAATAAATCATTAAGGGATACACATAAATATGTAAAATATGACATCAAAAACACATACCATGGGGAGGGGAGTAAAAAATGTAGAGCTTTTCAAATGTACTTGAACTTAAATGACTATCAGTTTAAAACCAATCAGCATCAATATCTGTATCTATAAACCTTATGGTATCTAAAAACCAGAAACCTACAATACACACAAAAGGAAAAAGGAATCCAAACATAACACTAAAGAAAATCATCAAACCACAAGGGATGAGACTAAAAGAAGAAAAGAACAGAGAAGAACTACAAAACAAACAGAAAACAAGTAATAAGTGCATACTTATGAATGCCACTTTAAATGTCACTGGACTAAATGTGCCAATCAAAAGACATAGGGTGGCTGACTGGATTAAAAAAAAAACCAACAATACCCATCTATATGCTGCCTACAAGAGACCTGCTTCAGAGCTAAAGACACACACAGACTGAAAGTGAGAGGATGGAAAAAAGATTCCTTACAAATGGAAACAAAAAGAAAGCTGGGGTAGCTATACTAATATCAGACAAAACAGACTTTAAAACAGAGACTGTAACAACAACAACAACAAAACAAAGAAGGGCATTATATGATGGTGAAAAGGTCAATCAAAAAAGAAGATATAGCATTTCTAAACATATAAGTACCTAAAATAGCAGCACCTAAATATATAAAGCAAATATTAACAGGCTTAAAGGGAGAAATTGACAGTCATACAGTAACAGTAGGGAACTTTAATACCTCACTTACATCAATGGACAGATCATCTAGACAGAAAATTAATAAGGAAATATTATCCTTGAACAATGCATTAGAGAAGATGGACTTAACAGATATTTATAGAACATTTTATCCCAAAACAGTGGATGGTCATCAGGTACTTGAAAAGATGTTCAACGTCACTAATCATCAGGGAAATGCAAATCTGAAACCACAATGAGATATCACCTCACACCTGTTAAATGTTATTACCAAAAAGACAAAAAATAACAAGTGTTGGTGAGGATGTGGAGAAAAGGGAGACCTTGTACACCATTGGTGGGAATATATTAATAAAGTTGTGCAGCCACTATGGAAAAAAGTATGGAGATTTCTCAAATAATTAAAAATAGAGCTACCATATGATCTAGCAGTTCTACTCCTGGTGTTCATCTGACCAAAACAAAAACACTAACTTGAAAAGATAAATGCATTCCTATGGTCATTGCAGCATTATTTATAATGGTCAAGACATGGAAACATTCTAAGTGTCCATCAATGAGTGAGTGGCAAAGAAAATATGGTATACCTTGATTTATTGTGCCTTACTTTTTTTGCCTTTCACAGGTATCTGTTTTTTAACGACTTGAAGTTTTGTGGCAATCCCATCTTGAAAAAGTCTTTTGGAGGCCTATTTCCAACAGCATTTGTTTACTTCATGTCTCTGTTTCACATTTTGGTAATTCTTACAATATTTCAAACTTTTCCACTAATATTATATTTTGTGTAGTGATCTGTGAGTGGCGATCTTTGATGTCATCATTGCAAAAAGATTATAACTCTCTGAAGGCTTAAATGATGGTTAATATTTTTTAGCAAAAAAGTATTTTTTAATTAAGTTACGTAAATTTTTAAAGACATAATGCTATTGCACACTTAATAGACTATAGTATAATGTAAACATATCTTGTATCACTGGGAAACTAAAAATTTGTGTTACTGTCTTTATTGTGGTATTTGCTCTATTGCAGTGGTCTGGAAATATATGTTATTGCATTTTACACCAAATATCTATGTGGCTGGTGTGTGAATGCTACAGAAAGTAGAGGAATGTCCATATTCTCTCTGTCCACCACATTGAATTGTTTTCCCCCCTCAGTATTTCTACTTGTCCTTCAATACTCAGCTGACCTTTGATTTCACCACAATAGCCATCTCTGAAGACACAGCTGTTTTTGAGCCCCTCCTGTGTTCCATGGGTCATTCTGTGTACCTCTAATAGTTTATTATATCAGCACAACAATCTATTACTTTAGCTCGTCTGCCCTGCCAAGTTCCATTTTGTCAGGCATTAAAAAGAAATCTTCAATATCCTTACAAACACTCTTTTTAATACACACAGAGAAACCTGATTTACATATATTTTAAGTACCTAAAATAACTAATAATAAATACTTAGCAAGTAATATTAACAAATATTCTATCGCAGAGAAAAATTAAGATGTTAAAATTATAAGGTCATATCATCACAATAATCTTTGTTTTTCTGTAGGCAATAAATCTCTCAGGGGGTCAGGTACAAGATCGTTCATGAAGGATGGCTTCAACTTCCGGACCAATTTAACTTCAAAGCTTCTGATATTGGTTATTTCTTAGGGGTTGTGATTTTTTTCTCTGTCACAGCCACAGTTGTCCTAAAGGAAATAATTTTCTGGGCAGGAATCCAATTCTGTTAACTATCTCTGTCAGCATGTCAATTTTGTATTGTACCTGTAAGACCCAGTAGGATCCATCAACATAAGCTCAGATAGTTCTACCATAATACATAAATGTTCTTAAACTAAGTTGTTAGAAGAAAGTTAAAAACAACTGAAAATAGCTACAGTCAATTTCTGAGTTGTGTAATTTACTGTCACAGATAATTATTTGTGTATATCATGCAGGTTTGCCTCTTATTCTACCTGCCAATGTCTCTTCATGAAGAATCATTTTCTACTCTATTGATATACTTATTAAATACATCCCATTCCCTAGGTGGAGTACTTCCTTTAGTTTTATGGTTATTAGTAAAGTTGAATAAAGCATAGGTAATTTGAAAGAAACTTCCAAATTTATGGAGCTGGCATATTTGAATACCCATATGTTAATCTTGGAGAGTGAAAAAAAAAAAGAGTTAAAGTAGTAGAAAAAATGAGAAAGAGCTCAGATAGATATTATCACTGAAGAAACTTGGCTTGGGGCCCACAAAGACCACCAGTGATGAGAGCTCATGTAATCACACATAATTGTGGGACACACAAAATATGAACTCGATAGTTAGAAACATTCACTTCCAAAGATGTAAATGCGTTAGTTTCTGTTGAACACAGTTCTACCTTGTTATGGAAGGGATCTCATACCAACTCTAAACAGAGAGAGTTGGGTAATTCTAAGGAAGAAGCATTTCTTGAAGAAGGAATGAGATTCTGTTTTTTCACATACTGAAGATGGCCATCTTTAAAATGCTCAGAAGGAGGATTCATACATTTCCTCCCCCCACCCCCGCCCCGA
Source organism: Stenella coeruleoalba (assembly GCF_951394435.1). Taxonomy (NCBI): domain Eukaryota; kingdom Metazoa; phylum Chordata; class Mammalia; order Artiodactyla; family Delphinidae; genus Stenella; species Stenella coeruleoalba. Next base: position 5,482,203 of record NC_137155.1, on the reverse strand, counting down.
GGTTATGCCCTCTTCCCATTTTCAGGACAAATATCAGTACAAATATCACTGCACACTATTAAGTCAAAATGACTATTATGTAGACCACAACTTAAAACAAAAAAATCAAGTGGTGTGGAAACTGTGTTATATTCCTTAGATATTTATTTATAAACTAATGTCTGATTTAAGCTTCCTATACGTTTTTGAAATAAATACGACATATGAATTAAATTGTTCATATGTCCCTCTTTCTATTCTTGCAAAAAGACTATAGGTGATACCCATGGTGGGCGTATCTGCATATTTGTCAGACAAAATAACTCAGGATTTTACTTTGTAGTGAGGCTCAAGCGAAGAAGATCCCTTTAACTGAGGCTCACTGCATACGCACTGAATCTTTAGTCTTGGACAATTTTTATAATCTAATAAGTCATATTTGAACGTTGGGGCTATTCACGAAACAAAATACACAAAATTATTATTCTTAATATAGCTGATTCCATATAGTGACTCTCAGCAATTTCTTTAACCTGAAATATAGTTTAGGGAATTAAAATGTTATTTCCCACTGCAAGTTAATACTTTAAAGAAAAAACCCATTTGATCTATATTATAATGTAAACACTGAAAAGAAAAAAAATTGACAATTCACTTTCCACTATTTAGATGACTTTCTAATATATGTTTGATATTATGACTCGTGAGTTTGTCTCAAATGAGGAGGGTGTCAAGTCCAAAAATCTTTTATTAGTCTGGAAGTATAAGCTATTAATAATATGAGAATTCTTCACATCTAGTTGTAAATGTAATACATATTTCTCATGTCTTAACATTTTTTAAACTTGAATCAGGTGACTTGACTAAACGGAAGAATACCCAGACTGAATGAGAACATATATGTAGCTTTCCTTCCATCTAAAACCCCTGAGTGGGAAAGCTGGAGATGCTGAAAGACTTCCTCCACTGAGGAGATGGAGCTAAGAGTCCAGGAAGGCCAAGTTGCTAGAGTTTATGAGACAGCAGTACTAGAAAGAGAGAGCTGCTTAGAAGGTTCTCTGGAGAACTATGAAGGGGCCCACTTGAGTATTATTCAGCTAAGTACTGATTAATGTGTGAGGAAACCACCCCTGAGACTGGGTAGAGACCCAGCGGAAAAGATGAGCAAGAAGACTGAAGATCACACAGGGCCTGAAACAGTGTGAGCACCACTGGCAAAAAGGAGGAAGTTTTATATTAATGAGTGGGGTACTCACACAAGCTATTAACACTTATCCATCAAGTCTTTCATTTGTGAGTGTGAACAGATATCAAATAATCACAGCCAGTTGATAAGAACAAGTTGTATGAAAACTAGGAAAGAGATTACAGCCATACCTCACAGATATTGCGGGTTTGGATCCAGACCACTGCAGTCAAGTGAATATCACAATAAAATGTGTCACACGGACTTTTTGATATCTGAGTGTACATAAAAGTTATGTTTATACAATACTGTAGTCTATTAAGTGTGCAGTTGCATTATGTCTAAAAAAACCCACAAGTACTTACCTTAATTTAAAAATAATTTATTGCTAAAAACTGTTAAGCATTATCTGACAACAGAAAACTCCGATTTGTAAAAAACCCAGTATCTGTGAAATACAGTACAATGAAGCACAATAAAATGTGGTATGTCTGTAAACACATACAAAATGAACTAAATGTGGAAACAGAAAGATAAAATCAGTAGAATTCATATCTAGAGAAAGAGAGAACAACCACCAAAAAAATAGAATGAAGAGGATACCACATCTATAAAACAAGAATGGGCTGCTATACACAAGAATCATCAATCTAGGAAAAAATACATATGATTGCCCCTCAAAGCCAGTGAAATCACTGAATAACAAAAGATATAAGTCTGAAGACTGACCGTATAGGAGTGGCATGATCTGAGGAGAGAGTACAAAGAATAACTGAAAAGAGTTATATTGATTTATGTGCCTCGAATTTCCCTGCTAAGAAAACTTTGAGAGAATTCTGGTAAAACGTCAATGACATAAAACTGTTAGTTCCCACCTTTTTTTACTGGGACGTATGTAAAACCAATAATGATAATGTGAAACAAAAATATAAATGTCATTATGGTTGAAATTAGGCAACTATTGTTCCAAACCCAAAATGTTCAGAGCTGTCAAAAGCAGTGGGAACTGAGAAGGAAGACCTGTAAAAGCTGCCAGGAGACACCACCATGGTGCTGCTTTCAGAACAGCCAGTAAATAGTGCTTCTTGGAGGCAAGGTCCACACCTGCTTACAATAACAAAGTGCGGTCTAAAAGCTGGCAGCAGAAGCCTCCCTGGACCCAGTCTGGTTCCAAAAAGTAGAGGTGGTGGAGCTAAATGACTCCCAGACAAGTCATATTTGCAAAAGCCCATCAGTCGCTGTGGCCAAGTGGAAGCACTGAGGATTCACGCTGCAAGCCTCCGCAGCTGCCCTACTCTGTGGGGCAGGTCTGCATCCATCCCTATGCCAACTGACCCTTTTGCATTGAGTGGGCGTGGCCACAGGAAAATCTAACACGTTTTGTAACTACAGAATCTTAGAACGCAGTCCCCCCTCTCTCCCATGCCGGTCGCTTCCTCACTGCTGACAGCAGGATCTGGCGAGTCCACCTCTCACCCCTTAGATCTTTGAGGTGTGAGGGCTGACACAAGTGCATGCTTGTCTTCCACTCTTCCTCAAGCTGCATGGATAAGGCACACAGTAATTCCTTAGATAAGTCTTTATGAGCCCTTCTCTTTGACTTAAGATAGTGAGAAATATCTTCACTACTCTCGTTTTTGAGGGGAAGAGGTGGGATTTGAAGTACAGCTAAAGATCATCATAGAAAAGTCTTCCTCATAGAGCCCTCCTGCAATCTGCATTCTCTTTTCATCCTTAATGAGAAGGAGGGGCTTATGAGTTACCGGGATTGTAACTGATTTTTATTTGTCTTCTTTCAGCAAATCCCCAAAGATGGTCTGTCTCATAACTCACTTTAGTTTGTTATACCTATACACTTTGGTTTGGTTTGGTGCTCTTAAAACTTAAATTTAATAATAAAGATATTTTGTGAAATATTCCACAGATAGGATGAAGGCCAGTAGCAGAAATATAGGTATTAGGCTACCTAAACATGAAAGAAGATTTACCATAAATCATTTGTCTTGAGGTAAGTATATGATATTGGACTGAGTATCCAGAAACATAGTGGGACATTAGGAGAACACGGAAGTCTTAGTGGCAATCCAGATACGGTGGACAGTGTAATTGCCTTTCTTACATTCATTCAAAACCATCTGACTAGCAGCAGTGTAATGTACAGGACTAACCCCATTTCTAGCCCCCTTTCCCCAAGTCACAGTGACTGGTTTAGGTCTGAGTGCCCAACACCCATCTAAGACCATCAGCATGTAGTCTGAAAGTCCTGAACGTTTCCGGGTTAGCATATACCTTATTTTGGTCTGGAGTAAAGCTAGGGGCTTTTGTACAAGTGCCAAACATATAATCCTAAGAACTGTTAGCATTCACCTTGTAGCCATGTGAGGTCACTAATCTTAAAATGAAACCGATCTTTCAGAAGGCAGAACAGAAAGACATAAAGGAGGTAGTCCCTCAGGGATGTCACTGACCTGATGTATCAAATCCCATATATCTCTAAAACTGCAGGAGTCAGAACTTAATCCTTTTAGGTTTAAACTGGTATCTTGTTACTTAAGATCAAAGGTACCCTGCCAAAGCAGTTTTCCAGGTGCTATAGCTAACCTAGAGGTTGGTGGATTCTGGGTCTAGCTTGGAGTAACAATACTAAGAGATAACAAAATGATTACTCAATCACTGATATCTGTATCTATGGGGGTGGTTTTAAGTGACCTTCACTCCTGTCTTTGTCCTGGAGGTGAGTGGAGAAAATACACATGAACCACTGATACACTAATGAATATGTAATTCAAGATTGGCTCAGAATTAAGGTTGTGGACAGTTGAGAAAGAGAGAGAAAGAGGAAAAAAAAAAACCCAACATAATCTTTGAAAAATAATGAATATGGTCTTTGGCTTGAGATTACATCCCTATTCTAAAATGAGGAAATTGAGCATTAGATAATTTATTTAACTCTCTCAAGGTAATTTACTAGAAAAGTAGATCAAGGATTCAAATTCATGTCTATGAAACCCCAAATATATCACTTTACTTGCTGTATAATGAGTTCCCTGAAACTAGGAATATTTGAGCACTCCTGAACAAACATATATCAGGGCTGCGTAGGAGTGAGTCTTTCATCAATGATCTCCTGATTTCTTTCCAACTGTGAAAAATCTGCTTCTATTTTAGTATCTAGTGGGTTGTGAGGCAGGTGTCATAGACAGTTCCAACACTGCCCTCTGAAATAGACTGTTGTCATATATTTAATGATTCCTGTCATCATGTATTTTAACAGAATAGAAGGGAAAAATGAGAGGGAGGTTGGCATGATCTGCTAATATGGACTGGTCACGGGCACTCTGGCTCACATGCTGCCATGAACACACAGAAGCTGCTGTCAGGGTTCTCTCACTCTCTTTTTTCTTTCTTTCTTTTTCTTTTTTTTTTTCAGCTTTTTCTCAGATCCTCTGTACCTTCCTCTATGCATATGTTATTAACACCAGATGTTGTCAAATCTGATTTTCTTATTTGGTATTTGAATGCCTTGTTTATTAGAACTGCTGCCAACACAGCAAAATTCAAAGTAATTTGCAGGTCTGAATTGCCCATATGCAATTTGGACAGCCTGTGGATTATGCTTAGTGTAGACTGACATGAATTCAGTTTCTTTGAAGTTAATTGTCAGCTCTTACAGCTATAGTGACTGCAGAATAGTCAGCAAAATGCTGCAATCACCATCATTAAGAAATTTTGAATGACTGCCTTTAGATGCAGTATAAAGCTTATTGATGTGGGGGAAAAAAGATCATTTCAGAATACTGAACATTTATCATGGTACTATTGCCAAGTTCCTAATTATATCTTAAGGCATGGCTTTGTGAAAGAAACTGCATAGAACTGAATCTACTGTCAAATTCTACTGATGTTGGCAATGAGAACTGACAGGGCAACATCAAAGCTAACATGCATACCATCCACTGTTGTTACTAATAATTCAATAAACTTTATTATTAAGTAACTCACAGATAAATGACTAAAGAGAGCAGAGAAATTCTGGCTTGCAATAACTGAGTAGGGAGAAAACTGTCAGTCCCAAGATAAGAGTTCTGCCTGTTACATAATGACAACACTGTCTACAGTTATAACACAGCTGAACTGAAGACAGGGTTCCTGTCAGATCTACAGCACTTACTCAGAAAACACAGCAATAATTGTGAGCCAAATCCTAGCAAGAGAACTAGATGACAATACTACAAGCTTTAGCGATAAAAACACTTTTATAAAACTTTCAATTCATAGAGAACAAATTATACTTTAGCTTCTAAAATTTCTCTAAGAAATTTTGTTGATGTTCTTATAGTGAAATATATGATTGACTTGTATCCTGTTACCTCCCCATAGTGATATTTGTCCATAATTTCCATCTCACACACATGTGACATTCTGATCTTTTGGCTATCTGACTCAGGTTGATGTGGAAATGTTCTGACTAATTTTTGTTTCTATACATAAATTCCATTTTATAATCACTGTGTTCTATTTCCAATGCTTTTTCAGAGCTTGATAGCACCAGATTATCCCATTTAAATCTCTCAAACTACTTGCGAATTAATCTACCTAGTTGTCAGTGAGAAAGCTGACAATCAAGTTAACAATCTGTGCAAAGATAAACAACTAATGAGTGGAAGATCCAGGGCTTAAGCCTAGTCTATTAAATGCAAATTTCATGACTTGTCCTCAACTCTACATGCTGCTTCCCAGCAAGATGGTCTTTATTTCCTTCAGAGTATACCTCCTATATACTAAATAATTTATCAGTGCACAGAATTTCAAGGAAGGGATCTATGGAATCAAATAATTTACACTTTTATCATTTCATTTTGCTTTGTGAATTAGCTGATAAAATTGCAGGGTGATTTATAGAAATAAGAAATACTAATATCTTTGGCTTTCACAAATATAGTAGGAAAATTCCGTAACCCTGTAATAAATACTTATCCTCTTATATCTTACTTCTTTTGAAAAAAGTTGATGTTGCCCCATTTTAGGAGGTGGTGGTCTATGAAAAGATGCTGCAATTTAAGGGAAGGAGGAATTGGGACTGAGGAAGAACAGCTTACTTTTGAAATTATGTCTCATAAGGCAAGTGTGAATAACAAATTTCAAACCATGGAAATGAAATTAGTGATACAGTGTATGATTTGAGAAATTCTCAGAATGGGAATTCAAACATGTCGAGAAAGAAACAACAAATTCAGGTTCCAGATTAAGGCCAAGCCTCTGACCTCTGGTCCTTCAAAATCTTGGCTTCTCTGGGATCAACTGCTATCACTATTCAGCAGTACTTTCCTTCACTGCTGAACCCCTCGCATCATCAAGTAAACCTGCATAAGATCCTCCAGTTTAAAATTTAATCAATGTAACTCCTATGGACTACATTGTCAATGTCAGCCATTGACCAATACTTGGCATCATTGACTGTCACCCTTCACCTCTCACATCACTGGAAAGCTTTGCTAAAGGCATCTGTTACCTCAGTGCCTTTAAATAAATATGACATTTTAAAGGTCTTTGTGCCTGGCTTCTCTATGGCACTCACCACTGTGAGCCATTCAGACTTTAAAGCATTTGGTCTTCCAGGTATGCCTGATACAACAAAAGCTATTCTCTCTCATTCTCTTTTGGGATCTCTCCTTTCATCTCATTCTTAAAGTTCAAGCTCCTTATGCCTCTGTCATAAGCCTTCTCATCCCACATTACACAACTGCCCTGAATTTATCCCATAAGTGACCTCAATTACAGATATATGCCAATGGTTCATTTATCTGGTTATTCAAGTTATGCTACTGAAAGCCTAGGATGGGCCAGGCCAAACATCATTCCTGAGTCTAGGACTATGTATCCTCATACATACAGAGGTGAATGGCAGTCACTTTAAATTTCACTGATCATATCTCATCATCTTCAACACCAAGCCTGCACCTGCTGAGTGTATCCTGTTTCAGAAAATCCTATGAAAGTTGAACCGATGACTTTAGGGCTTGTTAAATGTCACCAGTATACCTCACAATCCTCTAGTAGGTCTCTCTTCATATCTCATATTCATCACCATTCAGTCTGCTCTACTGTCTTTTAAAATAATGCTCTTCCATAAATGAAAATCTAATTATGTAACTACAGTCTTAAAAATCTTCACTGGTTTTCCATTGACCTTAAAATGAGACCTCCCATTTCAAACATGGAGGAGTATTTGGGTCCCATTTCCTCTTTATCCTGATCTGATTATTTTGCACTCTCCTTCCCACTCAGTTCTACTACTGGACTGTTTTACCCATTAGGGGAATCAGGCCATTCCACAGGAGAATTTTAGTATTTTTATTGTGTCCCTTCACATTTCCCATGTATACTCCCAGTAACTTATTTGTTGTTGTTACTATCATTACTGGAATCCTTTCCTCTATTATAATTTGTAACTAGTTCTTATTTTTATATAAGAAACACATAATTCAATGTTCTTGGTAGTTGCAGAGAAAGAGAATAATCCTTTCAGTTACTTTGAGACTGTTTGAGCAGGAAATGAAATTTGATGTGGGCCTGAAGAGTGTTCAGGGTGTTATCAGAAGGGAGTTGTAGGAGACGGTTTATCACATAGACGAGACGAAAAGCACAGGGTGGGCAACCTAAAGGAAAGAGCAGGTTGTTAACTTTAGTCTAGGTACAAGTGATGTGAGGTGAGGATGAGGTTGGGAAGATGAGGGTCTGTGTTCAAGAGCCTAGAATTGCTTGTGAAATTGTAGATTAGTTAAAGAGCGAGTGTAAATTCTCATTTTCTCAGAAATAATTGGACCTTTCTTAAAATATAGTGCATTTTAAAGATTAAATAATTGAAAACTAGGTCTCCTCTCTCTACTCTCTAATGAGAAATGGAAATTTTTCTCGAAAATGAGATTTTGATGCACTATTATATCACAGGGTATCATATCACATTAATATATGCAAACACACAAAGTTTAATCTCTTTCTTGGAAAGATGTTGAGACACAGAACTTATACAAAATATGAAGATGACCCAACACATCATGGGCAAAGTGGCAAAGCACTTTCTTTCTTTCTTTCTTTCTTTCTTTCTTTCTTTCTTTCTTTCTTCCTTTCTTTCTTTCTTTCTTTCTTTCTTCCTTTCTTTCTTTCTTTCTTTCTTTCTTTCTTTCTTTCTTTCTTTCTTTTCTTCCTTCCTTCTTTCTTTCTTTCTTTCTTCCTTCCTTCCTTCACTCTTTTTCTTTCTTTTCTTTTCTTTCTTTCCTTCATCCTTTCTTTCTTTCTTCCTTTCTTTCTTTCTTTCTTTCTTTCTTTCTTTTTTTCCTTCCTTCTTTCTCTGTCTTTCTTTCTTTCTTTCTTTCTCTTTCTTTCTTTCTTTCTTTCTTTCTTTCTTTCTTTCTTTCTTTCTTTCTTTCTTTCTTTCTTTCTTTCTTTCTTTCTTTCTTTCTTTCTTTCTTTCTTTCTTTCTTCTCTCTTTTCTTTCTTCCTTTTTTTTTCTTAACTGTTTCTCCTAAATTCATAGACAGATATTTATCTACTGTGATCTTGAAGGGGTGTTTCTATGTGAGAACATCCCTGTGTAGACTGTGTGTGTCCAATATCTTTGCTGCGAGGGATGATTTTGGTACCAGGTCACCAAAGGCATCTTTTTATGAGTGTGCTGGTCATTATCCCCTGAATAGCGGATGCTGTTGGCTTTGGAGTATCTAAAGTCTGTGCAGAGTGTCAAGTGGGGCTTCCTCTCTACTTGTGGTTGTTGCCACCCTGTCAGGGGTGGGGTCTGTTCCCCAGCTTTTGGAGTACAAGCCCTGAAGTTTGCATTAAATCACTCTCCTTTACCCTTGAGTAAGTGCCCTGCCCCAAAGGAGGTGATTGCTGAAGCAAGTGAGGCCCCTGTGGTCAGAGAGAATCTATGCATCGCCTGTGTAGGCGTTCATGGTTCCACTCAGAAGCAGCCCAAGGCTGTGTTCCTTCCTATGCTATATGCATCCCAGATCTGGTGCAAGGATGTGGCATGGAGGTGGCCACAGGTTGAGGCGTCTGGGCTTCGGGAATTGAGGTGGCTGCATAGCTGCCTGAAATCTGGGCTGTCTCTGTGGCAGTGTTCTCCCAGGACCTGTCTGCCCCAGATCCATCACTAATCTGCCATGTGGAGTGGGCACACGGGGGGACACTCTTGCTGGGAGGTGAATCACTGTGTTCCTAAGTGATCTGACAAGGGTCACCCCTGCCCCACCCGGATCACACCCTAGGCACCCTGTTCTATCTGCAAAGGGAGACAGTCTTCCTGGTGTCAGGAATTTCTTTCTTGACCCCTTTGCAGCTTCCTCTTCCATTCTTTCTTGGAATTCTCTCTCCATGTGATAAATATCATATGACTTTAAAAACCTTCTTTAGACAAAGTTTCCAAAATGTTTATTTCTAACTGGAACTAAATTCTAGACTTTCCTATCCAACTACTAATTAAAAATTCCACTTGGTTATGTAAAAAGTATGTCAAAATTAATATGAAATTCCACTTGGTTATGTAAAAGGTATGTCAAAATTAATATGTCCAAAACCAAAATCTATCTCTAAATTCACAGAGGCCTTATCTAAAGTAGTTTCACCAGAACACCTACTTTTCTGTATCTGAAAACCTCTTTGTTATTTCATAGCTCATAAAAATTTTTTAGATTATTTGATTTTTAAAGTTTCCACGATATATGGTAATATATAGGAGGACAGTTTCAGTTCTTTATTGTTACATTACACCCACCCAGAATCATAGAGGCTGAAGCCCACCTTGACTATCCTCAAGTGTGGATTGATGCAGCTCAGGTAGGTGGTTCCTCTGCTCCCTTTGATGTTAGCTGGTGTTGCCATCACCTGGAGGTTTGACTGGGGTGGACATGTTCCAGGTGGCTCAGTTACATGGCTGGCAGTAGATGCCAGCTTTTAGCTGAGGGCTCAGCTAGGTTCGTCAGCTGGGACACCCCGGTTCTCCTGCACGTGGCTTCTCCACATGACTTATGCTTCTCTCAGCCCAGCCACTAGGGTCCAGACAGAGCCTCCCTAGCACCACAGGCAGATGTCACAGATACTAAGTGGGGTCACCTGTGCCTCACCGTATGGGCTGCAACAAGCCACAGGGCCAGCCAGGATGAAGGGGAGTGGAAATTGACTCTACCTTTCAATAGGAGGAGTGGGAAAGCATTTGCAGCATCTCTAATCCCCAGGGTCAGCTCCCTGATCAAAATTACTTACATTTCTCCCACCTGCAAAGTACATGTACCCCTCTTAAAACATCCTGAATTCTCATCCTATATGAATGAATTCTTATCTCACTCAGGCTTAAGATACAGGATTTCATCATTTAAATCAGGTTCAGTTGTAGATGAGGTTCTTTGTGTGTCTCTTCAGGTGTGGAGATCTACCTACCTCACCACCAGTCATGCCCAATATGAAATGTGGCAAAAGAAACAGGGTAACTGCAACAGACACTCCTGTGCAAAAAGGAGGTGTTAAGGGTTAAATTGTGTTCCCCCAATTCATACGTTGACTGTATTTGGAGATAAGACTTTTAAAAAGACAAGATTGAGGTAAATTGGGGCCATCAGGGTGGGACCTAATCCACCTACTAATACACAAGGGAAGGACAAGAGCCTCATAACACTCACTGGACTACAGTCTTCTGAATCCAGCCAAGCCCATGTTGCACATTCCCCCTGTTCCTGGGACAGAGAGTGGTCCTTGGTTAGGAATCAGTTCTGTTTAACAGAGATGCTTCCTCATGGCTTTTGGCTCCATCATCTGGGTTCCTGGTGTTCCTGTTCCATAAGAAATGGCCTGTGTTTGCAGCTGAGTAATTTTCTAAGCCTGCTTCCTGACCATAGAAGTTTGGGGGCTCAAAGGCATCTTTTTCACTTTGAAGTGTTTCTGCCACTGTCAGGACAAGTAAAATACCTCCTTTTAATACTGTGGATTAAATTCTAAGTATAAAATTATAATCCACTCTATGATATTAAAGCAATACCCATGAATTCTCACAGATGGGCCCCTCTCAGCTTTGGGAAGCCCTTCACAGTACTGTGTGACACTGCCCTCAATTTCTTAGAAGCCCTTTTGTTTAGTGGAAGAACGGTGGGTAACATCCTAAAGCTTTCTAAAGTTTCAACAGAGGGTCTGACAAACATACCCTTGACTTAATCTTTACACTGGCAGCCCCCTAGATTTGGTCTTTGCCCTGGAGCCATTTCTTACTGGCCAAACTTTGGATCCCTGGTGAAACTGAGGGAACCATTTTGTTTTTCAACTCAGTAAGTCCTAGGTTGGAAATTCTCTAAATTATCAGCTACTTTTACTGAAAGTTTCTTTCTTTTTTTTTTCTTTTGGATTTGTAGTTTTTCACAGTCAGTTAAAGGAAGCCAGTTGGTATTCATTCTTCTTGGAAGTCTCCTTTTTCAGATTCACAAGTTCATTTTATACATTTTCTTGCTTCCATCTTACTGATGGAATATTCAGCTATCATTTATACTGTGTATAAGCTGGGATCTCTTTTCTGAAGACTTAAATAGTAATTTTGTAGGCAAATTTCTCGCTGCCTTCCCAGCCTTCACAGCCTGCTCTAAAATTGATCTTCTGCCTGATTCCAAAGCCATCTTCACAAGTACCATCTTCTGTTTCAATTATATATTGATGAATAACAAAAGCCCTCAAAGTTAATGGTGTAAAATATTTATGATTTTTCACAATTCTATGGGTTGACTGACTGTAGATTATTTACATTCTTTCATGTAAAAGTGCACACAGCTGCCACCGACTTCCCGAGGTTCTCGTTCCACTAAGTGTCAGGTGCAGGCTAGAGTTGGTGCCTGAGGCTGAAATTCTGAAAGTGCTGAGTCACACTGCAGGCGGCTGCTGCTTGTATCCACTGGGGGCTCCCGAAGGCTGTTGGCCAGGGCACCTGGGTTTCCATCCACCTGAACAAGCCATGTTGCTTGGGCTTCTTTCTCATTTAATGACTGGGTTCCAAAAGGCAGCCTTCGAAGAAATGATCTCAAGTCTCTGACTTGGAAGCTACATTGCATTACTCCCTGCCTTTTCCTAGTTAAAACAAGTCACTGGACTGGCACAGATTCAAGGAGGGGATGAAAGTAGTCTCTACCTATTGATTAGAATAGCGGTAAAATATATTTGCTACAGAATCTACAAAACTGGGTCTTGATTTAGTGTGTATTAAATAAATATTCTTTGAAAGAATGAAGGAATGGAAGAATGAATGCTCTCATCTAAGCCAAGAGCACATTTCATTCACACTCTGTCAGTTGAAAGAACACTAATATTTCAAGACGTATTTTAATTATCCATTCTCTGGGATGCCTTTTTAATTCATCTATTGGATAACGGCTTTCTTTTCATTTTAATTAAATTATAATGCTCTTCATGCCCAGCATAGCACTTAAATAATATATTCACTTCTATCTCCACTGGAATGCAAGCAAGTTCAGAGAAAGTAAGTTTGTGTGTTATTCACATGTTTTCACCAAGTACCTAGCACTGTGTCTTTTATATTAGTCCTTAATAAATAATTGTGAATATTTGGTGTTCTATATTAATACCTTAAACCATAACTTAAACATAAGCTTACAAAATTTTATGAAAGAAATTTTATTCATAGGAATACATATTAAATTTTTTTATTAAAATGTAGCTGACTTACAATGTTGTGTTAGAAATACATATTGTTAAAATAAACATTTTATTTTATTTTTATTTATTTTTTACTTTTTAACATCTTTATTAGAGTATAATTGCTTTACAATGGTGTGTCAGTTTCTGCTTTATAACAAAGTAAATCAGTTATACATATACATATGTCCCCATATCTCTTCCCTCTTGCATCTCCCTCCCTCCCACCCTCCATATCCCACCCCTCTAGGTGGCCAAAAGCACCAAGCTGATCTCCCTGTGCTATGCGGCTGCTTCCCACTAGCTATTGCTTTTACATTTGGTAGTGTATATATGTCCATGCCACTCTCTCATTTGTCCCAGCTTACCCTTCCCCATCCCAGTGTCCTCAAATCCATTCTCTAGTAAGTCTGCGTCTTTATTCTCATCTTGCCCCTAGGTTCTTCTAACCATTTGCTGTTTTTTTTTTTTTTTTTAGATTCCATATATATGTGTTAGCATATGGTGTTTGCACTTCCCTTTCTGACTTACTTCACTCTGTATGACAGTCTCTAGGTCCATCCACCTCACTACAAATAACTCAGCTTCATTCCTTTTTATGGTGGAGTAATATTCCGTTGTATATATGTGCCACATCTTCTTTACCCCTTCATCTGTTGATGGACACTTCAGTTGCTTCCATGTCCTAGCTATTGTAAATAGAGCTGCAATGAATATTTTGGTACTTGACTCTTTTTGAATTATGGTTTTCTCAGGGTATATTCCCAGTAGTGGCCTTGCTGGGTCGTATGGTAGTTCTATTTTTAGTTTTTTAAGGAACCTCCATACTGTTCTCCATAGTGGCTATATCAATTTACATTCCCACCAACAGTGCAAGAGGGTTCCCTTTTCTTCACACCCTCTCCAGCATTTATTGTTTGTAGATTTTTTGATGATGGCCATTCTGACCGGTGTGAGATGATCTCATTGTAGTTTTAATTTGCATTTCTCTAATGAATAATGATGTTGAGCATTCCTTCATGTGTTTGTTGGCAATCTGTATATCTTCTTTGGAGAAATGTCTATTTAGATCTTCTGCCCATTTTTGGATTGGGTTGTTTGTTTTTTTGATATTGAGCTGCATGAGTTGGTGGTATGTTTTGGAGATTAATTCTTTGTCAGTTGCTTCATTTGCAAATATTTTCTCCCATTCTGAGGGTTGTCTTTTGGTCTTGTTTATGGTTTCCTTTGCTGTGCAAAAAATTTGAAGTTTCATTAGGTCCCACTTGTTTATTTTTGTTTTGATTTCCATTTCTCTAGGAGGTGGGTCAAAAAGGATCTTGCTGTGATTTATGTCATAGAGTGTTCTGCCTATGTTTTCCTCTAAGAGTTTGATAGTGTCTGGCCTTACATTTAGGTCTTTAATGCATTTTGAGTTTATTTTTGTGTATGGTGTTAGGGAGTGTTCTAATTTCATTCTTTTACATGGTGCTGTCCAATTTTCTGAGCAACACTTATTGAAGAGGCTGTCTTTTCTCCACTGTATATTCTTGCCTCCTTCATGAAAGATAAGGTGACCATATGTGTGTGGGCTTATCTCTAAGATTTCTATCCTGTTCCATTGTTCTATAGTTCTGTTTTTGTGCCAGTACCACACTGTCTTGATTACTGTAGCTTTGTAGTATAGTCTGAAGTCAGGGTGCCTGATTCCTCCAGCTCCATTTTTCTTTCTCAAGATTGCTTTGGATATTTGGTGTCTTTTGTGTTTCCACACAAATTGTGAAATTTTTTGTTCTAGTTCTGTGAAAAATGCCAGTGGTAGTTTGATAGGGATTGCATTGAATCTGTAGATTGCTTTGGGTAGTAGAGCCATTTTCCCAATGTTGATTCTTCCAATCCAAGAACATGGTATATCTCTCCATCTATTTGTATCATCTTAATATCTTTCATCAGTGTCTTATAATTGTCTGCATACAGGTCTTTTGTCTCCTTACATAGGTTTATTCTTAGATATTTTATTCTTTTTGTTACAATGGTAAATGAGAGTGTTTTCTTAATTTCACTTTCAGATTTTTCATCATTAGTGTATAAGAATGCAAGAGATTACTGTGCATTAATTTTGTATCCTGCTACTTTACCAAATTCATTGATTGGCTCTAGTAGTTTTCTGGTAGCATCTTTAGGATTCTCTATGTAGAGTATCATGTCATCTGCAAACAGTGACAGCTTTACTTCTTCTTTTCCAATTTGGATTCCTTTTATTTCTTTTTCTTTTCTGATTGCTGTGGCTAAAACTTCCAAAACTATGTTGAATAATAGTGTTGAGAGTGGGCAACCTTGTCTTGTTCCTGATCTTAGTGGAAATGGTTTCAGTTTTTCAGAACTGAGGATGATATTGCCTGTGGGTTTTTCATATATGGTCTTTATTGTATTGAGGAACGTTCCCTCTATGCCTACTTTCTGGAGGGTTTTTATAATAAATGGGTGTTGAATTTTGTTGAAAGCTTTCTCTGCATCTATTGAGATGATCATATAGTTATTATCCTTCTGTTTGTTAATATGGTGTATCACATTGATTGATTTGCCTATATTGAAGAATCCTGCATTCCTGGGATAAACCTCACTTGATCATAGAGTATGATCCTTTTAATGAGCTGTTGGATTCTGTTTGCTAGTACTTTGTTGAGGATTTTTGCATCTTTTTTTATCAGTGATATTGGCCTGTAGTTCCTCCCTCTGCTATACTTTGGAAGAGTTTGAGAAGGATACGTGTTAGCTCTTCTCTAAATGTTTGATAGAATTCGCCTGTGAAGCCATCTGGTCCTGGGTTTTTGTTTGTTGGAAGATTTTTTTTTTTTTTCCAGTACGCGGCCTCTCACTGTTGTGGCCTCTCCCACTGCGGAGCCCAGGCTCCGGACACGCAGGCCCTGCAGCCATGGATCACGGGCCCAGCCACTCTGCGCATGTGGGATCCTCCCGGATTGGGGCACAAACCTGTGTCCCCTGCAGTGGCAGGCGGACTCTCAACCACTGCGCCACCAGGGAAGGCCTGTTGGAAGATTTTTAATCACAGTTTCAATTTCAGAGCTTGTGACTGGTCTGTTCATATTTTCTATTTCTTCCTGGTTCAGTCTCAGAAGGTTGTGCATTTCTAAGAATTTGTCCATTTCTTCCATGTTGTCCATTTTATTGGCATATAGTTGCTTGTAGTAATCTCTCATGATCCTTTGTATTTCTGCAGTGTCTGTTGTTATTTCTCCTTTATCATTTCTAATTCTATTGATTTGAATCTTCTCCCTTTTTTTCTTAATAAGTCTGGCTAATGGTTTATCAATTTTGTTTATCTTCTCAAAGAACCAGCTTTTAGTTTTATTGATCTTTGTTATCATTGCCTTTGTTTCTTTTTCATTTATTTTTGATCTTATCTTTATGATTTCGTTCCTTCTGCTAACTTTGGGTTTTTTTTGTTCTTCTTTCTCTAATTGCTTTAGGTGTAAGGTTAGGTTTATTTGAGATGTTTCTTGTTTCTTGAGGTAGGCTTGTATAGCTATAAACTTCCCTCTTAGAACTGTTTTTGCTGCATCCCATAGGTTTTGGGTCATTGTGTTTTCATTGTCATTTGTTTCTAGGTATTTTTTGATTTCCTCTTTGATTTCTTCAGTGATCTCTTGGTTATTAAGTAGTGTGCTGTTTAGCTTCCATGTGTTTGTATTTCTTTCATTTTTTTCCTGTAATTGATATCTAGTCTCATAGCGCTGTGGTTGGAAAAGATACTTGATACAATTTCAATTTTCTTAAATTTACCAAGGCTTGATTTGTGACCCAAGATATAATGTATCCTGGAGAATGTTCCATGAGCACTTGAGAAGAATGTGTATTCTGTTGTTTTTGTATGGAATGTCCTATAAATATCAATTAAGTCCATCTTATTTAATGTGTCATTTAAAGCTTGTGTTTCCTTATTTATTTTCATTTGGATGCTCTGTCCATTGGTGAAAGTGGGGTGTTAATGTCCCCTACTATGATAGTGTTACTGTCGATTTCCCCTTTTATGGCTGTAGGTATTTGCCTTATGTATTGAGGTGCTCCTATGTTGGGTGCATAAATATTTACAATTGTTATATCTTCTTCTTGGATTGATCACTTGATCATTATGTAGTGTCCTTCTTTGTCTCTTCTAATAGTTTTTATTTTAAAGTCTATTTTTTCTGATATGAGAATTGCTACTCCAGCTTTCTTTTGGTTTCCATTTGCATAGAATATCTTTTTCCATCCCCTCACTTTCAGTCTGTATGTGTCCCTAGGTCTGAAGTGGGTCTATTGTAGACAGCATATATACGGGTCTTGCTTATGTATCCATTCAGCCAGTCTATGTCTTTTGGTTGGAGAATTTAGTCCATTTAAATTTAAAGTAATTATTGATATGTATGTTCCTATTATCATTTTCTTAATTTTGGGGAGTTTATTATTGTAGGTCTTTTCCTTCTCTTGTTTTTCCTGCCTAGAGAAGTTCCTTAGCATTTGTTGTAAAGCTGGTTTGGTGATGCTGAATTCTTTTGGGTTTTTTTTTTTTTTTTTTTGCAGTACACGGGCCCCTCACTGTTGTGGCCTCTTCCATTGTGGAGCACAGGCTCCGGACGCTCAGGCTCAGTGGCCATGGTTCACGGGCCCAGCCGCTCTGTGGCATGTGGGATCTTTCTGGACCAGGGAATGAACACATGTCCCTTGCATCGGCAGGTGGACTCTCAACCACTGTGCCACCAGGGAAGCCCTTCTTTTAGCTTTTGCTTGTGTGTAAAGCTTTTAATTTCTCCATCAAATTTGAATGAGCTCCTTGATGGGTAGAGTAATCTTGGTTGTAGGTTTTTCTCTTTCATCAATTCAAATATGTCCTGCCACTCCCTTCTAGCTTGCAGAGTTTTTCCTGAAAGATCAGCTATTAACCTTATGGGGATTCCCTTATGTGTTACTTGTTGTTTTCCCCTTGCTGCTTTTAATATTTATTCTTTGTATTTAATTTTTGATAGTTTGATTAATATGTGTCTTGGTGTGTTTCTCCTTGGTTTTATCCTGTATTGGACTCGCTGTGCTTCTTGGTCTTGATTAACTATTTCCTTTCCCATATTAGGGAAGTTTTCAACTCTAATATCTTCAAATATTTTCTCAGCCCCTTTCTTTTTCTCTTCTTCTTCTGGAACCCCAATAATTCAAATGTTGGTGTGTTTAATATTGTCCCAGAGGTCTCTGAGACTGTCCTCAATTATTTTCATACTTTTTTGTTTATTCTGCTCTGCAGTAGTTATTTCCACTATTTTGTCTTCCTGGTCACTTATCCGTTCTTCTGCCTCAGTTATTCTGCTATTGATCCCTTCAAATTCATTTATTGTGTTGTTCATCTCTGTTTGTTTGCTCTTTAGTTCTTCTAGGTCCTTGTTAAACGTTTCTTTTATTTTCTCCATTCTATTTCCAAGATTTTGGATCATCTTTACTATCATTATTCTGAATTCTTTTTCAGGTAGACTGCCTATTTCATCTTCATTTGTTAGATCTGGTGGGTTTTTGCCTTGCTTCTTCAACTGCTGTGTGTTTCTTTGTCTTCTCATTTTGGTTAACTTATTGTGTTTGGGGTCTCCTTTTCACAGGCTGCAGGTTCGTAGTTTCCGTTGTTTTTGTTGTCTGTCTCCAGTGGTTAAGGTTGGTTCAGTGGGTTCTGTAGGCTTTCTGGTGGAGTGGACTAGTGCCTGTGTTCTTGTGGATGAGGCTTGATCTTGTCTTTCTGATGGGCAGGTCCACATCTGGTGGTGTGTTTTGGGGTATCTGTGGCCTTATTATGATTTTAGGCAGCCTCTGTGCTAATGGATGGGGTTCTGTTCTTGTCTTGCTAGTTTTTTGGCATAAAGTGTCTAGCACTGTATCTTGCTGGTTGTTGAGTGGAGCTGGGTCTTGGCATTGAGATGGAGATTTCTGGGAGATTTTCACCATTTGATATTACATGGAGCTGGGAGGTCTCTGGTGGACCAGTGTCCTGAACTTGGCTCTCCCACCTCAGTGGCACAGCCTTGACACCTGGCTGGAGCACCAAGAGCCTGTCCTCCACATGGCTCAGAATAAAAGGCAGAAAAAAAGAAAGAAAGAAAGAAGATATAATAATATAAAGTAAAATAAAATAAAATAATTAAAATAAAAAGTAATTATGAAGAAAAAAAACTTTTAAGTAATAAAAAAAAAAAAGAGGACAGAGAGAACCCTAGGATGAATGGTAAAAGCAAAGCTTTACAGACAAAATCACACATAGAAGCATACACATACACACTCACAGAAAGAGAAAAAGGGAAAAAAATATACATATATCATTGCTCCCTAAGTCCACCTCCTCAATTTGGGATGATTCATTGTCTATTCAGGTATTCCACAGATGCAGGGCATCACGTTGATTGTGGAGCTTTAATCCACTGCTCCTGAGGCTGCTAAGAGAGATTTCCCTTTCTCTTCTTTTTTAACTCACCTCCCGGGTTTCAGCTTTGGATTTGGACCCACCTCTGCGTGTAGGTCACCGGAGGCCATCTGTTCTTCGCTCAGACAGGACGGGGTTAAAGGAGAAGCTGATTCGGGGGCTCTGGCTCACTCAGGCGGGGGGAAGGGGGGGTATTGAGTGCGGGGCGAGCCTGCAGGGGCAGAGGCCAACGTGACGTTGCACCAGCCTTAGGCGCACCGTGCGTTCTCCCTGGGAAGTTGTCCCTGGATCTCGGGACCCTGGCAGTGGCGGGCTGCACAGGCTCCCCGGAAGGGAGGTGTGGAGAGTGACCTGTGCTCGCACTCAGGCTTCTTGGTGGCGGCAGCAGCAGCCTTAGAGTCCCATGCCCGTCTCTGGGGTCCACGCTGATAGCCGCGGCTTGCACCCGTCTCTGGAGCTCCTTTAAGCTGCGCTCTTAATCCCCTCTCCTCGTGCACCAGGAAACAAAGAGGCAAGAAAAAGTCTCTTGTCTCTTCGGCAGGTCCAGACTTTTCCCAGACTCCCTCCCCGCCAGCCGTGGCGCACTAACCCCCTGAAGGCTGTGTTCACGCTGCCAACCCCAGTCCTCTCCCTGCACTCCGACCGAAGCCCGAGGCTCAGCTCCCAGCCCCGCCCACCCCGGCGGGTGAGCAGACAAGCCTCTCGGGCTGCTTAGTGCCGGTCGGCACCGATCCTCTGTGCGGGAATCTCTCCACTTTGCCCTCCGCAACCCTGTGGCTGCGCTCTCCTCCGTGGTACCGAAGCTTCCCCCCTCCGCCACCTGCAGTCTCCATCCACGAAGGGGCTTCCTAGTGTGTGGAAACCTTTCCTCCTTCACAGCTCCCTCCCACTGGTGCAGATCCCATCCCTATTCTTTGTCTCTGTTTATTCTTTTTTCTTTTGCCCTACCCAGGTATGTGGGGAGTTTCTTGCGTTTTGCGAGGTCTGAAGTCTTCTGCCAGCGTTCAGTAGGTGTTCTGTAGGAGTTGTTCCACGTGTAGATGTATTTCTGGTGTATCTGTGGGGAGGAAGGTGATCTCCACGTCTTACTCTCCCGCCATCTTGAAGCTCCTCCAAACATTTTTTAAAATATAATCGTAGATTTACAGAAAAATTGTGAAGATGATACATAGAATTCCAATATAACCGACACACATTTCCCTCTGTATTAATGTCTTACATTAATAGGTACATGTGTTACAGTTAAGAACAAATATTGATGCAATGTTAATTAAAGGTCATACTTTATTCAGATTATCCTCGTTTTTACATAAAGTGCTTTTTTTTTCTGTTCCAGAATCCCAACCAAGATACCGCCTTATATTTGGTAGTCATACCCCTTTGGCTTCTCTCGGCTGTGGCAGTTTCTCTGACTACCCTTGTTTTTGATATCCTCGACAGTTTTACGAGTACTGACTAGGTATTTTACAGAATGCCCTTCTGTTGGTATTTATCCACTGTTTATCTCATGGTTAGACTGTGTTTATGTGTTTTGGGGTGAAGATCAGAGATAAAGTATCATTTTCATCACATTGTGTTTCAAGGGCACATACTAATACACGACATCACTGTCGATGTTAATTCTGATCACCTGGCTGAGGTACGTTTCTCGGGTCTCTCCATTGAAATATTTTCCCTCTCCTTCCACACTGTGCTCCATGGAGGAAAGTCATGACGTGTGGTCCATACCCCAGGAGTGGAGAGTCCCGCTCTACATCATTGAGGTAGGGGTAGTGTATACAGTCAATTATTTTCAATTTTTTTTTGAAAAAAAAAAAACCACATGAGGTCTTATTGTCTCCCATTTATGTATGTATTCAATCATTTGTATATATCCTGATTTGAGCATTGGGAGCTCTTTCAGTTGGCTTCTGTGTCCCTTTGACATGCCTCCATCTTTGAGAGTTTTTAAAAAAATCACTCCCTTACTTTCTGGCACAATAAGATTCTACAGGCTCATTGTGTATATTTTCTGCTCCAGTCCTAGAGTCAGCCATTTCTCCAAGGAGCCCTGGTTTCTTTGATTGAAGAATGACATAGAAACCAAATCTGGGTGCTAGTGATGCTACTAGTGTTATTGCTTCTAGGTCCTCTGGCTGATAGAGCAAAATGTATGCATACTGACCCATGTATATACCTATATCTATAATACTTCTAGAGATAACCATATGTATCTATATTAAGCTAAACATGTGTTCATACAGATGTCTTAACTCTAGTCTACTACCATGTGAATCACTGTAGTGTCCTCTCCTACATTACCTGTAATCACCAGCTCCATCTGTCATCCATTGACTTGTTCAGTTCCAGGGTACATGTGCAATGGCTTCAGAACTGTTAACCTGTACATTGTGGGAAACAACTTTATCAACTAGAGTACAGTGTTGTGTGTAATTCCTTTGCATGTAATCTTACAGACTCTGTTAATTTCCAAAGATACTTAAGTCAGCACCTGCTCCCCCTCACCCTTCAGTGAGGTTGTTTCATACATTTGTAATATGTTTAGTTTATTTTTTTAACAGATTCTGAAATCCATCCTGGGATCCCTGACCTTCTAAATGACTTTTAAAAAGTGTGCATACATTAAGGTTGATCTTTATTTTGTAAAGTTCTGTGAGATTTTAACAAACACTCAGTATGCTACATTTATCATTACACGGTTATACGGAATAGTTTCACCACCCTAAAAATCCCCTGTTCTTTACCTATTCAATTCCCTTCACCCTGAAACCTTGGCAACAACTGATCTGACAGATCATTGAAATCATGGAGTTTGCAGCCTCTTAGACTGACTTCTTTAACTTAGCAATATGAATTTAAGTTTCACCCATGTCTTTCCGCCACTAGTTTTACTGAGATATAATTGACATCCAGCACTATATAAGTTTAAGGTGTACAGCATAATGATTTTACTTACATATATCATGAAATGGTTATCACAATAAATTTAGTGAACATTCATCATCGTATAGATACAAAATAAAAGAAAAAAAATCACCATACAAAGATATTACATTATTATTGACTATATTCCCCACACTGTACATTTCATCTATGACTTTTTGGAGTTTGATAGCTCATTTCTTTTTATTTATGAATTATAATCCATTGTATTTTGTATCATGGTCATTTATTCACCTATTGAAGGACATCTTTGTTGCTTCCAGTTTTGGGAGATCACGACTAAAGCTACTACTAACATTTGCATGCAGATTTCTGTATGGACATATACATTTCAGATCTATGGGATGAATTCCTAGGAGCATAATTGCTGGATCATATGGTAAAATTAAGTTTTGCTTTGCAAAAAAAAAAAAAAAAAAACGGAAAAATTGGGAAGATAATTCTATTATTTATTTTAACAACAGGTAGTTTTTTACAAATTATAATAGAAATGTAGTCTATTATAAATATACTGTAAATATAGGCTATCAATGTAATACAAAATTTAAATAAACCAGATAAATTCAAAGAAGAAAACAAAGTCATCCATAACTCATCATTCAGAGATAATCATACAAAATTTTTACAGGATATTCTTTTTACGTATATTTTTAGCTTTTTCTAAAAGTAACACACATGGCATTTTTGCACTGCAGATTTTGTGTTGAGTCATATAACTCTAATGCTTTTCACTGCTAACAGATGAAGAACCCCAATTCCCACCATAAGTAATATTTGAGGGCTTGAGTCATTCTTCAATTTAATCTAAAGTACTCAGTAAATTCTTAGAAAATGTTTAGGTTTTTGTGTCTTGAGCTCTTTGTGAAGTGTGTATTATGGTAACATTTTAAAATTTCCACTTATAAAATTATATTGAAATTGTGTTAAATTATAAATTTCCTCAAATTCCAAAAAAATAATTGAATGCTCTTTATTTATTCTTAATATTGGATTGTATAACTTTTAGGTAAAACTGGGTGTACATTAAAGAGTATTTTTTGGATAAATTATATGGAGTGAGATGGCTGAGAAAAACAAAGACTACATTAATAGTACATGAAAAAAATTTAAAATAGAGTACTTACTTGTATTTACAAATGGATACTCCTTGATAGTTACTTTTTAGTAGTCAATTTTATGTAATATATTTTCTAATGTTATTTGCTTTGGGAGCATTTATGTCAATGTGCATATGTTGCTTTTCATAATTTCTTATAATTTGCTTCTTGATTAACAAACAAGATTCACTTTAACTTCTTTTTCCAAAGAGAAACAAAAACATCATGGTAATTTAGAAGCCAGCAGTAAGTGTGAAAGTTGAAGAAATTAGAAATAATTTGAAGTTAATTACACTAAAGTTATCATAAGAACCATAGACTAGGCAAACATTGATAATCCCATATCATCTTAGTTCAATTAATTCATAGTTGACTTGGACCATAACACTACATAGTATTGTGTGGTTTATTTAGTCAGCTGAAAGTGAGATCATATTGTGGGAAAATGATCACTTCAAAATATTTTAATTTCTTTATCTTAAAATGATTGGTTGGTGATATTGCAAAAAAAAAATAATTAGGAGCTTCAATTAAATATTGTGAGAACTCAAAGTCCCTTGATACATATAACTAAAGAAATAGCTTCTCTCCAGAGGAAGTATCTTGAATATACAAAAATGAAGTGTATTAAAGAGTCTAAGTTTAGAAACCTATTACATATTCCATATTTTAAATATTCCAAATATTCCCAGTGCCAATATGTTGTGAATTATTAATAAATGCAAACACTACTGCTTTTTCTCTTATGGCTTAAAAAGAATGTTGGTGCCAGAGAAATGTGTTGGTTGTTCACTTTAGAAATGGCATATTTGATATCTTCATTATCATTATTAAGAATGCTCAGTTGGGTGGAAAGAATTTGACAACAGTGATGAGTTCTATTGAATGAAGGAAAAGTTTAGAATTGTTTGTAACACATCTGAATCACTGCTGAATATGCAAAGTTTGCAAGTATCTTCTTTTAACACCCAGAGAGGTATTATGATTTATTTTCACTTTAAAGCAATGTTTTAAAATTGTGGTCTTTAGAGCAAATATCAGAATCATCTAATTTACTGGCAAAACATGCAACATACAAGCCCAGTTATAGCAAATATCAATGCATATATATGAGGGATATATGAGCCCAGTTACATTACTAAATCTGAATTCTTGGAGGTAAGATATGAGTATTGTTTTTAACCAGCTCATCCAAATAATTTTAAAAAGTAAATTCTAACATTTTCTAAAGTATGTTTGTTTAGTTATGTTAGAAACCATGATAGTCAAATATGTATATTAATAGTCAAATATGACACCCACACTCACATCACATGTTTTCCTTGAGAATCTAAAAGTTAATCTCTGCAGTGGAAACCTGGACCTTCTGAAGAAGCTGAAAGAGACACCAGGTAGGTCAGATCCCATAATATGACACTCATCTGGCGCTGATGCGATCCTTATTCTTCACATTCAATAACAACTGTAAGACTTTCTCTCTGGAAATATATCTTGTGCTTTCTACATAAAGGTCATAACAGAAGATGATTATGATGTTTGTTATGAAGACATAAAGAAATTCCTTCAAATATATAATCAGAGAGAAGATAAAGGGTGGTGATAAGAAAGAAATTAATATAATGAAATGCAAACAGAATTAGCAAAGTGAAATATTGATTCTCTTAAATTACTTAATTTTTTTCAAACCTGTGGTGAAAAAGAGGGCAAAATGTAAGTATAACTATATGATTGCCTTGGCTGGTAAGCAATCAGTGAGAATTTGTGGGCCAATCATCTGAACATATGGAAGAGGAAGTAGTGAGGGGTGTCTGTTGTTTCAGCTGTTTTTCCCTTTTAAAGTGCTTACTGATTTCCCAAGTTTAATTGGCATTTGAGGTGATAAAGAAGACAGAACTTTTGGCAGGCTTATGGGGGTGGAGTTCAGGACCTGCCAAAAATGAGAGGTCCCGATGAACCTCTCAGGATTCCACTTGGGGACCCAAAGGACTATTCAAAGGACTAATCTGAGCAACCCACAGAGGAATCATATCAGTCCCTCACTGGATTATTAGGGTGATTCCCCCCCCCAACTACCTCCCCACTATTAGCAAAAATAAGTCATTTCTGAAATAGTAGCAAATGGAAAATTATATACCAGGACATCAAAAAATAAACTGGCTAGGAATTAGTCCAGCAAAACACTTTATAGAGAAAATAATAAAACATTACTATTAGAAATATTTAAATGCCTAAAGAAATAGAATGATATAAGATGTTTATTAATTGTAAATATCCATATTTTAAATATTTGTTTTTTTATTGATCTAAAATTCACTGTAATTGCAATCAAAATGCCTAACAGGTTGTACTGTGGAAATTCACAAGCTGCTTTTAAAAGTTATATAGAATTAGAAAGGGACAAGAACAACGAAGACAATCATGACAAAGGATGACTGGGAGGACTTTCATTAATATAAAATCAACACTCATTATGTAGCTACAGTAAATAAAACAGTGTGATATTTTCACCAAAATAGATATTAGACTGATCAAACACCGCAAAGGATCCAGAAACTTAATTGGGTGGAGAGAGTTTTGACAGCAATGACTTCAGTTCAAGGAGTTTACAAGAAGATCAGAAGCATCTGTAATTTATGCTCCACACCTGAAGCACCTGTAAAAATCCAAAGCACATGTCTCTTAGCTCCCAGGTGTGCATTGTGATTCACTTTCTTCAAAGGATACAAAAGGCATTAACTATAATGGGAAAGACTGACAAATTGGATCACATTCAAACGTAGATCTTTTTTACTTAAGGGTTCATCATTAATAAAGTCTAAATTAAGCCACTGCGTGGGATTTTGGGATAAGGTAACATCCTTCAGAATTGTTCCTTCTCTCTTATTGTGATTTGACTTTTTCATGATCAAATCAGTTATGAGTCATTTCACCTAAGATACTGTGGGATCATCAACATTATTTAACATTTCTAGGTACCTAATAATTTTTCTGGCTGCTGACTTCTAAGCTATGGCTTATTGTGTTTGATGTCAAAATGTTAAGATGAATCTTGACTATTAATTTAGAAGGAAATTGTAAGCAATTATGAAAAACCACATATGCACATTGAAATAAATGCACAACAAAGCAAAGAACTTTAGAAGATATATCACTGAAAGTTGACTGGTAGAATGGTACCATAGGGAAATATCTATTTGTAAATACACATTAACATCCACCCTCCCTTTTAATTCACATACTATTAATATAGGCTCTGTGCAGTCATTCCTTTTCACAAAATCTATCCAAAGAAACAAACAAAAACCTTTGGTGAACAGTTTTAACTAAGCAATATTGTTCACAACATTATATAAAATAGTAAATTATTTTTATATAACACAACCTAGTTTTAAGAAAATTATATGAGAATTTTAATTAATTTTATAATTTGAGAAAATTGTGTTATTTGAGGTTCCTTTTTGTAATTTTCTAATGGAAAATTTTTCCATAGTACATGGAAAAAATCTAAATTGCTTTTGGGAAAAAGAGACATCAAAATTTAATCATTTTCTAAAAATAGAATGAACACCAGAGTTGAAACTAAAGGTTCACTCTGGCCACAAAATATTAGTTATTGTAGCTTTTAGTTTTCTCAGTTGTTATTGGTGAAATGTATGAGTTGTATTTGTTACTTTCAAATGTGAGAAGTAATAACAAAATTTGGAATGCAGATATGTCATGTGTGTTCTTCAAAAAATGGAAGTGCTGATAAAAATAAAGTACAAGAAATCCATCAGAATTTAACTGTGATTAACTGAATGATAAGACTATGGATTTTTTTCTTCTTTTTTGTTTATAATTTCCAAATTTTCCACAACAAGTAGAATAAAAAATATATAATAATACATGCTGATAAATATTAAAATTAATTCTACTCATCACAAAGCTTCTTTTGTTAAATTTTTAATCCCATATTTAATTCATGTTGTAATTTAGCATTATCAAGTATTCAAAAATTATTTATTAAGAGCTAATAATATAGATATGGTTATAGTCACTTGGAAATAATTATGAATGAAATATTACTCTTTTCTCAACTTGCTTACTATGTCGTGAAGAAAAGAATTGAATACAAATCTCAAGTTTGATTCTGGGCATGAAAAATGTTATAATGCAGTTAATATGAAGTGAAAATCATGATTTCTAATGGTGGGATAAAAATAATGTGGGTTCCCAGAGAATGGGGCAATAACCCAGACCTTGAAAAATGAGCATGGGTAAAAATGTATCTAGACTGAGATGTGTATTTATTTTTATATTAATACATATATTTTAAAAGGATTCATTTAATACATACTAGGTCCAGCCCAATTACATGGTCTCTGTGGTGGAATAAAATTGATGGGAAAATTTTGGCCACGCTTCCCATTGTTAGGTAAAATCTGATGCCATCGCCCTTGAGTCTGGGTTGACCCTGGCCCTATTTTCACCAATGAGATGCAGCTGATGCTGATGCGGAGCCTCTAAGAGATCTCAGCTCCTTTTACCACTATTTGCAATGCAGTCTTTTGCAACTTAGCTGTCCAGTGAGGATCTAAGCCACATCAAAAGTCACGTGCAGAATACAACCAAATGTATACTGTATGAGGCCTTTCATATAAATTTCAAGTACCAATAAAACTAATCAGTAATTTTAGAAATCCAAGGGAATTGTTGTGTCTGGGAGGAAGAAAGGTGATGGTAGTGGACAAAGGTACCTTGGGACTTCTGCTGTGCTGGTAACAATTTATTACTTAACCTGGGTGTTGCTTACATCGGTGAGCTTCCTTTGGCTAAATCACTGAGCTGTACAATTACAGTTGTAAACTTTTCCGTACATGTTTTATATTCAATACATGTTTGCAAAGAATTAGATATGTTTTCAACCCCTGCATAAAATTTTTGAAGAGTGAATCTCTTCTAAATGAATACATTTGTTATATGGTTATCTTCAGATATGTAGTTATCAATACCAGGCTGAGTGAAAATTGGACTGGGGAAAAAAGTAATTGATCATTGAATTTATCTTGGGTAAAGAGAGAAAGGAATTAACATTGAAAGCCTGTGGTATATCAGGCATTTTACTTGAAACAGTAAATATGGCATTTTGTTTATTTTTCATAATGATTTTAGAAGTTCCTTTAAGCTGAAAAGTCAACTTATTGTGACATATTGTAAGATTGTGTACAAAGAACACTATTTTGTACTTTAGTGATGGAATTGCTGTGGTTTATACCAATGTCAAGGGTGAGCCCCAAGAAGTGTGATGCTGAATTAAAGTGGGAGTGAATGTCACTGGGTGGAGGAGGTGAAGGAAATGTGAGGCCAGTGCAGACTGGGTTGTGCTTGTGTGTGGTGAGGTCACAGCACAATTGTGTGGAGTTGACCTGTAGATAAAACTGAACCAATGCCAAAATTCACAGCGAGAGTAAAAGAATGATTTGATGGTTGAATAAGAAGATGCTACTTTATTTTTTAAATAACATGGTTTTCTGCCTTTTCTCACTTCTGGGGACCCTGTCTTCTCTTGTCATGTCTCCCATTTATAACCACTCACTCTTGGTCTCCTTCATGGTTACCGGAAACCCTGCCTATCTGTGACTCAGAGCTTTTTCCTAGCACACTGAGTTCCCTTTTCACCCTGCACCTTTGCATGTAGGATGCACCTTGATGCACTCCCCACAAATCAAATGTTACCTCAATGTAATAATCATGCTACTAACAAGTAGATAAAGCAACAGCGAATTACTTCTATAGAGAGAGTAAAAGTTTAACATTTTCTAAACTTGTTTACTGTTCAAGATAGCAGATTGCTTACTTTCCACAGAGTTTAGAAAGCAGGAAAAATAGTTTTCATGATCATTATACAAATATTGGAAGGTAAGAATGGATGCAACCACCAAACTAAGCATTTTGGGGTATTTTAATAAGAAAGGAAGATATTATCTAATTGATAGGAAAACCAGAAAAGAGCAAATCCAAACCTGAACACTGAATATGAGTGGTCTGCTCTACAGTGTTGATCTCCTCCATGAGACTCAGAGAAATTACAAATTCCCAGTCTACAGACACAGGGACTGGCCTTGGAAGATCATCATGAAATTAATGAAATGATTATCTTTAAAGCATCTGAGCCTATATGTCCCACATCTCCACTTGTTTATGAAGATTTATTGCCTATGGTTATTCGGCCTCAGGAAAAAGCTGAGCACACTGATTTCAAAATAAATTAAGCCATTATTTGCAGCAAGCTTCTAATATGAGTTTGGAGTCTTTAGAAAAGAATAGAGCCTGGGGCAAATCCAGATGTTACAAAGATCAAGAACAAGACAAAAAAAAAAAAAAGACATAGCTGAGCTATTCTTAGAATTATTGTCCATGAAAAAAGATATACTGATGAATGGGTGAAGCCTTTCTTCATCTTTCCAATAGCATATATGCAAAGATGCTTAGGGCATCTGTGGGGTCTACAGTTCCAGATGTCCCACCTGGGATGGAGGCTTGGCTCCATCAGTATATTAAGTAGGTTCAGATTAATGAAAATACTGGACACAAGAGTTCTCTCACTTAAAGGAGACCAAATAAAGTCACTGAAAATGATATATAAGAAGGATAAAAGGCAACCTATGCAGGTCAGATGGAGGTACAAACTTCCAACCTCAAAATTCTCATTAGAGGATGATCATTTATGGATGATATTTTGAATGAGGTTCATGTTTGACCTTCAGGATATTCCACTGTCTCCTTCTAGACTGGACCCGTTTTGTAAATATGCTGGTCTTAAGATATGCTGAAGGTTATTACATATGGTTCAGGTCAGACCTGAACCTGGACCATTGGAGACAGTAGCTGTAATGATTTCAGGTACATTAAATTACCCAGAGAAGTCAACAGAACATTTACTAACCCTATCCTCACTAGATAAATATAGTTCATTCTGTTATGCTTTCTGTTCTCAGTACTGAAAGGCAGAGTGTGACTAGTGACCTTGACAGATCTAGGGATCACGCTAAACAGGCCTTGGACTAGTGAGAGGACTGATCCTGTAGCCTGCAACAGCCAAGGAAAAGATGCAGAACTGACCACACTGTGGATTCAATCACTGATTTGGAAGGTAGGATTAGTAGATAGCAAGAAAATTTGGAGCATGAAAGAGTCAATACAAATGAATGAACAGAAAAACTAACCTCAGAAGAAAGAGATACTTCAGGAAACAAACAATTGAAATAATTTTCTACTCAGTACTCTCAGACGGATTCTGAAATATTATGTCTCCTTAGCAAAAGAATATGATATAATGAAATTGGAATAGAGAACTTGAAAAACGTTCTTGTAAATTAAAAATATTGATGCCAGTATATTTTTAAAGAAATTAAATGGGTCAAATAGGAGGACTGATTTAAACAATGCTACTGTCAGGAAGGAAGAAATTTTTCTCTACCCTTCCAGGTTCTTCTGGCTGGTCTAAGAATTAAATTGACATGAGATAGATTAACAGGAGATAATCAAACAAAAGTTTAATAACATATATACATGGGAGAGACCCAGAAAAACTTAGTAATTTGCCACAATGGCTGAAGCCTTCACCCTAAATATCACATTCAGGTAAAAATAAAAAAAAAGATGTTAGGGGGTAGTGGTAGTAGGACTTCAAGGGGGAGAAAGGCGATTCACGTGGTGATCTATGATGACAGCTCCCTTCTTGGACTAGGTCTTCTATCATCATTCTTTAGGCAGTTAAAGGGAAGGTCAAAGGTTCTTCCTGAGTCTTTTGGGGCTTGTTTTCTGCTTGAAATAATCCACAGGCCAAAGAGATATTTTGGGGTGGCAAATTTTGGCCCCCCCCTACAATAGGAAACACAGAAAAACAATCAGGAGATGGGCATATGGACACACATATTGAGCATAAAAGCTAGAAAATAAAGTATTTGTCCATAAGCAGTCTAGAGAAGGAGGAAAAAAAGAATGATGGAAATAATAATAATAATGATCTCATGACACCATAGAGAGAGGCACACTGAGCTTTCAGTGTGAAAGGCCAAGACAAGCAGAGAATAAAGAATGAAAAATGGTCCACAGCTACTGGCAAAATTTCAAATTTATAAGACTAAAGAAAAGGAAATTATAATTTTGCTCAGAGACAGGGGAAGAAGAGTTTAAATAAATGAGAATCAAGTAAAAAGCCCAGAAAGCCACTCCTATTGTGTATGGTATTGATTCACATCAGAGGAGACACTGCAGAGGGAGGGAACGTGTGGAATTTAAAATACATTATATCCGTGTAGAAACAGACGCACTGGAGCCTTGTGGAAAATTCTCTCCATCGTTAGGGTTCCCCAAAGCCTCCACGTGTTAAGTTTCAAACCTCTGGCTTTTCTGGAGGCATGTTTATTATTATATTTGATTATTTGATCTTGCACTTATAAAATCTGCCTTAATTGGAAGACAGAGCATAAAGAACGCATTGATTGAATATCTGAAAGAAAATAAAAAATTATTAGATAAAGTTGTTAAGAAATGAGATTTTTTAAAAAAAGAAGAGAAAGAGAAGTCCAAAAACAGAAAAAGTAAGAAAAAATTACAGAGATACGAAGAATGATTGTATTTTCGGTTACAAAGCAAGTACATTAAGCAAAACTGAGATGGAACAAGTCATCTAATGACAGAGTATGAAATGAATA
This sequence comes from Stenella coeruleoalba, assembly GCF_951394435.1. Taxonomy (NCBI): domain Eukaryota; kingdom Metazoa; phylum Chordata; class Mammalia; order Artiodactyla; family Delphinidae; genus Stenella; species Stenella coeruleoalba. The sequence goes on along the minus strand of NC_137155.1, from coordinate 5,450,181 downwards.
GAAATGTCTGGAATAGCAAAAGATGACTCTATCTCTTTTCCCTAATGATTAATGTTCTTCTTGAGGTGCTTGGAATTCTTGGAACATTAAACTGTGAGCTAACAACCATTGCAAGTGAGTGTTTCCCCAAAGATGGTGCTGATGCTGCTTTTTCCTAACAGTTTTACCTGCCCTCTTAGGTGTGCTGGGAAGTGAATGTGTCAGGTATAACAGTTGAAGTCACTGATACATGGGAGTGACTTGGTGCCCAATCTATTCTGCTCTTAACAGGCTCACATTTAAGCATGTACTATTAGCTGCTAGCTGCACTGCATTCAACAACCGATGCTTGTCATTTCTGAATGTGTCTGAACTGGCATTCCTGGTAACAATTACCCTGGGGAAGCAAATTTTCCAATGTACTAATCAATTTGTTTTGTTGGATAAACAGTTATTCCAGCAGATTTAACTAAGGCAGAAATGCATCCTGTCCAGCGCGTAGTATGTATTTATTTTAGCAGTGTCTCCGATCACGAGTTCTTGTATCATGGTTACATGAAAACTGTTCTAACTCCACAGACTTTTCATTCACTGAATCAGTCCGTTTATTTCAGTGGAGAAGCATGACTGTGCTGTCTGGTGAGAATGATCAGTATCAGGTTACAAAGGCAAAGCCTCTGCATTGAGATTAGGGAGCCTTGATTTCTAGTTTGGGTTCTTCTCCTAATTAGCTTCTCATAATTCCTTTAAATTCTGTTCAAATTTCAGCATCTATTAATTCCCTATAACTATGGATTTTTAATAAATTTAAATACTGCTATTACACGTTGCTAAATATCTTATAACTGTAGATCTTACATAAATTTGAATAAGTATCGAAAGTTAAATTTTCTCTATGCTGAATTATAAAAATCAAATTTTTAAAATATTTTATATATGAAGCTTTTATATACGTAGAAAGTCCTTTCTTCTTGATTGGACAATGTCTTCACAATCAGATTCACTCTAAGGAAAACTGAGAAATAAGCACTGAAAACAATCAACACCTGCCTCCCTCCCACACCCATCTATATACATTACTTTCATACTTTTCATACATAGTTTCATGATGGTGTCAAGTGATCTCATGATGTTCTATTATCTCTGAATCAGTTTGAAGGTAGGAAGAGGGAATTTATGTCAGTCACATGCACCTTAACATGAATTACTTTGCTAATGCCTTACTGCTCCAGGACTTATCCATTTAATTTTCATGACGGGATGAGAAGTTTTAACCTGTTAAAAGAATTTTTAGGCAGCTATAATAAAGCCAGAAGTTTTGATGGGGAGAAAGGTGATACTCTGGATCTCTATACTGAACTCATGAATTTATACCATTAGGAAATGTCAACTCTTTTTCTTCATTCAGTCCTGAATATATGACATTTTATTCCATACAGGGAGTACAAAATTAATTCACATAAAGGGGTAGTTGCTAAACTGAGTAGAGTCTTGATCTTAAACCAGTAAAGCAAATGTTCTGTTGTTGTGGAAACAACCAGATATTGAGGTAACTCTTTACCTTAGGGGTCACACATTCCCAGTTGACTTGAGAAAATCACATTATGTCATGCAGAATCCCTTTCTCTGACTCAGCAAAACATTGAAGTGCCTGGTTGGAGAATAATGATTTTTTAGTGCACAGAGGATATTCAGAATGCAATCAATTTCTACATACACTAATTTAAAAGAGCTTCCACAGTATAGGTTTAGAATTATGGAAATAAAAGCCTGGTTATAGATTATCTAGTCTGTTGAAGATTTTTAAATTTATTACTGGAGGTATTTTTCATATCTTTCTCTTCATAAACCCATGTTCTGAAATGTAATAAATCTGTGTAAGTGAAAATACTTATATTTATAGTTTATTAAGAAAAGATATTTTGAATTTGAACTGATCTTTGTAAGACAACTGATATTGCAACATGAGTTGAAAATACTTTCAGTGCAAAGTAAAATATTCATTTTCCACAAATGTATTTGCAGACTACTGGTGGCCTAGAGCCTGAATTTGATAAGCCTTGTGGGAGTGGAGGCATGGAGGACAGAGAGAACTTACAATAGGAGATTCAATCCTTAAGTGTCAGAACGGAAACTGTCCCCATTTCAACATAAAACAACTACAGTGGAAATCAAACTCTCTTTTCCAAATTTACAGGCAATTTATATATAATTTCTTATATGTATGTTATATTCCTTAATGAAGAAAAATGGTAAAGAATCTTATTTATATTATACTATAATATTACTGATATTTACAGTGTTATTTATAGTTATTATATTATTTTAACAACCAATTCCTATTAAACCACTTGAGAATTTTTATATTGCCTTGAATTATTTAAGTAGTATCTGAGAGTTTAGAGAACCAAAGCAGGAACACACGGATTGATCCAAAAAGATGCCAGAATAAAAGTTGCATTCATGGTCATGAGAAGTACATGTAGAACTAGAGCATGTGTCCTTATCTGCCAGATCAGATTTTTTCTTTATACATGATCTTCCATAAAGACCTGGCGGAGGTAGTGGAATTCTCTTGTCCATACAAATCTTATACATCCTTCAGTCTCCTATCTCCTGAGTTTTCTTTCCATTATAATACTCAGAAGTAGGTAATGGTTGGAAACTAGAAAGATGGAAAGATGGAGAGTTGAACTGTTTGTGTTAACCTTTTCTTAATATACTTTTTAATAAGTTTATTGATCTGTCCAGATTTTCTGATGGTGTAGATGTGATAGCCACCTTGAATAAGTAGAATGCTTGGCAACAGACAGTCTGAACAATGTGCCTCAATTTCTGGTAAGTCTACCTGCCAGCATGTGGAATCCTTGGAGCCCGTGGGAAGCTGCAGCTCCTTGGGCTCAGGGGAAGAAGTCTACAGGAGGCTCCACTCAAGCATGTTCCCTTCCAGTGGGGACAAAGGTGGTCCCATTTCTAGCTGCCAGACAAACAAACTAGGACCAGTCTTTGATGGACTCATGGGATAATTCTGGTTGCTTCTTTTCACATGTGAAACTTTGTTCTTTTCTCTGATGCTCATCATACTTCTCTTCCTGAATCTTGGTGGGAAATAAGTCCTTTGTCTCCCAGCCTCCCTTGCAGCTGGTTACTCAGTCACCAGGGCCACATACAGGGACTTCGCATTAGGACTAGTGACACTTGGGTGTGCACAGCTCAGAACCCTCTTCCTCATGGTGTTTGGGGTGGGACTTCAGGGAGAGTGAGCCTCCTGAAACAGCAGTGGAAGCTGAGCTGGAGACAGCAGCAGGGTAAGCCCCACAGTGTGGTGTCCTATCCTTGTCAGCCTTGTCAGTGGTGTTCACGACGTACCACCTTAGTGACCTAAGTTGAGGCACTGTTTCTGCTTGTGTAGCAGCCAACATGGTTGTCATGGTGACTCTTTACAACAGTTGATACAGTTGTGAAGTGATGAAAGTGACTCCACATGGAACCGATAATGAAAAAATGATGTTTCTGTGCTCATATATTTATGGCAAAGAAGGATGAAAACTCTGGTATACAGACTCCTAATCACTTAGATTTCATTTACACCTGCCAACTCTATTTTAATAATAGCAACATTTTTTCCCTGCTTCTTTTTTGTTGTTTTATTTTTGTTTTTTTGTTTTTTTTGTTTTTTTTCTGTACGCAGGCCTCTCACTGTTGTGGCCTCTCCCGTTGCAGAGCACAGGCTCCGGACGCACAGGCTCAGCGGCCATGGCTCACGGGCCCAGCCGCTCCGCAGCATGTGAGATCTTCCCGGACCAGGGCACGAACCCATGTCCCCTGCATCGGCAGGCAGACTCTCAACCACTGTGCCACCAGGGAAGCCCTTTCCCTGCTTCTTGTCAGCATTTTATCCATCAGTGTTTGGTTTTCTTTCAGCATGAGTCAGAAGGAGCTCCTGAAGCACTTCAACCCCATGGGAATAATATAATTTTCATTAAAGAAATAGAACATTTTGTGCCAAATATATACTAAGATGGTTATGTGGCTATATTTTGTCCGTGATAAATAAAGTAATAAATGAAATGATGATAAATAACATAGGACATATATATATGTATGCATAAAATATATAATATATGAAACTATTAAAATGTCTCATAATTCATCACTAGCAAAACAGAATGCCAACTTTTGAAATTAACTTAAAAATAAGCATTTCTTTTACATATTTTTATTAAAGCAAAAATAGTACAGTCAAAAATAATTAAACTTATTTTAGGAAAAAAATGTGTTGCACAAATCTTAGATTAAAACTAAAGTTGATGTGATGAAATCAGATCATTTTACCCAAGACTGGGGAAAAGCTTAAGTATTTAAATTAACTCAAAGTCACAAAAAGAGCAAATGTCCTTTAAAAAAATTATCAGAGAAGTTCCACTAACAGAGAGAAGGGAGGATGACATAATTAGAGGTGGCCCTCAAAGCTGTCTATTGACGTGGGTGCTGTATTCTGGGTGTTTTGGAGTGCCCCTGACCCTGGGCTTTCTTCTTAGCCCTTAGGGAGCAGAGAGCACAGGTAGGGGAAGGGCATCACTGCAGACACAGAGGAGGTGGCAAGGGAGGAGCATCCACAAGGAAGGACACTTGCCCAGTAGCTGGAACAGTATGGAACAGCCTGACTCCTTACTGTGTATTGTTATGGCTCAGTCGGCGTGAGGGAGACCACAGCTCTAGTTTAGGGGATGGAACCAACTACAGCAACATCTGCTGAATCCATCAACGGACAAGAATCATGTGTATAAACCGGGTTCTCCTCTACAAGGAGCTCTACCCACAGCGTCAGTGGACAGTGAACAGAGCTGTGGGAAATGCACATATTCTGAGGAAATCCAGTGTCTGGATATCTATTCCTGGTAAGTATAACCAGATAAAAAATAATATTGAGATTCATGAAACAAAATACTGAAGAATAGACAAAGACAGTGATTTCTCATTATTGAAGAAAAGACTACCTGTGAAAATAATTTAATCCCAGGTCATAAAATAATTTCAGCAAGCTATTTACTCCCTTAATGGACTAGAAGAAGGCATAGCCCCTTGGAATTAGACTAAAAATCCAAGGAAGAATAATTTCACGTATAAAAAAGGTATAGTCCCACAAATGCAAATCAGAGGGTAGGAAAGATTGAAAGCTTTCTAGTGAGTGAAGATGTCTACATGGAAGCAGAAACATCAGAACAAGATGAAAATCCTCACTGGGGACCTCATAGAGGTATTTGATGTGGAAAAGACTTAAACCCTGAAAATTCCTCTAAGAAGGCAGAGGAAAATTAAAACAACTTAAAATGATGTACAAAAAGGTGGCATACAACTATTGAGACTAGAGAACATGATTTAAATTAAGAATGTATTTACGAAGACAAAACCTGTACAATTGCAATGAAAACAATTAAAAATGAAATTAAATGTAGCTCATGGAATAGGAGAAAAAAGACCTGAGTAGGGTTCTAAAATACTCGAAATTGTACTTTTGATTTTCTGTTTTTACTTACAGAAGCTTTGAAGGTGTTTTAACATTTTATTTTATTTTATTTTTCCCATTTTTTTTGGCATCAGTGAGAACTCAGCTAGGAAAATTCTTCTTACAAACCTAATATTTAAAAAATTTATAAAATTTTCCTTTTATCTAACAAGAAATAGATGGTGAAGTGGTGGTTTGTGTTGGTCTCTGCTAGCTAGTTCTCTGCTCAGTCCCAGGGGACCTGCTGATTCAGGGGGGCTTTCGCTGACCCTGACTAGTGAAATGGGAGACGGATCCTGCAAAAGCTCACATTGCGTCATCTCAGCGGTCCTGTCTCAGAAATCACGGAAATGAGCATCTGTGAGGGCCAGAAGCCTGCTGCCCACTTGTCCTGCAAGGGGAGCGGAAGACAGAATAAGCTATCTTCGCATTCAGCCACTTAGATCCAAGGCTGTTTTTTGCCACAGCATAACGTAGCCTGACTAATATGCGTGCTTTGTGCAAAACACATGAAAAAGACCAGAAAGCCCCCAAGGAAAACCTCTAATTCCACCTCCCAACAGTGAGCTTTATAAATATTACGGTGCATTCCTTTGCTTATCTTCATTTGCACACACACACACACACACACACATATTTAGCTGTGAATGAAATCTGGTAGCTGTCGTTTTATTTGTCAACACGTACTCTCCACCCCATGCTTTTAATATCTGTAGCATCCCATCCCATAGATATCAATGACTTTGGTTAAACAAAGAGTTTCTCTTGGTTGTTTCAGTTTTTCCAGCATTTTTCCAGGTGATGGATTCTATTGCCATGTGACATACTCCAAGGGTGGGCGGCACTTTCCTTCCCAGAGGTGGACAGTGCCTCTCGTCTTGCTGCCTTGCCAGGGGGCTGACAGCTGCCCGGATTCCAGTGATGACTTCCTTCTAGATTTGGCTCTGATGACTTGTGGTCCAGGTCACTTTGTCCCTACCACTAATCCCCACCCTGGCTATCTCCCAAGCCAAGTGTTCAGCCCCTTTTCATGCAAAAATGAAGAACTTTTGGTTCCTTCCCTCTCACACAACAAATAGAAGCGCAGCTCAAGATTACTGCTCAGAGCCTCTGCTTGATGTTGTCCCTTCAACTTACTGCAGGGATATGTGACAAAGTGCCTCCCTTTCTCCTAGAGCCTCAAGTGCAATGCCATCTAAATGCCCTCTGGTTTTACATTTCTCTTCAGGACAATCCAGCCCTGCGAAGGTCTTTGATACTGCCTTGCTTGCTTGCTCTTCCTTCACAAACCTTCCTCTCCTCGCCCCCCTATTCTGTACTCTCCAGTGTGCTGACCCAAACTGCCCCTTTTCCTTATGGCTGTTCTAGCAGATGGTTGAGGGGAGAGATCAAGTTTCTTACTAATGACACGAGTCAGGAGAATCAATGTCTTATTCATTGCACATGAAATAATTATTCAAATAAATGGTCAACATTTTGTAAATATTTTTAAAGTTTCCTATGCTTTTCTTTAATTCTCTCTGCATTGAGTTCCAGGTGTCCAGAGTAGTTTCTTCATCTGTATGTCTGATTATTGTTATCCCAATTCTGATGAAGTGTCATTCAGATTCCTCTGTCTCCTCTTGATTGGTTCTAGGAAAAACAGACCCACCCCCTCCTCCCACACGAAATTAAGTATCTTATAGCCCATCCCTTTAGAGAGAGGATTTGAGTGGATAAACCAGTCAAAAACATGGTGAGAGACTTACTATGTGATCTTCCTTGTTTTGGGTTTGTCTCTATCTATTCTGAATTCTCTGATAAGAGCTAGAAGGTACTGCTTATCTTAAGAGAGAAGTTTCTCAACATCCCTCCCTTTTGACTTCAATTTTAGATCTCATCAAGGTCTGAAGATAGAATCAAAGGTGAAAAAATGGGTGAATAGAGTCTTCTTCCCCCTAAAAGATGATTAGTGAAGCCACACTAAGTGGTCCTGGCTGGAAACCTTATACTGGATCACTCAGCTTTGGAAATTTTTCTTGCAATACTTCTCACTTAATTTAAAATAAAATTAGGTCATTGTGTTTGCCTCCAACTCATAGGAATTGAGTGACAAAATTATTTAAGTTCATGGCACAATTTAAGCTTAAAAATACTAATGAGAATATACTAATACTAATAGCATATACCATATACTGATGGGCCATACACCTTCACATTACTGCTGTCGTTGAATTATAAACATCCCCTGCATCATCCCCAGAGGTATGAACACATTCATTCTTGCTCCAGGCTTGTTGGACTCTTGTCCTCTTCCCTGTGGTCTTGACCAAATGAAGTACTTCAAGTTTGATTTCTCACAAAAATTTTAAATATAAAGTTGCCTCAATTTTCAGCTTACTAGTTTCTGAATTTTTACCTAGGATATCTGTGAGGCTCACTTATTTATATAATTTTTTTCTCTGTAAACATTGGTTAATAAACCTCAGGGATTGGGCAGGGGGGTAGTCTGAATAATGATGTTTAGTTTTTATTTATTTATTTTTACTATGTATATTTGGGCTATTTCCAAATGTGCTTTAAAAATCCTGAATTATAGCCAAAGACTTGAAAAAAATCCTATTCCTCAGCATTTTGTTCTTGCTGAGGTTGATGAAGTGAGGTAGATGGAGAGAGAACAACATTGTCAAGAGACCTAAGAATGCCTAAAAATGTATATATATATATATATATATATATATATATATATATATATATATATATATATATATACTTTATAATTAAATGGGGTTTTGTTTCCAAACTCTGGGGCAGACCCTTGTAAACTGTACTCACCACAAGGAAATTCATTTTTGGAAGTGATCCTGGTTTTGGAGAAGGTAGACAAATGCCTGTTTTGACTCTTTCCTCCACAAACAAACTGAACTTCAGGGCTTACCACCCAAATGTGCCAGCACACCACCAAGGCAAACTGCAGAATTTCTCACCCAGATCTGGTGTAAAATGGGTCCAAGTGACTCCCACAGACATTTCAGAAAAGAAGTCACCTTTTCAAGAGGACCAGGGGTTGCCAAGTACCCCCTGGAGAGCATGGCCCCATAAAAGGGCAAGAGCAGATGGGGGAGCATGCCCACCTTTCCCCTGGAAGCCCATAGTCCTGGGGAGAATGTCCTATGTCTATTTTGGAGTAAGGCATGTGGTACACTTCAGACATCTTCCCGCAGTGCCATGTATTGGTGATGCAGGACGTGACTGCTAAAACTCCTGCTTCCTTTCATAAATGACTCCAAAAAAGTTGGGCACAGACACTCAATGTGGATTTAGTTAAACTGACCTTGTCCTTTGAGTCTTATCCCTACCTACTTGGGATAAACCAAGATTGTGTCCTCCGAGGGTGTTTGGCGCTGGGTCTGGGTAATGGAGATTTGAAAAGTACCCATTGTTTCCAAATGTACCACTGACCTGCCATAGCGTGGATAGAGTGGGAACTCCCCTTGTCAACCCTTTATTTGAAAGCTGGTTAAAATCTGTCATGTAGTTATTTCTGGTGGATAAAAACTTGATTTACTTATTAAAGTTTCTTTTTAAAAAATGAAAATGAAGTTGAAAAGTGACAAAAGAGGCAACATTTGATTAAAAGGAGCAGATCAAGAAAACCTTAGGTCAAGCGTGTAGGTGGGATGTCCAGCCTCTTTTCCCAGAGGGAGGCTGTCCAGATTGAAGGGACTGTATGCAAATGATTACAGAAAAATGATGGAATCATGAGGTTGAATATTATGTATTTCAGCACTTCTGCTGAAATACGGTTAGTGGAATCATGAAATTGATCCTTTCTGTGTTACCTTTGCTATCTCAATAGAGAGAAGCAATTAAACAACCTCATGACACTAGGTAATTCTCTGCATAACTTGGCAAAGCTCCCCCTTTTCCTAAAACTATCATCTCCATTTTTGAAATGTTAAAGAGTGTTCAGGTCATTCCTTCCATTCTGTTTCCTGGGGTCCTAAGGTGCAGGACTCAGGTTGTGTGGCATTTGGGCACAGGACTGGACCTCCAGCTGGACCCCACTTTGGCAACCCAGGGCTCTCCTTACTGCCTGGGTCTCAAAAACTCCGACCATGCTTGCTTTTTATCCTGTAAGACCTGTATGGTTTAATTGTAGATATTTTGGGGAAAAATAAAATCTTAATTTAGACATTATGAAAATCAGTCTAACAAATTATAGGATGACAAGAAAAGATGATATATTCCACATTACATACCTACTGAATGATTTCCAAAAACTATTTATATAAATAATTAATTTTAAAATTTGATTAATTCCTAAATTTCAACATGAGTAACATTTCTACATCTTTAAAAGCAATAACTAGCATCAGGTACACTTATGAATTTTTTCACTCCATAAAAAGAAAGAAAGAAGGAAAAATAACATAATTAACAGGACAAATGAAGCAGAAGCCATGTAAGGACAGAGGGAGTTGAGTCAGTGTGCTGTGTTGTTCTAATCAGAACCTGGTGTTTCTAAAAACATTTTTTTCAGTGTGAGTCAATTCCATTAAGAAGAATGATTCCAAGTCTAAAACTGCAGCAAGCCATACTCCTTCCAAAACAGGGCTTTATTCATGGAATTCTGGCATCAGTGGTTGTAAATGTACTCTGTGCCGTCACAGATGACCTCTTTGCAACTCTTGAGAACAGTCCCAGGTGCTGGGAGGAAGATGAGAACAGTGTCCTGCTGTGTGCCTGTCCTAGTTCTCACGTCTGCAGACCCAGGTGAGAGCACCTGGGTTCTCACTGGTTCAAAGACTTGAGACGCCTGTAAACTAAAAGGCAGAGCATAGTGACATTCAAAGTGAGAGTCCCCTTGGGGTAGTCATAGTGCTTGCTGGTTTGTCACAGGCATGTTTAAGTCCCCATAATGTCAGGCCAAATGCCATGATGTGATGCAGGGGCTGCCTCACAGAGGTGCCTTTTCAGTTGTGAAAAAACTAAAGAACCTGAGTATTTTCAGTGAAATGTCCATATTCACCTTATTTTTCTACTCAGCACACGGAAGAAACAAGCATTTCCGTGGCAGTGGTGGCCTGAAAATAAAAGACCAACAAAGGACGGGGCTATGAACACGCTGAAAACATCTGGTGGTATCATTCCAGTGACAGCTCCAAAAGAAACCTCAGGGTCTGATGTGGAAATTTGACACTTTTTTTCTGTACAAATGTTAAAGAAAAAGAGAATCAAGTTAAAACTAGGTAAACTCTTTAAGGCACAACTCTTCAAAGCAAAGTTACTCAAACTGACTCAAAGGCAAAACGATTTTCTGAAATTTTGTTGTTTAAATATGCACATATGCAGAACTGTGTGGACGAACATATGGAAAAATAATTGAACATCTATGACAGACAGTTGATTACTGTATATATTGCATCTGGGTGTGTTACAGATCAAGTGAGGAAAAGATGAACACTACCGTAAAAACAGTCAACGGACACAAATGCAAATTCACCCCCAAATTATCCAATTTTATTAGCAAATTTTACTAAATTCACTAAAACAATAAGATTTTAAGTTAATTATCAAATATAAAGTTAATAATATCTCAGCTTATTTAAAAAAAACTCATCATTAATTCATGTGAAGAATGGCACATAGTAGGATATTATTTTTAGTGTAAATTGCTATAGCGTTTGCAGAGGTTATTTGACAAATCAACTTAAAATTCTCTGACTTATTCATATATTTAATAGGGCAATTACACTTAAGGAATTAATTGCAACTATCAAAGATTATCTTCAAGTAGATTCATGGAAATATTTCTTATTTTTAATGGCAACAAAGTATTAAAAAGCAAAATGACCAGTAATTATTACTTACTTATGTATAAAATAGATAACTAATGAGAACATGCTGTACAGCACCGGGAACTCTACTTAATGTACTGTGGTGACCTAAATGGGAAATAAATCCAACAAAAAAGAGAGGATATATGTATATGTATAGCTGATTCATTCTGCTGTAAGTAGAAACTAACACGGCATTGTAAAGCAGCTATAGTCCAATAAAAATTAATTAAAAAATTACTACTTACCTCAACTTACTTAAATCTTGCTATCCCAAAATATGTTGTCACAAAATATCCTGTAATTCTTATCATGTGATGATTTAAGGTAATTTTAGTTGATTTAAAATAATGATATGCTACATTGTGAACAAAATGGATTTAAATAATATATAAATCCCATTAACTGAGGGTTTTTTTTTTATACATCTTCAATTGCTGGTTTTATAAACTGGCAGAAATATGTCTATATAGTTTAGTTAAGGGAAGTAAAAAATAGTGCACTGTTTTTGGTTTATTTTTGGCTTTCTAAACCAGATCAGCTGAGGAGAAGAAGGACTGCGCAGGAGCCACTGAAATGTAAAATATAAAATTTGATCATCTTATACAACATCTCAGAGTAGAAGCTGGACGATATAGCCTTAAATATTCAGACTCAGAGGGTGTGGGTTAAGGCCCAACCATTACATAAACTTCTTAAGTGATTGATTCTGTAGTCATAACGAGGTTAAAGAAAAGAAACATGAGTGAAAACACACCGTGCTCCATGATTTGAGGATAGAAGCTATCACAGTCTGTGTATCTTTTCAGGGTCTTTATGTACGCATTTCAGGAAGCTTCCTTAAGTAACTGCAACAGTCCATAGAGGTGTGAAATGCTGCCGATTAACATGAGACAAGCATCAGATAGGAGTCCATAAAACTGGGGAATGTGTACCCCATCTCTCAGGGCTCTGTGGTTTGGAAAGAGGGGACACCTAAGGAGATTACTTCTGTCACAAAAGTTTCCTGGTGAGGACTACACTGCTACTCTACCCCTCCTGTGCCCTGAAGTGCTCCTAGCTCGATGCATCTGTTGGTCCAGTTTTCGAAAACATAAATGTAAGACTGTGATGTATCCACTGAATGGGAATTTGAAGCATCAACTATAAACCCTACATTCTTAGTCTTATTTGTGCTATTCTCAGCCCACAGCATGGTTTACGATGAAAACTTGACTGAATACCATATTTCAGTGTTAGAGTGTTTCATGTTTTCATGATATAATTCTTCAGTTATTCTAAAATCAAGGAAGTAACTTTAACAAAGGAATTCTAAGTTTTTGCCCATTTTGGTGGAAAAACTTTGCTGGGGAGTAAATTCTTCCCATGAGCCTACCACCTTTATCGACTCTTTATAAAATCTTCTCTGATCCCTGGAGGTAAATACTATCTTTCCTCCTTTTAGTTCCCATCATGTATTTTTTATGTCTCACTTGTGAAATTCATTCCCATTCTATTCTGTGTAGTCTCGTGGGTATTTTTCCTTAGCTTCTTACCACCACCATGTATTACAACCACTAAAACCCCTTTGAAGGCAGGGACCCTGTCTAATGGGAATCTGTGTGCCCTGCTCTGGCAGTGGAAAGACTAATATAATAGTCAATGAATGTTTGTTAATGTTGGATGACAAATACTTTGGTTTTAAAGGTGTGTTTGCTCAACTTCAGATAAGTGTGAATAAGTTAGAAACTCATTCATTCTACCACCTAGACCTCAGACTGAAGTACTTTAAACTATACAATAAATCCCTAGAAAGGGTTATAAATACATTGCGAAATTTTATGGAATTTCATTTTCAGAGACCAGAGAATAGTTTTTCTTTATTAGAGAGTCTGGATTTTATATTGCTGCTCCTGGTGTTATAGAAAAGAATCTAACTACTGGCATTATCGTCAAGAATCTTATCAAGAAAATTATATAGGTTTTTCTCCAACAAGTGAGATTCCGGATACATTAAGTGAAATAGTTCATGTTCATATAAGATAGAAATTTCATCCTAGTGTAAGCCTGAGATAGCATTTGCATACAGTCTGATCTCAATATTATATATATATATATATATATATAATTTTTTTTTTTTTTGTGTGATACACGGGCCTCTCACTGTTGTGGCCTCTCCCGTTATGGAGCACAGGCTCCGGATGCGCCGGCCCAGCGGCCATGGCTCATGGGCCCAGCCGCTCCACGGCATGCGGGATCCTCTCGGACCGGGGCACGAACCCGCGTCCCCTGCATCAGCAGGCGGACTCTCAACCACTGCGCCACCAGGAAAGCTCTATAATTAATATATTTTAATTTAACATTTTACTAATAGGAAAATCTTAAAAACAAACAATTCCATATATTTAGAGTGTGTTTAAATTAATTTTAAAGTAAACACACAGTATAATACTATGAAGACATTAATTATCATATTTTTAAATGGTTAACAAAGTAGTTAATGAAGTAATTATTAATTGGATAATAAATATGTTCTTAAACTGACAAGTAAAAATACATACTACAAAACCTCTCTAATTTTGTGAGTGACTGTGTGTGTGTGTGTGTGTGTGTGTGTGTGTGTGTGCATCTGTAGAAACAGAATGCACTAAGATGTTTGCAATGATAATTTTGAGTGTAGGAATTATCAGAAGTATATTTCTTATTTATATTTTTCTTTATTTTTTAAAATTACCTTTTTTGATCAGAAAGTACTATTTAAAAACATTTTAAAGTAGTTGTACATATAAATATTTAATTTGCTATACCACTTACAGCAAGTAAAAGCTACCGAAAGTTCTCATCTGTGACAAATAACGTGGTTTTCTGAAAAATGATTGAATTGCATACATAAAGGGGGCCACCCTCAGCTAGTAACTCTTGACACAATAAATACACAAGGAGTCATGTGCTACTGTGAATAGATTCAGCTTCAGCCACCATAACAAATAAATCAACAACAAAAACCAAACAAAAAACATACCTTTCTGTTTTGACATATGAATACCTGTAGCTACTTAATTATGATGTGTTGTGAAAGTATACTTTCTACAAATTACATAAATTATATTTGCAATGCTTCCCCAAAACAGATGGTTTAGAGAAAACACTGTCAGAATTATGTGACTCTAACTCCAGTCACGCAATAACATTTTTAAGTATCAATCTGTCAATATATAATTGAATAAGCAGGGACTCATTTAAGTACCATTTTAAAATTTGGAAACAAAGTAGCTTGTAGAAAAATATCTTTCAGTATAGAATTCTTTTTCCAGATCATTTTGTAGCCTAATACATACATAATCTTAGAAATACTTCAAGTTGGATCTTAAGGATTGGTTTTGTTTTTAATTTGGTAGTATAATTTATTATTATTATTATATTTGAAGACAAAGGAATTCAGTTTTGTAGAAATAATAAAATTGGGTGAGACAATTATAATATATTCAAGAGCAGGATCTCTGATTATACTTTCTAATTTCAAATCTTAACTCTGCCGCTTGTTAGCCAGGTTTCCTCTTTTTAAAAATGAAATTAATAACAATAGCTATTTAATATCATTTTCTTGTTGATCGAATGATGTATATATGTAAAGCATTTATCAGAGTGTTTGGCCTATAATAAAATTTGATAACTGTTAGCTCCTAAAAATATTCACCAATAGAACAACTTTGAATGTGATCTAAGGATCAGGTCTTATTTGAGAATCCAAAAAGTCTTTGTGTAGTTACTAAAACTTCTGATATCACCAAAAATGTTTGAGCACTATTACCCTTAAGAATCTCTGATGATGCCATTGACTATATGAAGGAAAGCCAGGTCCTTGAGGGCCGGGTGGTTCTTCATGCTATCCATTCCATTCTTAATTTAAAATACGTCTATTGAGCACATACAGCCTGCTAGATATTCTGCCACGTTACAACTATTAAAATATCTAAAGTAGGTCTCCACCTCCTGCCATTAAGGAGCTCTCAAGCAATTTCATGATTGGCATACAAATTCTCAGCTGCAGAGAGAGCATGAGATCCATTGGATGTTAGGTATTCTTAATCTGGAGTCTCTGAGCTTCAAGCCCCTAATTAGTGTACAAATCTTTGTATATAAGTGTTTAGGTGGAATTCAGAGTCTATAACCTTTATTAGATCCTTAGACATATGTATGGCTTCACAATAGTATAATAACTCATGCTAGATTTATGTAGAAGATGCAGTTATGGCATCAATGAGAAAAAGGGGATGAACTCTGTTTGAATCAAGCAGAGGAGTCTTTCCAATGGAGGCAACTACCGAACTGAGCATTGAAAAGGAACTAAGATTTTACTTGAGAGACAATAGAAGATAATTTCTGACAAAAGGAGCAACATATTCCCAGCTGTGTGGGTATAAATCAGCATGGCATCTTAGAGTAACTGCAAGAAAGCAAGAATGGCTGGAATGAGGAGTGGGTGCAGGAAAGCAGAGACGCTGTGAAGGTGAATGAAGTAAGTGTGACATCATAGAGGGCCTTTATGCCATAAATAAGTTGAAATTATCCTAAGGTAAATGGCAACATGGAACAACTTCCGTAGGGGCATAGCCTGGTTTGTTTTTCTCTTAGAAATACAATTCTGAAAAGAATATTGAAAATGGTTTAAAGCAAGATAGCATCCCCAATAAGATTTATTTACAGAAGTCCATTTGACACAGAAGGTGGGTCTGAACCAAGATGGTAGCATTAGCATGGGAAAGAGGTTTATGGACATTTTCACTTATAGAATAAGAGGAAAAGAAACTATGTATCTAGGATACCACCCAAGATTCAGGCACAGTGACCAAGAGGATGGTGAGGCTATTGACTAAGAAAGAGATCAATTCTGGCTGCAGTGGACTCCAGTTGGGGCATGTAGCTGGAGGGTAAGAGAATGTACTCTGAGACAGAGCTTGGATTGATGTCCATCTTGGATCTTTACTTCTGTATGACCTTAGCCTCTTGGAGTCTGATTTCATAATAGGCAATGAAATAAATGGATTCAGAAATCATGGGGGAAATATATTGTGTAAAGAGAGTTTTTCTCAACTTAGAATTTCTGAAGAAAATAGTAACCAATAAATAAGGTGTTTCTTTCTGGGTCATCCCATATTGCTGTGTTAGGGGACATTTCACTCCAGGTATCTCAATTTATACTGTCTTTATTTTGGACTCTTTTCATGATGTTTGTAGATTTGATAGGTAGAGATAGTGTCATCTCTAGAAGAAAGGTCAGTCAGGTTTATCAAAAACTTGAGTTCCCTAAGTTCGTGGTTCCACTCATGTGATGCAGTGAATGTCCAGTACAGATGTCACCTGGCTCCTCTGCTGTCACCCTGTGGGAACTGGAGATCTGATTGCTACATGTGAAATGCTGATATCCTGTATTGTCATGAGTAACAATGTCCTGTGTCTAAAACCAAGGGGTCTCGTGTCTTCTGCCAGAATCCATGAAACTGAGGCTTGCTAACTTTTTAGCTTGCAAATTGAATAAAATCTCAGGCTTACAATTCTTGACACACTTTGTTTTTAGCAATCAAGAGAGTTTACTAAAGAAACTAAGAAACGATCCACACTCAGATTTCTCCTTTCCATGATACCAATCTTAACAAAATATTCTCAAAACTGGCACCCTTACAGGACTGTCTTTTCACATCAGATCCTTTACCTAACCCTGATTCTCCATTGGATTTCAATGATCACTGAATGAGATTTAGTCTGCCATAAATCAAAAAATAATTTTACTAGATTAGAAGCATTTCAATCTGAATAATTTCATAAAACATAGTGTTCTCATTTTAAACCCTTTTCCCAGCAACACTGAAATTTCATCATGCAGAAAATGTTTTCATCTTTGAAATCAAAGGGCAATTTTATTTGAAATGATGGAAAACCACAAAGGAAACAAAACATGGAAGATATGTTAGGGTAATGCATCTTTGAAATATTAGCTTAGATACAGGTAGAAAAAATATTTAGCCCAGAATTTGAATAAACAATTTTCAAAAATATGCTCCTTGAAATAATTACCTATTTTCCATGACCATGACTTGAAATGGTCAATAACACCTTCAGGCTCTTGTAACAAACAACAGAATCGTTGTAGTTTAGTACCTTAGAGATTCCCAACATACTGGGAAAACAAAACTGCAAAATTAAGACCATAGAGTTTCATAGAGTTGAGTTAGTGGAGACACAGAAATCAGAACATTAGTTATGATTAGTATTTTATGTCTGAAAAACTCTTAGGTCTCTCTCTCAGACCCTTTATTTATATTTTTATGTATTTTAAATATATCTTTAACTGGATGTTGAATATATTTTTACACTGAACTCTTAGTGTCATCTAAATTTTAAAACTGCCATCTTGCTTTCCAAAACCTTTCTACTTCTTAACCTTCTAATATTTGAGAAATAGCATATGTGTTACCCAGGCTCAAAGACTTTGTCAATTTTTCATCATATATTCCCCTCATCTGACAAATAGTTGTAGAAAAAGAGAACATGTTTTAGAATTTGATGAGTCCAATGTCCTTGGTTTATACACAGTGTGACCCACACCCAAATATGTCAGTTAGTTGCCCATAAATTGCTCCTAAGTATCTGTTAGTGTCTGAGTCTGAACTCCAGTCTTCTTACTGGCTGTCAAGCTCTTTTGTGGGGAACGGTTACTGAGAGCGCTTGGCTGGCTCTGTCTTTGGCTAAGTTTTCTGATCTCAAATCTTGCCTACAGTCTCTTTGAGGCCGTAATAAAAATATAAATTTCTGGAAACCTCTGTAGTACCAACTTCATGTTGAATAAATTAAAGGTTTAGTTCTTGAAAATATAAAACTGTTAAAAGACTAGTTATGTGGATTATATTGATTGTATCTTGAACGATTTATTGGTGATAATGGGAACACTGGGTGCCTCAATCAGAAAAAGGGTCATGAAAAAGAAACTTTTTTTTTTACTTTTGATTTTGATATAAATTCAGACTTACTGAACATTTGCAAGACTAGTACAAAGACTTCCCAAATACCCTTCACCTGAATTCTCCAAACTTCAACATCTTATTTGCTTGATCCCTTTGTCCATGTTATATACTGGTATTTTGTTTTTCAGGCATTGCAGACATGTGCTCATTTACTGCTAAATACTGCTAAAAAAAAATTTTCATAAATACCAATGGTTTAAGGATCAAAATCAAGAAGTTAATGCTTATTCAGCACTATTTTGTAATCTGAATGTTTAATTTATATTTCACCAATTTCCTATTATGTTCTTTATGGCAGGGATTCCCAACCCCCTGGCTGCAGACCAGTACCGGCCTAACAGGCCCCCTTTGGGCCTGTTAGGAAATGGGTCCCAGAGCAGGCGGTGAGTGGCAGGTGGCTGAACGAAGCTTCATCTCCCTCTCCCCATTGCTCCCCATCGTGTTGGCATTACCACCTGAACCTTGCCCCCCCAAAAAAAACTGGTCCCTGATGTAAAAACTGTTGGGGAGAGTTGCTTTATGGCAAAAGAAATCCTGGGTTATGTGTTACTTTTAGTTGTTGCCTCTCCTTTGATTAGGAACAGTTCCTCGGTCTAGTTTGTCTTTGGTGACATGGGCAGTTTTGAAGAGGACAGTTTATTCATAGAGTCTCTCTCCGTTTGAGTTTGTCCAGTGTTTTCTCCCATTTAAACCCTGGTTATGCATTTTTGACAGAACGTGTTTTTCTCTGCGCATCGTATCGGGAGTCAGGTAATATTGATTCATCCAATTCCTGGTAATGTTAACTTGGATTACTTGGTTAAGGTGGTGCCTTCCCAGTGTCTCAACTGTAAAGATACCACTGCTTTTCCTTCTGTAATTACTAAGTATCTTTTGGGGAAAATACTTTGAGGCTATAAATTCCCTCTTACTCCTCAAATTTTCACTTACTGATTTTTGCATCCATTGATGATTCTTGATTGATTCAGTATTATTATTAAAATATTTTATTACTAGATCTTAAGACAATATAAAATTATAAAAGTACATTAGGGTTGTATTGATGTAGGCATAGGGAAATAGACCAAAGAGACAGAATAGAGGGTCTAGACATAGACCCACACATATGTGGTCACCTAATCTATGATTAGAATGACACTGTGTGTTCTTTCATTAAATAACCCTGGATCAACTGGATATCCACACGGGAGAAAATGAATATATCTTATCTCATACTATATTCAAATATCAATTCCATGGATATAGATTTAAATGGGAAAGTAAAACAATAAAGCATTAATAAGAAAACACAGGAAGTTGTTTTCCTTATATTGAGTTATGAAAACATTTCTTTTGAAAAGACCTAAACAAACAAACAAACAAACAAACATAAGGGGGAAAATAGGCCAAGCAGGCTCCATGAATTAAGGCCTTCTGTTCACTATCATTACGACAAAGCATAGAGTTCCTAAATATCGAAGTATAAGTTCAAATAAGGACAGTTCACTTTTATATGATAACTTCTACAAGTCAGAGACTGACAGACAATCTGATAAACCAAAGGGCAAAACAATTTGAGCACTCCCTTGACAAAAGAGGGTGAGCAAATAACCCAAATCATTTGAGAGGTGCTCAGCTCATTAGACATCAGGAAGATGCTAATTAAAACCACAAGGTGATATCACTACACACCCATTTGAATGGCTAAATGAGGCACAGTGGCCTTACCATGGCTGGTGAAGCAATTGGAACTCTTGCATAATGCTGGTAGGAGTGTAAACACGCACAGATGTTTTGGAAAAATACTTGACAGTTTCTACTAAAGCTGAAAATATGTATCCTAGCTACATACCTAACAGAACAGCTACAAAAATGTGTCTGTACAGAAACGTTTGTAGTAGCTCTATTCATATTGGCTGAAAACTGGGAATAAAAATTCAAATGTGCCATGACAGCAGAATGAATAAACTGTAGAATATGCATACAGTTGAATATTCTGTATCAACAAGGAAATCCAATCTACTGCTCTATGAGACAATATGAATAAATCTCACAAACATCATGATAAGCAAAAGAATTCAGTCACACAGCCAGAGTCCCTATACTGTGTTTTTCCATTTATATATAGAACCAAAATAGGCAAATCTGATTCATGAAAACAAGGCAGGATCATGGACCTGAGGAAATGGAAGGAAGCAGGTACCAGAAGGCTTTCTGGGGTACTGTTAATTTCTATTCCTTTATCTGGTCTCTTGGGTGCATTTACTTTGTGAAAATTCAGAGAAAAACATTTACTATGTGTGCACTTTTTGGTATTTGTTTTATACTTTGGTGGAATAATACTTTAACACTGTAAACAATTGCTCGACATTTTGTCCTGACCTCCCAAAAAGAATACTCCCATACTCTTTAAAGGTTATTTACCAATCTTCAGGGACTAGGCATTTTTTTACCTCTCCTGACTTTTACTTTTCTTAGTCTCTCCTCTCAAATATTCCCTTGGATTCTACATAGTGTCTTAGTAAAGGATTATTATAGTTTTCTTTTATACCACTTACCTAAATCCCATCTCTTCCACCCACACTCAGAGTCAGGAACTAGGTCGAATTTTCCTCACCCTTTCCCAACTGAGAGATTATTCTAAACAATTCTGTTTTCCCTTCCCTCTCTTCCAAACCCAGAGTCATTGTACTCCATATTCTCTTTTCAATGATAATCTTTGTGTTTTGTTTTGCCTAGCTTTACAAAAGTCCCACTCCAAAGTAGGCTATGCTGACTCTTCATATCGGCCCTTTGATCCTGATGGACTTCGCTGCCATATTTGAAATATGAAGCTTTATGGTACACAGAGCACTATTGTGTGAAAAGATCCTCATTAAGGACGATGAATTACTTTACATTATTTTTAATTATTTTGGCATACTAAACTTTTTGGAATTTATTCTAAAATTACTAAAAGCCTTACTCAGGGACATAACATGGTGGAGCCCTAGCCATGAGAACACTTATTGTATTGATTTTCTAGGGTCTTTGAGGTTATTAAGGTTTATGATATGTGGAATTTTAGAACATTTATCTCCTCTCATAATTATGATTTTATATTTCTTTATCCATATTCATACTTTTAGGACTTTTATCTTATCTGGCCATCAGAAGGGAGAAAAAAGCTTTGGAAGGAATAAAGGAAATGAATGATATAAAGCTGTATGGTTCACACAGCAATTTTCTTTTTAGACAATTTTTATACTAGCTCCTTGGCAAGCCATATATGATTTTTCTACACACTTTCATTCCCCTGCTGATTTGTATGGGAATGTTTGAATACACTGTTTCATTTTTCTGATCTTCTAAGGTTTATTCTGCACACCCCACTGAAGATCTGATTGTTACTGAGGACCTCAATGCCACAACTGGTGTTGAGCAAAGGGAGCACGGCATTCAATACTTTAGAACATGAGGGAAATAGGTTTGCTCTACAAAACTTAGAAACTACAGGTATGAACAAAAGATAAAATAAAGATATGTATTTCTGCCACTCCTGATAACTTTTTGATATACATTTTTCATATTTTTACAAGAGATGTGAATGTCCATGTTACAAATCAGATTTTATTTTATAAATTTTATTTTATAGATATTTCATTAAAAAAGATTTTATAAATGTTATAAAAATTAGATTACAAAACAGTATTTTCATTAACATTGAACTGAAAAGTTTTATGTCCATAAATATATTTTTATCATGTAATTTCAATGCTTGGGTCACTATTCCTCAGACCATTTCTGGATATTAAAGGAAAGGTAAATAATTATATAGTGAGCCTTTGTTCAGAATTATTTATGGTCTTTAGCATGAGCCACTTTTATACCAGAACGTATCCCTGATCCTGGTGCTATCTTTCACTGGACACAGGGTTGAGTGAATAAAAACAGGTTTTTGGCGCCTTTTCTTGCTAACTGCATTCATTGACTTTTTGTTGGTAGTATTTTTATTTTAGTATTTTTTTATGCCTTATACAAAGAATGCTGAATTCATTGCAATAAGCATATGGCTGGAGAAGAGTTAACTAAAGTAATCCAGATCTATCCTTTTATTGCCAAAAATTCATTCGGGTTTTTCCGTAACATCTTATGGAAAAACCCGAACGAACTTTTTTGGCCAAGCCAATACCATTCCATGACCATTGTCCTGTAAATTATACATAGTAAATTCAAATCCAAAGTATTGTTTAGGTTATAGTAGAAACTACCTTTGAACACCAGGCAAAATTAAAGTGCTAAATTGATAAAAGGAACTGGGAACTGTTCCGATCTTTAGCCCTAACTCTGAGAATAAAGGCCCTGATTTTAAATTAAAGAAAAAAGATACAGTATGACTTAAGGGGAATAAAACATATTATATATTACATTGATTGGCTTTTTGGGCATCTAATATTGTAAGCTGGCCATTGTGGAAAATATTGTTTGGAAATTATTTTTTATTTTCCAGTCTCAAATTTGTGGTAAGTTGGTCTGCTCCCTCCAAATATAATCCTTCTATTATTTTATAGATACTCTCAAGCCTATAAATCATTATAATCTAATCACAATAATCCAAGACTCACAGGAATCTTCTTTGTTCTAACTCCAGTTTACATTTCCCTGCATTTCTCATTGTGCATGGAAGGTCAGAGCAATAGAGATACAAATCATTAACTCTTAAATCATTATGTCCTATTCAATTGGTAGTTGTCTTAGCCTAGGTCCCACAGAAAACAGAGACCAAGGTAAGGATTAAAAACTATGGCTTTGGGCCTCCCTGGTGGCGCAGTGGTTGAGAGTCTGCCTGCCGATGCAGGGGACACCGGTTCGTGCCCCGGTCCGTGAAGATCCCACAGGCCGCGGAGCGGCTGGGCCCATGAGCCACGGCCGCTGGGCCTGCGCGCCCGGAGCCTGTGCTCCGCAACGGGAGAGGCCATAGCAGTGAGAGGCCCGCGTACCGCGAAAAAAAAAAAAAAAAAACAAAAAACCTATGGCTTTACTAACACACCATTATAAAGCAATTATACTCCAATAAAGATGTCAAAAAACGAAACAAATAAAAAACTATGGATTTATCTAGAGGTGATCCCAGTGCGTGAAACAGAGGGAAAGGCAATGCAAGGTTACATATTAGCAGGGTGGCCACTGCTCAACAATAGGACACAGAGCTCACCGTTCCTCTAGGACACGCCCTCAACCATGCAGGACATCTCTACGTTGACTGTGCACAGGAACCACGCCTGAGAAAAGTCCTTCAAGAGGAGGAAGGAGAAGAGATTAATCCACCTGACATGCTCTCTCCCATATTTGCACTGGTCAATATTGGCCCCACTGGAATTAACTTTTCTGCCTTTACAGAATGGAACGTTTGACCTTGACCTGCTTGGCAGTTTCTCAAGAAGCCATACCCTCCTCCTTGACTCCCCACCTGGTGATGGGGTGTTTCACCTAAATATAGAAGTGGTGGGACAGGCGGACCCTGAACGTGTGCAGCGGTTTCCTCCCACCCCGCAGGGTGACGTAGACTCTTTCAGGTGAGGGACAGAGCAGAAGGGCTGAGGCGGGCAGGCAGCTGCGAGGTGGCGGCACTAAGAGAATCTAAGGATCACATTTGGTATTTCCACTAAAGTAGGTATAACTGAAGTGTGTGGTGTATGTAAATCTAGTAGTTCATGAAATTTACGTACTTCTAATTATTCTTTGTGAAGTTAGTAGAGCTGAAAGTGGTGGTAAGCTGGACCTCTTTCTAACCTGGTGACCACTCTGTTGATCGAAAGACATTTGACTTTTGCAAATGCAAGTTAATAAAATTCTCATCACGAACACTGTTTACATGCAAATTGTTCCCTTCTGCAGTAGACCTTCCAGGACACACACATTTCTCAAGACTGAAATGATACTGTCAATCTCTTCCTTTTTTCATCGTTTTATGAGATCAGGTCAAAGGCTGTCAAAGTGGCTAACTCACACGACTTTTCAATTCAATGTGTCTTTAATTTTCTCTTAGCCTATAATATCTGTCAAATGTAATCAACTAGGAAATTATCTTGTCAGAAAGGTTCAGGCCTAACATCTTCCCTGGGAGTTTATAGGTTTCTGTATTTGTTGTTGTTATTTTGTGCCAATTAAGAAAGTTTTGTTGATAAGATAAACTTAATAAGCTTTAACAGCATCAAGATTCACAATAGTGCATTTTCTTTTGAATGCAGAAGAAACACATGCTCTCCTAGCTGCCTTTCCCTCCTGTCTCCAGCCCACCTTCCAGCACATCACTGCTGCTTTTTCTCCCCTCACCCCCTCTTCCCTCTGTTGACCTTTTACCCTTCCTGTTCCACTTCTTCTCCCTCATTCTCTTTTACATGGGAGGGCTATTCCTTTTCATAATTGCTATAAAAAGCAGTGTCCTTTCAAAGGCAATTTTATCTGGAAATGATATCGTTTTCCTTTAAAGAAGAAAAATGAAAACAATAGGGTTTACAAATAATACGTCTCAAACACATTTACCAAAGTCAAAGTACAAAATATATCCACCCAAAAGTCAAATACAGCTACAGAAAAAAAGCTTTCTGAGAAAATGTCATTCTTACCAAGTTGACCTGGTTGGAAAATACATTAGGGGTTCATACTGAACTCATGTGCCCTTGGAATAATGAAAAAATAGACTAAAGATATGTGGAAAAATTCTAGAGCAAACCACTACACATCACATTATAGTAAAATTGGATATAAAAGGAAATCTAGGCAACATCCTACCATCTAGGATGTTTTCCTGATCTTTCTCAAACATTGTTTGAGAAAAAGGAATCACAAAAATGTAAATTGCTCAGTACATAGACAATTATAAACATCTTCCTCTTATACAGGGGTACTACATAATATTTATATTCTAATATATAAGGCACGGATAATTCAGTTCTCAGATGAAAAAGCCAAATTAATAAGCAAGAAAGAGCAAAATAAATAAATAAATTTAATAGTCCAATTCAGACAGAACAACAAGGGAAACAAAAGTAAGCAATAAAGAAAACAGAGAAATAAATAGGAAAATGGGAAAAAAGTATAGCTAATAGACCTATTTCAAGAGCAATTTATTTGAGGAAAATAACTAAATAGTTATTTTGTCAGCTAACTGAATAAAGAAAAAGGGGGAGGAGAATAGTGAACATATAAAATAAGAAATTAAATGTGGAAACAGCCAAATGTTCCAGGGGTGTTACAGACTACTTTGCTCTATTCTAGGCTAATAAACTTGAAATGGATACAATGAATGATTTGCCACATTGTATATTATAGTTTGGCCTTACAGAGATTGAAAATCTAAGCAATCGAATTGTCATAGAACACATAAAATAATTTATTAAAAATCATTCCATAAATAAAATATGCTCAGATAATTTCAAAAAGTAATTTTCAAAGATTAGAAAGAACAGATTCTAACACTATAAAAATTCCTCAGAATGTAGAAAAAGGAGTTTCTAAAACGTTTCTGTGCTACTATAAACTTGATACCAAGTTCAAAGATATTACAAAAACAAAAACTACATAATAATCTCCTTTATGAATATTTATGTACAAAGTCTCAATAAAACAGTAAATAAAATTAACCAAATATTAAAATAACAATACTCCATGACATTTATTCCCATTTTATTGTTTTATTTTTAATACATTATTATTTTTGATGTTTTAAAAACTTTTTTTGATCTATAGGTATAATTACATAATGTCCTTTAGGTATATTAATATATCATCCTTAATATATTTATGTGGAAATTTAATTGGTAGAGGAAACTATACTTTTCACAATGATAAAAATATAAATAAAGGTGCCAATTAAAGTTGGGTTTAAATCTCATTCCTGATACTACTTAGCTGGGTAACTGGATGAACTGACACTTTCTCATGGGGTAGAAGTGGGGTAAATGATAAAACATTTATTAGCTGATGGCATCAATAGGTCCTTTAACATGTTTAACTACAATTACAGCTATCATTGATGAAGGTATTTAATAATGGCAAATCACTTCATTATAATTTCATATTGCATATGTTTACTTTTATCAGCTGAAAAAATTGAAGAACTTATAAAATTCAAAAGACAGCTAATCTCTAGGGAACAGCATAACAAACAGAAGGATGGACCACCATGAAAATGCCATGCGCATACTCCACGCTTGAGTTTGTTCAACCAGCTATTCGGAAACCTGTGTGTGGAACTGAGCTACTGGATGAGGGCTTTGACAATATGGCCTCAACATTCTCTCCTAGTCCTAGAACCCGAGTAAGGAGGGAGATACACAGGGGAGCAAAAACGGGAGAAAACCTGCAGGTTTCACTCTGCATTTAATTATTGATTTGAAAAGAATAACCACACATTTTATCGAGTGATTTCCCCCTAATTTGTAGCATAAACAAATTCAATTGAGCAAATATTTAGTGATTTATCTTGTATGAAACACTGTTTAAGCTTATTCTCCCTTGAAGAGACTAATGAGCAGTCTGTTTCATGGGTTAAAATTTCCACTGCAGAATTGTTATTGTCATATTTTATTTGATGATTTACTTTCATTGAACTATTCCCCAAATGGCATACATTTTCCCTCTGCGAATCCTTACTTTAATGAGTAAATGACAAATATCCAACAGGTTTAAACTTATTCTACCATTCACCCATCTGGAGTTTTCACATGATGAAACCAGCTCTAAGTTACAGGATATTGAAGAAACTTGATAAAAATGAAAATATAATTCCATTTATTCTCCAGTTTTTGAAATGAATATTAAACAGCAGATTCAGACGTACAGAAAATTAAAAGATATTTTTATAAAGCACACTCTCCCAATGACACCCTTGCCCTCTGTAGTCAACACCACCTGGATTCCAGCAGTAACAACCTGTGTATTGTTCATCTGAACGAGACTGACTTCACTCCACCATTCTCAGTAGAACCCATGCCCTATGGGCTGTTGGCAGTGCAAACGACTCTGTGCTTCTCTCCATGCTCTGCCTGGGTTCACCTTTTGCCTGCATCAAGCACATTGTGATGTTTAGCAGAATTTGGGAGTTCAGTCTATAGGCAGTAGTGAAGTAAACCAGCACATCCAAAGTTCAAAATGTTAAACTAGCCCTACATTGCATAATTCTCCTAGTTCCCTGAGTGAAGCAACTATGTAAATGTATTTAAAAATATAGTAATACTGAAAAAATATAGAAATATAGAAAATGGAATATTGCAATATTGAGATACAAATTAAAATAATCAAATGGAAAATATTTTTAAATGCTTTTAAAGTTTGAAAACGCTGAATTTATTCTGATTTAAGCATTTTAGAGATTGTAGGAACATAAAAACAAATTGTGTTGCTCAAATCAACAAAAAAGAAAGGCTTTTGTATGGGCCATTCCGAGGTTGCCTAGGAAGTCATTCAATAGTTAAACTATATACAACATAGATTATGTTGCTTTATTCTTAATCCTGGCACCCCTATCAGACAGAGTGCCCAACCCACACGTGCTCCACTGAGGTTACTGAATGAAACTTCCACCTATATACTTAATTAAAAAGTCCATGTGTAGAAAATTAAGGGTCTACTTTGAAAAATCATCTTTCAGGTTTGCAAAAATCGCTTCCAGGTTAGTGATCTGGTGACTTATGAGTTAGAATTCTATTGGTTTCAAGTGACAGAAAGCCCCAAATAACAGTGGCCTAATTAAAATGACCTTTTACTTAACACAGGCATAACATAAATCCTCTTTTTGCCGGAATTCAGAGCAGGGAAGAATAAGCATTTTAAAGCAGGAAAGGGTCTTATTCAGGGGTTTGGCTTATTACTGTGTCACTGGAAGGACAGAAGGCACTGTTACCAGGCCAGGAGCAACTCGGAAGTGTCCCAGCAGGGGCGGCCCTGCCTCTGATGCCCCCAGAAGCCCCCCTGATGCACAACAGCCTCAGAGCACACGGGGTTGGAGACTGGCCACCCAAAGCTATGACCCAAGGTTTGGGAAGTCGAGCAAGAAATCAGCCATGCCCGCAATTGCTTCTGGTCTTCCAGAAACTGGAGAAAGAGTCCTGGGACCTGCTGCAGGAATGCAGGGCCCTGCTGTTTCCTTGTGGCCTGCAGACCCGTGTCTGTCTCCAAATAGCACACAAGTGCCGTCAGGGTCGGGACTGAAGTGATGCCCAAACTCTGTCTATGAGGGATTCTGCAAAAGATAGTGTTTAGCTTTTCGAATTCTCTAAGCAGAGGACAGGGTGTAATGGAGGTTGGGAGGGTCAATCCAGAAACGTTCTGGGAGTCTGCAGGCATGAAGTCGCCCTGATGAGGTCCTCAAGTTCGCCAGGCTCTCAGGCTCCTTGCATTGCTCTGCCCTGTTACCCCAATGACCCTGGCCCTTCTTCTCCGCATCTACATTCCTGGCAGCCTCAAAGGCCAGGGCAGGAGGAAAGGGGCACAGGGTGTGTGCCAGCTCCGTGGTCAGGTGGTTTGGGGGAAGCTGCTACTAATTCTCATCTACATCTCATTGGCTACCACTGTAGCACACAGCCACACTCATCTGACAGGGAAGAACACAAAGAAAATATGGTCTGTATTCTAGGCCACCATGTGCCCCATTGAGAGCTGGGCTTCTCTTCCAAACAAAGAAGGAATAAATCATCTTCTACACAGTAATGGATTTGAGAGGGGACCTATTTACCCTCCATGGAAGAGCAGGTACTATGCTTGACACTTTGCATTTATTATTTGATTTAATTTTCATAATTACATCAAGTCGGTCTTTTAACACCTCTTGATGAATGGTGAAATTTGGGTAGGGCAGGTTAAAGTTTCAGATTGTTCAAAAAACCATGCTTCAGTACTAATGCATATATACATTTTAAAATTAATAAGCCATCAGACTTGGATACAGTACAGAAAATTGCAAGGATACAGTCTTTTATAAAAGACAAACAACAAAGATTTGCTGTTCTTAATCTCTATCCTTTACCTACCTGAGGTGTACCCACAGTTCCAGGTACATCTGGGCCTGTTAACATCAGGTGCAGTCAGTGAAGCCAGTGGGTGGAGGACAAGCTTTAGCTTGTGGTGGATTTCCTTAGATCAACTCCACAGGCTTTGCCACCAACACCCTTTCTTTAAAATGGAAAATTGAGTATTTTTCAAGTTTATGTAAATTGCTTTAAAATTACAGCTTCAAGAAAAATACTTCAGTTCTATCTTCTAAGTTGATTGTTGAATCAATCTTATTTTAGGAATTGTGAAGCTATGGCTTATTTCAACATGTTTAAGCATAGTTTTATTGGATACAGAAGAGAGTGCACATGGAATAATACAGAAGGTGCTTTTTTTCATCTAGTTTCTTTTTCTCAAGTTTATGTTTGTGAGTTTTAACATGTTGGTGGGCATAGCAAATATTGCTGAATTAAAGGAGTCCCATTGTTAAATCTATCACAATTTACTTATTTTAATATTGATATACATTGCATACTTTCAAATGTAAAGTTATTATAAATGTGTTATCATGTTTATCTCTATAGCTATTTTTGTTTTTAAACACATTTATGCATTTATTTGGGGTCATACAGTATATTTATATCCATGTCAGTAGATATTGCCAAACATACTTCCATTCTGGTTACTACATTTTATACTCCCATCAGCAGTGCTTTGACGATTCCAATCTCTTCCCACCCTCACCAATATTGGTATTATCTGTATTTCTCATTTGAGCCATGTTTTCTATTCATCATTATTTTCATTATGTAGTTCTTGCCGAGGTAAATGGTCTCCATTTCACATAAAAATGACTAGCCAGTCAGAACTGTAAAATGAGAGACACAAACAAGCTAGTTAACACTCTAATCAGAATGAGGGCCCTGACAGACTGATGAGGGCGTGTGTCCTTTAGGTGTAGTCTTAACAGAAGGGGCTCCCTTGCATGTTGCATCCATTGTTAAACAAGAGCATTTCAAGCATCAAAGAAGATTTCAAGCAGGGCTAGTTGGATCAAAGGAAATGTCAAGTGATCTGTGATAACAATATTATTCTTCAACTGACTCATTTTATTTTGATGAAATTAATTTCAGATATTGTGGTAAAGTTTTAAGAATGCTTTAACTAGTGCTGTTTAGAGTTAGCCCACTTCTTTGGGGCTAACCTCTGTTTATTCATATGTCAATGAACATTTAGATTGTTTCCACATTTTGCCTGTTATGAATAGTGCTTCCGTGAACATGAGAGTGCTAATAAATGGTACAGCCACTATGGAAAACAGCACTGAGGTTCCTCATAAAATTAAAAACACAACTACCACATGATCCAGCAATACCACTTCTAGATATTTATCTGGAAGAATTGGAAGCCAGCACATCACTTTCATATGTATGTCTCGGGCAAATACTTTATCTAAAGACTTTACAACTCTGGATTTAAGAAACGTCACATGACTTTATTTTTCTAAATCAAATTATATCTGTCCCTGGTAAACACTTGGCAAGGTACTGAGGGGCACTTACCCCTGGGATGCACATTATTTATTGGAAAAAGGGAAGCTCAGCTAATTTTGAGCCAAGTTCATGTATAAGTGTCTTTGATGAATTTGAGAGAAGTGTCCTCATAAATGAGCCTCTCTGGGAGCACAGGGAAGCATTTCCCCTGAAAGTCCTGTCTACCCCTTGGGGGTCCTCCAGTAGTGCCTGCCTCTCCCTGGATGACCCCCATAACTGGTTATCAAGAGAGATCTGGTTACGTAAGTGATGATGTGCTCATACATTGACACACAGTGCGGCAGTAAAATGGAGAAAACAGTTCAGGGATTGAGTTGGCATGATTAACGGAGGGAATTAGATTGCTTGTATCATTGTATTTTTGTACTTTTGTTTATTTGTATCTATTTCTTTAAAAAATTTGAGTGTGTATTTATATCTATAAGTGCCTTTGTAAACGTCTTCCTAGAATATATCTAAAAGGATCCACAAGGAACCAAGAACCTTGTTTTTTTCTGAAGAAGGAAGTCAGTGGATCATCCAACAGACTTTGAAGGGACGTTTTCACTGTGTGAACTTTGCCAATTGACGTTGTATTTCATTTTGAAAACATTTTAGTCTTAGCTTTTTGGTTGCTAAATTGTTCCTTTTTGTGTGAGTGGCTTTGTATCAACAAAGACACAATTGAAAACTTGTGGTTCTAAGTATATTATAAAATATTAAGGTCATTATGGATAGAAATAAATATGACTTCAAAAAATGAAAACACAAGTGTTGGTAATGGTAAAGAAGATTTGAATATTGTAAACATTTCAGTTATTTTCTAATCACCATAGAGGAAGATAAAGAGGATGTCCCCTAAAACTTAAAAAGAATATTAGTTTATTCTTGATAAAATGGCTTTCAGAAATGCATCTGAAAAAAATAAAATAAAAACAAACATTATTTTGAAAGTAAATCAGGAACTTAGTTTTCAGTGGGAAGCAGCCGCATAGCACAGGGAGATCAGCTCGGTGCTTTGTGACCACCTAGAGGGGTGGGATAGGGAGGGTGGGAGGGAGATGCAAGAGGGAGGAGATATGAGGATATATGTATAGCTGATTCTCTTTGTTATAAAGCAGAAACTAACACACCATTGTAAAGCAATTACACTCCAATAAAGATGTTAAAAAAATACAGTTATCAGAAAAAAAAAATTTAATGTTTAAACATTGATATTAAATTGTAAAAATTTGGAAAAAGGTAAAGAAGTGAAAGGTACTGCCTTTTATGCTATCTAATGTTAGAATTTTAAAATTATGGGTGAGGGAGTGGATATTGCAAATCACTCCATATTGTAACAATGTGTTAGCACCATTACACGGATATTAAATCATAATCCTAGCTATATAACAAAGATCATACAAATAAACATAAAAGGCAAAATGAAATAAATTCTGAATAAATTAGTCATTTGTATAAATATTAAACATTAGAAATACCAAGAAAATTAAGCAAATTTTGAAAAAAATATAGAGAATTTTAAAGTTAGAATTGACTGAGAAAATGATGATGCAAAATATGATCTGTCAACTTAAACATTTTAAAATTATATATATACATAAATTTATATTGTTTATAAATGCCTACATATTCATATCTTCCTAATTAGATCACATAATACCAAGAATATGTTCTCATCTAGCCCTTAATTAAAAATATAAAATAAGCTAATATATTTTCCTATCATAATTCCAAAATGTCACTGAAGTTATGATAAAAATGTACAAACATTAATAAGTCCAAAGCATCACTGAAAAAAAGAGAGTACCATATTCAAATCAGAGACATTGAGGATTTCCTAGAAATGAAAAGCTGAAGAAATCTGAGGGACAGGTTATGAAATGTATAGACCATATACGACATAGAACTCTGACCAACACATTGCAGCTACCACCTGGAAAGTCAATCTACAATCTCTAGTGATTGACAAGGAACTGGTCAGAACTTGGTCAGTGACTGACAGCTGCCCCATATTTTCTCCCTGCTTCCACCTCAGGATCAACCAGATAAAGCCAAATGTATTCCCAGACTAATCACAAAGGTGCCCTGTTTCTTGTTAGCTCACTTCCAGCTTCCTCATATCAGCAATGAATTTTGCCAGATTCTGTTCTAAGATTGAAATTACACTAACAATTAATGAAAATGCTTTTCCCCACCACTCTTTCAAAACCGGACGTTTCCAATCTTTTAAATTTTATCAATCTGAGGAGTGAAAATTGTGTCCTGTTTAAAGCTGCAACTTCCTGACTCTTGGTGAAGTTAAATGATTTTTCTATGATCTTATTACTGAGTTTTAATTAATAGCTTTTTTACAATTTTTTCCCAGATATCTATTGGCATGTTTTCCCATTTCTCATTCATTTAGAGATGCTCTCTCTGTATTTGTCCTTCTCATAAATACACTTTTTCCATCTGCCAATTATTTTTACTTTAGTCATAGTATTTTTAGTAACACAGAGGTTATTGATTTTATGTGTTCATATAAGCCAGCTTCTTTTTTCCTGCTAAAGAATATATTTCTATTGTTGGCACACACACACACACACACACACACACACACACACACACACATATATAATTATTTATTTATTTATGGCTGTGTTGGGTCTTCATTTCTGTGTGAGGGTTTTCTCTAGTTGTGGCAAGCGGGGGCCACTCTTCATTGCAGTGCACGGGCCTCTCACTATTGTGGCCTCTCTTGTTGCAGAGCGCAGGCTCCAGACGCGTAGGCTCAGTAATTGTGGCTCACAGGCCTGGTTGCTCCGCGGCATGTGGGATCTTCCCAGACCAGGGCTCGAACCCGTGTCCCCTGCATTGGCAGGCAGATTCTCAACCACTGCGCCACCAGGGAAGCCCGGCACACTATATTTTTAATCAGGTATTATCAAAAGCTTTTTTTAAACATCAAGTAAGATAATCATATGGTTTTCCTCCTTTAATGAGTTATAGTAAGGATATACAGAAGCAGATTTCCTCATTTTGGATACACTTGCATTCTTGGAATAAATATTTTATTTGGTCAGTAAGATTTGATTGCTAATATTATATTTAGTAGTCAACATTTTATTCATCATTATAATTGGTTAACAGCTAGTTTTCTTTTTTGATGTTATCCTTGTTTGATTGATTATATTTTCAGGTTATGTCAGTCTCCAAAAATAAATTGGAAAGCTTTCCATATTTCTATGTGGAAGAGTTTATATACCATGGAGATTACTTGCTCTTTGAAAGTATGGTGAAATATGTCTATTAAAAAGTATTTGTTCTTAATGTTTGTTCCTTATTTTTTTTCAGGTATGGATATTTTATTGCTTTTAAAAATTCTTCTATGATAATTTTTCTATCCTGGTTTTCTATTTCTTGCATTAACTTTATAGATTTAGATTTTCTGAAAAAATAACCTATTTCATTTAGGTTTTCTAAGTTATTTATCAAGTTTCATGGAGATTTTCTTGTAAGTCATTTCTTATTTATAGTCATTTTTTTTTTCAGTTTTACTGAGGTATAACAACTTCTGATGAGTATAAAGAACAAACCTGGAGGCTTCCCCCATCCCTTTTTTTAAACTATAAATCTTCCCACTCTTTACCTGACTTTAAGTACCTGTCAAATGCCGACGGTGGCTGACCCCCCTCACTATAAAAATCTCTAAATAAATATCCTCTATTTGTTCATATTTGAGTGATATCCATTTTTCCACAGGTTGTATTTGTACATAATAAAGAGCACAGATATTTTCATAATAAAGAGCACAGATAATTTCTGGAAGTGGTAAGGAGGAATTTCTTTTTCATTTTGGAGGGCTTGATCATTCCCAGGTGGCCAGTTTTTAGGTATGGAAACCAACGTGGATGGATAATAATCGTGTGATTAATTGGGAGGAAGCCTCTTTAACAACTGGTCTATTTGGCTCTACCCCTCGCCCTTGCTGCCTCTTGGCAGAACTACTTCTCTCTTTCTCTCAAGGAAACAAACAAATAAAAATAAGAAATAAAAAGAACACTTTGAGAGAAGGGCTAGCAATTGGCTGGCAATTGAGGGAGAAGCAGAACGATTGTGCATATTGTGCATATTGAGATCACTAAACATTTCCAAATTAAGTAAAATTTTAAAAATAATAAAAGAAAAGAAAAAAATGCAGGCTGTGACACAGATCATTCTTTCTTGGATTCTCTTCATTCCAAGAAAAGAAAAGAACTCACCAAGTTGGCTTTAGTGGGGTGTGGGGAAGCCTACATCTCTCCCCCTGCTTGTCTTTAAGGGAAGATGGATGGTTGTGGGAAGAGTACCCACTGGCATCCTTACTCTTCAGAGCTTAGTTTTATGGGAAAAAACATACCATATCCAGGGGAAACTCATGCCACCCACCTTTATTCAAAATAGTTTCTATTTTTCTATGTGAATGGACAATCAAAAATTAACAGATATTTGAGGAAAACTAAAATGAAAATGAAGAAAAAACTGATTCAGGGAAAATGAATATGTCAGAGAAAAAAACATTAAAAGTTCTTGTGTCCTCAGGACATGTCACAATGATATTGTCTGTGAAATATGGTAGTAGCTTGGTATGAAGAAGAAACAAAGAAAACAATAAATAAAAATTTAAAATATGGTTACCTTAAAAAGTCACTCAAGTAAAAAAGAGAAAGTCTAACTGTTTTGTTTTTGTCAAAATATAGAACACAAAGTTATAATTTAAAAGCTGGGGAAAAAGAAACAGAAATGGAGGATGCTGCTTTAGTAGAAGATGTATTTTTGCAATAAAACAACACACACATTACCAGGGGGCTCACATCAAGATACACAAAACACACACACACACACACACACACACACACACACACACACACACACACATCTAAAGATAACCTGGTAAAACCTCACAAAACCAAGAACAAAATAGAAATCTGAAAAGCTTCCAGGGAATAGCATGTAAAAATATCAAGTAATTGCAAGGAAAATTGCTGTCAGATTAATCAGCATCAACACCACAGTAATGAAACAATGGAACAATATACTTTGCATCTTGAGAGAAATGATTCTGAACATAGATTTCTTTATTCAATCAAATTTTAAATCAAGTGAAGAAACCAATACGTTTTCAAGCAATACATTTCATACAAAGACAGAAACTAAAATTCCTGTATATACTTTCTGAAAATATGAAGAATTTATTCCAGCAAAAGCAGAAATAAACCTATGAAAGGAGTAAACATGGAATTTAAGGAACAGTGAAAACATTCCAGGAGAAAAGAAAGAAAGAAAGCACAAGGTGATATCAATGCTTAGAACCAGGAAACAATCAATTTAATTAGGAATGGGAATCTAGAAGATTCTCAGATTATTTTCCGGAAAATAGTGGTTCACACATATCAAACTTGTGGACCTTTAGAGACACATTTAAAACAAAATAATGCTAGGTTTTAAAGATAACAGATTTCAAAAAGTGATATCAGGCAGACAATAAACTTATTTTTGGGGAAAATTAGTCAAAATTAGCATGAAATAAAGAAGAATCCAAGATCCCAGTGAAAACTACAAGCTATCAATTGAAATCCATTGAAAATCACATTTCAGGAGCAAGAACAAACTAGAGATGAATGGAGGTTTGCCAAAATTGCTCTAAGTATGAAGTCTGCACAGTTACCCATTAGATTAAGGTGATGTGGCCCTGTTCTATCTACTCTAGCAAAGGAAAAGGGTAAACATTCTTTGCTTGGAGAAAGCACATCCAGTGTTTCTGCAAGTTACTTTCAGAACTCAGTGAGGAATTAGTAAGTGTACCAAGAGGTATCATCAAGCCACAGAAAATTCAATAAGTAAAGCAAATAAGAGCAATAGATCTAAAGGTAACTTAGATGATGTGTTATCAGGTACAGACTTTTACATGACTGTGACTAATATGTTCAAAAAATAGAAGAGAGAGAAAAATTAGAAATAGGGATTTCAGTTACAATTTTGAATCTATAAAATCAAATTGAAATACAAGAATAATAAATGCATAATTAATACTGAAAACTTATCAGGTGGGTCTAAAAGTAAATCAGACATAGTATGCAATCAGGTTAGTAAATTAGAAGATAATCAATGAGACATACAAATGGTCAACAAGTACATGAAGAGGGACTCAACTTCACACATCATCAGGGAAATGCAAATTGACATTATAATGATATAATTCACACCTGTTAGGATGGTTACTATCAAACACACAAGAGATAAGTGTTGATGAGGGTGTGGAGAAAAGGGAGCCCTTGTACATTGTGGGTGGGAATATAAATTGATACAGCCATATGGAAAGCAGTAAGGAGGGTCCTCAAAAAATTAAAAATAGAACTACCTTATTATCCAGCAATTCTTCTTTTGGTTATATATCCAGAAGGATATATAAGGATATCCTTTGAGGATATCAAAGAGATATCTGCATCCCATGTTCATTTCAGTATTATCAAAATAGCCAACAATCTAAATGTACATCAGTGGATGAATGGATAAATAATATGTATAAATCTTCTTTTTCAAATCTGCATTTTATATATGTATTTTTTATATTTTATATACATATATAAACTGTAAATTTGAAAAAGAAGGTTCTACCATTTGCAACAACATGGATGAGTCATGTTCAGAGGACCATTGTGATAAGTGAAATAAGCCAGATATAGGAAGACAAATACTGCATGATCTCACATATATGTGGGATCTAAAAAAATCAAACTCATAGAAGCAGAGACTACAACAGTGATTTCCAGGGCCTGAGGTGTAGAGGAAATGGGTAGATATTGGTCAAGGGATTCAAAAGTTCAGTTGTGTAAGATAAATAAGTTCTGGAGATTTAATGTACAACAGTATGATTATAGTTAATATTATTCTGTGTAGTTAAAATTTGCTGAGAAGATAGATCTTAAGTGTTCTCACTACAAAAAAAGAAAGAAGAAAAAACAAAGAGAGAGCAAAAGAAAGAAGAAAGAAAAAAAGAAACCATGTGCCATGTTGGATACATTGAATACCTTGATCATAGTGAATATCTAACAATGCACACATATATCAAATCATCAGCTTGTACACATTAAATATATACAATTAAAAAATTTCAACTATACCTCAATGAATCCAGAAAAATATATTTTAACTGAAACACAAAGTGGAAAAGTAATGGAAGAAAACAAATGCAAGAGACAAAGGGAACACAGTGAAAAATTCTCTCATAAGTGGAGCTGGATGGAGTCTCAAGAGGAGAGGAAAGACAGAATATTTGTAGAAACAACAGCCTAGATTTTGGCTTTAAGAAGTACTGTAAGCCCCAAGCTAACCCTAAGACTGAAGGTGGGAATAATAGAGTTGAAATGTTTGATTAATACTAGATAGAGACACTGTCTCTTACAATGTGGAGACCACTCCAAATAAGTCTTTACTGGTGAGGGAAAATCACTTACAGTTGGAAATAGTAAATCCCTACTGTCCCAATCTAAACATATAAAAACATATATAAAATTAATTAACACTATGTGGCAATGCAAAACCCAAGAATAGCCAAGGTAAAATTGAAAAAGAACAATATTTTCACAAATACTGAGAAACACAAAAATGGAAGAGTTAAATGGGTCTATAAGACTGAGTTCAAGCCAATGGAATAGGAGCAGAGATAACAGTTGCCATTTGCAGGCTTGGCCTCTAAATTCTCTTACAAGATTCTGCACATAATTTCTCATCTCTCATTGGCCACCTGGCTTCAAAATAACAAAGTAATTTAAGGCCAAGAGGGTGGTCGCGTCACTGGTACAAGGACTCAGGGTCCGTAGATCATTATGTGAAGAAGACTCCTGTAGGCATCAACATTCATCCCACTGTGACATAAAAAAGAATGGAAACTTTGTTGTTTTCTGGCACTGTAATTTAGGAATTATTTATTCTAGTAGCTAACGCACCCTGACCCAATAAATTCTCTCAGATTTATTCAAAGGTAGGGCTGCTGCCTCATGTCCCTCTCTTTCATTCAGGGGTTCCCTTTCCACAGCTCCATGCATTAGATGCTGTAATTCCTTGTTCCTCAATAGAACTGCATCTTACTGGCTTCTATCCCCTGACTCTAGTCCCATAATTGCTGTTATGTTGCTCTGTTGTCTATGAGGTATATACATATGTGTTTATCTTGTTTTTGAGTCTGTTACATTTGTTGAAATATACATTTTATACAAATGTATGTAAAATTGATATATATGGTGACTTTTGGAGGATCTCACTATTATCTTGAACATTTACAGTTTTATAAGTAATCTCCAAAGTTCTTTTGTAACATGGTGCCCAATGTAAATTTATTCCTATTTAGAATATATTCTTAGTTGCTAGTAATAGGATGGGTTCAGGTTAAACAGATAAGGGATTTAAATAGAGTTAAACAGATAATGGATATGAGGTAAATTATAGGATTATAGAGAAGGTGAATTAAAAGGACTGAGTTTAAACTTTCAGACACAATGTCCCAACCCAAGTGATACACACATACATATGCGGCAGGGTATAAAATGCCAGAAAATATATCTGTTGCAATTGTTCTCATGCCACGTATGGTACCGGTTCTCCATTGGGAGCCTGGCCTTGGAAACAGGGAAAACCCCAGGGTATAAGTTGCCAAGACCAAAAGCCAGTTCCACACAGAGCATATTCATCATGAGTTTCACATTCCAATAAACATTGTGCCCGCAGGTAACAGTTTAGTGGAATGTAGGTCACATCTGTGTACTCACAGTGAGGGGGCCTGGGAAATGTAATTGAGCAACTGATTTTCCAAGGGAAAAAGGGCTGGGTGCTTAAATTATTGCCCTCTCCTTTAATTTACCTGAAATATATCTAAAAACGTTTTGTTTTTTTTTTTAGTTTGAACAAGTTAAGCCTCAGAAAGTCTTATTTTGCTTGTTGCATTTGCATCTTCTGTGTTGTCATCACCACCATCATCATTATTAATTCAGGTGTCCATGTGTCTCCAGAGTAGGAGACAAACTAGGTTTGTGTTCTGATTGTTGACATGAATTCTCTTCATTCTGGCTTCTGAAGAGCCTCAAATGATCATTTTTGTTATTATAATTTTTACCATTATCTGGCTTCCCTGAGATCACAACTGACGAGTTGGAATATCCTTAATGGTGTGAATCCCCAAGTCAGTGAAAGATAAAAATCACACCTATGGCCCCGTAAACTTGTCCTCTCCCAGCATAATAGGTAGGGAAAGTTTTCCGGCACATTTACTTTCTTTCTGAAGGGAGAATGGGCCAACTCAGGCAGGATCAACCTTGACCTTGGCTGCTCAGGATTATGCTTAGCATGACTGGAAAACTCCCTCTGGGAACAGTCAGGCTGTGGGCCCCATGGCCTTATATTCTGCTGATCGCCCCCAAGGAGTCATGGGAAGCAGACCCACTCACCTTCACAGGCTCCAGAAGCTGGAACTCTGGGCACCTGATTTAGACAAAAGTGCCTGGGGATGGTGTACGGAGCTAGTGGTCCCCATTCCAAAAGTCTCTTCTAGCCCTGTTACTGGTGACTTACAAGGGCTGTACGTATTTTTATGAGATAAACTTTACAATGTATATCAAAAATACAAAAATTCACTTCTACAATTGTATTTTGAGAAAAAATATTACAATAGTATGTAGAATGTAAGTTTGAATGTAAGTTTATTTATTGAAGTTTTCTTAATTAAAGGTATTGGAAATAATCGGTAAGAAATAATAATCTAGTATTTAAAGAAAGTCTGATATAACCTAGCTGATTCCATTTAAAATTATGTTCAAGGAAGATATTTTGCATTTTTGGAGAAATGTTATGCTATAGCTTTAACTGTAAAATCAAAGTGAAAACCAGTAGGTACACTGTCTTTGAAAAGAAGCAGCCATATGTTTTTCCTACTTGAAATGCTTCTTCCTTGTCTTCTGTGATACCGCGTCTCCTGATTTCCCTCCCAATCTTGGGTTTACTAGTCCTCTTTCCTTGCTGAGCCCTCCCTCCTGTCCCTGATCTCGACGTGCTGTCTGTGGAGCTC
Source organism: Stenella coeruleoalba (assembly GCF_951394435.1). Classification (NCBI taxonomy): domain Eukaryota; kingdom Metazoa; phylum Chordata; class Mammalia; order Artiodactyla; family Delphinidae; genus Stenella; species Stenella coeruleoalba. Next base: position 5,409,307 of record NC_137155.1, on the reverse strand, counting down.
AGCACTTACTACACTTCCTCCCCACAGAAGAAACATAATATTAAAACACCTTCTTTTAGAGAAGGGGAAACTTCGAATAAACACATGCATCTCCCTTTAAAAAGTTAAGTAATTAACAGGGAACTCCAAACTGTATCTGGTGGCCCCTGCAGCAGTCAGGGGACACTCAGGGAAGCTACCACCACGAGTGACATGTCACGAAAGTTTTGTTACAGGGTTTAGCCATTACAATTATGCAGTGGGGAGCAGGCAAAGAAGGCTGTGAAAAGCTGCTGTTTCTGTCTGTGGTGACAGGCCTGGAATCACAGGGGCCAGCAGTCAGGAAGAAAAGGTAGGTGCAGAGACGGAGTGTGAGCACAGCCTGGAAACTTGAGGACAAACCAGACTCATACCAGCCACCATCAATGCCAGTCTCAGCCACGTGCACAGCCTGCAGGAGTAGCTGTTCAGGGTCACAGAAAAGCCAAAACAGGGGACACAGGCCATGCTGTGGGTCTGCAAAGAGAACCAATGTTGTCAAATGCAAGTTCTTGTGCCTGACGCACAGTGAGGCCAAACAAACCAAAACGTCGGACTTTGGAGCAGAGAAAGGTTTATTGCAGGGCCAAGCAAGGAGAAAGGGCAGCTCATGCTTGAAAACCCTGAACTCCCCAACAGTTTTGGGGGAAAAGATTTTATAGCAAAATTTGGGGTGAGGGCTGCAGGGTGTGTGGCTTTCTTCTGCTTGGTTAGTGGTGAGGTAACAAGGTGGAGCTTCAGGAATCTTGTGCTCAGCCTGAAGTTACCATCCTCCTCCTGGGTGGGGGCCTTAGTTCCTGTAGAAGAGCTCAAAGATATTGTTATGCATATCCCTTGAGGAGGGACCGGAATCCTGCCCCAAAGCTGCATTATTGTTTCTTGACTGCTCTTCTTTTGTTTCTGCATCCCCTCCCTTCCCTAATTAGTAACTGCTTAAGTCTGCTCTTTGGAACTCGGGGAAGGTCTAGGAGACTGAAGCCTTTATCCTACAAACAAGAAACAGGGGACATGGAAAGGATTTGTACCCAGGAGGGCTCTGCAGGATCCTTCTCAGTTTCACCAGCAGATCTGAAACAATCTGCCTGAGCACAGTGGGCCTGGTGCTCTGTAAACTTGAACCTTAGAAACAGGAGGGGAAGGAGTTTCGGGCAGTTCCAGTTCAGTCCACATAGGATAAACCACCACAGTGTTCGAACATTGTGTAAGACTGGGATATAAATCATATTCTGTATAAATAAGAAAGGATAAAGAAATGGAGTGTTTTCAAACTAGGAAGCTAAACAATGAATTCATTTACTGACTGAGCAGAAGATAAAATAAAATTAAAAATGACCAGGCTGGCTTTTTGTTGTCAGGGACGGTTTTCTCTGTTGTGTTCCCTGATGCTGTGTACAAGGAGATAAGGAGTCTGGGCTTGTCAGACTGTGAGACTGTCTCTCTCTTTCTAAAATGAAACCCGGATTTCTTGGAAAGAATGTCTAAGTTGTGAATATGTTTTAGATAATTGTAGCAAGTCTTAAAACTTGACTGTGTAGGGTGACCGTTCACTAGTCTACGTGGGCTCCCAGGGGACTCACCATTATTTCTCTTCCTCCTTTCCCATATTGCCTGGTGCTGAGGATCTTAGACTCCCCGGTCAGACTGCCTGGGTTTGAACCCTGGCTTCATCACATTCTTAGCCATGTGACCTTGACCAATTTCCTAATATGGAAAATCATAATAAGAATTGCATTTAATATAATAAGAATCACTTTTCTGTGAGGATGGAATGGAATAAAGATGTAAATCATCAGAGGAATGAGATCCTGGTACACAGGAAGTTCTCACTGAGTAGCAGATTTTACTTTAACTCTCCAGCTTGAACCGAACCTCTCTGCCCCACATATTAGAGCTCAGCAGAGTCTCTGGTGCCTGGCACAACTGTTAAACTCACAGTCTCTGTTTTCTGGTACACTTTTAGGAAGACTGTATTAAAAGTGCTTTGCTAGATCATGTGGTAGATATGTTTAACTTTATATAGTACTGCCTAACTGTTTTCCAAAGGGGTTGTGCTATTTTAAATTCCTATTCCCATGTAATTTGGCCACTCTACTCCAGGGTATTCACCCAAGAGAAAAAAGAAAGTATATGTGCCTACAGTGACTTGTACATGAATATTCATAGCAGTTTTATTTGTAATAGTCCCCAAACTAGTAAAACCCAAATGTCCATCAGCAGGTGAAGGGGTCATTTTGAAATATATACAAACATCAAACCATCATATCAGACATTTTAAACTTACTCAATGTTATATATCAATTATATCTCAGTGATGTCAGGAAAAAAAATAGAAAAAAAACCCACAGGTGAATGGATAAACAATTTAAAATATAGCCATACAATGGACTACTACTCAGCAATAAAAAGGGACTATTGATATATGCAACAACATGAATGAATCTCAAAATAATTGTGCTCATTGGAAGAAAATGAAAAGTTATCTACTATATGATTCCATTGATATAAGACTAAAAATGTCAACTAATCTATTGTGAGAAAAAGCAGGTCTGTAGTTGCTGGGTAGGTTCACATCTTGATTGTGATGACCATCTCATGGGCGTTATGTATGTTAAGACATATATGATTGAACACTTTAAATATGTACAGTCAATTATATCTCAGCAAAACTGTTAAAATAAATAAGTTTTTCGGGCAGCTCTGAACCAATTTGTAGTTGTGTGTATCTTTGATATTAGGCAGCCTCCTCCAATCTTATGATTTAATTACTATAAACATTCTGAAAATTTCCTAATGTGCATTTCCATTTTGAGCTCTGGACTTAAAATGTTCCCAAATGTCTTCCTCTGAAAGTCTCACCAGCAACTTGAATCCAGTATTTCCAGAATAAAAGTCACAATTAGCATCACCACATGCAATATTTCTTCCAGTTTCTACTTAGCTGCTTATGGGAGAAGCCTGGATAATGCTCTAACATGATTTGCTGCATCCCTTATGTTCTCTGTCTTCTTCCTAGAGCACTACTCTCCACTGCATTTTCAATAGCCCATCTCTATTGGATTCTTAATATTACCAATAAATATTCTCAGTTCTTCGCCATTCTAAACAAAATTTCCTCTAAATCTTCTTCCAATGATTCCACATCTGTCTACTCCTTGGCAATCTGAGTTTTGATAATTCTATTCTACATGCAAAGTTTCATGCTCCTCACATACTTTTATAATTAATCAAAATTAAGTTTTTATATTGTTTCCTCTGAACTACTAAAATAGTTCTTTCCAGGGTCAACAACAACTTACTTGTATTTAATTTCAAGGCATAATTTTCAGCCCTTTCTTCACTGATGTCTTACCAACAGGTGAGGCTCCTGACTGCACCCTCCTTCTTGGAAAGCACCCTTTTCATGTCTTTTGTGACTCTACTCTGTCCTTGTCTTCCCCATCTCTCTGGATTCTTTTTTTTTTATTTTTTTCAGCCTGCATTTCAGGCTCCTATTCATTCAACTTAAAGGTGAATATTTCTCAGGTTCTCTCCTTGGTCCTTTTCTCAATTTGTCAAAACCCACTTTGTGTCTCATTCATTTCTGTGTATGAGCATTCATTCATGAATATGCTGATGAATAATGAATTTATATCCAAGACAAAATCCCCTGAGTTTAGACCTATAGTCCAATTGCATCCTGGGCATCTCTCCTGAGATACCTCATTCTGAACCAAACTTAGGTCCTCTCACCTACACGCAGTAAACCAATCTGCTAACACCACGTTGTGGTGGAGGAAAAGTGCAGCATTTATTGCAGGTGCCCAGCAAGGAGTCCAGGGCAGCCAGTGCTCAAGAGATCTGAATTCCCTAGTAGGTTTCAGGGAAGCATTGTTAAAGGCCAGGTGAGGGAGGGGGATGAAGGTTGTGATAAGCTTGTGCACATGTCTCTGATTGGTTGATGGTGAGGCAACAGGGCAGTGTCACATTATCAACCCTCAGGCTCCAATAGGTCTGGGGCCTAAGTGCTCATGGTCATCAGTTAGTTAATTTCTTCCATTTGGTGGTGGTTTTTGCATCTGCAAAACAACTCAAGAAATGTGCATCAGATACTATTATCTCGGTGCTTCAGAGAGGAACTAAAGCAGAGGATATGGGGGAGGCCCCATAGGGTCATGCTCAGTTATAATTCATGCTTCAAATTCAGTAAATCATTAACCTACTCATCCCTCCTTGCCTTCAGGTACTTCCTTTACAATGGACGCCCCACTGTTTGCCTCCTTCTCTCCTCTTCCACAGCTCAACAATCACCAAGTTCTGCCATTATACCAGTTCAGTATTTCTCAAACCTGATTTTTTTTCTCTCTTTATATCTCTATCTACAACTCAAGTCTGGCCTACCAAAATCTTCCTCTTATTTATTGCAGAACCTTCATCACCAGAGTTTTAACTCTAGTCTTTCTCCTTACCATAGATAATCTATAAGGTAGTCAAAGTGATTCTTTTAAATGCAACCCCTCTTAACATTGTAACCCCTTTCCTCAAAACTTTCAGTTTCTCTCTGCTTATCTTCAGGTTAAAAAAAAAAAGTCATACTCACTGCAAGTTTCTTATGGAGGAATCCTCTACTCACTTAATATAACCTGGCAATGTACTATCCCCACCTAATGTTCTGTTCTACCCTGAGTTCTTTCAGTTGTGGGAGCTCAACATACCATTGCCTCTCTTGGGAAGACCATTCCTGTGTCCTGTCTGGCTTATGGCTGGTCTGGCTTTCCACCTGCTACCCTCAGTTGTCATGGAGGGTCTTCCCTATCTCTCTAGGAATAGATTCTGTCTCTGTATTAACTCTTACACTGAACCTTGAACTTTCCCTTACATGGTACAAAGGAAGCTTTAATATTAGTCCTGTTTAACTATTGACATTTGCCAAGAGATTCTAAGAGCAAGGAAGGGGTAAATCACATATCTGTTTTTCTTTACTGAATCTCCACTGCTGAGCCCAGAACTCACATTTAGTAGTGGCTTAACTATTGTTAAACAAATTAACAAATCACTGCTTTATTTTCTTCTGTATGATAGTCATTTTTTTTGGCTTCTCATTTTATTGGCTAAAGAATAAATTAAGAATATTATATAATAGTCTTATCAAAACATTTCTGGTTTTTTATTTTAGTGGAACAACTGTGGAATCCCTCAATAAACTGTGGTTTTAATTATTGTTAGGAGTTATATAATATTTATTATACTAATAAGCCATTGCTTACTTGTAGCATATGAAGAGGTTTTAATTTCTTGATCATGAATCAATTTTGAATTTTATCAAACAGCTTTTTTTTTTTTTAAAGTAATAAAGCATAGTGGTTAAAACCACCTGCATACTTACTAGTTGTAAAACTTTGGATAAGTTTCTTAATTGCTTTGTGAATCAGTTTCCTTGCCTGTAAAATGGACATAATTATAGTAATTAAAGTAAGTGAATATTAGAAATATTTGAATATTAGAAAGTAATTAGATATTAGAAAATATTAGATATTTAATTGGATATTAGAAAATAATTGGAGTCAGTCAGAACAGGGAATGTTGGCATTTAGAATGTCAAGCAGAGGTAGTCCCAGTGATAACAACATTCTGAAGCTTAGTACGTCTAAGAAAATGACATGGCATTGGTAAAGGTGATGAGAATACAGGATGCTCTCTCTAACTGTTGGGGGTGAGAGTAAATTGTCACAGTGTTTTAATGGGTAGTTTGACATTATTTGTGAATTTCTAAAATAGGCTTAGCCTTAAATTCACTTCTTAGAAGTAAATATTTTCATACATTTCAAAGATATAACTTAAAGGATATTGCTCTTAACAGTATTTGAAACTTTGAAAAAGGTAAAAATATGGATTTATTAAAAGCATGCTACATTGATACAATGAATAATGTGATGCCTTGAAGAGTGTAGAACAATATGCTCTCATAAGGAAAAGTATCTACAATATTTTATTAAGTACAAAAGCAATTTTCAGTACATGGTATTTTGCTATGATAGTGATTTGCAAATAGATGATACATAATAATGAAACTTGTCACCACGTCTTTCATCCCCACTCTTACCAGGTGATGCTCAAAGTGTAAAAATATCTGGTCTTGTCATGCACCCAATTACAATACTGCAATGCCTCTCCTTTTTCAGATAATGAAGATAATACTTGTCATAATCTGCCCTTCCCTGTGTGATCTGACTCCCACCCAGCCTTCTAGATTCATCTCAAAATAGAGCTCCTCTTTCTGTCTGCACTTCTACAACCCGATCCCTCTGTTCTACCTGCCATGTCTCCCCTACTATGCTCCTAACGCTAGGTCCAGAATCTACCCATTCACCCTTCAGGGCACAGGCAAGTTTCCATCTTCAACATGTGAGTAAGTAAATAAAGAAATGCCTTATTCCTCAAATTACATCACAGCTCCACCTTATCATTTTCATAGAGGACTAGTTTCATGCTATAGCTCTTGTCACAATATTTTGTAATAACCTATAAGGGAAAAGAATCTGAAAAAGAATATATATATATATATATATATATATATATATATATATATATATATGAATCACTGTGCTGTACATGTGAAACTAACATGACATTGTAAATCAACTATACTTCAATTCAAAAAAACTGAAACAAAAGAAAACAAACCAAACAAAATAACAGCCAACCAAACAAACAAAAAACGGTGTGTGATTACGTGATAGCATCCGGCAGCTTCACTGGATTATAAACATTTTGAGGGGAAGATCTCATACCTGCCATTGTCCATCATTTTATCATTAAAACCGGAACACAGGGTCTGGCACATGCATAGTAAGGACAAAATTAATATTTGGTTGATGAGCAAGAGTTGTATTTATCTGATGATTTATTTACCAATCATATGAATGTTTTTCTTCGGAGGATAAGTTTGTGGAGATTCTTACATTTTTCCTCTATATTGTAGTGCACATTTTGACTTTTTACAATGAACATGCATTTACTCTTACTATTAGGAAAATAAAAATATGACAAAGATTTGTTTTTTTGTAGAAATTGCCTGCCAGACTTCAGGCTCCATGGTTATAAGGATTATTTCTCCTTCCCTTAGGAAGGGAGTGTCTCTCAGAGAGGTGCAGCTGGAATAAATGAACTAGACTCATTATGTCTTTCCTGTATGTCCTGCAATATATTATTTCAGCCAGAAGATAAGAGATGTTTTTTCTTTTTTTTTTAAATTTTAGAATTTTATTTACTTTTTATACAGCAGGTTCTTATTAGTTATCCATCTAATATATATTAGTGTATATATATCAATCCCAATCTCCCAATTCATCACACCCGCCCCCCACCCCCACAATTTCCCCCTTTGGTATCCATATGTTTGTTCTCTACATCTGTGTCTCTATTTCTGCCCTGCAAACTGATTCATCTGTACCATTTTTCTAGGTTCCACATATATGCATTAATATACAATATTTGTTTTTCTCTTTCTGACTTACTTCATTCTGTATGACAGTCTCTAGGTCCATCCACATCTCTACAAATGACCTAATTTTGTTCCTTTTTATGGCTGAGTAATATTCCACTGTATATATGTACCACTCTTCTTTATCCATTCGTCTGTCAATGGGCATTTAGGTTGCTTCCATGACCTGGCTATTGTAAGTAGTGCTGCAATGAACATTGGGGTGCATGTGTCTTTGTGAATTATGGTTTTCTCTGGGTATATGCCCAGTAGTGGGATTGCTGGGTCATATGGTAATTCTATTTTTAGTTCTTTAAGGAATCTCCATATTGTACTTCATAGTGGCTGTATCAATTTACATTCCCACCAACAGTGCAAGAGGGTTCCCTTTTCTCTACACCCTCTCCAGCGTTTGTTGTTTGTAGATTTTCTGAAGATGCCCATTCTAAATGGTGTGAGGTAATACCTCATTATAGTTTTGATTTGCATTTCTCTAATAATTAGTGATGTTGAACAGCTTTTCATGTGCTTCTTGGCCATCTGTGTGTCTTCTTTGGAGAAAGGTCTATTTAGGTCTTCTGCCCATTTTTGGATTGGGTTGTTTGCTTTTTTAATATTGAGCTGGATGGGCTGTTTATATGTTTTGGAGATTAATCCTTTGTCCAATGATTTATTTGCAAATATTTTCTCCCGTTCTGAGGGTCGTCTTTTCATCTTATTTATGGTTTCTTTTGCTGTGCAAAAACTTTTAAGTTTCATTAGGTCCTATCTGTTTATTTTTGTTTTTATTTCCATTACTCTATGAGGTGTATCAAAAAATATCTTGCTGTGATTTATGTCAAAGAGTGTTCTTCCTATGTTTTCCTTTATAAGTTTTATAGCATCCGGTCTTAAATTTAGGTCTCTAATCAATTTTGAGTTTATTTTTGTGTATGGTGTTAGGGAGTGTTCTAATTTCATTCTTTTACATGTAGCTGCCCAGTTGTCCCAGCACCACTTATTGAGGAGACTGTCTTTTCTCCATTGTAAACCTTGCCTCCTTTGTCATAGATTAGTTGACCATAGGTACTTGGATTTATCTCTGGGTTTTCTATCCTGTTCCATTGATCTATATTTCTCATTTTGTCCCAGTACCGTATTGTCTTGATTAATGTAGCTTTGTAGTATAGTCTGAAGCCAGGGAGTCTGATTCCTCCAGATCCGTTTTGTTACCTCAAGACTGCTTTGGCTATTCGGGGTCTTTTGTGTCTCCCTACAAATTTTAAGATTTTTTGTTCTAGTTCTGTGAAAAATGCCATTGGTAATTTGATAGGGATTTCATTGAATCTGTAGATTGCTTTGGGTAGTATAGTCATTTTCACAATATTGATTCTTCCAATCCAAGAACATGGTATACCTCTCCATCTGTTTGTATCATCTTTAATTTCTTTCAACAGTGTGTTATGTTTTCTACACACAAGTCTTTTGTCTCCCTAGGTAGGTTTATTCCTAGGTATTTTATTATTTTTGTTGCAGTGGTAAATGGGAGTGTTTCCTTAATTTGTCTTTCAGATTTTTCATCATTAGTGTATAAGAGTGCGAGAGATGTCTGTGCATTAATTTTGTATCCTTCATCTTTACCAGATTCATTGATTAGCTCTTGTAGTTTTCTGGTGGCATCTCTAGGATTCTCTATGCATAGTATCATGTCATCTGCAAACAGTGACAGTTTTACTTCTTCTGTTCCAATTTGTATTCCTTTTATTTCTTTTTCTTCTCTGATTGCCGTGGCTAGGACTTCCAAAACTATGTTGAATAACAGTGGTGAGAGTGGACATCCTTGTCTTGTTCCTCATCTTAGAGGAAATGCTTTCAGTTTTTCATGATTAAGAATGATGTTTGCTGTGGGTTTGTCATATATGGCCTTTATTATGTTGAGGTAGTTTCCCTCTATGCCCACTTTCTGAAGAGCTTTTATCATAAATGGGTGTTGAATTTTGTCAAAAGTTTTTTCTGAATCTAATGAGATGATCATATGGTTTTTTTCTTCAGTTTGTCAATATGGTGTATCACATTGATTGATTTGTATATATTGAAGAATCCTTGCATCCCTGAGATAAATTCCACATGATCATGGTGTATGATCCTTTTAGTGTGTTGTTGGATTCTGTTTGCTAGCATTTTATTGAGGATTTTTGCATCCATATTCATCAGTGATAATGGTCTGTAATTTTCTTTTTTTGTAGTGTCTTTTCCTGGTTTTGATATCAGGGTGATGGTGGCCTCATAGAATGAGTTTGGGAGTGCATCTTCCTCTGCAAATTTTGGAAAAAATTGAGAGGGATGGGTGTTTGCTCTTCTCTAAATGTTTGATAGGATTCACCTGTGAAGACATTTGGTCCTGACCTTTTGTTTGTTGGAAGATTTTTAATCCCAGTTTCAATTTCATTACTTGTGATTGGTCTGTTCATATTTTCTATTTCTTCCTGGTTAAGTCTTGGAAGGTTATACCTCTCTAAGAATTTGTCCATTTCTTCCAGGTTGTCCATTTTATTGGCATAGAGTTGCTTGTAGTAGAGTCTTCGGATGCTTTGTATTTCTGAGGTGTCTATTGTAAGTTCTCCTTTTTCATTTCGAATTTTATTGATTTGGGTCCTCTCCCTCTTTTTCTTGATGAGTCTGGCTAATGGTTTACCAGTTTTGTTTATCTTCTCAAAGAACCAGCCTTTAGTTTTTCTGTTCTTTGTTATTATTTTATTTGTTTCTATTTCATCTACTTCTTCTCTGAACTTTATGATTTCTTTCCTTCTACTAACTTTAGGTTTTGTTTGTTCTTTTATCTCTAGTTCTCTTAGGTGTAAGATTAGGTTGTTTATTTGAGATTTTTTTCTTGTTTCTTGAGGTAGGCTTGTATAGCTATAAACTTCCCTCTTAGAACTGCTTTTGCTGCATCCCATAGGTTTTGGATCATTGTGTTTTCATTGTAATTTGTCTCTAGGTACTTTTTGACTTCTTTGATTTCTTCAGTGATCTCTTGGTTATTTAGTAACGTATTGTTTAAGCTCCATGTGTTTGTGGGTTTTTTTTCCCCTGTAATTGATTTCTAATCTCACAGTGTTGTGGTCAGAAAAGATGCTTGATATGATTTCAATTTTCTTAAACTTACTGAAGTTTTATTTGTGACCCAAGATGTGATTTATCCTGTAGAATAGTCCATGTGCACTTGAGAAGAAAGTGCAATCTGCTGTTTTTGGATGGAATGTCTTATAAATATCATTTAAATCTACCTGGTTTATTGACTCATTTAAAGCTTGTGCTTCCTTATTAACTTTCTGTTTAGATGATCTGTCTATTGGTGTAAATGAGGTGTTAAGTCCCCCACTATTAATGTGTTACTGTTGATTTCCTCTTTTATAGCTATTAGCAGTTGTCCTAGGTATTGACGTGCTCCTATGTTGGGTGCATACATATTTATAATTGTTATATCTTCTTCTTGGATTGATCCCTTGATCATTATGTAGTGTCCTTCCTTGTCTCTTGTAACATTCTTTATTTTAAAGTCCATTTTATCTGATATGAGTATTGCTACTCCAGCTTTCTTTTGATTTCCAGTTGCATGGAATATCATTTTCCAGCCCCTCACTTTCAGTCTGTATGTGTCCCTAGGTCTGAAGTGGGTCTCTTGTAGACAACATATATATGGGTCTTGTTTTTGTATCCATTCAGTGAGCCTGTGTCTTTTGGTTGGAGCATTTTATCCATTTACATTTAAGGTAATTATCAATATGATTGTTTCTATTACTATTTTCTTGTTATGGGTTTTTTTTAACATCTTTATTATCGTATAATTGTTTTACAATAGTGTGTCAGTTTCTGTTTTATAGCAAAGTGAATCAGTTATACATATACATATGTCCTCATAGGGTTTGTTTTTGTTGGTTCTTTTCTCCTCTTGTGTTTCCCACTTAGAGAAATTCCTTTAGCATTTGTTTTAGAGCTGGTTTGGTGGAGCTGAATTCTCTTAGCTTTTGCTTGCCTGTAAAGATTTTTATTTCTCTGCCAAATCTGAATGAGATCGTTGCCAGGTAGAGTAATTTTGGTTGTAGTTTCCAGAAGATAAGAGATGTTTGACTCACGTTTTTTCAGCAAATCTAGCACAAACTGTAGCAGCTTCACTGCCAATATGTATAATTACTGCATTCCTCATGGTAAAATGAAAATGATAAAATTAAAATATAAGCTCAGTTCATCTCTCTCTCTTTCCCTCTTTTTTTTTTTTTTTTTTGGCCGTGCTGCTCAACATGCAGGATCTTAGTTCCCTGACCAAGGATGGAACCTTCCCCCTGCATTGGAAGCATGAAATCTTAACCACTTTACCGTCAGGTAAGTCCCAAGCTCAGTTCATCTCTTGATATAATATTTCTCTATTTAATTCATTGATTTACTCTTGTCATTTTTATATGTGTATATAATATTAAGTTTTCTGTTTCTCTTTGAAAATAACTAAAATGCATTTTCTATTTTTCTGAATATGGATTATAAAGTTGTATCTCAGAAGGATATAATAAAGCAATTGTTTGCAACTATGGCTTAGGGCAATTTAAAGTTATTGGCATGCAACTGACTTGAAGATCAGTCTTTGTAAGTGTTCATCCAGAATCTCAGTGGCTCAAAGCAGTTCTCCTTAAATTGCCTATTTGCAGCAGATACATTGGAAACATTGGAAATTGAAATAGAGGCACACTTACATTGTGTAGATACACCCCTGGGATGTTTGCAGTCTTGTAGTAATGATTGAGCAAAAGACAGAAGGTGTCAGAACATAGAGTTTACAATTGCTGAACACTGAAGCTATTTTCAAAGCGTTTATGTTTGCAAGACGGTCATTATTGCAGTCATTTTAAAGCATCTACCCTTGAATAAGTTTAAATTACTAAAATCTCATTTACCACTAAGGAAAAGCAAAAAGGTGGTTAAGCCCTGGTGAAATTATGTTTCAGTTGCTTAAACATTCCCAACTCTTATTGTTTCCAGACTTATACCAATACCATTAATCTGGGGTGTGTGTGTGTGTGAGTGTGTGTGTAAAATACTGATGTACAGTTTACAGAATGAACTGTTGTAAAAGGTCTGTAGCATCTAAAGAGCATTACTAAATATCATGAGAGAAAGAAATGCAGGCTGTCATTCAGGGGAAGATGCATGAGTTTAAGGTTGAAGGGAAGGAAACAGATTTTAGCTAATAAGGAAGACAGAACAAAGATGGAAAGTTCTGAGTGATCTGGACAGACTCCAGTGGAAGTGGGCAGGGTGCTGTGGTACCTCCAGGTGGACACCAGACAAACCATTTCAGGAGACTTGCAGCAGAAAAGTTCTAGGACCAAATTAAAGGGCTCTAAACACAGGTTTACTGAATCAGGATAAAACATAAACAAGAGAGTAACTATAATTTTAGAGATGCCTTCTGTAACCTGATAACATTTTGTGTGTGTATAATCATCGATGGTGTATATCCTGTTTTCATCTCTGCTGTATCAGCCTTCCCCATGGACAGTGGGGTCCAACAAACAGACCCAATATATCCTTGCTCTGTTAAAGGGGTACAGAAGCAAGAAAGTATTGCCATAGCTGTCACTCTCCAAAACCTGGTGAGCAGCTGTGGCCTTCACATGCAAGTTTTTGTGTAGAGAGAGCACTGGGGACCATTCTGAGCATCACTGTGGGTGGCCAATTTATGGAGGCAATGATTACCATAAGTAGTTGGTGCCTCAGGAATATGTGTTTCTTAATTGGTCCCCTCATCCACCTTCCTGTGTATTTTTAGCACACACATGCACTCCTCAATTTGCCTTTAACATGTTTCACAAGCTAGTTGCTCACTTACTCTCAACAGGTTCCATATTTAGTGGGTCTTATCCATCCCATTTGATTTACTTGTTCTTTATAGTTGAAGTGAATAGTCTAAATGACATAGTAAACACATATCACGGGTAACTTTGTAAATTAAGAAGAAAGAATGGGAGTAGAGAATGAACTAGGGAGGCGGAGGATATTCTGGACACCCATGTCCATGTGCTCACAGCTGTTTCTGAACAAAGTGCCTGCAGTGCAACCCACAATTACAGCCAGAATTAAACAGACCATGGGGTAACTCTTGAACTAGCACAAGCACAAGCATCCATGGGCTGGTCAGTACCCATGAAGTGAGACATGAGACTGACGTGAGAACCCTGGTCAGCTGGTATGCTCAACCTCTGGGTCAAATAAGTTTTAAGTGAGTTTAAATGTGAGACTTATAGAGACCCAGAAAACAGCTGAGAGATGGTTTAGAGATCAACATGTCACTCCAAACATGCATGAGATGGACATAACCATGAATATACCAAGAATAAAAATAAATTCCATCTTCAGCGAGGACAGAAGGGAGTAAAAGAAGTAGAAAGAACAGATAAATAAAGTCCTTAAGAGTAAAGAGTGCAGTCACGAGGATAATGCACACTAGAAAGAAGAAAGAAATTGACAACAAAAGCAAGGTGTACCTCCTCAGCTGGATGGATGTTGAATTCTGAGCAGGGTTCTAGTCCTCTCTTAGTGGTTTCTTGCTGTTGTTTTTATTAGTTTTCTGTGGTCTGTTTACTTTTTATTATTTTGATATAAATAATTTTCTAGTTCAGACAAAGGGACAATATGGAGAAGATTCTCTTTCATAAAAGAATTCCTCGAAGAGCTGCCCTTTCTCCAGCAAAAATTAAGACAAAGATAGATCTATTGTCCCAGTCTAAAGTGTAGTAAGACTCTATTTTATGTAGCAGGATTAGCAAAGCTGCTTCTGCCCTTGGAAAGCAGAGTGTGGAGAGCTGAGCACTAGGAACCCAGAGATTTGTGAACTTAGAACTACTTCAAACAGGTGTTTACCAAGACAACAAGGCTAGCAGACTTGTGTTCAACATATGGCGGGGGGGGGGGTGCGGTCTGGATTTATATAGATACTGAAGCTCCTCCAGATCCAACAGTGATGGAGAGATACTTATATTGGAGAAGAATTTAGGAGAACAGAGACTGTCAAAGAACATCTGTGTAGAGAGATGAGGGAATGGCAGAGGCCATGGGGTCCAATGTTGGGCAGCAGTGATGGTTGGGCAGGTGCCAGGACAAGAAAGAGTACCCAGTGGTACTAAATTATAATTCACAAAGGAACGATCTTTAAGATGCATCTACAAGCAGCAATAGTTTTAGAATCATCAAAACACAGTCCTACCTTTTGGGTTTTGATGACCTTCATCAGCCTTCAGAATGAATCAATTCTTAGGATCATTGGGTAATTCATAGGACCTGTGTCAAGACTAAAGTATTGGGCTTCCTGCTAATACATCCTATATGAAGGCTACAGCAATTAAGTGAAGACATAAAATAAATGCAATCAAATTTCCACGTTAAACTCATGAAGCAAGTCATAATGCTTTCACTACTAATAAGGCTAATTATCTGTGATAATCCGAGCTTGTCTAAAAGTAATGCCTTGAGGCCTGAAGATGCCCACACAGAACATACAGACACAGAGACTATGGACAGCAGAAATCTCAAAGAATGAAAGTGGGGTGAGACAGGAAAGTAAGGTCAAGGGCTACCTCTGAGAGAAGGGATAATGGGAAAATGATGGAGGGAACACCAACTAAAATGCCCATTTCCCTTTTCAATGTTTAGTGGTCCCCAACACTAGGGTCCTTGTAAACTCTAAGGAAAACATACCTGTAGGCAATCCTTCCACTAAAGGAAACATTTCAGTGCCTTTCACCCACCCCCTAATGTCTGGGACTGGGGCCTCCTTTCCCTGACTCCCGGTTTTTCAGGAGGAACATTCATTAGAGTGACAGCCCTTTACTTTCTCCCCCTTCTCCACCCCGCCACACCAAATTTCACTCTGGAGGAGGAATTTACCTCTTCCCCTTTGCCTCTTCTGCTTTGGAGGAAGAAAGGCAGTTTTGTTTTCAAGGTTTGTCAATTTCTATTTCTTAACAAGCCAGGGTGGTTTTAAGGTCTGGGGCATGGGGATGAACATTTAGAAGAAGAATCTGACTGTTATCAATTTAACATTTCAACATATACCCTGCCACCATGGACAGAACTCTTTAAGCATCTCTCCTTTACGATGAGCACAATGTTACTTGTGGGAGCAAAGGACACCCTGCTGTTCAAGGTCAGGGGTTGGGGAGAGGCCAGCAGGCCCAGAATGTGCGGCCCGTCAGCAACGTTACAATCTCGACCTAGCCTGGCGATAGCCTTCCTGCAGCCTCGCTACAAGGAAACTGGGGTCCTGAAGACCTCCGGCTGCATTGCTGCATCCCAGCTGCAGCTTCCTGTTCAGCCTGCATCTCTAGGCCCACATCAGCACTTGCTGGTGACCTGAGAGCAGGTGCTACACTCTGAGGGCTGCATTTCCACTGCTCAGTGACTCGCAGACGAGATCCAGCCTGGGTGAATCTGTACACTTCCTGCTCCCAGGGGCTCAACCCACCTTCCCCAATAAGGTTTGGTGGGTGTCATCTCTCCCAGATTTGTCCAACCTGTCTACTCTCCTTCAGCCCTAGAGGAACATGGTTCCCTTATATCCTATCATCACTTTTGTATTATTATTCAGCATTTAGCAATTCTTTCTATTAAACTTGTTTTACCCAGTTTGTATCGTTAGACCAATACAAAGCCTGGGTAGAATTTAAGGGAAGCAGTTGCTGATTGCTGCTTTTGGCTGGGTGAGACCCCAAGGACATTTGCTCTTGGCTGTGCACAGTGGTCTGTGTGGGGGCCCCTGACTCGCTTTTACCCTTTCACTGTGGATTTAAGTCACTGCAGCTCATCAGGACTTTGAAACTTTAGGGCTCATGTGCTTTTGGCTTCAGCAGGTCCTGCAGTTTATAGCTGCTTTGTCCAAATGTGAGTGGCAGGTGTGTGGGGATGAGGGTCCCTCAGCCACAAGGCAGTGGCCCTCAGGCACAGAAAGCTGCAGTCTGATCTTGAACAATGGACGTGCAGCCTGGCTTCACACAGTAGGCAGGACTGAGGCAGGATCTTGCCTAGAGGTTTTCAGACATCGATGGGTAAAACAACATTTTATGCCTTTAAAAATGCAACACCACTGGGCTCTACATTCACTGTACATCATCCTTAGGGTTTACCTTTAACCTATTACAACATAGTCAGGTAAGTATCCCCAGACTAGCTTTGTTCAGGGTTAAGGGGGAGAGGAAGAGGGCTCACCTGCATCCCTTTAGATGCTATTTTATTAATTAATTAATTTTTTGAAAACTGAAGAAAACTTTTTATTTCGAATGCTTATTCTAGTATGAACAGGGTATCAAAAATGCTTTTATGTATCATATAAATTCCAAATAATTGTTTTAAATAAAATTTCACATGACGATTGGAGTCAAGCCTCAACTATGACTGTGGCCCTCCTGCTCCCACCAGCTCTCCTTCAGCTTCTCCCAGTTCAGGAGAAAGAGGGTGTATGTTATTGTGCTCAGTTGTTGAGAGAGAAAGAAAGCCACAATAATGGCAGACTGATGCTGCAGCCATGTGGCTGACAGGGTCTTGGTGCTCTGGCTGGGTGTCAGGCCTGGACCTCTGAGGTGGGAGAGCTGAGTTCAGGACACTGGACCACCAGAGACCTCCTGGCTCCACGTAATATCAATCAGTAAGAGCTCTACCTGAGATCTCCATCTCAAAGCTAAGACCCAGCTCCACTCAATGACCAGCAAGTTCCAGTGCTGGACACCCCATTCCAAACAACTAGTAAAACAGGAACACAGCCCCACCTATTAGCAGAGAGGCTGCCAAAAATCATAATAAGTTCACAGACACCCCGGAACACACCACCAGATGCAGTCCTGCCCACCAGAAAGAAAAGATCCAGCCTCATCCACCAGAACAAAGGCACTAGTACCCTCCATAGGAAGCCTACAAAACCCACAGAAGCAACCTTACCCACTGGGGGCAGACAACAAAAACAATGGGAACTACAAACCTGAAGCCTGTGAAAAGGAGACCCCAGATACAGTAAGTTAAGCAAAATGAGAGGACAGAGAAAAATGCAGCAGGTGAAGGAGCAGGTAAAAACCCACCAGACCAAACAAATGAAGAGGAAATAGGCAGTCTATCTGAAAAATAATTCAGAGTAATGATAGTAAAGATGATCCAAAATATTGGAAATAGAATGGAGAAAATACAAGAAACGTTTAACAAGGACCTATAAGAACTAAAGAGCAAACAAACAATGATGAACAACACAGTAAATGCAATTAAAAATTCTCTAAAAGGAAACAATAGCAGAATAACTGAGGCAGAAGAATGGATAAGTGACCTGGAAGATAAAATAGTGGAAATAACTACCACAGAGCAGAATAAAGAAAAAAGAATGAAAAGAATTGAGGACAGTCTCAGAGACCTCTGGGACAACATTAAACACACAAACATTTGAACTATAGGGGTCCCAGAAGAAGAAGAGAAAAAGAAAGGGACCAAGAAAATATTTGAAGAGCTTATAGTTGAAAACTTCCCTAATATGGGAAAGGAAATAGTCAATCAAGTCCAGGAAGAGCAGAGAGTTCCATACAGGATAAATCCAAGGAGAAACATGCCGAGACACATATTAATCAAGATATCAAAAATGAAATCCAAAAAATATATTAAAAGCAGAAAGGTAAAAGAACAAATAAAATACAAGGGGATCCCCAAAGGTTAACAGTTGATCTTTCAGCAAAATATCTGCAAGCCAGAAGGGAGTGGCAGGGCACATTTAAAATGATGAAAGGGAAAAAAACACAACCAAGATTACTCTACACAGAAAGGATCTCATTCAGATTTGAAGGAGAAATTAAAACCATTACAGACAAGCGAAAGCTAAGAGAATTCAGTATCACAAAATCAACTTTCCAACAAATGCTGATGGAACTTCTCTAGGCAGGAAACACAAGAGAAGGAAAAGACCTACAATAACAAACACAAACCATTAAGAAAATGGTAATAGGAACATACATATTGATAATTACCTTAAATGTAAATGGATTAAATGCTCCAACCAAAAGACACAGACTAGCTGAATGGATACAAAAACAAGACCCATATATATGCTATCTACAAGAGACCCACTTCAGACCTAGGGACACATAGAGTCTGAAAGTGAGGGGATGGAAAAAGATATTCCATGCAAATAGATATCAAAAGAAAACTGGATTAACAATTCTCATATCAGAAAAATAGACTTTAAAATAAAGAATGTTGCAAGAGACAAGGAAGGACACTACATAATGATCAAGGGATCAATCCAAGAAGAATATATAACAATTATAAATATTTATGCACCCAACATAGGAACACATCAATACATAAGTCAAATGCTAACAGCCATAAAAGGGGAAATCAACAGTAACATAATCATAGTAGGGGAGTTTAACACCCGACTTTCACCAATGGACAGATCATCCAAAATGAAAACAAATAAGGAAACACAAGCTTTAAATGACACATTAAACAAGATGATTTAATTCCTATTCATAGGACATTTCATCCAAAAACAACAGAATACACTTTCTTCTCAAGTACTCATGGAACAATCTCCAGCATAGATCATAAGTTGGGTCACAAATGAAGCCTTGGTAAATTTAAGAAAATTGAAATTGTATCAAGTATCCTTTCTGACCACAAAACTATGAGACTAGATATCAATTACAGGAAAAAAATCTCTAAAAAATACAAACACATGGAAGCTAAACAATACACTACTAAATAATCAAGAGATCACTGAAGAAATAAAAGAGGAAATCAAAAAATACCTAGAAACAAATGACAGTGAAAACATGATGACCCAAAAACTATGGGATGCAGCAAAAGTGGTTTTAAGAGGGAAGTTTATAGCAATACAATCCTACCTCAAGAAACAAGAAACATCTTAAATAAACAACCTAACCTTATACCTAAAACAATTAGAGAAAGAAAAACAAAAACACCCCACAGTTAGCAGAAGGAAATCAATCATAAAGATCAGATCAGAAATAGATGAAAAGAAATGAAGGAAATGATAGCAAAGATCAACAAAACTAAAAGCTGGTTCTTTGAGAAGATAAACAAAATTGATAAACCATTAGACAGACTCATCAAGAAAACAGGGAGAAGACTCAAGTCAACAGAATTAGAACTGAAAAAGGAGAAGTAACAACTGGCACTGAAGAAATACAAAGGATCATGAAAGATTACTACAAGCAACTATATGCTAATAAAATGGACAACCTGGAAGAAATGGACAAATTCTTAGAAAAGCACAACCTTCTGAGGCTGAGCCAGGAAGAAATAGAAAATATAAACAGACCAATCACAAGCACTGAAATTGAATCTGTGATTAAAAATCTTCCAACAAACAAAAGCCCAGGACCAGACGGATTCAACAGCGAATTCTATCAAACATTTAGAGAAGAGCTAAGACCTATCTTTCTCAAACTCTTCCAAAATAAATCAGAGGGAGGAACACTCCCAAACTCATTCTGTGAGGCAACCATCACCCTGATACCAAAATCAGACAAATATGTCACCAAAAAAGGAAACTATAGGCCAATATCACTGATGAACATAGATGCAAAAATCCTCGACAAAATACTAGCAAACAGAATCCAGCAGCACATTATAAGGATCATCCACCATGATCAAGTGGGGTTTATCCCAGGAATGCAAGGATTCTTCAATATACACAAATCAATCAATGTGATACATCATATTAACAAACTGAAGGAGAAAAACCATATGATCACCTCAATAGAGGTAGAAAAATCTTGTGATAAAATTCAACACCCATTTATGATAAAAACTCTCCAGAAAATAGGCATAGAGGGAACCTACCTCAACATAATAAAGGCCATATTTGACAAACCCACAGCCACCATCATTCTCTATGGTGAAAAACTGAAATCATTTTCACTAAGATCAGGAGCAAACAACGTTACCCACTCTCACCACTATTATTCAACATAGTTTTGGAAGTTGTAGCTGCTGTAATCAGAGAAGGAAAAGAAATAAAAGGAATCCAAATCGGAAAAGAAGAAGTAAAACTGTCACTGTTTGCAGATGACATGATACTATACATAGAGAATCCTAAAGATTCTACCAGAAAACTAGTAGAGTTAATCAATGAATTTGGTAAAGTTGCAGGATACAATATTAATGCACAGAAATCTCTTGCATTCTTATGCACTACTGATCAAAAATCTGAAAGAGAAATTAAGGAAACACTCCCATTTCCCATTGCAACAAAAAGAATAATAAACATAGGAATAAATTTACCTAAGGAAACAAAAGACCTGTATGCAGAAAACTACAAGATACTGATGAAAGAAATTAAAGATGATACAAACAGATGGGGAGTTATACCATGTTCTTGGATTGGAAGAATCAACATTGGGAAAATGACTATACTACCCAAAACAATCTACAAATTGAATGCAATCCCTATCAAACTACCAGTGGCATTTTTCACAGAACTAGAACAAAAAATTTCAAAGTTTGTGTGGAAACACCAAAGACCCCGAATAGCCACAGCAACACTGAGAAAGTAAAACTGCCTGAAGGAATCAGGCTCCCTGACTTCAGACTATACTAGAAAGCTACAGTAATCAAGACAGTATGGTACTGGCACAAAAACAGAAATATAGATCAATGGAACAGGATAGAAAGCCTAGAGATAAACCCACGCACATATGGTCACCTTATCTTTGATAAAGGAGACATGAATATACAATGGAGAAAAGACAGCCTCTTCAATAAGTGTTGCTCAGAAAATTGGACAGCAATATGTAAAAGAATGAAATTAGAACACTCCTTAACACCATACACAAAAATAAACTCAAACTGGATTAGAGACCTAAATGTAAGGCCAGACACTATAAAACTCTTAGGGGAAAACAGAGGCAGAACACTCTATGACATTATTGACATCAAGATCCTTTTTGATGCACCTCCTAGAGAAATGGAAATAAAAACAAAAATGAATGAGACCTAATGAAACTTAAAAGCTTTTGCATAGCAAAGAAAACCTAAAATACACAAAAAGACAACCCTCAGTATGTGAGAATATATTTGCAAATGAAGCAACTGACAAAGCATTAATCTCCAAAATATACAAGCAGTTCATGGAGCTCAATATCAATAAAACAACCCAATCCAAATATGGGCAGAAGAACTAAATAGACATTTCTCCAAAGAAGATTGCCAACAAACACATGAAAGGATGCTCAACATCACTAATCATTAGAGAAAAGTAAATCAAAACTACAGTGAGGTATCATCTCACACCGGTCAGAATGGCCGTCATCAAAAAATTGATAAAAAATAAATGCTGGAGAGGGTGTGGAGAAACGGGAATCCTTCTATATTTTTAGTGGGAATGTAAACTGATACAGACACTATGGAAGACAGTATGGAGGTTCCTTAAAAAATAAAAATAGACCTATCTTATGATCCAGCAATCCCAATATACTGGGCATATACCCTAAGAAAACCATAATTCAAAGAGAGTCATGTACCATAATGTTCATTGCAGTACTATTTGCAATAGCTATGACATGGAAGAAACCTAAGTGTCCATTGACAGATGAATGGATAAAGAAGATGTGACACATATATACAATGGAATATTACTCAGCCATAAAAAGAAACAGAACTGAGTTATTTGTAGTCAGGTAGATGGACCTAGAGTCTGTCATACAGAGTGAAGTAAGTCAGAAAGAGAAAAACAAATACTGTATGCTAACAAATATATATGGAATGTAAAAAAAATATGGTTCTGAAGAACCTAGGGGCAGAGTAGGAATAAAGACTCAGATGTAGAGAATGGACTTGAGGACATGGGGTGGGGGAAGGGTAAGCTGAGACGAAGTGATAGAGTGACATGGACATATATACACTACCAAATGTAAAATAGATAGCTAGTGGGAAGCAGCTGCATAGCACAGGGAGATCAGCTCCGTGCTTTGTAACCACCTAGAGGGATAGGATAGGGAAGGTGGGAGGGAGACGCAAGAGGGAGGGGATATGGGGATATATGTATACATATAGCTGATTCACTTTGTTATATAGCAGAAACTAACAAATCAATGTAAAGCAATTATACTCCAATAAAGACAGTAAAAAGAAATTTCACATGACATATGAAATTATTACCAAAATAAATTTTTAATGAAGCAATCACTTGAAATTCCCTAATATCAATTACTGAGGATCAAGAATGTCAGACCTTTAAGAATGCTGAAATTTTACCTAATCCAAAACATTCGTTTGACACATGAAGAAACTGAGACTCCGATGAGAAAAACATTGGAAACAAGATATTAAGACTCATTTTTCCCTCCAGGTGTCCAAGTTTCAATGAACCATAGTAAATATATATATATATATATATATATATATATATATATATATTTAAAATTATGTTTAAGTATAGTTGATTTATAATGCTGTGTTTAATTTCCGCTGTACAGCAAGTTGCTCAGATGCTATTTAGATATAATAGTGGTCTGTGGCAGCCCCGGGGATGGTGTTCAGGGGACAGAACCTGCCCTGGGCCTCCTGCTTTGGGGAACAGGCACTGATGCATTTCTCAGTGTAGCTGATGTGAGGCCAACGTTGTGATCACTTTTTGTTTTTAAATACCTTTATTGGAGTGTAATTGCTTTACAATGTTGTGTTAGTTTCTGCTGCATAACAAAGTGAATCAGCTATACATATACATACATTCCCATATCTCCTCCCTCTTGCATTTCCTCCCTCCCACCCTCCCTATCCCACCCCTCTAGGTGGTCACAAAGCACTGAGATGATCTCCCTGTGCTATGCAGTTTTAACTCTAGAATCTAAGATGTGAATCTCATTAAGAGATGTGGTGTTAGATCTACTTTTTCCTTTCTTAGGAGGACTTATTTTTTATTTCTAAATTTGAACTCGAGGGTTTGTAACCCAAGGAATGAAGTTCAAGCTAGTTTTACACACAGGTCTGAAAGCAAGGATGTCAAAGATCTCCCTTTTTCTGAAAAAAGCTCTGATATTAAATTTAACTAGAGATTTTATTTGGATTTTGCCAGTTTCTCCACTAATTTTTTCCTGTTTAGAACCTCATCCATGCTGCTGTAGTGCATTTAATGACCCTGTCTCCTTCCTCTATGCCAATGGTGGCAGTCTGTGGGCTTTCCATGACTCTCACACATTTGAGAAGTCTGCTTAAGTATTTTGTAGAATGTCCCTCAATAGGAATTTGCATGATGATTTCTCAAGATTAGACTAACCCTATGTTTTCTGGGGGAAGAATAATACTGAAGTGAGCCTCCTTCTCACTCCATCTTGTCTGGGGTACAGGATGTCAACTTTTATCTCTTGATTAAGGTGGAGTCGGCTAGATTTCTCCACTGTAGACTCACTATTTATTCTCATCCTGCATTCTGTCCAACCCAAGTCACTAAGCCCTGTGCTCAAGGAATTTGTGGCAGTATAACAAAACCACCCTAGTAATTAATACATATTTTAGTGATATGCTTTTAGGCTATGCAAATATTCTGTTTCTCTTTAAAATGTTGCTCATTATTTTGGAATTCACTCATGGATTAGGCCTGCAGCAATTATTGCTATGCGATTATAATGATGATTTTCCTATTCCTCTTATCCTTATATATTTATTACTTGGAATTTTTCTGTAAGAATTTTGTCCTTACTTTCCATTTACTCATATATCTAATCATGTATTTACATTAACATGGGCTCAAGGATACTCACTTTATTCTTTGGTACATAACACAACACTATCGTTATTTCTTTTTGGGGACAGTTGTTCCGGCTTTGGTCACTTGGAGCTCTTTCAGATGGGCTCCTGTGTCCTTTTGACAAGCCCCTATCTTCTATTTATTTATTTTTAAAGCACTTCATTATTTTCTGACACTTCAAGATGATCTACCTCATCTTGTGTTGTCGCTGCCCTAGCAGGGAATCATTTGAAGCCCTGAAATCAATCTTTTATGAAGGGAGCTCTGGTTTCTTTTGTTGGAGAACGGGATTAAGAAATCAATACGAGCACTGGCTGTGCTTGTTGCTGCTGGAGTGGTACTGTTTCTAGGCCCTCTCAGTGGAAGACCTAGCAATACTCCTGTATGCTAAACCATGCACACACAGGATTTTAATTATCTTGTCTAGCTATCCACCTACCTACCTACCTTCCTATCCCTTGTCTATCTGTCCATCTACATATAACCTCTCCATCTCTCTATTAAAATGAACAAGAATTTATACTGACACCTCCTATTCTAATCCAGCAACACAGGGCTTACTCTACCCTCTCTCTCTTGCTTATTTACAACCTCCTTCTCTGACAGTGAGAAACCCTGTTTCCCGTTATCCACAGTTTGTTTACTTATTTGTTCAATCCTTGAATATGTATTGAGTAGGTTCAGAATGGCTAACCAGTGCCTCTGGGAGAAACATACTTGCCAGTTAGAGTATGGTGTTCCTGTCTTCCACCTTCAAGTGTTCTGCTGAAACACTGCTTTCCAGAGACACTTAGGTCAACTCTTTTTCTCCCACTACCTTCAGTGAAGTTATGTCCTACATTTGTGGTACACTTAGCTCATCTGTCACAGTCTGCATTCCGTCCTGGAATTCCCCATCCTTCTGGTGGTTGTTTAAAGTGTGCCTACAGTCAAGTTCACTCTTTGTCAAACACATAAATCCTATGGGTATGACAAATGCATGGAATCACCCATGTATGGATCAACCCAGGACCATATGGAAGAGTTGCTTCAACCTAAATATCCTTAACAATATACTTTGGAGACACTATACAACCAGCCTTGTGAGAAACAACCCAGGCCACAGCTTTGGAAGGAACCCTACCTCCAACCAAGCATCGATGACTTGTTTGGCTGAGGATGAGATTAAGGAATTGAGGATGACTTACTATCTTTATAATCCATAAAGACAGGTCATGTGGTATTGATTTTAATTCTCTTGTAATTTTATATTTTGGACTTCAACCTAACTTAAAGATACTTAATTTTTAATCTTTATGTTTTCCTTAAAATTGATAAAAAAGCATGTATTTAAATTTGGGCTATCTCCGTGTTGTTAGCATTTTTTTAATTGGGGTATATTTATATTATCATGCAATCTCATTGCTGAATTGCTGATGTCAGACGATATAGCTGAACATAATTTGGTATGGGAAATAGAGCAGACAACATTCATGCTTGGAGGTTAATTCAGGCACTGCACTGCTCATGTGAAATGATCCCCAACAGAACAGTATTTGGATTTCATGTTTTGATATTCTTGAGATTTCACTTTTTGAGATCCAGTAGAGTTACATTTTCTAATCTTTTTTCTCCGTTGTGATGGTTAAGTTTAGGTGTCAACTTAACCAGCCATGGAGTGCCCAGTTTAAACATTATTTCTGGGTGTGTCTATGAAGATGTTTTGGGATGAGATTAGCATTAGAAGGGGTAGATTGCCTTCCCTAGGGTGGGTGGGCACCATCCCATCCTCTAGGGCCTGAATAGAAGGAAAGGCAGAGGAAGCTGAATCTTCCCCTTTTTCTCCTGCCTCACTGCTCGCGCTGGAGCATCTCATCTCACCTTTTCTGTCCTCCGATTGGGGTTTACACTATCAGCTCCCCTGCTTCTCAAGCCTTCAGACTCAGACTAAATTGTAACACCAGCATCCCTGGGTCTCCAATTTGCAAACCAACAGCACCTTGCACCATCTCAGCCTCCATAATCACATGAACTAACTCTCTCTCCCTCTCTCTCTTTCTGGTTCTGTTTCTCTGGACAACGCTGACTTACATCTCCCTTGTTCTTTCAGTCTTTTCCCTTTGGGAGGCATAAAGTTTTTGTGGAGGAAGAAGAACTGGGCAGACATACTTTTGTCCCTCTCTTTCCCCTGCATTAGTTTACACTTGGAATCACTAAACTGGGGCCCCTGAATTGAAATCCTTCCACTTTTCAGTGTTGTCAATAGTAAAGTGGGTTAGTTCCTATTTTGGAAACGATTTGTGGCTACAGACCTAAACCACGTTTACAGCACCTTTAACAGTAATAGAGCTCACATTTAACCTCCATCTTCTGGACTCATTTGTCCTTTTTATTTGGTTTTTATCTCTGGCAGGAAAACAAGTGTGTCTAACACATAGCACAAGGAAGGATGTGGGTAAGGATGAAGGGAAGTGGTATTTGTTAAAATCGTATTCTGTATCAAGCTCTGTGCTGCACAGTTTATATATGCTCTGTTTATTTGATCCTCACAAATAATATGTTTACTCTCTGGCACTTTATTCGTTTTTATTTCCCCTCTTCCCTGTTCAGGTCCTGAGAAACAATTTAAGTGTAATACTTGATTCAGCAGGGGACCCAGGTAGTACTCTGAAGACATGGGGAAGAAAGACTGGAAATTGGAGAACCAGCCATTCATGCAGGTCTGAGAATGTCACCACCAGCGGCACCTGGGGCTGAGTGCCACTGGGGATGTCCCGCTGAGAGGCCCTGTGGAATGGTTCAGAGCTGTGAACGGCAAGCACTGAACTACTTACCCACCAGTTATCATCTCAGGTTCGGAGATTTGCTCCTGGACCACTAACTCCTTAGTGCTCTTAGCTTGCCCTGCCCAAGATGGGGCGGCTCAGCAGCCCATGATAGCCTCTGATGGAGAAACCCAGGAAGCCAGAGGCATATATGTAGATGGAGATGACCTTGGGCAGGATATTGACAGGGTCTATTATAAGTACTATTTGCATTTCACTCTTTACATTTCACTATTGAGGAATCTCAGCCCCAAATATTTAAGTAACTTGTCTGAAATCACATGGCTAATAAGAGGCTAAGTTTTTAAACCTAGGTCTTAGTGAGATTCACCCGTACTCCTTTCTGCTGTACGTGAAACCTTGCCTGACATCTGTCTTACCTTTCACTGCAGGGCACTGCAAATAAAAGATGTGGCATGGTCTCTTGGTGAGGGCAGTCAAGAAATACTATACAATGAGATGGAAATCTAGAGTCATGGGAAACTGGATGCAGCCTGGAGACTGTCATGCAAAACGCAGCTCTGCCTGCACCAGTTGAGCATCTACGAAAGCTTAACTGAGCTCTCATGTGTCTCCTAACTCAGTTTAACACAGAGAGGTATTAGTGGAGACAACTCTGAAATCAATGGCCTGGAAGCTTTAGACGTTTTTGTGGACTCTGAGCTCACTCCTGTGTAGTCCTCAACGTTTCAGTGTCCAACTGCTAGATGCATAAGGTGAGGAGTAGACTCCAGCCACAGCTGCTTTAGAAAACCACAGTAGTGAGGAAAACGTGCATTTCAGCTGGGCTGTCATGCTGGACTTGAAATGTGAGAAGGATGCATGAAGTGCCAGTGAGAAGAGCCTCTCTATTAAGAAGCTGAGCCCTGAAAAACTGTGATCTCACTGTTTGACTTTCAAGGGTTGCTTCTAAATGATGGGTGGCATGAGGTCAGCTTGAAAAAATGCCATCATGCGTATATTTGCTGTATTGTATCTTGTAAACAATATTCCTTCTCACGATCAATACCCAGAGATCCATGTGTGTCCAGTGATCGGCTTTCCTTTGGCAAAGCCACCTGAAGACCGTGGGATGGAAATGGCGCTGTCTAGATGAATGGGCAGCTGAACCCCCTCAGGCTGAAGAGGACTTGAGTTAAACTCATTAGCAAAGGTCATAAGGAGATATTACTTTGAAGAAGTTAGTGAATCTCATTGGGGATTGAAAGATTATTTTTTGTTTAACCAAATAGTAAATTGTTTATATTGAGAAATACAAAGAAAAATAAAGAAAAGAAAAATCAAGTTAATGTGGTCACCTAGTATTAAAATCTGTGTGTGTGTATATGTATACACACACACATATATATTATATTAATATAATATATAAATATATAACTAATACTGCATGTCTAAAATCACATATATGGCCTATGTTCTTATATATTTATATATATATATAGCTATACATATACATATTATATATATCTTCTACATTAGGAAATATATATGTAATTTTTTATAATCCTGAGATCAGAATGTATATGTTTTATAATATTTTTTATCATCGAATTATGTATGTTTCCTTCCTTAATTTTGTATTAGATACACTTAGATGCTCATATTATTTGTAGACAAGAATTGAGACTATGCCCTTTAGTAGGTGAGGTTCTGTTTCCTGATATTAGCAAAGTTTATATATTCTGATACCAATATATTTCTTTTAATTTTTCTGAGTTTCACCTGTTTTCTTCTTGTATCTCTTTTTGACGGTTGGATACAGAACAAGCCTTAACCGATTATATCCTGAAGATCGGACTCACTAACTTGAAGCTTCATGACCAGGCGTCTTCCTTTCAGAGGGCCGGGCAGCTAGGGACCTTGTGGGGAAGGTTCAGAACCGGCCTTAACTTGCAGGGGTGCACATCCCATCCTTGACTTTCTCAGCCATCTGATTTATGCCATCTTGAATGCAAATATTACAGGTCTATTATCTATTTTTGTTTATTATTTATCTATTATTGTAAATTTTGTATGGTCCAAGCTTATACAATAACTTCTGAAGTAGCAGGCTAATCTCTGCACATCATATACTTACAGTGGTGTCAGCCCCCAGACAGGTCCTGAAGGGTGCATAGTTCAGGCCCCCTCTTCCTGTGAATGTCCAAAAATATAAAATCTATGTTTTAATGTTATTATTAAAATATTACTTTGATTAATATTTGGTTCTTTTGAATTTTACCTCTTTGTGAAAGTATGTTAAATATTTGCTTAGATTTAACCTCCTTCTGTATCTGATGTATTTCATGACTGAGCACATCCTAATGTGAGTTCCTATCTGATCCATCTGTCAGCTAGAGTTCAAGTGCAGTTATGTAAACATATGGGTTTGTGAGAAGGATTTTTCTAAGAGCATTAGATATATGGTTTTCTCTCTTATTTTTCTACTAATGTTAGCAACTTACTTTGATGTAGAAATATTTGGTAACAACCTAATCTCCACAAGGCTCTGTGTATACTTCATTATATTTATAATTTGGTGCTTTAAAGTATATACAAACCTGAAACTCTTCTGATTTTAAAATGTATTTGTTGATTTATGCCTGAGTACGTACTGAACTTTTTTTTCCAGTAAGGTTGCAACTTAATAGTTTTGGGTTTTACTCACTAATTGTGGAGTTATTAGGTGAGTTAATTTTCATGTCTAGAGTGCTGGGCCTTCAGAGAGAGAAGCCTTATTTATATCGCTAGTTGTATTCTTTCTATCAATCTGTTCTTTACTCAGGTAATTCCCATGAAGAAGAGCGTCACTCTTTATCTTCTAAGATTTGTATTTATTCTCCATAGCTTTAATTTTATTTATTACAGAGATGACATCTTTTATTTCACTGATTTGATTTTGACAGAAATTTATCTGCTTTTCTTTGCCTTATTTCTACATTTTACATTGGGCATGGTGCTTTTGATCCCATGGAGGGTATTTTACTCTTAGAATATTACCTTCTTACGAATTCACAGGGACCTTTATCTTTGTTTTGTTTATATTTTTTGCTTGCTTATTTCTAGGTAGAACTTAGAATATTACCCTGGTTTTGTGCTTGGTAGGTTTACCTTTATTCTTGACAAGCTCAAATTTTGCTCTTTTTTTTTTTTTCTTAAGGCATGCCATCTATGCGATCATCTCTCAGCTCTCTGAGGAAAGGGGACAGATCTCTCTCTGTGACTTTTGTATCCCCAGTCTCTATAACAATGCATGACAAAGAATATTATTCTCAGTAAATGTTGGTTTATGAAAAGCACCATGAAATCATTGCCCAGTGTGATATATAGCACACACTTGAGGGGATAGACTAAAAGTTCACATCCAGTGAACACATGGATGCACATAAGGCAATAGCTCAGGTTTAGAAAACATATGTAGGATGTCTCCAATAGCAAGCAAAGTGTCCTGACCAGTGAAAAAAATCAAGTTGAGACCATTTCTTCTGAAAAACAACAACAAAATCATTCACTCTGCTAGTCACCATTTTTCTCTTTTGGTTTTGGTGCTGTGCTACAGACAAAACTGTAGCTTTAAGTTTCAATGTATAAAAGGCACAAGCAAATTCCAGAAAATACAAATCTTAATAGTTGAAATGGATTTTCAGAGGTATATTAGATACTAATGAAGTCAGGCAGAAAAATGAAATTTTACAACTCAGAACTGTTGATTAAAAAAAATTAGGATGAATGAGACAATACAAGTTTTATTCAAAATAACAGTTATCTATTAATGATATGGTAAAAACTAAGGGGTTATTTCCAGGTTTTTATGAGACTTATAAATCAGATTTATGAAAATGTTATTACTTCCAGCACATCTTTAATCTTAATATATTTTTCTCCCTGAATAGTCTGATAAGAACTGCAAAAGTAATATAAGTTTTTGAAAGAGCAAATATTTTGAGGGAATTATTAATATTAAATAAAACACATTTCCCAAGTATGTCATCAAGATGTAATCTACATAATAACGTTAGATTTAATATCCCTTCCCTGGCTCTGCAGGTGTTATTGATCAAATCCATATCTCTATGTGGGATTTCGGATTAGTGAACTTGAATGGAAGATGGGCTACATTTTTCATGTTTCATCTGATATTGCAGTGATTTTATTAGAAGTTGATGAAATATATGCTGTATTTAATTCTATTGATTAGTGCATTTTACTCATGAAGTTACATTTGGGTTCAACTCCTTTGGGACATTTTTTTACTCCATTGTCTGTGATGGCCTGATAATGGTAATTGTTGAAATTTAGAGACAGAGAGATTTAGGTGAGTTACCATCGACTTGTCTTGTCATTCCAGTGAATTCATGGTTTATTATGTTGAAATTCCATTAAATAAAACAATATAAACTTTGATGGTAATTTATTAGTTTTTCAATTAAGTTGAAAAGATAAGCAGTAACCATCTCTATAGAGACCTGGCCGATACAATCCCTCCTTGTAACTGTAATATACAGAAAGACAATCAGTGATGAGTTTGACTGATGACTATGGACTCTAAGCAAAAAAAGTTATGATTTAAAGATTCATAACATCACATTATGAAAATCTGATGTAACTCTGTCCTCAGCATGGTTACTGAAGCAGAGGGAATATTGTGTCTAATTTTCAAGAGCAACATCTTCCCAAGAGGATGCTTTTTGGGTTTTCTCTAGGACAGTTGTTTTGTTTTTTCCAAGCTGACAATATTCTTGCTTCTAACTGGCATATTTCTCTTCTACATTTTTCAGTTAGATTATGTGCTAGTCTTGCTCTGACTTCTAAACTACTCTGTCTTCATAAACTAAGTGTATATATTTATGATCCAATTATTTGCATATTCTGTTGTCCAATTATCAGAAGGACATCTTATTTTTTGATTCCAAGTTGTTGGGGGTATATGTGTGTATGAATCCATGTAAACTGGCGTGAAGGAGTAGAATGTCATCTCTTCAGTATACATCCTTTGATACAATGGCAGAAGCTAATATTTTACAACACTCAGATTGTTCAGCAAATTTATCATCATATAATGCTACGTCCTATGTGAGTTTTCACATACTTATAGCAGGAATAGATTTTTTTTTTTTTTTTAGTAATTGTCATACTGAGTGAAGTAAGTCAGATGAAAGACAAATATCATATGATATCACTTATATGTGGAATCTAAAAAAGAGGGTACAAATGAACTTACTTACAAAATGGGTGTAGGAAACAAACTTATGGTTACCAGGGGATTTGGGGGGTTAAATTGGGAGATTGGGATTGACATATACACACTACTATATATAAAATAGATAAGTAACAAGAGCCTGCTGTATAGCACAGGGAACTCTACTCAATACTCTGTAATGACCTATATAGGAAAAGACTCTAAAACAAAAGAGCAGATATATGTATAACTGATTCACCTTGCTGTACACCTGAAACTAACACAACAGTATAAATCAACTACACTCCAATAAGAATTTTAAAAAATAGTGTTTTCATTTACTCAGTTGTTACATATTTTTTGTACCTCAGAAATTGTATGGGATAAATATTGAAAAGTAAGAATGAATCAAATCACTTTAAACGTCTTTTTTGTCTTATGGCTATTATTTGAAATCAACATTAATAAATAGTTTTATTCTCTGAAAATTTCAGTAAAGGTTAAATGTGAACACAAACAAAAACAAGGAGGAACGCCCAACCCCTGACCATTTGACAATTCCCTCATCCCTAAATTCAAACATAATTTTCCACAATAAATTCTGTTTGAACATTTTCCATTGTCCTCTGATTTATGGACTTGACATGAAGGATAATTGACAATATTCAGCTGTCATAGCGGTAACCTTCTGAAGGTTTACACTTTATGAACAACCCTCTTTCTGAATTAAAACTTCACTTGTTTGCTGGATTTACATCAAAGTTCTTATATCTGGGTAGTCTGCCACTGTTAAAACCTGTTTCTTTATTTTACTGTATTAGGGATCATTCTGATTTCTCTTTCCCCAGGGAAACCTCGCCTCTCAGAGGGTGCCATGTCCACTCTGGACAAATGGACCAGGGTTCCTCTGACCTCTAAGTATTTATGATGTGGTGTCACAGGCCCTGAGGGCTCCTGAACCGTCCTTTACCCATTGTATGTCCTATAAGCCTCTCCAATATTGTGGTTCAGCACAAACCCCTCAGTGTCACTTTAGCTTTCCCTGTGGTGTCCTCGCCGTCCCAGCTCACCTGCCACACACACACTGCATGGCCCCGGGGCCTGTTCCCGGGAGTAGAAGGGATGGTCCTCTGCTCTATTGCTTGCATCTTAGATTATTCTTTTGTACTACTTGGAGCTACCTGGCACTCACCATATGTAAAATATTTTCAAATAGAAAAATCACATACAATAGCAGCAACATAGCAACACTGTTTTTACAATCTCTCCTCTATCTACCTATCATGTATCTATCCTTCTATTTGTGTGTGTGGGGGTGAGGGAGAGTGGGCAATTCTATTTTTACTTCTCAAATATTAATTCAGTTGAATTGATCTGAACAATTTATACATTGTTATATTGATACATTTTCAGGATAGTTATACATTTGTAGGATAGTTTGGAAATCCAGAAAGTTATGTCAAGCATAGAAACAAGCATATTAGATCCAGCTCTACATAGAGGTTGGAACGTAAATAGCGTATGCTGTCAAGTAGGAGAGCCCTCTAACAAATGTGTGTTCCTTGAGAAGTGGTTCTAGCCACTCGGGAAACTGGTGAGAAGTGTGGAGGGTCTTAGAGTTGAAAGAATTGATATGGGGGCTTGTTATTAAGCAGGGATCCATTCTTCAGAAATATGAATGTGGGTCACTGAAATACAATGTGATGCTTTGCCCTAAAAACAAGAGAGCAATGGGAAATGAGAACAACTGAGGATAAGCTGCAGGTGGGCATGAGGGATGTGCAGTCTGTAGGCTGAGTCCTGAGCTCTAAGCTTTCAGCCATTAGCTAACGGAGCAGGTAGGAGCACAGCCTGTGGACTTCCCCCAACTTGGCCTTCAGAAAGTCAACTAACTAGTCATGCCATGGTTTGAGTTCTTAATTTTTAAAATTAATAGATTTGCATTTATGACCATTATGGAGAACAGTATGGAGCTTCCTTAAAAATCTACAAATAGAACTACCATATGACCCAGCAATCCCACTACTGGACATATACCCTGAGAAAACCATAATTCAAAAAGAGTCATGTACCACAATGTTCATTGCAGCACTATTTACAATAGCCGGGACATGGAAGCAACCTAACTTTCCATAAACAGATGAATGGATAAAGAAGTTGTGGCACATATATACAATGGAATATTACTCAGCCATGAGAAGGAAAGAAATTGAGTTATTTGTAGTGAGGTAGATAGACCTAGAGTCTGTCATACAGAGCGAAGTAAGTCAGAAAGAGAAAAACAAATACTGTATGCTAACACATATATACGGAATCTTAAAAAAAAAAAAAAAAAAGGTACTGATGAACCTAGTGGCAGGGCAGGAATAAAGACATAGACATAGAGAATGGACTTGAGGACATGGGAGGGGAGGGGGAAGCTGGGGCGAAGTGAGAGTAACATCGACATATACACACTACCAAATGTAAAATAGATAGCTAGTGGGAAGCAGCCGCATAGCACGGGGAGATTAGCTCCGTGCTTTGTGACCACCTAGAGGGGTGGGATAGGGAAGGTGGGAGGGAGACGCAAGAGGGAGGGGATATGGGGACATGTGTTTGAATATGGCTGATTCACTTTGTTGTACAACAGAAACTAACACAGTATTGTGAAGCAATTATACTCCAATAAAGATTTATTAAAATTTAATTAATGAATGAATTAATTAATAATTTTAGAGCAGGTTTAGTTTTACAGTAAAATTGAGCAGAAATTTCCTGTATAACCCCACTTTACCCCACAAAGTTTCCCTTACTGTTAATAGTTTATATTAGTGTGGTGCATTTGTTACAATTGATGAACTGATATCTGCACATTACTTTTTAACTGCAGACCATAGTTTACATTAGGATTCACTCTTTGTGTTGTATAGCTCTGTAGGTTTTGACAAATGCATACTGCCATGTATCCACCATCACGGTACCATACAGATTCATTTCACTGCCCTGAAAATCCCCCATTTCATCTATTCATGCACAAGTCCTTGATATCTACTGTTCTTTTTACCATCTTCATAGTTTTGCTTTTTCCAAAATGTCATATAATTAGAATCATATAATATGCAACCTTTTCAGAATAGCTTTTTATACACAGCAATATGCATTTAAGGTTCCCTCATGTTTTTTCATGGCTTGACACCTCATTTCTCTTTATCACTGGGTAATACTCCATTGCATGAATGTATCCCAGTTTGTTGATCCATTCACCTACTGAAGGGCATCTTGGCTGCTTCCAGTTTTTGGCAATGATGAATAAAACAGCTATTAATAGTCAGATGCCTGTTTTTGTGTTGACATACATGTTTCACTCATTTGGGTAAATACCTAGGAACAACGTGCAGGGTTATGTGGTTAAGGCGAGGTTTAGATTTGTAATAAATTGCCGAACTGTCTTCTAAAATGGCTGTACCATTAGTAGTCCACCAGCAATGAGTCAGAGTGCCTTGTTGCTCCATGTCCTTGCTCGAATTTGGTGTTGTCAGTATTTTGGCTTCTAGCTAACCTAATAGGCATGTAGTGATAGCTCATTGTTATTTTAGTTTGCAATTCCCTAATGACATATGATGTTGAGCATCCTTTCATATGCTTATTTTCCATTCATTTATCTTCCTTGGTGAGTAGTATATTAAGATATTTTGCCCACTTTTTCATAGGCTTGTTTTCCTACTGTTATGTCCTTTGATTATTTTGGTTACAGTTCTTTAGATGTGCGATTTGCAAATATTTTCTCCCAGGCTGTTGTTTGTCTCTTAAATTCTCTTAACAATGTCTTTTATAGAGCAGAAGTTTTTAACTGTAATGAAGTTCACTGTATAAATGTTTTTCATGAATCATACTTTTGTTTTTGTATTAAAAACTCATTTTCCTGCCCAAGCTCACCTGGATTTTCTTCAATGTTATCTTCTAGAAATGTTATAGTTCTACATTTTACATTTAGGTCTGCCAACTAAAAATTGGCAACTGACGTCTGCCTCTGCAAGGATTAGGTCACTAACTGTGGCAGTCACCGAACTTCAACACACCTTGAAAGGAGTCCAGGGTGGAGATCAGGAATGAGGCCCTCTTTGCGCTGGGAAAAACTGGAAGAATAGTCATTCAGATAATTAGATATTTTCAGGAGAAGATTTTATGAGCCCAAATTCTTGTATCTTATCATATCTAGAAAAGCACTAAAATCATTAATGGAATATATGCTCCTGTTTCTAGCAGTAAACTTCATGAGACCAGCAGCAAACCCCTGCCAAAATGTGTGCTTGATTGCATGTATCGCCCTTCACCAAAATTACGTATATACTGACCACCCCTCCACCTCTTCAGAGCAGTTCCTCAGAGCTATCTGAGATGCTGTCTCCAAGGCTATAGTCCTCATTTTGCCCCAATAAAACTTAACTCACAATTCTCATAGTGCAGGGTTTTTTCCAGTCAACAGGTCTGTGATTCATTTTGAGTTAATTTTTGTGAAAGGTGTAAGGTTAATGTCTATATATATATATATATATATATATATATATATATATATATAGCACCGCTTCTTGAAAGCACTCTCCTTTCTCCATTCAACTGCCTTTGCTCTTTTATTAAATTTCAGTTTACATTTAAATTACAGGGCTACGTTTTTATGGTTCTATTTTTGGCTTCCTATTCTGTTCTATTGATTTATTTCTATATTCTTTCACCAATACCACACTACTGTTATAGATGTTGCTTTAGAATATATCTTGAAGTTGGGTATTTTTTTCATTTTCTGACTTTGTTCTTCTTCAATATTGTGTTGGCAATCTGTATCTTTTGTTTTTTTATGTAAACTGTAGAATGAATTTGTTGACATCCACAAAATAGCTCACTGGTATTTTGATTTAGATTGCATTACATCTGTAGATCAAGCTGGTAAGGACTGACAACCTAACATTATTGAGTATCTTTCTTATGAACATGGAATATCTGTGCCTTTAGTTAGACTTCCTTTGATTTCTTCCATCGGAGTTTTGTAGTTTTTCTTGTATAAATCTTATATGTATATTTTGTTAGATATATACTTCAACATTTATTTTTCCTTTCTTTTGGTGTTAATGTAAATGGTGGTGTGTTTTTAACTACAAATTCTGACTACTAATTGCAGATATGTAAAAAAGCAATTGACTTCTGTATATTAATCTTTTATCTCACAACCTTGATATAATCACTTATTAGTTCCAAAAGTTTTTCTTTATTCTTTGGTATTTTTTATATATATATATATATATATATATATATATATATATACACACACACACAAATATGTCATATATGAACAAATTTTCATTTCTTCCTGATATATACCTTTTATTTGCTTTTCTTTTCTTGTTGCATTATCTAGGACTTCCAGTATAATGCTGAAAAGGTAGGAGAGAGGGCATTCTTGCTGAGTTCCTGATCCTATGGGAAAAGCATGTAGTTTCTCAGCAGTAAGTATGATGTTAGATGTAGGTTTTGTGTAGTTGTTCTTTATCAAGTTGAAGAAGTTCCTCTCTATTTCTAGGTTTCTGAGAGTTTTTATTATGAATTATTACTAGATTTTGTCAAATGTTTATTCTCCATCTATTGATGTGCTCATATGATTTTTAACTTTTTTATTGCTATGACAGATTACATTAATTGATTTTAAAATATTGAAGCAGCCTTGAATATCTGGGATAAATCCCTCTTGGTTGTAGTCTATAATTCTTTTTATATATTGTTGGATTCAATTGCTAATATCTTGCTGAGGAATTTTGAATCTATGTTCATAAGAAATACTGGTGTACAGTTTTCTTATCTTGTAGTATCTTTGTATTGTTTTTATATTAGGGTACTGTTTTTGTCTAGTAAAATGAGTTAAGAAGTGTTCCCTCTGCTTCTATTTTCTACAACAGATTGTAGAGAATTGGTTTTGCTGAGTTTCTCATTTTTTAATTGAGAATATTTATACATAACCAATAGAATAATTCTGAAGATTATAAAAGCTGATGTGTTTAGAATGTTTATTACATTTTTGGTCACTCAATAACAGTCAAGAAACTGCAGGCTTTGTAATGAAAACATTATTATAACACTGGCTGCTGATATGGCTTGCACTGGTACTACATTTTGTTTTTTTAAATTAAATATAATTTTTTAAAGAGTTTATTTATTTATTTTTGGCTGCATTGGGCCTTTGTTGCTGCATGCAGGGCTTTCTCTAGTTGAGGTGAGTGAGCGTACTGTTCGTTGTAGTACGCAGGGTTCTCATCTCAGTGGCTTCTTTTGTTGTGGAGCATGGGCTCTAGGTGCACGGACTTCAGTAGTTGTGGCATGCAGGCTCAGTAGTTGTGCCACACAGGCCTAGTTGCTCTGCAGCATATGGGATCTTCCTGGACCAGGGCTTGAACCCGTGTCCCCTGCATTGGCAGGCAGATTCTTAAGCACTGCGCCATCAGGGAAGCCCTGGTACTACATTTTTAAAATTGTCATTTTCTTCAGCTTGGCATAAGAATTCAGAGTGTTTACTTTGGAGGCAGACAGACAAA
The DNA here is from genome assembly GCF_951394435.1 of Stenella coeruleoalba. Taxonomy (NCBI): domain Eukaryota; kingdom Metazoa; phylum Chordata; class Mammalia; order Artiodactyla; family Delphinidae; genus Stenella; species Stenella coeruleoalba. The sequence continues at coordinate 5,370,537 of NC_137155.1, read as the reverse complement.
TGTCCTCTTGAATTCAACATTTATTAGTTACTAGTTGTATAACCTGATCAATGTACTTAGTCTCTCTAAACTTCAGTTTCTCATTAAAAGTGGAAATGACAATAGTCTCTAAGGGCTACCATGGGGTCAGAGTTATGTGTGATAACCCCTGTGATAGACTCAGCACACCAGAGGCTCATAGGAGGTGCTCATGACACAGAAAATATAATCATTTTCTGGGCTCTAGGATGAGCAATACTGAAGAGAACTTTTCTGAGTTTATCTCTCACCTTTGAGAAATTCGTCACTTCTCCTTTGACTAAGAACAGATCTCAGAACTTAGAACTTCTGGGTTTATGTTTTATTGTGTACAGGGGGGCCTGGGAGTAGGTAGAGGAGGAAGATAGTGTGAAGACTTCCTTACAGATTATTCAATGGGCAGGTGTGAAATACTGATGGTTTTGTTTCTATTTTATCTAATCCAGAAAAGAAAGGCCTAAGGGTGTTGGTCATATGTTTTTAATGCTCTCTAGTTTCACACTTCTAACCAATCATACCTTCTTTAAATAGAGCGCACCCTGTAGACTCCACACAGATGTAAAAAGATTATGATGATGATAATGATGATGATGGATATCATCACACTCTTGTTTCAAGGGGAGAAGAAAACAAATTTGTGCTTATTAAGAATACAAAGTAGGATTGTTTTCCTTTGAGAAAAATGGTAAAATTACTGCTATATATTTGCATATTGTTAAAAGAGACAGCTGAAATAATGAACAGCCCTAAATGTTAATGTCCCTGTTTTTCTGCCCATCACTCTGTATACAGTGTCTCTAATCACTCTGTCATATTTTAGTCCTTCTTAGTTATATTGACTCATTGTTATATTTTATAGAACATCTTTGTTGCAAACAATGCTAAATAATATGAATTTGAAAATAAAACATTTTTGGACTTGTATCTAACACGCATAAAATGTGAGGTCTAGCAAATATAACTTTTCATAATTTTTGATTGCCAAAATCTAAATATGTAGACAAGTAAAAGGCTCTTTTCTTTTTTGAGGGGGTGAGAGAGGGAAATCAGGAACATAGAGCTGAGGTGATTTTACTCCTTAACTCATGGTATCATTTTATCATCACTTTATACAGTGTCCCTTCTTTTATTAGACTATCAATTATTAGATTATCGGTTGTTCTCCTTTGTTACCCAACACAATTGCATTGCCCTTTCTTCACTGTCATCATTTTTTGTGTTTTCAATGTGTGTAATTCCAATTCATCTCCCACACATTTGCTTTTATAATATGTTTATTCATTTAGAATGTCTATCACTGTTTTGTGTTTTAAATTTACATTAGTTGTCCTACTTTTGAGTTATCATATTTTCACTCTATGTTTTCAAGATTATTTTTCATTATATGTGGCTTTAGTTCACTCCACTGAATGATATTTATATTATGCATTTTACTGGTTCATACAGTTAAATAAAACCACCAAGTTTATAAAAATTTTTCCCCTGAAAATAACACTATGGCAAACATCCTTCTACATCTGTGAACAAAAGTTTACCTAGAGTTTACACCCAGGAGTATTGTGTGTATGTATTTATATAGAGGTAATAAACATATGAAATTTTTCCATATGGAAGAATACACTAAATTCAGGATACTTTTGCCTCTGATGAGAGATGGAGGGACATTTAATTGAGAGAGTAAACAAAGGAGGTAACAATTTGTCTAAAAATATTAACTTTAATAAAAATATCTGAAACAAAGTGATAACTAGGAAAATTAGTAAATTCTTAAAAGTGTGTACATAAACTTTTAGTGTGTGATTCTGGGCATCTTTATGTACTTTTTAAAGTTAAAAAATTTATTCATGCTTTTGAGAAATTCACAATTCATTAGGACACACAGCAAAACATTACAATAACACAAAACAAAATGATAAGTCCTTTAGTAGGAATACACTCAACCTATATTGTTTATGTGTGTGTGAAATATAGAGGAAGGTGTCCAAAAAATACACAAGTGAAAAAATGTTTCCAAATATATTATACTTATGTGAATTCTGGACAATTGAGTACTAGTGTGCTAAGCATATAAAGAAAAAAGTCAAGGTAGAGGTAACGAGTCATGAAAAGTGAAGAGTTTTGGAAGTTTTAGTAAATATTGATGGAAAATATTTTATGGGTTTGGAACAAGGTTACACGACATGACAGAGGCAAGGAAAACTAAAATTTCAGCAGGGAAATTCTGTCAGGATATGTCAGCCAATAGCAAAGCTTGAAGACATATTCTTACTCTGTGGGCCAATTAAAGGAGAAGTGAACTTTAGAAAGATAATTTTCTCGTGTCAGGAGACTTGGAAATTCCTGCCATTCTGATCAAGATACTTGGCAATAACCTTTTAACAAAGTTTATGTCAACTGGAAAAGTTTGTACTTGTTCAATTCTCATTAATCTGGTATAGTATGCTTACAAGTGCTGGGCCATTCCAGTGCCAAAAGGAGCAGTAACAGACAGGGAGGGAAGCAAGAGTTCTGCTAAGTGAGATATTTTGGCCTTTGCCCTGAGAAATTATGTTTTTTTTGGTACTTTCATGTCTGAAAATAAAGGAACTTGACACAGTGCTCCAAAGGAGGAAGAAAATGTTGTAAGTGGTGTTATCTTATTCATCCACCATGGCTGTAAGTGAAGAATAACCAGGTCATACACTTGGACTTAAACACGACTGAAAACCTCTCTTATCACCTTTCTTCAGGCATCTGCCTTGTTGAGAAATTTGAGTTCAAATAAAAAGAAAGCCCATCCTCAAAGATGAGAGGACACTCTCTGTAATACCTCCTTATTGTTTTTATCTTTAGTAAAATTTGCAGAGCTTTCTTGAAATAAAATAAATATTGATAATATTTATGTTTTATAATCTGACTCCTTTGCTCAAAGTCATGTTAATTAAATAATTAAGTTAGTATTTGATAAGGAAAAAGGGTCTCATTTTTGTTTTAGATTCCATATACATGCATTAGCATATGATATTTGTTTTTCTCTTTCTGACTTACTTCACTCTGTATGACAGACTCTAGGTCCATCCACCTCACTACCAATAACTGAATTTCATTTCTTTTCATGGCTGAGTAATATTCCATTGTATATATGTGCCATATCTTCTTTATCCATTCATCTCTCAATTGACATTTAAGTTGCTTCCATGTCCTGGTTATTGTAAGTAGTGCTGCAATGAACATTGTGGTATATGTCTCTTTTTGAATTATGGTTTTCTTATGGTTCTGATGAACATATTGGCAGGGCAGGAATAAAGATGCAGACATAAAAAATGGACTTGAGGACACAGGGCAGGGGAAGGGGAAGCTGGGGTAAAGTGAGAGTAGCATTGACATATATACAGTACCAAATGTAAAATAGCTAGCTAGTGGGAGGCAGCCGCATAGCACAGGGAGATCAGCTCAGTGCTTTGTGACCACCTAGAGGGGTGGGATAGGGAGCGTGGCAGGGAGACGCAAGAGGGAAGGGATATGGGGATATATGTATGCATATGGCTGATTCACTTTGTTGTACAACAGAAACTAGCACAGCATTGTGAAACAATTATACTCCAATAAAGATGTATTGAAAAAAATAAAAGAAAAGGAGTCTCCCCCATATTTGGCAAAGCATCCCCCAAGATAGCAGTATTAATATGGTAAACTATAGGATACATTCTCTTTTTCTTTCAGGGTCACATAGTTCTTTGGAAAGCAAAGTATCAGCCATTTACAATTAGAGATACTTGAGAAGAGTAGTACACCTCAAAACTGAGTTTAATACTAGCGATATTTCACATTCTGATATGACAGAATCCTAAAGTGGGAGATTAAATGAAGGATCAGCTGAGGTTCTCCATTAGGAGAATACAGAACATTCAAAACTTGGGCAACTGTCCCCTGACCCCTGTTTCTCTCTCTCTCTCTCTCTCTTTTTTTTAGTATTTATTTAATCATTTTTTAATTTATTTGACGGCTCCGGGTCTTAGTTGCAGCATGCGGGATCCTCGTTGCCTCGTGTGGGATCATCATTGCGGTATGTGGGATCCTTAGTTGCAAGATCTTTCGCTGCGGCATGCAGGCCTACGTAGCAAACTACTCCAGAACTTAAACAACAATTTTTTAATAATTTGTGGATTAAGATTCCAAACAAACCTTACCTGGGCAATCCCAGTTCACGTGGTGTCGACTGGACTCACTTGATGTGAGTACTTGGGCTTGACCATAGAGCTAAGATTGTTGGGAAAGCTGGAGAGCTGGGCTCAGCTGGGTTCTACTCTTTTGCCATGTGGCTTTGCTAGAATACTTGGGTTCATTTCAAGGCAGCTCAGGCACCCAAAAAACCAAGACAAAAGCCGCCAGTCTACATAAAGCCGTAGTTTCAACTCATATAGTATTCACTCTACACCCCTAACCCAAGCAATCCAACCCTGATTCAAGAAGAGGAGAATCAGAGCCTACCTCACAATGGAAAAAGTGTCACAATGTTTGGCCATCTTGAAGAGGCCCCAGTCCTGTAGGTCAGAAGAAGAGATGCCTTTTTCTTTGTCTGCCAACCAACTTTGCACTTGAGATGCAGAACAGTTCCCAGGTGGTTAGCAATGCTTGGAAAGGAAAATAAGTACATAAGGCTGGAAGATTCCAAGCTCTATGGATCTGAATCAAAATCAGGCTTATCCTATCCCCAACTCCTACTGAGCAGAGTAGAGAGCAAAGTCCCAGGAGCCACTTCTATTTCCCTCTCCAAGGTATGGAGGGCTGCAGGCTTAAGGAGGGTGAGGAGCTTCAGGAGAATTTGAACTGCAGATACACTCACATTTAAGATTATCTACACCAGGAAGCATATGCAACAATTCAACAAATACAGTACAATGTCTTATCCTTTATAAACAACTTTAATGTAACAACTACAGAAAGTTTCCAGAAATGTGAATCCACCCTAAGACATAGGGAGGTCATTTCATCTATATGCCTATAGTAGGATACTAAGGTCAAGAATAGGGAGGAAGGGACTTCCCTGGTGGTGCAGTGGTTAAGAATCTGCCTACCAATGCAGGGGACTCGAGTTCAAACCCTCGTCCGGGAAGATCCCACATGCTGTGGAACAACTAAGCCCATGTGCCACAACTACTAAGCCTGTGCTCTAGAGCCCACGAGCCATAACTAGTGAGCTTGTGTGCCACAACTACTGAAACCTGCGTGCCTAGAACCTGTGCTCCACAATGAGAGAAGCCACTGCAATGAGAAGCCTGAGCATTGCAACGAAGAGTAACCCCTGCTCACTACAACTAGAGAAAGCCCACACACAGCAACGAAGACCCAACACAGTCAAAAATAACAAAAAGAATAATAATAATAAAAAAGAATAGGGAGTAGGGAAAGGAAATACAGATGAATGTAATTTAAAAAATTAAAGTATTTATTGAAAAACTGAATAGATTTTCTGAATAGGAGTCTGGACACTGCAGAACAGCAAATTATTAAGCTCAAAAATGAAACTGAATAATTGCCTCAGAATGCAACACAAAAGTTGAAAGTTGGAAAATATGGAAGAAAAATTCATAAAAGTAGAAGGGAATTCCTGAAGGGAAGAACAGAGTGAATAATGGGGAAGGATAAGAAATAATATCTAATAATTTATCAGAATGACTTGAAAGGAGATTAACAGTTGCTGTACAGAATAAATTAAAAGAAACTCATACATACACAAACTGTAAATAAACTTCAAACTGTCAATTATAAAGAAATATTCTAAGCTCCAACAGTGATGGAATAAATATGTACCTAAGGACCAGGAATCACATTGACATGGCGAAGCTGCAGAGCCCAGTGATGCAGAGTGTGGGTACTGAGCTGGCCTGGCTCACCACCTGTGCACCACTGGGTGATTTACTCAACTTTCTGGACTCCAGATTTCTTATGTGTAAAATGAAGACAATAATTACTTGCCTTATTAGACAGAATATTAATTTAGGTGATATTTATAAAGTGATTAGAACAGTGTCTGGTACATAGTGCTAGTTTGTTGTGATTGTTATTTTCATCAATTTCTACTGACACTACCTGTAATAGGACTATGAAGCAATATTCGAGTATTTAAGAAAATCAATGTTTGACCCAGAAGAGTGGAACAATCATTTGACTCTGAAGGTGAAATAAAGATGTTTCAGATATTTAAGAACTCAAGGAGTTTGTCACCTACAGATTCTCTTTGAAAGAACTACTAAAGATGTACTTCAGCAGAGAAATATAATAAATCTACGTAGAATAAGGGAAATGCACAGGTCACCGATGATCTAAGAAATGAGTAAAATATGGTGTTGCCTAAATAAGGTAGTGTTGTCAAGATAAATGACTTACAACAATGAAAAACAGAAATACCTTGTGTTATCATTAACAAAGGTAGAGGAGGGTAGTGAGGATAGGATATAAAATATCTTATGTGAGGATATAAAATAATGCCAAGTTTAAAAAATCTTATTCTTGAATAAAATAACTGGGTTTTGACTTAAAAGAGATATTTTTTAGTACTTTAAAAATGACCAAAATTTCCTGGTTAGGGTAAAAATCCCAAATAGCCCAAGTACCATTAAAGAATGTCTACCATCAAAAAAGAGTACCAGGCAAATTTTATGAGATGTTGACCATCTGCACTTTAAAAGAACAGATAAATTCCCATTGAAATTTTTTCCAAGACACAGAAAATGATGTCCCAATGTTATATTAAGAGTCTAGAGTAACTCAGCTATCAAATTCAGAACAGGACAACTTTTGAAAAGAAGACTACAGGATAATATCTCCCAAATATATATATGCCAAACATTATAATACTGAATATTAAAATATTATGTTTCTCTGTATATTAAAAATAATAGACTAATAAATTTTACATTAGTAAATAGTTATGCTTCATCATTATAAAATGGGTCAATATAATTCATTACATTAACAAATGAAATAAGAAGGAAAAATAACATTGCATAAAAATATTTAAATTTAAATGTATTCAAACAAACAAACAAAGAACTCTTGGAACTGAAAGAATAAAAGTGAATATTCTTGAATTTTTGGGAGCATTGACCAGGAAATACAGAAAATATCACAGTTAATTATGAAATATTATGTAATCCCATTGTTGTTAGAAAAGAAAACAATCACAGATTCACATTATAAAGATGACTTTAGTGGTGTTTGGTGGTCTTTATTAATGTAATTGGCAAAGACGAAGAGGCTAATATGTAACAGAGATAATACTTGTGGTATGTCTCCTCTTGGAAGTTAAGTGTGGCCAAGCTGTTTGCTTGTTGACCACTAGAATGTTAGAAATGATTTGCCTCACTTCCTTGACAAAAAATTAACAGCCAGTGTGCAATCTGTTATGTTTTCTTGTCTTGCCACACAAAATGTGAACTCAAGTGGTATGATAACACAAGATGAAGAAACCTGGATTTAGGAATCACACATGGAAGACACCCACCCTGGATGGCCATCCAGAGTCTTGGAGAAAATTGGATTAATGAAAAATCAACTTTCCTTGTTAACTGCAGAGAGCTTGAGGTCATTTTTACTACAGGAAAATCTCATTTAACCCAACATAAAATGCATAAAATTTGAAAGGAGCTAACCAAGTTGAACTATTTGGAGGAATTATGGTTATTTACCTAAGGAAAAAAAAATGAACATACTTGTTTTTTAATTTATGAGAGTTTAGCAAGATAGAGAGAGCTATGATCAGAGTCTAACACTATACATGCAAACCTGAGTGATTTTCTATGTAGAAGTAAAAAGAATTCACAAAATATATTAGAATAAAAGATCCCATTCATAGCAGAAAAAACAACTACAACAGAAACAAAACTATGATAGACGCATGCATGTGGGCATGGAGTAAACCCTGCAAAAAAATAAGCACACCTTCATGTAGATAATATGCTTTACTAAAGAACTCAAAAGAAATCTGACTAAATAAAGAGAATATTCAACATTATAAAGAAGTTGATTTCTCTAAATTAATCTCTAAATTCAGTGCACTTTTAAACAAAATCTCCTATAGACCTTTGCAATGAAATCACACAGTAATTTATGAAAATCACCATGGATGCAGAAAATTTCTAATGAAACATAAGCATGCCAATTCTACCAAAGCAAATCTGAAAAAATAATCACAAAGACATGCTCTAGCATGTATTAATATATATTTTTTAATATCTTGTTCTGTAAATATTTTCTTAAGTTAGAAATGAAAAACAAAACTGTAAAGAAAAATAAATACATTTTATTATAACACACTTCGAACTACCATAAAATGAAACAGACCCTATACAAAGTTGAAAGACAATAGAGTAAGAACAAATGTTTGCAATATACAAAGGCAAATCTAAAAAATATCCTTAATAAGAAAATGACCAAAAGTGTAATAAAAAATATTATCATATCAGTAAAAAATACAGATTGAAAATAGACTCATTACATTAGGAAAGTATTAAAAAGTTCATAATACTGTATTATTGAATTCATGAGAAAATGTGTTCATTTATATCCACACAGTGGCAATATGAATTGCAAAATCCTTTTGGAATATGTTTTTATAGCAACACATAATATATTTATTTGCTATGATACAATGTGGCATTTTAAAAAGAGTGAAAAAATACAAAGCTATATGTATAAAATTCATTTTCAGTCTGAAGAAATAGATGCCAAACTTGTTACCTTTGGGATAACAAATTTGGGAAAGGAATAGACTCCTTTTCAAATAGGAGGTTTGCTCAATCTATAAAGTGGTAATTATTTAATAGAAAATAGGTGAATAGTTTATGTATTCAATTAAAATTTAACTTAACAAAATATATACATATGGTGAAAGATCATTATTGCACCAGTGTACAGATGTTTGGTTGTCACAGATGCAAAGTAACAAGCTACTGTGGAAGTTTAAGTAAGGTACCGTGTGATTTGATAATAAAACTGTGATGTTGAGAACAGAGAAAAATGGTTCTATGTTAGAGAAAGTTAGAAGAGAGAATGAGCAGTGCAAAGATAGATATGGGGTGAAAGACAAAGATAATGGCAGAGTGCCTCTAACTTCCATGGTAATGTTACATATTTTGATGTGCCGTTTTCCAGTAATATTTTTGAGACATTTTTGTGGTATAAGCTCATTAGATTAGCTTTGAGTTAAATATGTCTATGGGGGAAAAGATATCTTCAAAAATATTTCATCAGATTTATTTCTGGCTGTCAAGAGAGTGATATTAATGAGTGATATGACCTGAATAAATTATGGACTGCAGTTAATATGTCAATATTGGGTCATTGTGACAACGGTACCATAGGAATATAACAGGGGAAACTGTGTATGTGGCTATGTGGTTGGGGGGAGGTTTATTAAAACGCTTTCTACTATCTTCTCCTTTTCTTCGTAATACTAATGCAGTACTAACAAATTAAATCTATCATTGTTTTCAAAAATAGCTAGTGGTCAAATGCCCAATAAGGCTTACAGTGTGAAAATTATAAATAACTAGGATTTATTCTAAATTGTGTCATTAGGAGATCACCAGGAGTGTTCGCAAGCACATTTTAGTGAGATGCTGGGGTGGAGGTTGAAACAGGAAATTATCAGTGAGGTGGAAGCAGGCTTGTGGACCAAGCAGGCTTGAAGACACTTTCAAGGGTGACATGCTCTCACTTACAGTTTCCTGCTTTCAAGTTTATTTACTCCAGTAGACTGTAAACCTACTGGAAGAAAATGTTAATTGTAATTCTTTGTTGAAGGACCTAGCAGAGTGATTTGCCCATATCAAACATCCAATATAGATTGGTCAACATCTGAAAATAATGAAATAGATAATCATTACTTGCCATGGAGTGTGAAGGAACAAAGATGGCTGACTGCTAGGGGAGATGTTTTGGGCTGTCCTTAAAGTTATTTTTCTTAAAGTAATCTCATACATCTATCTGTTTTATATTTCAAATTTTGCTAAGTCTGTCAGTGAAATTGTTTCACTATTGCTGAAACAGCCACTTTGCATATTTCTTTTTTAGGTAGAATCCTTTAGAGATACTGTGTAGATTCATCTCTTTAGCTATAAATGTTCAATTATATTTTGCTTAAAAAATAAGTTGTCTCAATTTTTTCTTCTGTGTTAAACTGTAAAAAGCAAAATGATACAAATAAACAAAAATCTCTTGAAGGAAATCCTTTGTGGGGCACATATGCACATTCAGTAAAGGATTGAAGTATCTCAGAAGAGTGCTTTACTGACAGTGTATAACATATGTCTATAATATATTCTGTAATATACTGTACATAACATTGAATGCATGTGTATATATATGTATACGTGTATGTGTACAAATATGTACTAATATATCACACAAAATGATAATCAATGTCATCATTACTAGCACTATCAGCAGTAAATAAGTTCATTCAAAGTGGTTATGATTAGAGAAAGCCTAGGTGAGTGTACAAATCAATGGTTCCTTGGTCATATAAATGAGTATTTAAGACCTGGTGTGACATTGACTTGTTGTGTGGATTTCTGGTCAAAAATAATTTATGTAGACTGAGCAACCATGTCTTTCAAATGGGAACAATTATTTTACCTACTTCTATGCCATTCAAGTATGAAATTGACTGAGTAGGAAGGGCTGAACACATGGCCTTACATGACATCAGCAGCAAAGGATCTTCTTGTTGCCACATTGTGTATCTTCTTTGTTTCCTCTATATGCTCAGAATAGAGGGATGCAGTTGATTAGATAAAATTCTAAGGGGCACAGACTAGAAGACTAAAACTTCTAAAAATCAGTATAAAAGGAACTCCTCAGAGATAATCTTGATATAATAAATTTCCTCTCTTTCCCCAAGTATGAAGAATAGAAAAAAGCAAACCCCAAATACCATGAAAACATGATGTTTAATGTCAGTTCTTGCCAAACTAGTTATATTAGAGGAGAAACAGCCACAAAGGAGTATAAGAAAAATCTATAACAGGATATTCTGCTCTAACGCAGGGCAACATTTATCACTGTTGAATCAATGATCTTGCTTAGTTCTTCATCAAAGAATAATTAAAAGCATTCAAATTTGGAAGCATACATGTTCCATAACTTCAGTTATTTGATTTTTTTCCCTCACCTTTATGTAGCACCTTAAGGCTAAATTTAATAATGGTGAAAGTCCGCTGACAAAAATTATGCTTTTTAAATCGTAAAGTTACTTCAGTGTCAATCAGGAAACCAGCTTACGGATTAGTTTACACTACATATTCATAATAATGGTGCAACCCCAGAGAGAGACATTTTACTTTGGCAGACACATCTATGTCATATAGCGTTACTATAATGAAAAAGTGGGGCAGATATTTTTAGATGAATTTGATCCTGCTAAGTCAACACAGGATAGTTGTTTGATAAGGGCATACTATCCATGCTGATTACCCAGCTGTTTTAGAGCACTTTAATATTCTGGTAAATTCAATAATAGGAAAAGAGAGAATGACATCCCTTACCTTGGATTTCTGAATTTATATGAAACTTTAAAAAAATTGTTTGATATTATAATCGGGTTCAAATGGAAATATCCAACACATTATTGACAATATTGAAATTTCTTCATTCATAATCTTTTAAAATAATCTATCTAAAGCTGACAATGTTTAATATTTTATGTAAGAAATTATCTGATTTTATCATCGATTAAAAACATATTTAGATAAATAACTCCATGCTAAGGAGAGCTATCAATAGAGAAGGGGCATCAATATCTATCAATAGAATTTTGGATGTGAAAAAACAGATAGACAAGGGGTAACTTCAGTACAGGAACAGTTGAGACCGGAGTTTCTGTGGGGAACCAAAACAAATGTGGTTCAGTATTCACAGAGGCTGAGAGCTGGAAGGCACCAGGTGCTTCACAGGAAGGGCTGTGGGATGAGGAAAAGAAGCTTTCAAGGATCCACTGAAAACACCAAAATTCCACACCTCACCACGTCCCCACCCTGCAGTCCTTGCAGCCTGGGACTGCCATTAGCTTTCTGGCATAAAACTGGAGGTTTACATTCTGAACAGGTTTTACCTTTCACTTTTAATTTTTTAATCATGTCGAAGTAAAAACGAACAGGAAGCAAGAGATAGGAATTCAATTTTAATTTTCCAGATTTTCTCAATACTGTTCACTAATATATCTGTCCCCTCTTGAAATACAGTATTATCCTCAAAGTATATTATTTTCACGTACACCTGGACTTGCAACTCTGCTATCTCTTATTTTGATTTTCTTTGAAATACCTGTTTTCTTCCATGTATCTTTTTGTTCCAATGATAAATGCATTTTTAATACTATAAATTAAAATGTATTTTAAATCTGATAAGTTACGTACTCTCCTTTTCACTAATCTCTTCCAGGTCACATAGGTATTTGGGGACCTACTGTATATGTATATGCTGTTAATACTACATATACACTGTATACACACAAACATATATATAAAGCTTATTGAGATACTCAAAATATTCAGCCTATATTTAATTGGATTGTATTTATAAATTACTTTCCTGAGAATTCACATTTCAAAAAGATTAGTGGAATAGTTCTTCTATTCATGTCAACTGTCATTTCCATTATTGCAGTTGTGAAGTCTTCGCTGTGGTTTTCATGCATCTTCTTGGTCAATAATTTCCTAGATACCTTATAATTCTATTGTTTCACTAAATAGTGCATTATGTTTTCTGAATCAAGATTACTGGTATGCAAAATTTTTTATAGTTAAAGCATTGGAAACATTTCTGACCTCACTAATTAGTTCAAACAGTGTATCTGTTGTTTCTGTTGATTTTTCCAATTAGAGAGACAATCATACTATCTTGATCTAAGTGTAGTTCAATCACTTTTCCTTCAAGCTGTACAGACCTTATTTGGTTTTCCTCACAACATTTGCCAGGAATTATAGCACTCTGCTGAGCAGTAGAGGAGAATGGAAGCATTCTTATATTGTTCCTGATTTTGAAGAGAATGCCTCTAATGGTTCCCTGATAAGCATATAATTATGGTTTACCTCTCTCTCTCTCTCTCTCTCACTAATGTCAAAAAAAAAATCTATGCAAGGATAAAGGAGTTAGTTTTTCCACTCTTAGTTTTTTGATGTAGTTTTTAACAAATGTAATTAATGTAATAATTACATTTATGATGTTAAACCATCTTAGAATTCCTGGGATAAACCTCAATTGATTATAATGTATTACATTTCACTTGCTGTTGTATTTACTTAGCTAATATTTTATTTATGATTTTTGTATCTATATTCATAGTTGGAATGATAATTATATTCTGCAATAAAATTGGCAGCTATAGTTCTTTTTTATTTTCTATCATGAATAAGATAGGATTTTTTTAAAAATTTAGTAACATTTCCCTATTAAATCATCAGGGTCTGGGAATTTTAGGGACATGGAGAGATTTTCAGTACCATTTCACATGTCTTTAACTGGTTTATTCAAGTTCCAGAGGTAGTTTTTGCCAATGTTGAAATTATATGCATTTTTAAAATCGTCCCCTTTTGCCTAGGTTTTCAAGTTTATTAGCATTCAATTCTTGATAACATTGCCCTATTGTTGATGTTCTTCTGTATTAGTAATTACGTCTCGTTTTTCATTCAGCATTTCACTTGTGTGCATCTCTTTCCTTCTTACCTTCATCCTTTTTTTTTTCTTTCCATGATTAATTTTGCTAGCACCAAAAATAACCTATTAATACAAACAACAGCATGGATAAATCTCAAAATCTATATTAAGTAATAGAAGCAAAAAAAGTGTATATTTTGTGATCCCATTTGCAAAGAATTCTAGAAAATTCCAACAAAGCTACACTAACAAAAAGCAGACTGGTGGTTGTTTGGTGCCAGTTCAGCAGGAGTGATGGACAGCAAAGGGGCAAGAAACATCTTTTGGGGTGATGGAAATGTTCTGTACCTTCCTTTTGATGAGATGTTAATGTGTGCATACATTTGTTAAGACTTGTTAAGTGGTACGGTCTAAATGGATTTATACTATATTGGTTTGTAGTGTATAAATCATAACCCATTAAAATTGATTTAAAAAATAACTTCATTATCTTCTAAGCCCTATGCTGGTACTGAGAAGCTCAATATTAATATGATTCTCTTTCCTTTGTCGATAATCCATTTTTTTATCTACAGTGATTTCATATTTTTCTCTTTTCCTTTGCAATCATTACATTTTATCATAGTGTATCAACTTTTGGTTTCTTTACTTACCTCTCACATTTTAGGACTCCATACAGCTTTTCAATTTGAATGTTTTAATTTTTTTTTTAATTTCAGAAACGTTTAACTTCATGATCTATCCAAATATTTTGCATTCCCTGATTTTTTCTTTTATTTCCTTTTATTGTGAGGGTCTTATTATCTGGAGTTTGACAACACTTCTTCTAACAATTGTATTTTCTATTTCTTTATTCCTTTCTGATGCCTTATAGGAGAATTCTTCAGTGTGAGTCTCCAATACTAATCCATTTTTAATTGTATTCACCTTGTTGTTGTACAAATTCCTATGTTCTTTCCTCAATATATTTCACTGTATTTAGGAAAGGTAAGTAAGACTATATATCTATGTATTGGGAGATATAAGAATATATATGTGTATATATATTGATTATATATTAATATAAATATAATATACATTATTATAATACACTATACATTTTATTATATATAATATGTTATATGCTATATTATATACTAAATATTATGTATTAATTATATAATAGTATATACTAGATATATTTAATGTATATTATATGTAATATTTAATATAAAATGTAGCATATATAATATAATACATAATATATCATATATTATAATAAATTATATTGATATATATGTGTATATAAAATATAACACATGATATAATATGTAATTTCATATATATAAATTCATATATTCATAATTATATAATCTATTATAATACTACTATATATATTTAAAGTATACATTATATAATATAAATATTCATATATATATTTATAATATAACATATATTATGTAATACTTTTTATATATTATATAATAATTTACATGTATTATTTATATAAAATTATAAATAATTTTATATATACTATAAATATATAATAATATATACTATATATAAGATTATATATAGTATACAAAATTAAATATATAATTTATATATAATACATAGAAATTATAATATATAATTATATTATAATTAAATATATGTATATAATAGTATATATTATACATAATTGTAATATGTAATTATATCACATACATGTATATATACACGTATGTGTATATATAATATATATGTAAACATAATAATATATTTTATATATTAGTATTGTAGATATATATCATATATTATATAATATATTTATATAATATAAATATATAATATGTATATATTATATGTATATACACATGTATGTATGTGTATATCTAATATATAAAGTATAATAATATATTATATTAATATATGTGTATATATATTATATATACCATATAATATTTTATATACAGTATAATATATAGTATATGTTATATTATGATGTGTATATATAATATATAACATGATATATAAAATATAATTATATGTAATTTTATATTTATATAATATATTATAATAATATATTAATATATGCATATATTAATATATTATATATGTTCTACACATGAGTGTGTATATATATTCTTTTCTTATTTCATTAAATATATTTAGTACTCTTTTATACAATTCAGTACCTGTTCTAATCATCTTGTCTCAGATGGTTTGCTGTATTTCTTTCATGGTAGTTTATTATTTACATACCTGGTGATTTTGGCCTGTTAATGCATACTACCCTGTGAGTACTGAGGAGGGGCCTTAGGAACGGCTTTCCTGTCTTTTCGTTATGTTTGAAGTAGCAGGGAGAGACTGGCCTCTAGGCAAGTTTTCCAGGGAGCACAAATCACCATATATCACTATCATTTGCTTTCAGTACCATGATAAAGATTCTGCTTAGTGTTTTACTTTTAATCTCCCATGGAAAAAAGCATTTGCTGAGGAATTCAGACCCTTAGTTTCTATTTCACGCACTGTGGCTTTGGAATGGGTGGGTGATGGCTTAAACGATGAGGTGGCTTGTCCTTGTTCTCAGTGTGATTCCTGCACACCAGCTGGTGGGTACGGGGACAGGGGGCTGATGATGTTGTCCAAAGGCAGCCCAGTACATATTCCAGTGCAGAGTTTAAAAGACTACATACACGCTATCAACCACTGCTGCCAGCATCATTAATTGTTTAATTTTCATGCCTCATGAATCCCAGAACGAGTGCCCTGTGGGTAGAGATTTGCCTGTTTTTCTGGCATTGGAATTCCAATCCTGACACTAGTTGGCAACAAATCACTGTGTTTAATGAATTACTAAAAATGATGTAAACCTGCTCTCTTCTTTACACAATGACACATCGCTTATTCTCACAGAAAATTGCTCACTCATATCTGAGTTTTTGGTGAAACAAAGTCATGAGGAAGGTTGGAGCAGTCACACAGCACGATTACAAAAGTAATCTCAGTTAAAGTTGTCAGAAAACATGGAACGTGGAGGAAAATTGCTCACCATTCATGGAATATGTTGATGTATGACATTCTGGTCATTTTTCTCTGCAGACAAAGCAGAAATAAATACAGTACATTCTATTATAGACTAGAATGTCCTAAAATATTCTATGTGATTGTGGGAGACATCTATCATTAATATGCTTAGATCAGCTCATTGGTGAATTCCTTGGACATTCAAGGTTATGTATCAGGTGTGGACTTGTTACAAGTAAATGAACAGATTTATGAACATTTTACAGGTTACAGAAATTTGGAGTTTTGAACTCAACCTGAGACTAATTTTGCCACAGTGGGAAGAGATAATCCATGGAATATGCAGGAAATAGGACCTAAAGAGAAAAGCACTGGAGCCAGAGTCCTGACAGGAGCCAGAGACCAGGGACCAAGATGATGCCTCCATTTGAAAATGTTCTGAAATATCTGTGAGGACACTGGCTTTCTAAGAATATGGAGTTTAAGATAGTTTGTGCAAGTTATTAAAAGAAACAGAAATAGACTCACAGACATAGAAAACAAATTTATGGCCACCAAAGTGAGGAGGAGAAGGATAAATTAGGAGTTTGGGATGAAAATATACACCCTACTATATATAAAATAGATAACCAACAAGGACCTACTGTATAACACAGGGAACTCTACTCAATATCTTATAATAACCTAATAAAAAACAGAATATATATACATATGTATGTATAACTGAATCATTTTGCTGTACACCTGAAATTAACAAAACATTGTAAATCAACTATATTTCAAAAATAATTTTTTTAAAAGAGTAAAAATATAAAGCAAGAAAAAATTGAGGTGAAATGTTTATTATTTGTACAATAATATAACTTTTTAGAATTAAAAATAGGTCATAAACATACACACACTCAGATATACAAACATTTATATAACAACCTGATCTTATTAAAATGCACTTTGATAAATTAACAAAATTATTTAAATAACTTGTCATTTTTTTCCTGTAAGAAACAAACTGTAATGCTTTTCCTTGGATATATGTCCTTCATTTAAAAAATAAATTTCTATTTAGAATCATAGGGTAAGTCATTGAAAAATATTTAAATCTTACTGCACATTTCCACATTTCTCTCCAGATTATGTGTCCATTTATATCGTGTGTTATATCAACAGTCTTGTTAGTATTGTGTTAGTGGAAAGTTGTGATAAAAATAGTACTTCCTGATTAACTGAAAACAGATATCACTCTTTAGAATTCAACTTCCCCTTTAACGTTTTATGTCTTAACAGTATTCATTTTGAAAATTATTATTTGCCAATCATTAAAATATTGACGATTTCCATCAAAGCCTAGCTATCGAAAACTATTAATTTAAGATGACAATAAAGGTGCATATTTCTTATTCAATGTATTACCAAAGACCAAAATTTGCTTGGAAATGAAGAGAGAAATAAAGCAAAGGTGTCAATGTTAATATCTGACAGAGAAAGTTTCAAGGCAAAGGAAAATCAAAGTGGATGAAAAGGTTATTTTATATTGGTAAGATAGAGTCTGCAATGAAAATTTGATTATCTGCAGATAGGATATTGAAACATACAACACAACATCATTTTCCATTGCATAGAAATATTGACTCAAATGCCAATAATATTGTCAGATGTTATTCCTGTATGACACCAATGGATGCTAAAACAAAATACCAGCTAATTAATTCTATTGGTTTACCAGCTATTTAACAAAAAATACACACTCGAAATTGAGATATTATATTTCATTTGAATGCTCAAAAGGGTTACAAAGTTAATCATTTCCCAAGAATAACATTAAACTTCAAACATTCCAAACACAGAAATTATGCTGTTCAGTATACCTGACAGCATGAATGAAAGTTGATGTTATTCCTATAAACATAAGAGCATCTATCTGAAAATTTTAAAACAATAAAGTAAAATGATATACTCTCCTAAATAACCCTCCAGTTAATTTTGAGAGGGAATATTTGGACTAATATGAAAAATATTAAGCATATGAGGACAAGAGTACTAATATATAAATAAGTGGACTATGTTCAAATAACTTACATTAAATTTGAGCAGAGATTTTATTAAGTCAAACTTTTTTCCAATGTATCTGTTCGAATTGATGTGTCCCTGCATGTGACTCATAATGTTGGAACCTGGACACGTTATTAAGAGTTTGGCACAAACGTGAATGCTGCTGGAGACTCCTCTGTATACAGGGTTTTATGCTCCTCAAGCTGCTACAAATGATGTTCTGGTGGCATCTGTGTTTCCCAACCATCACTCTACAACTCTGTTGTCATATAATTAAGGTTAAGTGGAACCACGTGATTATACCAAAACATTGTGATGTCAATCTTCCGCATGGAAAGCAAAGATTTAGACTGCTATAAATCAGTTATGCTGAATAAGAGGCAGAATTCTAATAGACATGGTGACAGACCTCCACACTTTCCATCTTCCTGCTTTCCTACAATCTTCCCTCCCTCCCACGCATGGCCCTCCCTTCCTGCCTTCTTTCTTTCCTTCCCTATTTCTTTGTTTCTCACTGTCAGAATCCAATGTGGTTTCTCCAAACACTTGAAATCATTTGTATCCTGCACCTAAAGGGAATAACTTACAGTCCTATGAATTTCATAAATACAGCTTATTCCAACCCACAGCAGCAAGAGTATAAATCTGTACCTGTCAGCTTTCAAAGCTTAAATGAAAAGAATAAAAGTTTCATTCCAAGTGAGTTCAGTTTTGTAAGGTTCTAGAGAAAACATTCTCTTATCTGATGATTGTTCCTCATTTTAAATTCCATAACTTAGTAAAATATCTATTTAACAAAATTTTCTCGAAAACACTTATAGTAGCTTTTATAAACAAGGTTGAAAACATTCTTACTGACATTTTCCTACATATGAATGAAACACAAGCTACATAAGTGACCTATCACCCTGTATGGTCTCTAGTAGACTCTGGTCCTTAACATCATGATCTCATCCTTTAGAAGTTTAAAGAAAAATAAAAACAAAAAATTACCTCCTCAAAGACAGCTTATGTCCATAAATAATGACTTTGGAAGGAAATCAGGTTACTAGTGAATGATAAAGTGAATATTGGATGGTCACATAGAGTAAAAGTAATAAAGTATCTAAATTCATACGCATAAATAAATAAATATAAATGAATAAATAAATATTTTATATATATGCATAAAAACAATTAGGCATTTGTAAACCAAGTTGATAATCAAGATGAGGGGTTGGGTTCATAGGTATTTTCTTCTTTTTGCTTATCTGACTTTTTATTACCAAATGGTGTTTGCTGATAATGCATTGCTGCACAACAAGTGATACTTTAAAATACAAACCTGGTCATACACTAAGCCCTTTGTATTTCAGAGAAAATCAATGTGGTAAATAAAACCATTTAGATTTGTAACATGTGTGCATATTTTGAATCCAAATAACCAAATTTATTTTTTATTCAGTTATCCTTGATAAGCACATTGTAGAATATAGAAATGTGCATTTCCCCCCATTTTCTCCTTTAGCTTTAGCCATTGTCAGGAAGAGGAGCTGACAGGGAAAGTGTGGACTTGGGTAGATTTATTTTTACATGCACATCAGTGAGCACACAGGGAACTGAAGACAGTGTTCATGGACTATATTCTATGGTAGTGGGCCGTCAACAAATATGACTAAATAAAATAATCAGAATTAATAACATAAGAAAAATACAATAGAATTAAAGACTCAGCTGTAAATTTGTAATATAGACATATTGAAAGATACAATTCTATTTTTATCTTAGAGTATAACTGCTATTCATTTTATGAATAAAGAACTATATTACAAATATTTCAGAAATATTTATCTAAATCCCAAAGCCTTTGAAAATATTTTCAGTGCAACCTTAAAAAATCTGAATTAGGAAATAAGAAACCAAATTAAGGACCAGTAAAGTTTTTAAATAAGATTGTTTTGTTAAATAAGAAAGTCATGTAAAATTTAAGGAAAGCTCATCTGCGGTACAGTGAGGCCGTTCTTTTCAGAATGAAAAACCTCTTAGCGGTACATTTGAAGAAGAATTTATAGAAACTGTGCAAAGACACAGAATAGCAAAAAACTCAATGAGGGAAAGCTGAGAATTTGCAAATGGTCAAGTGCTCCTAAGATTCGGCATCATGAGATTCCTGTGGAGTCTCTTCCTGTCCCCACGATAGAGTCCCACCTGAGTATCAGATGCCACTAAAACTATAGGAACAATTCTCAAGGAAATCTAGCCAGCACTATGGGCTTTATTCTTGATTTATCTTAATGCGTGTCCCTTTTGAACTTCAGCAACAATTCCTGCCTTATATGGAAAAGATGATCCATAAATTGAATCCGTTTCTGGAGATTGGTTCCCTTTTTCAGTCTCTGAGCCTGAGCAGTTGCTTTGACTTCTTGCCATACACACTGTTCCTTATCCCCTATTGTTATTGGCAGGAGATTCTCTCCACACTTCTGTCTAGTGCCTGAGGGCCAGGGACTGGACAATGTTGCTCCTTGGTAACCACTACTTGCCCCACTGGTTCGATTTTTGAATGTTTCTGATTCTTGGATTCAGAACCACAAATATTAGAAGCTTATTTCTACTTTACTTTGAGTTTCTGAAGACAATCTTCCCTACCTCTCATTATTTTTTTTTTTCCATTTTGAACTGAAGACAGTGTTCATGGGTCCTATTCCTCTGTGCTTACCTGCATTTTCCTATTACAGAAATATTTTAAAAAGCCAGCCCCTGAGCACCTGGTGTTCTACTCTACCTGAATTGTTGTCAGTTCTCTCCCATTTTCTAGCATATATCATAGTAAGGTGACATGGCTAAAAGAAGCAATGAAGAGAAAAATCTGGCTTTGCTTGTATTTGGCTAATGTGCTTATTAGCGGTGTATAATGTAGTCAAACAGCAAGGAAACCAATATGAATGACGTGTTGGTTCAAGAAAGAAGAATAATTGTAAAATATTATTACTAAAGATACAACTTGTTGGTTCTAAATAGAAGTCATTTGTTGCTTTCTATGTTCTGTTGAGTCTTTTTCTGCACTTTCTTTTAACAGGTAAGAACCAGCAGTGTATTCTTCATTTTTAGTCTCGACATTCATTATGTGACATACAGAATTAAATTGTTAAACCATCAATTTGGTTTATTATAAGTATATTATGAAACTTTAAGATAGTACTGTACTGAACAAAACTCAGATATATACAAAACTACAGAAAGAAGTAAGAGATGAGATTGGATCCAGAGGACATCAAGGACCATATATTTCTCTGAAATAATGAAGCATAAAGCAATGATATCCTATGCAAATCACTAATTTAGCGATGATAACCAAAACATAAGCAAATACCTGGACTCCCAAATTGAAAAGAGTGAAGCTTAGCTCTGCAGATTGTATAGCTCTGGATGACATTCTTTGGTGTAGTTATTAGAAAAGGATTCAATTTTCAAACTGATGTTAAAAGACATTTTAAAAATGTGCCTATTATTGAAAAAGAATATATATGTGTATATATATATGTAATATATATATATATAAAATATATATATATAAACTGAATCACTTTGCTCTACACCTGAAATGTGGTAAATCAACTATACTTCAGTTAAAAAAAGAAGAAAACAAAATAAAAAAAATAAGAATCTAAAAAATTATGCCAATTAGTAACTTAAAGTATAAAAGTGTCTTTATTTTCCTTAAGTACACATAAGGTCTGAAGGTTTTGGTGGCAAGTATAAAAAATAAAATGTTTCTGTTCATAAAAACAGCTCTTAATAGTTTAAATTAGTACATCTGGTGACAAATATACAGGTCAACTTGTTGGGGGAAGTTAGCCATGTATGCCACCAACACAATTGTTCTGATACCCCCACATTTACTTCTTGCTTGTATTAAAATTGAATCCAACCAAATAAACACTCTTAATCAATAATAGCCCAAATAAATAGCCCTGGGCCAACAGGTGAGTGCAGAGATTCCTAGCGATAAGTATCAGGCAGGGATGATGATGATAATTGTGTTGGTAACCCAACACAATTTTTTTTAACATCTTTATTGGAGTATAATTGCTTTACATTGTTTTGTTAGTTTCTGCTGTATAACAAAGTGAATCAGCTATATGTATACATATATCCCCATATCCCCTCCCTCTTGCATCTCCCTCCCACCTTCCCTATCCCACCCCTCTAGGTGGTCACAAAGCACGGAGCTGATCTCCCTGTGCTATGCAGCTGCTTCCCACTAGCTATCTATTTTACATTTGGTAGTGTATATATGTCCATGCCACTCTCTCACTTCTTCCCAGCTTACCTTTCTCCCTCCCCGTGTCCTCAAGTCCATTCTCTACATCTGAGTCTTTATTCCTGTCCTGCCCCTAGGTTCTTCAGAACCATTTTTTTTTTTAGATTCCATATATATGTGTTAGCATACGGTATTTGTTTTTCTCTTTCTGACTTACTTCACTCTGTATGACAGACTCTAGGTCCATCCATCTCACTACAAATAACTCAGTTTTGTTTCCTTTTATGGCTGAGTAATATTCCATTGTATATATGTGCCACACTTCTTTATCCATTCACCTGTCGATGGACACTAGGTTGCTTCCATGTCCTGGCTATTATAAGTAGTGCTGCAATGAACATTGTGGTACATGATTTTTTTTTTTTTTTGCGGTACATGGGCCTCTTACTGTTGTGGCCTCTCCCATTGTGGAGCACAGGCTCCGGATGTGCAGGCTCAGCAGTCATGGCTCACAGGCCTAGCCACTCCGCAGGATGTGGGATTTTCCTGGTCCAGGGCACGAGCCCGTGTCTCCTGCATCGGCAGGTGGACTCTCAACCACTGCACCACCAGGGAAGCCCTACATGATTCTTTTTGAATTATGGTTTTCTCAGGGTATATGCCCAGTAGTGGCATTGCTGGGTCATATGGTTGTTCTATTTGTAGTTTTTTAAGGAACCTGCATACTATTCTCCATAGTGGCTGTATCAATTTACATTCTCACAATCAGTGCAAGAGGGTTACCTTTTCTCCACATCCTCTCCAGCATTTATTGTTTGTAGATTTTTTGATGATGGTCATTCTGACCAGTGTGAGGTGATACCTCATTGTAGTTTTGACTTGCATTTCTCTAATGATTAGTGTTTCATGTGTTTGTTGGCAATCTGTATATCTTCTCTGGAAAAATGTCTATTTAGGTCTTCTGCCCAGTTTTGGATTATAACCCAACACTTCTGAATGCTGGTCAGCTACTGTTCTATACAGGGACTAAACAGTTTAAACCTGGCAATAACCTCATGAGATAGGAGTAAATTTTCCCTTTACCAGAGGCAAAATGGAAGTGGTTTACACAGTGGTTAGTTAGGTCACTTGCCCAAGGGTAGACAGCTGGATGGCACACCCAACAATTTCAGGAATGAAGGATCTAAAGAGGTACATTTATGATTTCACAAGGTTAAACAGAGAATGTGAGGGGAACAGAGAAGGAGTAAAATTATATTGTGTCCAACATAAAGATAAAAGGAAGCAGGGTAGCTTCTGTTCCTGGGGAAGAGGTCCACAAGGTGGGAATAATGGGTAACAGACAGCGGTACAAACTTTGCCATTATTGAAAGTAAAAATCCTATTTTCAATGACTTTGGAAGCCTTTTTAAAATATTCTGATTTCCTCTGAAGCTAAGATTAGCCTGAATACTATTTATGAAATGGTTTAATGTGTCTTTGCTGTACTTACAAAAGTTAGCACTTTATTTCTAATTATAACATTAAAGCATTCTTAGATCAATCCAATTATAAAAACTTTTACAAATTCCTTTAAAATATACACACTTCAAAAACCTAATAAATTAATAAGATACTTATTAAATGAACAAGCCAAATACAATATTTCACAATGACTTGACTATTAGATTTGAAAAACAAACTAGTTGCGTGTAGTTTTGTTTTGAGGTAGGGAAGCCTGTAATAAAACTGCTGGAATGAAAGCCAAATCAATATCTTGTTGATCTCAAAGAATAATCTGTTGCTCTAATTAAATTCATGAGTTATAAATTAAAAGTTAGTACAAACAAAACCAAAAGAGTTGATAATGCAAAAGAGACAAGGGAAATTAGAAATATGGGGGAAATTATTAATTCTGTTGGAGAAAACAGAATGGCAATGAGGAAGGCCATCATTTTGTTACTTATTACCACAGATGTTAATTTAGTTCAAGGAAGGAAGATATCAATGAATTGGATATACAGACACACACATTCAGATGACTTGAAGCATTTGAGAAATTATCTTAAATATTATTAAAACAACAAACTGTAAATTTGCCTAAAGATTTATCCTGAAGAAACTAAAATTTATTTCGTAATGAAGAATATATTGAAATGTAACTAAAACCTTTGAAAAACAGTGAACTTATCTATTCTGAAAAGGATATTTTTGTCAATTAAAGCTCAAATTAAAACAGTAGTACAAGTTTTTTGTTTTTTTTAATCAACCAAACACTAGGACTTAGATCACAGTTTTCCAACATTCAGATTTACTTAAAGTAATCTGAGAAATTTTCCAAAGAAATGCCATGTTAAGAAGCTTCAATAGATTGAATGTTTAAGTCACCCCTCGGCAAATTCATATGTTAAATCTTAACCCTCAATGTGATGGTGTTTGAAAGTGGGACCTATAAGTGATGAATAGGTCAATGGGGGTATGGATTCCCCATGAATGGCATTAGTGACCTTACAGAAGAGACTCCAGAGAGCTCCCCAGCCCCTTCCACCATGTGAGGACACAGCAAGAAGACAGTTCTCTCTGAATGAGAAAGAGGGCTCTCACCAGACATGGAATCTGCTGGAGCCTTGAACTCGGATTTCCCAGCCTCCAAAACTGTGAGAAATAAATGTCTGTTGTTTAAGGCACACAGCCTACTGTATTTTGTAGTGAAAGCCCAAATGGACTAAGAAAGTAGCCATATAAATTAGCATTAGATATGCTTGATGTTACCAAAAATCAAAAGAGCCATGAAGGTTAATTTCCATCTTATGTAAAGTTTGATCAGGAGGCAATTCAGGACTGGTTTGGTGCTTTTGCTCTATGAATTATGCAGGGAGTCAGGATCCTGCATTTCTTTCCCCTTTCTTCTTCACCCTGTCTTGAATTTGGGCCACATTCTACCAGCTCCCTGTGGAGCTTCACCTCCATCCCCACATCCCAAGCAGTGTTGCGAACACTTCCTGGGAATTGCACAGAGAACTTCCCCATCCATTGGCTGTAACCTAGCCACAGCTAGATGTAAGGAATTTTAGAAAATGCAACATGGCAGAGGGTACCAATATGCCACCACAATTTTTGGTTTGATAAGCAATCAGAGATACCTAGGGAACTAAGAGATCAATGAAATAAATATTTGGATATTTAAACCTGTTTCTCTTCTTTTCTGTGTATAAGAATATTCAGTTTGAAGGATGAGCTTTAAGTTTTAAACACAGTAAGAGAAAGATAATTCTCCAAAATTCTTATTTAACTGATAATTCTATGATATGTATAGTATTCACAAATAAAATTTTTAAAAATGTAAAAAGAAAAATTTTTAGCTTCCATTTCTCTATGAAGCTATTTCTCTTATTCTAGGAATGAATATATTTTGAGTAAATAAAATTTTCTTCATAATACTGTTTTTGAAATTAAATTACAAGCTTCAATTTTTGAATAGAATACTGGGAGGATTTAACTGATCACATTTGACTAGGTTATCTATGCCAAATTAAATGTGATGATTTGGCAAATGAAAGGTTATCCATGAGAAAGAGAAAGTAAGCAAGAATTACCTTTCCCAGAATTCCCTTCCCTCCATGAATTGAGCTCAGGTTTGGCCTCAAGGGAAATTTTCAGAGATTGGGAGACAGACGTATCAGTGATTATGTTCTGAAGGTTGTTATTGGAGAGACGCCATGAGAGACAGATGCAGATGGGGTCCCGTTTTGTTCCCATTTCTCTTCTCTAGCATCTCCTCCAGCTCTTCTTGAGCTTGACCTGATCATAAGGTCCAGACCAACCACCAGAGTCTCTGAACCCAGAGACGGAGGGGCCACACCAGCCCCTGGACCAGCAGCAGGGAGCACCTACTGTCCAGCAGGTTTCAATTAGTTCTTACTTGTCAGCGTTGCTGGGTGTCATCTCGGATCCTTCATAGTTCTCTATTTCCTCAAATCCTCCCACAATGATGTAAGCTCTAATTTCTATAACAGGTTTTTATTTCATAATATTCCATGATATTCTCAACTTTCTCATTCTACCAAGGTTTTATGCCTGACTATTTTCATGTAAAATATATTTTAAAAATATTCATTTTATGTAATATAGAGATTACCATGTCATATGAGTAGGTAGTGTTTTAACTGAAACAATTTTACAATCATTGATTCTTATTACTTTACTTTGTATGTTAAGTGAATTCAGCACAGATATCTATTTCTTATAATAGGCAATGGAGCATAATCTTAGAACATTGTTTCTATTTGTCATAAATCAGCAAATAGGTTATTTTATTTTTCTTTACTTTTCCAAATATCCAGCTGCTTTATTTACTCAGAGTCATGCATTTTATAATATAGCATCTGGTTAATTTTGCATCCCCCCTCCGCCACCCATGGAATTCAGGGCATTCATGTTCCTTATCAAGAGTATCAAGCCAAAATCCTAACAACATCCTCCATCACGTGCCAATCTCTACATCCAGCCTGGAGCTGTGTCCTCTTGCTAAGGAGACCCATGAACTAAAGCCAAGTTAAATGCCTCACTCACTCTTCATATTCAATGGAGCAACAGGAATACTATAAGTGCAATAAAAGCTCCCATTTGGAAACAACCAGCCATCACTGGTCTGTAGTAATCCCCCAAACCTGTTTGGCAGTATTTTGAGAAGTTACTACTCTAAGGGTGTGTGATGTTGTTTAGACCTTGACTGTACACATTGGGAATGGTCACTCCCTCTCCCAGCCTGCCCCCTGCCCCACACACCGTGGCTCTTTTCTCTACTTTTGGAGATGTTCTTCCTTTTTCACCATCTTACTCTGTAACATGTGAGAAGGGCATTGGCAATATGCCCTCCGTGGGGACTAAGATAGACTTCTCATTCTGCTCCTTCTGCTTTGAAGTTTGGAAAGCTAATACTTGTTTTACATTCTGAAGGGTCATATGCTCTTTGGGACCATACTGATGACTATTAGAAATACAACTCCCTCAAAAACAGTTATGTTTTCAATTTTTCCTGGAAGAGGAAGCAATTTTTTAACCATAATACAGTGTACACTGAGATGGAGCTTATATTGTATGTGTGTGTATATATATTTTACAGAGAGCCCCTGATGAACTCAACTGAAGAGCTGTTTCTATCTGTCTTTTATATTTCACTTTATATGAGATAACATTTAAAAAGCACTTCAAAATCAAATTGTGCAGCCAAGGTTTCCTGTAGACACCATTCCTTACCAAATGGTCACTTGACCTACAAATGAACATAAACAATGGATGATGTCTCACGGCCTACTAAATCTGTTCACTAACTTTTTTACTCATCAGCGACTAGAAGATGAATCAACCTTCCACTGGATTTCACACATCTTTCTTCCTTCTGTCTACACAGCAGTGCATAACAAATATAAGTCATCTTATAAGCCATCACCAACCAGTCAACATACCTCCTTACTGTGAGCCAATAGTATTGCCTGTAAAACAAAAAAAAAAAAACTTTAGTTACTAAAAGTATATTTTCATATAACAAAATTTCCCACATTGTTCTTCAGTGTGTTCTATGTAATTTGACATTTTAAAGTGTGTATTAACAATTAAATGCAAATTTCTAGGCACCCTTGGATTCCTATAGATGTCCTCATTTTAAATAATTGTTCTGTCATATTTTGAAGATTATGCATTCACTTTTTTCCAATTGTATTCTTGAATTAATTTTGAAAGGAATTATCTAAGTCTCCTACCTTTTAACTATTCATTTAACATAATTGCTATATATCCTTTCTTCTAGATATGTCTTTTATATTTTTATCCACATGATTGATAAAATTTTGAAAAGGACATGCCAAGGATAAAGCCAGTGGCACCCTACTGGAAACCATCTTTACACATTGACATTTATCCATTAATCATCTCTTTGGGTTGAGTTTTTCAATCAGCTACTAATCCATCATTTTGATCTGGCACTTTTCTAAATCTTGTCACAAACGCCTAGTCTGACATGATTTGTTCTTCGTGGGTCTGTATTCACCTCCTTCTCTAAGGAACCATCTTTCAATGTTAATGATGTGTTCCTTAGAAAGGAAGGCAGTGTTATGCTACAGGGCAGCAGTAAGCAGAACCTTTGTCCAACTTTTTGAAGTGCAGTCATAATTTGTCAAACTTCAAACTTGTAGTACTTCTAAGTTTCAGCAAGTTTCCTCAAATGTTTTCAAGAATATGCTCATGAACTCATTTGCAAATTTTCTGAGTAACTTGAATATTAATCCATGTGCTTTAGCAGACATTCAAAATAGCTATGTGTATTACTAAAATTCTCTTCATCTACCCCAGCTCTCAAAGTCTTTTTTAACTAGTGCTCATTTCTATTTTTCTCTGAGAATAACTTTAAAAACTGATCCTCATTTTTTCAGGCTGTTATCAATGGAACAAACCTCAAGCCATGTGTTTTCCAGTCTTTGCTGCAATTATATCTAAAACAGCCATTATTTCACATTGTCATTCTTACAGTCACTTTATTTGCTGAATTTAGGTTAAACTAGAAAAGCATGCACTTTAAGATTTAGATGTCACAATGCTTTCATTAAATTTAAGAAGGGAAGACAGGTCTTGTCCCAGAAAGAACAGAAAATGTGGGTTCACATACGTTCAACCCCAAACTTTCTAGTTTGGTGTCATAAGATTTTTTGACCTATAGCTTATTCTGTTAGAATTATAATTATTTTCTAATATAGTGTACAGCACCAATGGTAAAACAGTGTAAACTATGTTAAAGTACTGTGTAAATGGAGAATATAAACATCTTGTTATTGTTATTACTTGGTAATATATAGTTGATATAAGAAACAAGAATAGGAAAAGGGAAATGAAAGCAGCATATTGAAAATTGAACGAATAAATAAATTTTATGTACTGAGACTGTACACCATTAATTTAGCCCATTATGTAATTAACATTTAGCAATAGTCTATTCATCCTTCTTTAGTAATTAAAATATATTAATGATAAAAAAGCCAAAAAAAGCCAACAGTGGCATAAATTGAGTGTGAAAGTTAGAAAATTTTGTAGTGTTAATATGTCACCAGTTGGCACTGTGACAAAAATTTCAGTAAGGTTCTTTTAACATCATAAGTCACATTTTAAATATTTTTGTAGTTTCTCAAGCTTAAAAAGTTTAATTTGATTCCACATTGAAAATATTTGTGACCTGAAACTGAGACTATGTTTCCTTTAATCACTGTTTGTTGAATAATTGACATCAAAATTGACTTCACAATGAATTACAGATTATTGAACAGGCAGAGGGCATAGTTTTATTAATTTTCTTTATGTTGATTACTTATAGGTATGATCATTCTTAAAATAAAATCTTAAAGTGAGAAGTCACAGAAATTTTAACCACAAAGGTTTTTATTAAGACAGTAATTTGGGTACCCAAATAATTGTAAATTCATGTTATGCAGTGGGAAAATGTCTACATAAATTGTTACCTACTTTGTTCAGTTTTGTGTGAGCACTGCGTACTCAGTGCCATCGTGAAATAGCTTTTTTCTTTTAACAGCTCAATTGAGAAATAATTCATATAATGTGCCTATGTAATCTACTTTTTTCTTACATGTTTATAAATTTTTCATAGTTCTTTTATATTTTATGCATTTTGAAAGATAAGGGAAATCACTGTTAACAGTATTTAAACACATTTGAGACATCAGTGACACAAAATAATAATAACAATGAATACAATAGTATCTTTAACTTACTGTTCATTTTAAATTAATGGCTATTTTATAATTAATAATATTTAAAGACAGTTATTTCTTAAGAGAAAATGTATTTTAATTTCTAAGGCACTTAAACTATTTAAAGAGAAGAGATCTTTAATTGGGAAATTATTACAAGTTAATCACTTTTTAAAAATATTGCAATGTAGTTGAATTTTAGTTCTGAAGCCTCTATAATTCCATTTAAATCAGCATTACAATGATACTTGGTCACCCCATCATGATTATTTGACTTATCCAAATTAAAGTCTGTGCCATGGATTTAATACATAGTAATATATAGCAAAACATCATCAATGTAATTCATGACATTCTTTACTCAATATTAGCTATTTGTGTCAGTTTCAAACATTTCTTCCAGAATAACCACTCAAATGGATAGGCAATAGCAAATGCCCACCATTTTTCTATGTGAGTACAGAGAGAATGAAACACCTAATGACAGTTGTGTGTGTGTGCATCCATGCCTGCATGTCCCTTAGTTTAGGACAGCTTTTACAAAAATGTACTTATTTCTTTCTGTTCTGGATACTATGGGGGAAACTTACCAAACCTCCACACCTTTCCTCCCTCCACAGAAGATAAAGGTAGAAGGACAATTATTTTGAATTTTCTTTGTTCCCTCTCTCACTCCTCCCCTAAGATGGATAAGGGTACGCAAGGATGAGGGTTGGAGAGAAGGAGGAGGGACTCTGAGAGCTCTCTTTCAGAGAATTTGACATCCTCTCCCACGTGGAAATACCTTGTCCATTCAGCTGACACTTGTCCTAGACATAGTAATATAAAGGTCACTTGGCTGCAGACCTAAGCCTCACTCTCCAGTTAGCTGTGATTTTAGCAATAATTAAGCTGATATTTTGTTCTATTTTTATCATCCCTATATCTTACTTTTCAATTGATTCCAAGCTATTAGAAGAGAGAGGAGTGTAATTAATTGGCATTTCTAATATCATTTGACAAAACTGTATCTTCTCCCTTCTTAGTATCCCTCACATTAAAAATTTCTGATTGAGAACTGGGTATGTAACCATATAAAGCCCTACTAGAAACTTATTTACCAGAGCATTTGGGTAGAAAACAATCTTTCCACTACTACTGCCATGCCAGGAGATTAGGAGATGTGGTTTTCAGTGGAGCAGAGCTTACACGAGAGAAGATGAAAGAAGCAGAATCTCCATGAACACAGGTCAGGGCCGTGTACACTTCTGTTGTTCCTGTTGTTTCCATTTACTTGAGCAGATGAGTTTCTATGCTTTTGTAGACTAGCTTGAATTGGACTTGTGTTATTTGCAACAAAGAGAGGCTTCTAACGGAAATAACTGTGAACAAGGAATGCCAATGCCAGAACATGAAATTGGCTGTGTTGAAGGGAATCCTTGAAAATGAGGATGTCTTTATTTCCAGCTCAATAACTGCATATTTATGTTTTTCAGTGACAAACAGCTACATGAATTGTTACCTACTTTGTTCAGTTTTGTGCATTTATTCAGTACTCAGTGCCATTGTGAAATACTATTTTTTAAAACAGCTCTATTGAGAAATGATTCATATAATGTGCAATTCGCTCATTAAAGTATACCATTCCCTGTATAACAAGTGTATGTCAATATATTTAAGGTTATGTTAAGGTTTTGACTTGCATTTCCCTAACGGCTAATGATGTTGAACAACTTTGCATGTGCTTTTTGGCCATTTGTGTATCATCTTTGGAGAAATATCCATTCATATCTTTTGACCAATTTCTATCTTTCTTTATCTTTTAATTATTTAGTTGTAAGAGTTTATATGTATACTCAAAATGCAAGCCCTTTATCAAACATATAATTTGCAAATAAGATAAATTTATTTTTTCATCATTTTAAAAGATGAGTTTTAGTTTTTTAAGGCACCTCCATGCTGTTCTCCCTAGTGGCTGTATCAGTTTATATTCGCACCAACCGTGCAAGAAGGTTCCCTTTTCTCCGCACCCTCTCCAGCATTTATTGTTTGTAGATTTTGTGATGATGGCCATTCTTACTGGTGATGGCCATTCTGAGGTGATATCTCATTGTAGTTTTGATTTTCATTTCTCCAATAATTAGTGATGTTGAATGTCTTTTCATGTGTTTGTTGGCCATCTGTATGTCCTAGCATGTGACCCAGCAATCCCACTCATGGGCATATACCCCAAGAAAACCATAATTCAAAAAGACACATGCACCCCAATATTCATTGCAGCACTATTTACAGTAGTCAGGACATGGAAACAACCTAAATGTCCATTAACAGAGGAATGGATAAAGAAGATGTGGTACATATATACAATAGAATATTACTCAGCCATAAAAGGGAATGAAAATGGGTCATTTGTAGAGACATGGATGGACCTAGAGACCGTTGTACAGAGTGAAGTAAGTCAGGAAGAGAAAAACAAATATCATATATTAACATATATATGTGGAATATGAAAAAATTGATATAGATGATCTTATTTACAAAGCAGAAATAGAGACACAGATGTAGGGAACAAACATATGGCTACCAAGGGGGAAAAGGGGGTGGTGGGATGAATTGGGAAATTGGGATTGACATACATACACCATTGATACTATGTATAAAGTAGATAACTAATGAGAACCTACTGCACAGCAGAGGGAACTCTACTCAGTGCCCTGTGGTGACCTAAATGGGAAGAAAATCCAAGAAAGAGGGGATATATGTATACATATAGCTGATTCACTTTGCTGTACAGTAGACACTAACACAACATTGTAAAGCAACTATACTCCAATAAAATTTTTTTTAAAAGTCAGCCAATAAAAAAAAAATGATTGTTTAAAGAAAAAATTGACATGTGTAGAGGTATAAATGTATGAAATGCATAACATATGTAGAAATAAAATAGTACAAAAATAGAATAAAAGTATAATATTTGTTTCCCATACTATAGATGAAATTGTGTATATTTTGAAGAAACACTGTCATAAGTTAAGATTTATAAAAATACTAGAAAATCCTCTTAAAGTGTCCTATAAATAGTAACTCAATAAAGTTAACTCAATAAATAACTCAATAAATAACAATAAATAAACTAAATAAATAACATGATGGAGTTATTAAAATATATCAATTTAATGCAAAGAAAGGCAAGAAAAGAAAAAAATGAGTAAAATTATGCGGTGTATTTGATTTGCTTTAAAATGCTTAGCCAAAATTAAAAAGAGAGAAAGAGAAAAGAGAAAGAGAAAAAAGGAAAAGCAAAAAGAAGCAAGATGAAGCAAGTATGGTAGTTGTACTGAGTTCTGGGGTCTGGCTGATGATTATGTGGTGAAAAATTTAATGTTGTCTCTATTTTTGTGTGTGTTCAATTTTTTAAATAAAATGCTTAAAGAACGTAATTAGGGCTTCCCTGGTGGTGCAGTGGTTGAGAGTCCACCTGCCGATGCAGGGGACACGGGTTAGTGTCCTGGTCCAGGAAGATCCTACATGCTGCGGAGCGGCTGAGCCTGTGAGCCATGGCCACTGAGCCTGCGCATCGGGAGCCTGTGCTCCGCAACGGAAGAGGCCACAACAGTGAGAGGTCCGCGTACTGCAAAAAAGAGAAAGAAAGAAACAAAAAACAAAGAAAACCCCACATAATTACATGGTTTACTTTTTGGTTTGCCTTTTTTTTTTCCTTTGCGATACCACAAATTATAGATTATTTCACAAAAGCTAAAATAAATTCCAGCAGACCAGCAGAGGCAGGGGAGATGAAGAAACACAGCTGGGACTCAAGGGGTACTGGTGATTATGCAGTACTGGGAACCCTATGACCCCAGGCCATCCCTCCATGACAATGCCAACAATTACCTCCAATTTGGAGTGCTGTTCATGGAGGCCAAGGGGAAGAACTGAGTATGTGCCATTTTCTGTGATGACTGAGGAAGAAGAACCTGTAACCCTCTGGCCACATGGT
Organism: Stenella coeruleoalba; assembly: GCF_951394435.1. Classification (NCBI taxonomy): domain Eukaryota; kingdom Metazoa; phylum Chordata; class Mammalia; order Artiodactyla; family Delphinidae; genus Stenella; species Stenella coeruleoalba. Next base: position 5,335,886 of record NC_137155.1, on the reverse strand, counting down.
CTCAGAGTGCAAGCCTCCTCAAATCAGGAGGGGGCATCCTGAGCTAAAGCTGGCTCTCAAGAAGACCAGGCATAGCCAGTGATCAAATGACTCCCGTGAGTATCTTACATTTGATATTACTCACTAAGTCTGAGCAGAATTTTCTGTCGCTTGCAAACAAAATCTCCCAAAAGATACATTTTCAGGGAACAGTTCTAGAGGAAACCAAGTTGATTGACTAAGGGAGTCTTGAAATCTTTGTTCTTTAAGTCATCAATGTTTGTGGAAGAGTGAATGCAGTGTGTTGATTCCTCTTTCTGCAATTTACAAGCAACAGTTTTTTTTTTATTGTTTTGTTTTATTTTTAACTGTAGCTCTCCCGTATCTCTTCTATCCTGCATTCTGAATGCCTTGCCGTAGTAGTTAAATGTATTGTTTGTTTTAATTGCTGGACCACAAGAGGTGGCATGTTGAATTAAAGAATGCCTAGCAGATAGAGGGAAAATACACACACACTCGCACATGATAGTTTCTTTTTTATGAGCAGGAGACATGTTTGAGATTTTATTTGGGGAAGAGGGATGCAGGTGGCGACTTGGTGGCACTCTCTCTCTCTGTGTCTCTCTATCCCTTATGACAGAGATGAGCAAGGCAATGAGTCTTGATGTACCAGAAAACTCCATCCCCTTAAGCAAAGTGACAAGAATTGACACATCCCCTGAAAAAGACCATTCTGAAATATTTTACTGGGAGCTTCAAGAGATCTGGAGAAAGGATCCTTCTTCTGTGAGGATTTCTGATCTGATAGACCACATCGGATTTGATGCCTGGTGGTCATGATACCATGTCTGCTCTGGAGAAAACATATGTGACAGCAGGAGAGAAAATGGATGCCTCTGACATGTAGAAACACCTGTTGCCACCATTCAAACTATATCTGGGTGTTTTGGTCATTTTATGGCTTATTGCCATTTATGCTGAGATCGTTACTTACCAGAAATTAACATCTGAATTATACAGTCATTTTCTGGAAAAGTTTGGGGAAGAGATTGTGGAATGTGAACATCAGATAGACCTGTGTGTAGCAGTAAGATTGTAAGGCTGCAATGTTTGGAGGCTGAAAGTGGAATCCTTTCCTCTCTGTGTTCCTTTCAGTTCCTGGAATGTCTACCACCTGGATTAGGGTCCCAGGTAGAAGACTAGGGAAACTGACGGGGTCAAAGTAAATACTCATAAACACTCATATGTAGGCTTCCCATAATGACTAGACTTAACCCAGCATACTTTCATTTGTCAGCCTTATGAAAACAGAGCTTCCAATCAGCTTTACAAATACGTCACTCTTTAGATATTAATACAGAGATAAGGACTCACAGATATTGAGAGAAATATACTAATGTCAAGTGTGTCCTCTAAAAGAAAGGGGAAAGATGAAGAGAGATTGAGTGGCTGCTCAGAAAAAATAGAATGCAAGGAGAATTTTAAAATATTCCGCTTAAAAAAACATTAGTAGAATTGTGATTTACCTATGAAAGATTCAAACAGGAAGAATACAAAATGAATGCAAACAGATGTACACCAAAGACACACACACACACACACACACACACACACACACACACACACACACACACCAGGAATTTTAAGAGAATATTCTGTCATATCTACAAAGATAAAATAAATCACTTAGGATGAACTAAGAATCAGATTGACACCAAAAGGTAGGATAGCAGCACTGGAAACCAGGATACAATGAATTCATCCTTTTAAAATTCGAATAGAAAATTATTTTCAAATTATCAGTCAAGAGCAAGGTTAGAATTCTCAGGCATGTTAGGGCTCAGAAAATTGACATCCCACTTCCCTTCCTCACCAAGCTTTTGGAAGACTGGAGTACAGTAACATGAAGACAGACTTAGAGCTGGGAGGCAAAATTGGCCCAGGAAAGCAGAGGAGAGGTAATGCTGGGGAGGAGTGGGCAGCAGGACAGAGCACAGGCTGCCCTAGAACAGGTGTCTTCAACCCCCAGGGGTCCCCTAACCCCCTGTTAGGAACCAGGCCGCACAGCAAGAGGTGAGTGGCAGGTGAGCAAGAGAAGTTTCATCTGCCGCTCCCCATTGTTCCCCATTGCTCCCCATTGCTCCCCATTTCTCCCCATTGCTCTCCATTACTCCCCCATCACTCCCCCATCACTCCCATCACTCGCCGTCACTCTCCCATCGCTCCCCATTGCTCCCCATCGCTCCCCTCACTCTCCCATCGCTCCATCTCTCCCCATCATTCCCCATTGCTCCCCATCGCTCCCCATCACTCCCCATCACTCCCCCATCGCTCCTCATCCCTCCCCATCACTCCCCATCACTCCCCATCACTCCCCCATCGCTTCCCCATCACTCTCCATCACTCCCCATCCCTTCCCATCACTCCCCATCGCTCCCCATCACTCACATTACTGCCTGAACACTCACCCCCAACCCGTCTGTGGAAAAATTGTCTTCCAAGAAACTGGTCCCTGGTACCAAAAAGATTGGGGACCACTGCCCTAGAGGAGCACAAGAGGGACCAAAGAGGAGCATTCCTGAGAAACACAGAATGTGCACTACCACCTTAAGAGGAGGTTTACTGTACATTTGAAGGTGAATGAGCTATAACTATGGGATCTACAAGGCAAATTTTAAAACGTGTGACTATTACATCTATAAAAAATCAATGTATGGAAAAGGAGATATAACATTGTTACCAAGGCTCTTCCCTCAGAATCATACCCCTGACCCTCCCTTGAACGGAAACCAATTACTCTTATCTAAGTTTCAGGAGCAAGCTGCAAAGAGAAAACAACAAGAACAGGTAAGAACCAACTAGGCCTAAGATGGCAGATTTGATGTCCAGGGGACCTTGAGCCTCATTACATCCTCATTGTGATGCATTAACTAATGAAACTCCCACCAGCCCCGTGACAGTTGACAGTTGCCATTGACAACAATTGGAGATGCTCATACAAGGACTGAAAAGTAGTGTTGCACCAGTTCTAGGTGCAAACCACACCCCTGTTCTTGGATACAGCATGAATATTCCTCCCACTCTTTCCAAATCCCTCCCTTTTACCTTGACCTTCCTATATATTTGGTATCTCCACATGAATGGGGTTGAGAAGCTGATATGCAAACTAGGTTCTTGTGTCTCTGTTCTTTGGTCATTGAATAAAGCTTGTGCTCTTCCAGTCTCAGAATCGATCTCATTATTGACTGTGCAAATCCAATCGGAAAAAGAACCTCCCTGGCCAAGACAAGGGGTCTCAACCCAGGCTAGGACCCCAGCATGGCTCCAGTCAATCAATTATCAGCACACAAAATAATAAAGTGACCATTGAAAAGCTAAAGATGTGACAACAGGAGAGAACTGTGTATACACAATGGGTATAATAGAACCATACGTTCATTTTCCAGGGAAAATCATTAATTGATAATATTTACAGTCTACTGACCTGTTAATAGCAGTAGATGTATTTCATTTAGATGTATTATTATTTATTGTCATATTATTAAAGACAAGTTGAAAGTAGTTGCCACTTACAATTCCAGTCAAAACAGAAGAGCTGTAATCAAGACTTTTTCTCCTGCTATAATTAACTATAAAAACTGGAAAAAAATATAAAACAACTATTTAAGGCATTAGATAACAACCAGTACAAGGGCATGATACCCTTAGGTGAGGCCTCTGGCTACCCCAGCTTTCTCCCTGATGGCCAGGACATAGAGTCTGAGCATGGAGTAAAGGGCACAGCAATCCAATTTCAGGGGTACAGAGGCAGCTGGAATTTAGGGAAAGTGTCTATAAGAAAAAAACCACAGAAAAACGTGTCCCCACATATGGATAATAGCCTTCCACATGTCCTTGGGGGACTCCTGAGCTGAGATAGAGGAGTGTAGCAGAGGACAGCTGCTAGGGAGCTGGGGTTTGGGCTGCAGTGCAGGGGTGAGGCTTCCAGGAAACCACAGGCAGGCAGAGAACCCTGAATGAGGGGTGGGATTGGGGGCCAATGACTCATCTGGGTCAGTCCAGAGGGAGGAATTTCCCTCTGCCCTTCTAGGTTCCTTTGGACGGCCTAAGACTTTAATTGACATGAGACATGAGACAGATTAACAGAAGAAGATCAAGCAAAATTTGAATAACATGTACATGGGAGAAACCAAGGAAGATGGGGTAACTCGCCAAAATGGCTAAGGCCCTCACCTTAAATACCATCTTCGGCTAAAGACAAAAGAGGATGTTGGGGCTTCCCTGGTGGCATAGTGGTTGAGAGTCTGCCTGCCGATGCGGGGGACACGGGTTCGTGCCCCGGTCCGGGAAGATCCCACATGCTGCGAAGCAGCTGGGCCCGTGAGCCATGGCCACTGAGCCTGCGCGTCTGGAGCCTGTGCTCCGCAATGGGAGAGGCCACAACAGTGAGAGGGCTGTGTACCGCAAAAAAAAAAAAAAAAAATTAGGATGTTGGGGGAAGTAGTTTGGGTCTTCAAAGGGAAGGAAAGCAATTCACACAGAGATGGAAAACAAATGTTTGGTAAATAAATGTTTGCTGGGCCCTCAGAGGCAATGGGAACCAGAGGGGACTCTGAACTCTTGGTCCTGCCAAGTCTCACCCACCACATCCAGCTCACACTTTTTTGCAGATAGCTGTATTCTAGGAACAAGACCTTTATCTAAATTCTTTTAGGCAGCTAAGGGTGCAGTAACAATAAAAAACTTCCCAAGTCTTCTGTTTCCTAAAAATAATCAGCTCAAATGAATCCTCATGCCTAAGAGACACATTTTGGGGCAGCAAATTTTGCTTCCCTACATGATGATGAGAGAAAATGTGACAGCGAATGTTGCTATGTTTCCAATTAAAGAAACTAGAATTTGGCACAATGATTAATAAAGATAGAAAGTCAAGGAGAAGAAGCTAAGAAGGAGTTGATTTGGGAAAATCTTTAAATAGGTTAGAAAGATTGTAGAACTCTGAAGTTAGTGAGTAGAAAGTTTGAAAATTTATGTCAGTAGATCAGTAGAACAATTTCCCCCAGTGACATGAATGAGGAAGTCATTTGTGATTAGATTACAATTGAAATGAATAAGTGAATATCATTGGATGAATAAAGTCTTTGGAGAGACTACATAGATTAAAGCCGTGTTACCAAACTTAGGTTTGGCTGCTCGCTGTTCAAAAGCCAATAATCGCAACGCAGATGCCATTGGAGAAGAAAGATGCTTTAATCAGAAAAGACAGCAATTTGGGGAGAAGGTGGACTGATGTCCTGAGACCAACTCTGAAGATTCCGCTCTGTCATGACGGCTTTTAAAGAGGAAAAGGGGGAAGAATCTCAGTGAATCATTGAGGCAGGAGTTTGGGTTCTGCATCCTTCTCCATTGTGTTCAGACTGGCTGATTCTCTCTTCGGATGTTATCTTGCCTGCCTGATCTGCCTGCAGGATTGTTAAGGGGGCTCTTGAGGGTAGAGAGCTAGTCATTCTTTACTTAATTCTTCATTCTTACTTCTTTTAATCTAGGAAAAGAATCAACAGGTTAGGCAAGGCATGGTGTGCATTCAGGAGAGCATAAGTCAGGTGTTTGGTTAAATTGCCTAGTGATTTTATTCCTATGATTAGATTCTTTTAAGGTTAGAACAGAAAAGGGAAAACAGGAAGGGGGAAAAAGAGCTGCTTTCAGGCAGGGTTGGAAGATGTAGGTAAGATAACAGCCACACTTAATGGGTGGGTTCCAGCTAAGGAATCTGAGAAAGAGTGGTTATAATAAAGAAAGAAGAGGGTGGTGTCACAGAAGTCAAGAGGAATGTAAGGATTCTCATCTCTATAGTCTGGGAAGGTGACAAGCACCTCAAGATGCTGAGTAAACATTTGTGGAGGGAGTGGATTAGTGGGCGAATCAGTCATTACCAAACAACAGGGAGAGACCGCGTGGACAGCAGGCATGGAATCCTTTAATAGTTGTGGGCGGGGTTTATGCACCAGGAAAACTGCAGAGAAGATAAACTAAGAAAGTGAAGGGCCGTGGATTCTCATGAAAAGCAGGTCTGATTAGTCTGATTGAGCAAAACCATAAAAGAGTACAGTTAAAATAGGAGGGAATTTTTCAGTTCTCACTCCACTGAAAACATCCCAGTTAAATCTGATCATCTCCTTTTAAATTATGAAAAGTTTACATATGAAAAGTGTATGTAAAAATCCAGTTTCAAAAATCAGTAAAGCTTACATGTTTTCTAACAAAAAGGGAACATGCAACTCTATATCGAAGAGCAGTTTCTTATATGACACCACTGGGATGAACAAGTATCTAACTTCTGTCTTTTTCTTCTTCTGCAGGAATCACAACTACTTACAACTCCCAGGCAGAGTGTACAAAGGCAGTGGATTCATGACAAATAAAGAAAATTAGCACAGCATCTCTGTGCACATTGTCGACCAACAAATGCAGAAGGCTGCAAATAAGAAAAAGAGTTTTTCTGGGGTCTTAAGAACTGCAATTTTGGAGGCACTGAGGAATTGAGTAGCAATACAAATATGCTGAGAGGAAAACAGAAGAGGACGAGGGTCTGTAAAGTCAGCAGTGGAAGATGTTCCAGAGAAGTGACATAGGTTACTTTTTACAGAACTGTGAGGGTGCCTACAGGCATTCTGTCACCTATGGCAGCAGATTTGTTGCTAAGCTGTGGTCTCTAGGGCATAAAGAAAACAGGTTCCAGGTGGTCCCAGGAGGGCTGGGTCAAAAGTTTCTGCTGCATCCTGGGGTGTGTATGAGAAAATTTCTTCATCCCAGCCCTCACTCCCTTTTAGCTTCCTTTGACTTTTGACCTGAGCGATTCCGTTTTGTGGTTCATGGTCCACAGCATCAGAAAGTGTGGTCTTATCATAACCATTAAACATATAACTGGCACTTGAAATGTTTAAAAATTAATAGAAATTAATACAATGAATGAATCAAGCAGAACTCTAAACCTCATCGTTATATAGTTGATGTGCTAATTGTAAAATTTAAAATGTTTTGGCAGGTATTCAAAATATAACCATATAGTACAAGCAGATTTTTCAAGACAAGAGAATTGTTGGCACACCAACTCAAAATAGTGCAGTCGATAACATTTTAAGCCCATGGGTCGAAAACAAAATAGGTCACTTAAGCACAACATTTCTGGTTGATCCCTAGCTCCCCACCTGAGTTGTGAAAGCTGAAATCAGTAATCAGGTTCTCAATTCTGACAATAATAAAGACATGATGCTCCTCAATGAAATCAGTCCTTCAAAGGAAAGACCAGTATAATAGTGTAATCAAATGAAGAAATTAATCAAAAATTTTAAAGAGAAGAAATGTTTTAAACAAGACTTTAACTGTATTCTCCGCTAGGAAAGATACAGTTAAAACAATGTCATCCTTGCAGAAGCGTAATAGGAATAATACTTTCACTAATGATTATGAGGGGAGATGATATTGCTGTGAGATTTGATTTAATAATTACCTATGAGCTCTTTATAGGGATTTAATACTTAAGTTTAATTTTATATTTAGTTATTAGAGGGGTTTAGCAGTGAAGTTTAATTTTTCATTAAGTTATCTGTTTTTTTAGGCTGTATCGGGTTCGTCTGCTAACAGTACCCTTCATATTGCTTCATACCAATTTTCACAAACTGAAAGTGTGTATTTGTATAGGAATTTGATTAATACCTAGTATTGACAGAGAATTTTCCATGAGGCCGTACATTTCTGCACAACTTTTCAGCAGAGGCTGTTACTGCCTTTGTTCCCACCTCTGTTCACAAGGATGTGTGCAGAGACTGAAAAACCTTCTTCCCATGAGGCAGGAGGCAGGCAGGCCTAAAGTCACCAGTTTTACTAAATTAAAAAACAGAAGCCCAGTTATTTGAATTTCAGATTAACTATATATATATATATATATTTGCTTAAGTATGTCCCATGCAATGCAATGTTTGGAACATATTTATACTAAATTGTATCCATTGTTTATCAATAATTCAAATTTAGCTGGGCACTTGTATTTTACCTGGCAACCCTACTAGCTGCCTATTGTTGCTGAAATAGAAACATACAATATAAAACTTGTGAGTTAAGTTTTATCTGGGGAACTTACTGAGGACCATAACCCGGGAAACAGCCTCTCAGGTAGCTCTGAGGAACTGCTCTGAAGAGATAAGGGAGAGGTCAGGACATAGATGAATATTTTTGCTAAAAAAATATAACATGTAGTTGCATCTTAACTGTCTAGGGGCCAGTATAGCCAAAGTGCAGAGTGTTTCCTGTTTTTCTCCCTCCTGAATTACCCTCATGGTGCACTGTCGATGGGTGACTGCAATGGCTAATGGCTTGATCCTTGAAGAACTGGAATGGTGGGCAACAGTTTGTTCTTTGCATCATTATAGACAAGTTCATGTTCCTCTCCAGGAGCACAGGCCACTGCTTTGCAGCCAGCACCTGGCTCTCTCACAATTGCCTTGTGGCAACTGCCCCTCAGGAAAGCCATGCAGATGCTGTTATTGCCGTGACAGAAAGTCTTCCATCTCTGACCACAGGTCTCAGCATCCACAACACTGATATAGGCTGTCTTAGCTTAGAAATAGTTTAAAATCTCAGACCCAGCATGGTTCTTGACAGTCATCTCCCTCAGTAAAATATAGGAGCCTTTGACAGCAGAGACTAGTTTTGTTTTGTTTCACATTTATGTCTGGCATATTGCCCAGTACCTCTCATGGATAAATAATTGTTGAAAAGGTGAATGAAAGAATAATTGAATGAGCTATCAATTGAGTTTCAGCTGCTAAGCGCTGTGAAGCTTTGTAATGCAAATTAGACTATATTTCTTTGTGTCCCTTTATCTCCATCTTTCCTCCATCTTTCTCTCCCTGTTTAAGCTCCATTTTATCTTCATCATCATCTCAGGCTCATAGTTCCCTCCAGTCCAGCTCTAGTTCTACCTTATAGCCATTCTTGCATTTAAAAACCAACAGTGTCTGAATGGGCCCAACAGAACAAGTATTTGGTGGGAAATACTAAGAAATCTCAGAGTTTAGACATGTTCTGAAGTTATGCTTCAATTCCGACATCCCTATCCTAGCTCTCTTGTATAATACTTCACTAGCATATTTTAGGAACATCTAGAACTAATAAATGATACCTACTAATTAATAGATTAGTATGGCAATGACTGACTGACTGTATAATCACTCAGTCCATAATTGAGAGCTAATTTCCTTTGTAATAATCTGGTCCTAATCCTTTATTGCACTGAAAAGATACAAATGAGCCTTGAATTGAGAATGTACTTACATTCACAAATCTAGAGATCCAGAATCCTAACTTAATGCAGACAATCATCCAAGGTTTTTTGAGATACACTGAGATGTGGTATTAAAAAACAAACAAACAGTATGAACATGGCCTGTCCACTTGGGTTACTTGAGAATACATCTCTATTTCTATATCCTTCCATCTCAAGGTCTATCCATGTGTTGTTAAGGTCACTAAAATGCACGATTATTTTTCAGATGAACAAGCAACCCCAAAGAAATTGTCTACTAGTTGTATTCCACTTCAGAATAAACTCCTCCACCTGATGGGGTCTTCATCACTCTACTTTACCTTAAAGTTTACTCCAGGAACAAACAAACAAAAAGGAAGCTTCGTAAAGACTGACTAATTCCTGTGCTTTCTTCTGCTCTGCTGAACGTTTTCTGTATTTCACTTTTCTTCCTATCTTCTACTGTCCTTACACAGAGTCGGCCTATTGCATGAGAATGTGAGTTCTGAGGCCAGGATGTCCAATGTATTTTCATGGCAAACCATGGTCTAACAGTCAGAGCTTTAGAGTCAGAGTAACCAAGACTTGAATCTTTAATTAGGTGCCATTTGTTTAGTTTTGTTTTTATTTCCATTACTCTAGGAGGTGGATCAAAAAAGATCTTGCTGTGATTTATATCAGAATGTTCTTCTTATGTTTTCCTCTAAGAGTTTTATAGCGTCCGTTCTTACATTTAGGTCTTTAATCCCTTTTGAGTTTATTTTTGTGTATGGTGTTAGGGAGTGTTCTAATTTCATTCTTTTACATGTAGCTGTCCAGTTTTTCCAGCACCACTTATTGAGGAGACTGTCTTTTCTCCATTGTGTATCCTTGCCTCCTTTGTCATAGATTAGTTGACCATAGGTGTGTGGATTTATCTCTGAACTTTCTATCCTGTTGCATTGATCTACAGTCCTGTTTTTGTCCCAGTACCATACTGTTTTGACGACTGTAGCTTCGTAGTATAGTCTGAAGCCAGGGAGCCTGATTCCTCCAGCTCTGCTTTTGTTTCTCAAGATTACTTTGGCTATTCATGGTCTGTTGTATTTCCATACAAATTGTAAATTTTTTTGGTCTAGTTCTGTGAAAAATGCCATTGGTAATTTGATAGGGATTGCATTGTTTAGATTGCTTTGGGTAGTATAGTCATTTTCACAATATTGATTCTTCCAAACAAAGAACATGGCATATCTCTCCATCTGTTTGTGTCATCCTTGTTTTCTTTCATCGGTGTCTTACAGTTTTCTGAGTACAGGTCTTTTGCCTCCTTAGATAGGTTTGTTCCTAGGTATTTTATTCTTTTGATGCAATAGTAAATGGGATTGTTTCCTTAATTTCTCTTTCTGATCTTTAATTGTTAGTGTATAGGAATGCAAGAGATTTCTGTGTCTTGATTTTGTCTTCTGGAACTTTACCAAATTCATTGATGAGCTCTAGTAGTTTTCTGGTAGCATCTTTAGGATTTTCTGTGTATAGTATCATGTCATCTGCAAACAGTGACAGTTTTACTTCTTCTTTTCCAATTTGGATTCCTTTTATTTCTTTTTCTTCTCTGATTGCTGTGGCTAGCACTTCCAAGACTATGCTGAATAACAGTGGCAAGAGTGGATATCCTTGTCTTGTTCCTGATCTTAGAGGAAATGCTCTCAGTTTTTCACCATTGAGAATGATATTTGCTGTGGGTTTATCATATATGCCTTTAGTACATTAAGGTAGCTTCCCTCTATGCCCACTTTCTGGAGAATTTTTATCATAATGGGTGTTGAATTTTGTCAAAATCTTTTTCTGCATCTATTGAGATTACAATATGGACTTTATTATTCAATTTTTTAATATGGTGTATCACAATCCTTGCATGTTTGAGTTAAATCCCACTTGATCATAGTGTATGACCCTTTTAATGTGTTGTTGGATTCTGTTTGCTAGTATTTTGTTGAGGATTTTGTGTCTATGTTCATCAGTGATATTGACCTGTGATTTTCTTTTTTTTGTGATATTTTTGTCTGGTTTTGGCATCAGGGTTATGGTGACCTCTTAAAAAGTGCTTGGGAGTGTTCACTCTTCTGCAGTTTTTTGGAATAGTTTGAGAAAGATAGGTGTTAACTCTTCTCTAAATGTTTGCTAGAATTTGCCTGTGAAGCCATCTGGTCCTGGACTTTTGTTTGTTGAAAGTTTTTAAATCACAGTTTCAGTTTCAGTGTTTGTGATTGGTCTGTTCATATTTTCTATTTCTTTTGTGTTCAGTCTTGGAAGTTTCTACCTTTCTAAGAATTTGTCCATTTCTTCTATGTTGTTCATTTTATTGATGTATAGTTTCTTGTAGTAGTCTCTTATGATCCTTTGTATTTCTATGGTGTCCATTGTAGCTTCTCCTTTTTCATTTCTAATTTTATTGATTTGAGTCCTCTCCCATTTTTTCTTGATGAGTCTGGCTAAAAGGTTATCAATTTTATCTTTTCAAAGAACCAGCTTTTAGTTTCATTGATATTTGCTATTGCTTTCTTCATCTCTATTTATTTCTTCTCTGATCTTTATGATTTCTTTCCTTCTACTCACTTTTGGTTTTGTTTTTTCCTCTTTCTCTAGTTGCTTTAGGTATAAGGTTAGGTTGTTTATTTGAGATTTTTCTTGTTTCCGAGGTAAGATTGTATTGTTATAAACTTCCCTCTTAGAACTGCTTTTGCTGTGTCCCATGGATTTTGGGTTGTCATGTTTTTGTTGTCATTTGTCTCTAGGTATTTTTTCATTTCTTCTGTGACCCATTGATTGTTTAGTAACATATTGTTTAGTCTCCATGTGTTTGTGCTTCTTACAGTTTTTTCTTCCCTGTAATTGTTTTCTAATCTCATAGCATTGTGGTTGGAGAACATGCTTGATATGATTTCAATATCTTAAACTTACTGAGGCTTGATTTGTGACCCAAGATGTGATCTATCCTGGAGAATGTTCAGTGTGCACTTGAGAAGGAAGTGTATTTTGCTGCTTTCAGATGGAATGTCCTATAAATATCAATTAAGTCTCTTTTGTCTAATGTGTCATTTAAGGGTGGTGTTTCCTTATTTATTTTCATTTTGGATGATCTGTCCATTGGTGTAAGTGGGGTGTTAAAAGTCCCCCACTATTATTGTGTTAATGTCAATTTCCCCTTTTATGCCTGTTATCATTTGCCTTATATAATGAGGTGCTCATATTTTGGATGCATATATATTTACTTGCTATATCTTCTTCTTGGATTTATTTCTTATAAATCTTTGCTATGCCACCCATTAGTCTGTGACCCCATGGGAGTTACTTAAGTCATCCAGTCTGAGTTTTCTTGACTTTAAATAAGAATAATGTAAGGATAGCAATTATGAAGATTAAATAAGATTATACGTATGAATGGTTTGCCCAGCAAGTGGCACAAAGAATAAGTAAAATAAGTCAGAGAACATATTATTATGTGAGTTCAGATCAAACTGGTGTGAGTTACACCAAGGGCCTAGATGTCATCTTTTTCTTCCATGGAACTGGCAAGTTATTTCCAAGAACGTTTCACAGAAGAAGTTAGGAAAATCAAGTCAGCACTGGAATAGTAGTATCAGGGATCAGATGCCTGAGATAAGTACAAAGCTGGAAACATGATACAAGAGAACAAGGAAGCCAAGGAAGAATACAAGATACAAGGAAGCCAAGGCATAGCAGGATGTGGAAGTATCATGAAACGAAGTTCAATGTGAGATAGTTCCTAAAGCCAGCAAAGGCTGTGAATAAGCCAAGGATGCTGAGGGCTGGCTCTCACAGGATGTGGCTGTGTGCCATGATTGAGGGTGGGTAGGCAGGTATCAGACCAAACTAGCCTGATATATAACAACATTGACTCTTTTGTACTATAGGAAACAAATGGTAAGAAAATAATTTTAACAGACTCTCAGCAAAGAGCAGTAGCATTGAAGCATTTTAGCCTTTAAAACCCAAGGCAATTTTCAATATAATTTGTTGTTATCTAAACTGTGTTCTTTAGAGTGCCAGGATTCAACACAGGCACATCAAGGACAAATGTGAGAGCAAGACATGACACTTACATATTTCAGAATAACATTGAGATTGCACATCTAGAGAAACACATGACATAAAAATCAAAGCCTTCCCACCATTGGCTTTTGACTGCATCAGTCTCCCTGACAGGGCTATCTAAGTTATTATATTTCTGACTGGTTTGTTTGCACAAAAGAGCATGATACAGTCACTCTACCAACGATTTGCTGGTCCTAGGACCATCATTCTACAACTTGTCTCTTCCTGATTCCTGAGGGCTGAGCCATATTTGCATTACAGTTCAACATCTATTGTGAGCATATTTTTGTAATATAACCTTTGAGAACCAAAATATACAATTATTTTAAAAATATTAGTCCAAAACGAGCTTTAAAATATGAAATATTATGCTATGCTTTATTCTAGGATTTTTTTTTTCTAAGCTTATACCAAAATTTCCATTTTGCTTTTTAAAAATGTAACTAGTTGTGGCATTTGGGCTCTTAGTTGCAGCATGTGGGATCTAGTTCCCTGACCAGGGATTGAACCTGGGCCATGCTGCAACTAAAGATACTGCATGCCACAACAAAGGTCGTGTAGTTGGCAACGAAGATCCTGCATGTGACAACGAAGACCACGTGCAGCCAAATAAATAAATATTAAAAATATATATATATACATCTAATTGGGTTTTTTAATCTAATAATTATAGTTTTTGTTGTGGTCGTTATTTTGAAAACATGGAGACATCTTGCTCTTTATCACTGTGATTTTAATATTTGCTTAATGTACTTAATGCACTTAAATTCTTTGTGAAAAGGTAACAATTATTCAGAAAAATATATTCAGACTTAAGTAATTTCTTAGAATTATCTTAGAACCATGTTAAAACCATTTTTTCAAAAAATGTATAATTTAGGAAGAATTAGATTCCTTTTCAAATTTCAAAAGTGGTAGAGAAGAAAAGAAAACATACTGGAAAAAATATTTCAGTTCTAAATTAAGGCAGTCACATTTTTTGTAAGAACATACAGAAGACATGACAGCAGGCATCCCTCTCAACCTACTTTCCCATCTTTCAAAATTTCACTAGAAACCAATGTGAATTTTTGGATAATTACATATGTTATATATTTTTAAAAAAATATATTTTCCATTCTTTTGAATAATTTATAGGGAAATAATTTAAAGATAAAACAATAAAGAAAAAGCAATGCCACTTCCTAACTTTACCTACAAATATGCCTTTAAACTGTGTTTCTCAAAATTCCCCAGAAAATGACTTTGCTTCATTCACAGCAGAATCTAGATGGAATAAACTTATTTATCAATAAGATTAATGATGTCCATAACCTGTCACCTCTCAGCTTTCCCCCTAATCTCACCTACAAATCACAGGCAAGCACAGAATTCCATAAGCCATAACACATCTTTAGGGACCAAATGTGCTAGTCACACAGCACCATTTACATAATATTTTCCCTGGGGATTTTGTGGTAGGTTTATCATGAGCACTTAAAAATAAATGTTTAAATCTATTATTTGTTATGTATTATCTGTGATGTGGAGTCACTTTAAATCTTTTTCTTAACTGATCTTGAATGACTTTGTCTTAGAATTTAAAATTTTTGAAAGGACTGTGGTCCACAGATGGATTTTGGGCTTCAGCTGATCACGAGCATTTTTATTTGCATTTCAAGGACTTTGAATAGATTGTAAACACAGAATTCTTCCTATTATTGTTACCAAACCAAACTTGGGTCCACTCACCCATGCACAGTAAAGTCAATTTACTGACATTGAGTTGTGAAAGAAAATGCAGCTTTTACTGCAGAGCGCCAAGCAAGGAGTCC
The DNA here is from genome assembly GCF_951394435.1 of Stenella coeruleoalba. Classification (NCBI taxonomy): domain Eukaryota; kingdom Metazoa; phylum Chordata; class Mammalia; order Artiodactyla; family Delphinidae; genus Stenella; species Stenella coeruleoalba. Next base: position 5,320,694 of record NC_137155.1, on the reverse strand, counting down.
ATTGCAGCTAGTGCTCAAAACACCAGAACCCCCTGACAGGTTTCAGCAGGCATTTTTAAAGGCAAAGTGAGGGAGGGCCATCCCAAGGTATGTGATCAGCTCGTGAACAGTTCTCTGGTTGGTTGATGGTGAGGTAACAGGGCGGTGTCACAGGGGTTAACATTATCAATCCTCAGGTACCAGTAGGTCTGGGAGCTATCGCTCATGGTCATCTAGTAGTTAATTTCTTCCATCTGGTGGGGTTTTGGTATCTGTAAAACAACTCAGGAAATGTTCATCAGCTACTATTATCTAAGAACTTCAGAGAGGAGATAAAGCAGAGGATATGGAGGATCGGTCTATCCTGGGAAGGCCCCATAGGGCCCTGTTTGGTTACATTATTATTATTTTAGCTTATGCTTTAATAAAGTGATGTTAGTAACTGTGCTAATTCCACACACAAAAAACTTTAAATATCTTAATATTCTTTAAAAAGAAACATAAGCATAATTACCTTTTATTGTTTTAATTCTCAGTGTAAGTTTTGAGTTAATTGTTTTAAATAGTGAAAAATTTATCATGTAATATTTAATAAAACTAATTTTTGAAGATGAAAATTAAAATAAAAATAACTCATACTGAAATAGTTTTCAAAAAATGGCCATAGTCAGGCATAATAATCTTTGCAAGATTTATATATATATTTTTGTTTGTTTGTTTTGCGGTACGCGGGCCTCTCACTGTTGTGGCCTCTCCCATTACGTAGCACAGGCTCCTAACGTGCAGGCTTAGCGGCCATGGCTCACGGGTCCAGTCGCTCCGCGGTATGTGGGATCTTCCCGGACCAGGGCACAAACCCGTGTCCCCTGCATCGGCAGGCGGACTCTCAACCACTGCACCACCAGGGAAGCCCTATAATTATGTTTTTAATGCTGAGTTATTTTATTATAAAAGTAACACTTATTTGCCAAATGGTCCATTGATCTTATCCATTTCTGATCAAGTGGTACCATTTCATTTTGAAATGTTTAGGAGGAGTTATTTTTATGTATAACATTTAAACTATTTTATCTGTATTATTATCCTCTTGTAAAATTTGGTAATATCCACACTCTAAAAGAAAAAAAAGTGTGAAATCGAAGTATAAAACAAATTGGCTCATCTTAGTCTTAATTATTAGAAGAAAAGACTATTTACTCTTTGAAAAGTAGTTTGTTAAATCATTGAGACCCTGTTACCAAACTCAGGTTCAACTTCTTGCTGCTCAAAAGACAATAACTGAAGAGGCAAGTGTCAGTAGAAAGGAAAGATACTTTAATCAGAATAGTCAGCAATCTGGGGAGACGAGGGCTCCTGTTCAGAGACCAACTTTGAAGATTCTGCTCAGCCATGAAGGTTTTTAAAGGGAGAAAGAGGGGAGAATCTCAGTGAATCATTGAGGCAGAAGGTTGGGTTCTGCATCATTCTTCACTGAGTGAAGACTGACTCACTCTTTCTTCAAATGTTATCTTTCCTGTGTGACATACCTGTTGGTTTGCTAAGGGGGCTGTTGAGGGTAGAGAGCTAGTCATTTTTTAATTGATTAGTTCTTTATTCTTACTTCTTTTTGTCTAAGAAAATAACAGGCGAGACAAGGCATGGTATATATTTAGAACAGCACAGGTTAGGAGTTAGGATAAACTGCCTAGTAATCTCATTGCTATAATTAGGTTCTGTAAAGGTTAGAGGGGAACAAAAATGTGCAAAGAGGAAAGGGTCAAAAGAGCTGCTTTGAATTCCCCACTGTCAAACATCATTCCATTTCTATGAGACTAGAGGTGAAAGTCCATCTTCTGTAACTTCTTCATGCCGACAAAGGGTGCCATATTCTCCGAGTGGAAGATGTCAACATGGGTCTGTAGCATCTCTTTGCTGACAATTTTAGAGCAAGCTACACTTATTTTGAAGCCCACAAAGATATATTTAGATTATTATGAGCAATAATGTTAATTCCCTTCTCTTGAGGCCAGTTCTTGGAAGTGTGCTAGCTATACATTCAGTGCTTCTCAAGATGGAGCACCTTATGTCATGGCTACAGTCTGGTCATCATGCAATTACCTTTTTTCTCCTCTGGTGGCAGTTATAGCGTCTGTAAAACAACTCATGTGTGTGCATCAGATACTGAGTCTGTGACTTTATTGTCCTAATCTTTAACTGCTCAAGCCTTCTCTTTTGTGACTCAGGGAGGCCTTGGAAACTTCAGTTTTTCTACAAACAAGAGGCAGGGGACATAGAAGGGCTTTTGTACTTGTGGGTGGGGACCCTGCAGGGTTGTGCTCAGTTCCAAACCTACTGGCCAGGTAATTGTTATTAAGGATATCAATAATTTCATGAGGTTTTTTGAGGTGTCTTGGGATCCTAGAGTGGTGAAGACTCACAAGGAGTAGAGAAGTGTGTTTCTTCAATCTGCTCTGGGCTGCAGAGCACTACCTGCAGTCCTGCTTCAAAGAGGAGCACAGCTGCTACATGGACATGGTGGTCCCACTCATTGAAATTACTAGTTGTAAAATAATGAAAACTTATTTTTCATTATAATCTTATATCTTCCAATCTATTAGTACACCAATAAGGACAGCTTTGGTTGTTTACTATTTACTAATACTTCTTCTTAGAAGACTGGATTTCTGATGTCTTAAAATTAGGCACCAAATACAGAATGCTAGTTAAATTTGAATTTCACATCAACAACACTTTCTAAACTTTTAGTATATTTCAAATATTGTGTGGGTCTTACTTACCCTCAAAAAATGTTTGTCTGCTTATGTTTATTTGTTAAGGCTGGCAACCCTATCTTCAAATACATACACTGGGAAGAAAAACTCTTTCTCTACTGATGTAGATCTGACAATAGACAGATTAACAGAGAGAAGCTTATTAAGTGTGTGGCAGCACTTGGATGAAAAAGCTCCCTGAACAGTCAGGGATGAGGGCTTATATGCCAATTTAATAGAGGAAAGGGACAGGGTAGGGCTTCTATGGGATAAAAATAAAATTTTTAGGGGGCACAATTGGGCTTTTAGGGGAACAAATAGAGGGTAGGACAGTTTGTGGTAATGTTTGTTTATGCACTTTCTCATCCCTGTGCTAATGGTCAGACTCCTTCTTGTCTGGAAGGAGGCTATATATATATAGAGGCTACATATATAGAGAGATATACCAAATTCTTACTGTGTGTATAATGCTTATGTGCATTAATGCATCTATTCCTCACAATGGATTTATAAGGTTTGTACAATTCTTATCTTTATTTATTTATTTATTTATTTATTTATTTAGTGAAACAGTGAAACATAAGGAGAATGTCACTTGATTAAGTTCACACAGCTAGGAACCAGAACTTAAAGATTCAGAAACTTCTCAACCTGTCCCTAATCAACTACCACAGCAGAAACCAGTGTTAGCAGGGCAGACAGCAGCCACCTAGAGCCTTGGAGGTGCAGTTCTTATCCTGCAGAGCCTTGGGGTTGTGACCCATGCCTGAAGGAGCTACAGAGACAGGACTGCCACACTAATGGACCCTGAAGGTGGGGCCATCATCCCAGAAGGCAGGGCATCAAACCAAAGGGGAATAGTCTTATGTTTAAGATCTAAGATATTTGCCTTACCTGGCACCCATTTTCTTCCTTTTGATTTCTTCCTTTTGAGGTAGGAATGCTGTCCCTTTCATTCTGGACATACACAAGTTATCTGACTTCACAAGGTCACAGATGAAAGCGGAATTTTTCTTCAGGATAAGTGAAATGTCGTGTCACCCATATCTGATTTAGATGATATTTAAATGATGCTTTGAACTGTAGACTTTAGAGTTGATACTAGACTGGGTAAGATTTTGGAGGCTGTTGGAATGGATGGAATGTATTTTTCAAGCGAGAAAGACATAAATTTTGGAAGGTCAAGGGCAGAAACTTATAGACTAAATATTTGCCCCCGTGAATTCATATGTTGAACTTTAACCTTCAATATACTGGTATTTGGAGGTGGTGCCTATGGGACATAATTATTGTTAGATGAGATCATAAGGGTGGTTTCCCCACGATGAGATTAGTGTCCTTATAAGAAGAACAAGAAGGACCAGAGTTCTCTCTCTCCTGCATGTGAAGATACTTCCATAAGAAGGCAAGCCAGGAGGAGGGCTCTCATCAAGAAACAAATCCATCAGCACATTGGTCTTGGACTTCCCAGGCTTGAGAATTATGAGAAATAAATGTGTGTGCTTTTAAGCTACTCCGTCTATGTTATTTTGTTATAGCAGCTTGAGCTATACATGCTTTAGTGTATTGACACCATTTGAGATATTTGTCTGAGACATGATAGCAGGAAATGGTTTTAAAAAGAGTCTGTTCAGATACTATTTGGCTTTTGAGAGGGGAAACAAAACAAAACAAAACAAAAAAAACAAACAACAGCAACAACAAAAAATACACTGAACATCATTAGCCTCTAGCCAGGCTAACTAAGGAATAAAGAAAGATGATAAAAATAAATGATATCAGAAATCATAAAGGAGACATCACTACCGTTCCTATGGACATTAAGAGGAAAATAAAGGAATACTATGAACAACTCTAAGCCCACAAATTTGATAACCAAGATAAAATAGACCAACTCCTTGAAAGACACAATCTGCTGAAATTCACACAATAAGAAACAGACAATCTGAATAGGTCTATATCTATTAAAGAAATTGAATCAACAATTAATAACCTTTAAAACCAGAAGATACCAGGCCAATATGGGTTCTCTGGTGAATTCTACTGAACATTTAATATCTTATCATGAAATATAAGATATTTAAGTTATGGGATATCAAACAGAAGGGTAAACACAAAGTACTGTACCTTTTCTTCTTTGGAAGGGGTTAGTGTGATTCAGTTGTACAAAGGATAGCTATATCATATTGGACAGAATAATGACCTCGTTAATGTCTTTACTTAAACATTAAGTATGTTTTAAGGAGATGCATATGAGTATCGAGTTGACAACAGGTGGTCATGTGATGGTTAATTTTATATGTCAACTTGACTGGGCTAAACAAAGTAGAGAGCCCAAAAGTTGACTTGTACAAAAAGGGTTAATCGATTTTTAACAAAGGAACAAAGATAACTCAAGGGAGAAAGGATAGTCTTTAAACAAATGGTGGTGAAGCAACCATATATCCATATTCAGGGCAGTAGATTTAAATCCATATCTTACAATTTATATAAAATTAACTCAAAATGGATTATGACCTAAATATATGTAAATGATAAAACTGTTATTAGAAAACAGGAGAAAATATTTGTGTCCTTAGGTTAGGTTAGGCAATGGTTGTAAGCTGCTACATTGTGACACAATTCATGAAGGAAAAACAATGAATAATTAGATTTCAAAAAATTAAATAAAACTTTGATCTGTGAAAGACACTGTTAAGAGAATGAAACAAAAGGCCACAATCTGAGAGGAAATATTGAAAGTCACATTAGAAAGAATTTGTAACCAAAGTATTTAAAGAACTTCTAAAATTTAACAAGGAGATAAAAACTTTTGAAAAAATGGGCAAATAATTTGAACAGAACAAAGAAGATACACAGATAACAAATAAGCATGTGCAATGATGCCTGACATCATTAGTTACTAGGAATGTGCAAATTACAACCACAATGAGATACCTCTACACACTTTTTAGAGCTGCTAAAATTAAAATTATTGACAGTATCAAATGTAGACAAGGATGCTGAGACCTGGAAATCTCATACATTGCTGGTTGCAAAGAAGAATGCCATATCCACTTTGGAAACTACTTCAGTAATATTTAAATAAAGTTAAATGCATACTTATCATATGACCCATCATTGCCACTTCTACGTATTTCCCCAGGAGAAATGAAAACTTATATTTACGCAAAAGATTGTAATGAAAATTCATAATAGCTTACATATAATTGCCAGAAACAACATAAATGTTCTTTAATGGGTAAATGGACAAACTGTGGTACATTCGTACCATGGAATACTATTCAGCAGTAACGAAGAACAAACTGCTGATATATGCAACAACATGGGTTAATCTTAAATGCATTATACTAAGTGAAAGAACCCTAGACTCAAAAGGCTGTATACTCTGTGATTCCATTGGATGACATTCTGAAAAACGGCAAAAGTATAGAGACAGAAGTTGCCAGAGGTGATGAAGTGGGGTGTACAATACAAAGGCTTAGTGGGAGGGAGTGAGGGAACTGTTCTATGTCTTGACATGGTAGTGATTCCATGATTCCATGTATTTGAGAGGACCAAAAAGTATTAATTTTACTTTATGTTCATGAAAATAAAATAATAATTTTATAAATGGGTGAATGGGAGTTAAAAGTTTATATCATTTAAAAATCCTTGTCAGTGTCAATACCTTGGAAAAAAGTGGGAGCATTATAAGGAAGCACAGTCCACTAAGCTGTACACTTGATCAGCACTGCAAGGTTTTCAAATGTTTTCAGATTTTCTTTCTCTTTGACATCAAGAATATTGTTTGAGTGCTCCCCAATATATAGGATAAATGATCAGATATACTTCACATGGTTTAAGCACTTTACTTCATAAGAGGGAGACTAAAGACAAGTTTTTTATTTAATGAGGAGAGGAGGGAGAAAATGTCTTCTAATGGTGAATCCTTTTCTAAAATAAAGTAATGAAGTAAATAGAATAAAGGAAACCACACTTCCTAATGATATTTTTCAAAGTATTGCATATTCTAAATTTTCTGTAATGCACATCAGTTACTCTTACAAACATAAAAAATTCACATTTATTTTGATAAAATAACACTTCTATGTAAAATAGGACACTTACTGCTTTGTTTCAAGTCTTACTATTAATAAGGCATATGAAAATGAGATTTCTGATCCTTTAGGCACATCTTGCCTTATTGCTTAACACTGAATCCCACATATATCTATCTTTTAAAGTATTCTGTTTTATAATCTATCACCTACAAATTTGAATGTAAATTATTTTACTTTAGAACAATGTATAATGATATATCTCTCAGAGGATAGCTTTTGTGCTTCTACTATGTAAAAATATTAGCTTGCTTTTGACTTTTAAAAAGTTTTAGCATTTCCTCCTCTATCTACATGGCAAAAATTCTTCAAAATCAAAAATTATAAAGTTGAATTTAGCGAATATTCAGTAAGAATGAAGAGTAATCTGGAAACCTAATTTCATTTAGAAAAGTAAAATGTAAAGTTTTGCTATAAGTTGTAACATTGTCAAACTTATATTGAAAAGGATGTCTGGTCTGTTCTGTGTCCACGGACAAAGGACTGTGCAGTGTTGTCCTCAGAGCACAGTGGATATCCTCTTTTTAAAATTATAGTATGATCCATCACTGCTGTTTTTTTTATCTTATTGCAATCCAGCATTTTAGAGAATATATATTAAATAAGAATTCATGATCTTCAACTTCAATAAGTACTTTCTGCTAATCAATGTGTAAGATTCAATTTCACAAGCTATATGGGTTTTTATGATAAACTGGACTGTATCACAGGAAATGACCATTTTTTCAATAAGAAAATAAGATATCCTAATGGATTCTAATTTGTTACTCTATATAAAATAACTACTGATTTTCAGACATATACAGTCAATGTAATTTAACCATTTTGCTGATGAAGAAGGCATTTGAAACTTCACCTGACCATTGAACAATGTAAGAGTCAGGGACACTGACCCTAACAGTGTAGTTGAAAATCCATGTATAACTTTTCACTCCCCCAAAATTTAACTACTAATAGCCTGTTGTTGACCAAAAGCCTTACTTGAAAACATAAATAGCCAATTAACACATATTTTCCATGTTATATGTATTATATACTATATTCTTACAATAAAGTCAGAGAAAAGAAAACGATTTAAGAAAATCCTAAGGAAGAGAAAATATGTTAACAGTACTTACTGTATTTATCAATACCATATGTTTACATCATCTACTTCCAAAACAAATAATCTGTCAGTTCATATGTCAATATTGTCTTATATGATACAGAACATCATAGATGTTCTACATATTACTGATACAGAACATCATAGATGTTATACATATTACTAACACTGGACATCAAAAGTGAAAAGATAATGTGAGGAAGAAATTCATATTTATTTAGAGGTATAACAATTTATGTATTGATAATGTAGAAGTACCAGTCATTGCTTTATGTTATCTGAGTGTAACCCATACAATCACTTTATGATAGACTAGCCTATATACTAATGAATGAGTCATTATAAATTTTTTGTGGCATACAGTGTTATATACATAATGTAGTATTAGTATCGGAAACATTGTTACTTTTCCATTGAAGTATAGTCGATTTACAATATTATATTAGTTTCAGATGTACAGTGGAATGATTTGATATTTTTATAGGTTATGCTCCTGATAAAGTTATTATAAAATATTGGCTATATTCCTTGTGCTACACATCACATCCTTTTAACATGCATTTTAAACCTAGTAGTTATACCTCTTAATCTTATCCACTTGTTTTGTCCCTGTACCCACTCCACTGTCTGCTGGTAACCACTAGTTTGTTCTCTGTATCTGTGAGTCTGTGTCTGTTTCGTTATATTCATTCATTTCATTTTTTAGATTACACATTTAAATGAAAAATACAGTATTTATCTTTTTCTGTCTTACTCATTTCGCTAAGCATAATACCCCTCAAGTTCATGTATGTTGTTACAAATGGCAAAATTTCATTATTTTTTTATGGCTGAGTAATATTATATATATATATATATATATATATATATATATCTCACATCTTCTTTATCCATTCATCTGTTGACTTAGGTTGCTTCCATATCTAGTCTATTGTAAATAATGCTGCTGTGAACATTGGTATATGGAACATATATCTTTTCAAATTAGTGTTTTCATTTTCTTCAGATAAATACCCAGGAGCTGGATCGTATGATAGTTCTATTTTTAATTTTTTTAAGGAAACTTCATACTGTTTTGCATTTCCATAGTGGCTGAACCAATTTATATTCCCACCAAGAGTGCACAAGGGTTCACTTTTCTCCACATCTTCACCAACATTGTTATTTGTTGACTTTTTCATAAGGCCATTCTGACAGGTGTGAGGTGATACCTCTTTGTGGTTTTGATTTACATTTTCCCGATGATTAGTGATATTGAAGATCTTTTCATGTGCATGTTGGCCATCTGTATGTCTTCTTTGGATAAATGTCTATTCATTTCTTCTGTTTAGATTTTAACTGAGCTGTTTTTTTTTTCTTTATATTGGAGTATAGTTAATTTACAATGTTGTGTTAGTTTCAGGTGTGCAATAGAGTGATTTAGTTATACATATTCATATAACTATTCTTTTTCAGATTCTTTTCCCATATAGGTTATCTAAAAATGAATTGTTTGTTTTTTTGATATTGAGCTGTATGAGTTCTTCATGTATTTTGGATATTAACACATTTATCAGACATGTCATTTGCAAATATCTTTACCCATTCAATAGGTTCCCTTTTTCTCTTTTTGATGGTTTCCTTCATCTTGCAAAAGATTTAAGTTTAATTAGGTCCCACTTGTTTTTTTTTTTTTTTGTCTTTTGTTCTCCTTTACCTTCCTTGAGAAGACAGATCCAAAAATATTGCTAAGATCAATGTCAAAGAGCATATTGCCTACTTTTTTAAAGAAGTTTTATGGTTTAGGTCTCACGGTTAGGTCTTTAATTCATTTTGAGCTTATTTTTGTATGTGGTGTGAGGATAGTTCTAATTTCATTGCTTTGCATATGGCTTTCCAGTTTTCCTAGCATCATTTATTGAAGAGACTCTCTTTTCTCCATTGTATATTCTTGCCTCCTTTGTTGTGGATTAATTGACTATATGTGCATGGGTTTATTGCTGGGATGTCTATTCTTTGGGAGTGGGGTATGGGCTCTTTATTCTGCTGCATTGATCTATGTGTCTATTTTTGTGCCAGTATCATTTGTACACTAGATTTGTAGTGTACTCTGAAGTTAGGAAGTGTGAAACCTGCAGCTTTGCTCCTTTTCTCTCATGATTTCTTCATTTTTCAGGGTCTGTTGTGGTTCCATACAAACTTTAGGATTATTTATTTTAGTTCTGTGAAAAACTTTACAGATATTTTGATAAGGATTGCATAATATCTGTAGATTGCTTTGGGTGATATCGGCATTTTATCAATATTAATTTTCCCAATCAAAGGACATATCTTTCCACTTATTTGTATTGTCTTTAATTTTCGTTGTCAATGTCTTATATAGTTTTCAGAGTATAGGTCTTTCACCTTCTTGGTTAAATTTATCCCTAGATATTTCATTCTTTTTGATGTGATTGCAAATGGGATTGCTTTCTTGATTTCTATTTCTGATAGGTATTAGTATATAGAAATGCAACAGCTTTCTGGATATTAATCTTGAATCCTGCAACTTTACTAAATTCATTTATTAGTTCTAATAGATTTTGGTAGACACTTTAGGGTTTTGTATATATAATATCATGTCATTTCCAAATGACAGTTATTTTACCATCCAATTTAGATGTCTTTACTTCTTTTTCTTGTGTGATTGCTGTAACTAGGACTTCCAATACTGTGTTAATTAGTAGTGGTGAGAGTGGGCATCCCTTTCTTGCTCCTGGTCTTAGAGGAAATAGCTGAAGCTTTTCACTTTGTATTATAACTTTAGCTGTGGGTTTGTCATAAATGGGTTTATTATGTTGAGGTATGTTTCTCTATAAAACTTTGTTGAGAGTTTTATCATGAATAGATGTTGAATTTTGCCCAATACTTCTTTCCATCTACTGAGATGACCACGTGTTTTTTGTCCTTCATTTTGTTAATGTGATGTATCATGTTGATTGATTTGTTGGTACTGAAGCATCCTTAAATGCCTGGAATAAATCCTACTTGATTTTAGTGTATCATCCTTTTGATATATTGTTGAAATTCCATTTGCTAATATTTTTGTTGAGAATTTTTTAATCTTTGTTCATCAGGGATATAGGCTTGTCACTTTTTATATAGTGTCTTTGCCTTGCTTTGGTATCAGGGTAATGCTGTCCTTGAGTTTGAGAGTGGTCCCTTTTTTTCAAATATTTTAAATAGTTTGAGAAGAATAGGTATTAACACTTAAATGTTTGGTAGAATTTCACTGTGAAGCTATGTGGTCCTGGACTTTTGTTGGGTGTTTTTTGATTACTGATTCAATTTCAGTACTTGTGATTGCTCTGCTCAGATTATCTATTTCTTCCTGACTCAGTTTTGAAAGATGGTATGTTTCTAGGAATATAACCTAGAGGTTGTCCAATTTGTTGGCATATAAGTCTTCATAGCATTCTTTTATGATTTTTGAATCTCTTTTATATCGGATGTCATTTCACCTCTTTTATTTCTTATTTTGTTTGGGTCTGCTCACTTTTTTTCTTAAAGAGCCTGGCTAAGGGCTTATCAATTTTGTTTATCAAAAAAGAAAAAAAAACTCTTGATTTCATTGATCTTTTCTATTATTTTTTGACCTCTATTTTATTTATTTCTACTGTGATCTTTATTTCCTTCCTTCAGCAGACTATGGGTTTTGCTCTTTTTCTATTTATTAAAATTCCATTATATGGTAGGTTAGGTTGTTTATTTGAGATTTTTCTCATTTCTTGAGGTAGGCCTGTATCACTATAAACTTGCTTCTTAAAACTGCTTTTGTTACTTCTCATAGATTTTGAAAGGTTGTTTTTTTTTTCTTGTCTCAAGATATTTTCTGATTTATTCTTTGATTTCTCTATTGATCCATTGTTTCTTTTAGTAGCATGTTGTTCACTCTCCACATGTTTAGATTTTTCCCGTTTTTTTCCCTAGTTTTGTACCTTTGTGGTAGGAAAAGATGCTTGACACAATTTTTACCTTCTTAAATTTACTTAGACTTGTTTTGTGGACAAGCATGTGATATATTCTGGAGAACACCTCCCATGTGGACTTGAAAAGAATATGTATTTTGCTGTTTTGGGATGGAATGTCCTGCAGATATCTATTAAGTCCAACTAGTCAAATGCATCACTTAAGGCCACTGTTTCCTTACTGATTTTCTTTCTGAATGATCTGTCCACTGATATAATTGGAGAATGGAAGTTCCCTAGTAATATTGTACGATTGTCAATTTCTCCCTTTGTGTCTGTTAATGTTTCCTTTATATATGTAGGCACTGCTATATTAGGTGCATTTATCTTTACAAATGTTATATCCTCTTTTTGTAGTAATTGTTTATTATTATATAATGCCATTCTTTGTTTTTTGCTATACACTTTGTTTTAAAGTCTTTTCTGACATGAGTATTGCTACTTGAACTGTATTTTCATTTCCATTTGTTTGAAATATCTTTTTTCCATCTTCTCACTTTCAGCCTGTGTGTCTTTAACTCTGAAGTGAGTCTCTTGTAGGCAGCATAGAGATGGGTCTTGTTTTTTTTATCCAATCAGCCACCCTATGGCTTTTAATTGGAGCATGTATATACTTACTACCATTTTATTACTTGTTTTCCACATGTTTTTGTAGTTTTTTTCTTCTTCTTTTTGTTTCTTCTCTTGTGGTTTGATTTAGTGTTATGCTAGTTTTCCTTTCTCTCTTTTTTGTTTATCTGTTATAAGATTTGATTTGTGGTTACCATGGAATTCATATATGTTAACCTACAGCTATATCTACTTGTTTTAAACTGGTGGTCATTTAAATTCAAACCCGTTTTAAAAGACCTATAATTTTTACTCCCTTTCCCAACATTTTGTGTTTTTGAGGTCATATTTTACATCTTCACATGTATCCCTTAATTGTTTATTGTAGTTATAATTGATTTTACACTTTTTGTCTTCTAACATTTGTACTGCTTATTTGATTGCTGATCCACAGCCTTTACTATATATTTGTCTTGTGGGATTTTTCATTTCCTATAAATATTTACTTCTTATTGTAGTCTTTTCTTTTTCATTAAAATAAGGTCCTTTAACATTTCTTGTAAAGTTGGTTTAGTTTTGATGAATTCTTTTGGTCTTTGCTTGTCTGAGAATCTCTTTATCACCCCTTCAATTCTGAATGATAGTCTTGCTGGGCAAAGTATACTAGGTTGTAGGTTTTTCCCTTTCAGTACTTTAAATATATCATGCCACTCCCTTCTGACCTGCAAAATTTCTGTTAAAAAAACAGTGGATAGAATTATGGGGTTTCTTTTGTATGTGACTCTGTTTTTCTCTTGCTGACTTTGAAATTCTCTCTTCAACTTTCACCATTCTAATTATGATTTGTCTTGGTGTGGGTCTCTTTAGGTTCATCTTTGTTGGAAGTCTCTGTGTATCCTGTATTTGGATATGTTTCTATCTTCAGCTTCAGGAAGTTTCCAGTCTTAATTTTATGAAATATATTTTTGCCCTCTTTCTCTCTTTCTTCTCCTTCTGGAACCCCCTACAATGTGAATGTTAGTAGGCTTAATGTTGTCCCAGAGGTCCCTTAACTATCATCACTTTTTTAAAATTTATTTTTCTTTTTGCGTTCTGATTGAGTTCCACTATTCTGTCTTCCAAGGCACTTATGCATTCTTCTGTATCATCTAATCTGCTCTTAATTTTAACTAGTATATTTTTCATTTCAGTTATTGCATTCTTCATCTCAGACTGGCTGTTCTTTTATATATGTTCTAGTTCTTTGTTGAAATTCTCATTGTGCTCCTTTATTCTTTTTCCAAGCTCAGTTAGCATTCTTATTGTTATTGCTCTGAACTCTCGATCTGGTGAATTACTTATTTCTGGTTCACTAAGATTTTTGGTTTTGTTTTTACTTTTTCTTTAATTTGAAACATGTTTCTCTGTCTTTTGTTTAACTTTTTCTGTTTCTATGAAGTTAAGTAAAACAGTTACCTATCCCAGTCTTAAACAGTTGTCCTTGTGTGGGAACATCTGGGTTGGGGCCAGAGGAGTTGGGGCCTCACTACTGAGTCAGTTTTGCTTTTGCTGGTAATATGGGTATCTGCCCTGAAGTTTCACTCCTCCTAAATGCAGGCAGGGACTTGTGTGTTGACAAAGGCTGTCTACACCCTTGCCAGAGGCAGGGTTGGATCCCAGCTGGTTCCATTCTGAGCCTCTATGTGTGCACACTTGTCAACAGTGCCTCAGACCTTAAGGGAACAATGCCAGAGCAAAAGGTGCTGGAGTAGGCATCCAATGCAGGCTGGGATGTGTGCTGGGGTGGTCCCAGCTAGTTGACCAGAGCTCTAGGCAGTTTCCAATCTGCTGCCTCCACATTGTGACCGTGAGTAAGCAAGTATGTGCATGCAAGTATGTGCATGCATCCAAGGACTCATGCACTGGTAATGGTTGCCTCCACCCTGTTCATTGGCAGAGTCAAGTCCATTCCCTCTATGTGTGCATACCTCCCTTGGCCACAGCAGCCTCTGCTCTAGTGGAGAGCTGTGCTGGGGCAAGAGGGGCCAGAGTAAGTGCCCATTGTGCACTGGGGTGTGCACTGAGTCAGTCCCAGAAAGCCAGCTAGAGTCCCAGGAAGTTTTCGATGTGCTGCTTCCATGTTGTGACCCAGAGTAAGCAAGCTTGCATGTGTGCTCTTCAAGAGCAGCGTGTCAGTTTCTTACAGTCTTACAGTAAGTCCCACCAGTTTTCAAACCAGCTAAGGGGGCTCATCTTTCTGGTGTCAGACCCCAGAGCTGGGTTGCCCAATAGGTGGCTTGAACCCCTTGCTCCCCAGGGAGTGTCCCCAAGCCCATTACATCCCCCTCCTCTCCTGTGTCCCCTTCTGGGGTGTGGGTCCCTACGAGATTGCTTCTCCTCCTTTCCTATCATACCACGTGTGTATCTTTCTTTACAGCCTTGGTTGTAGAAGAGCCTCTCTGCCAGTCTCCAGATTGCTTTCAATGAGAATTGCTCCACATATAATTGTACTTTTGATGTGTTCATTCGGAAGGTGAGATCAGTATTATCTCCATCTCCACCAGCTTTTTAAAATGTGTTATTTTCTTAAAGGGGCACAATAATTGGATTTAGGGCCCACCTGACTAATCCAGGATGATCTCATCTTGATAGTCTTAAATTACTTATATCTGCAAAGACCCATTTTCCAAATAAGCTCACATTCACAGGCTGTGCATAGACATATCTTTTGGGAGCCATCATTCAACCCACTACAATTGCTAATAAAAAAAGAAAAACTTACATTCAAAAAAATATATTTTTGCAAAGTTTTAAATACTTATAACAATTACATGCTGTGGTAGAGTTACAGAGGGAGGTACAGAAAACAGAGCATGCTAGTGAAACAGAAGTCAATGTTATTTTTCTTATTTTACAAAAAATCAAGACTGTTGCGATATGAAACTGAATATATTTCAGACAAAATTTTTAAACATTATCTGTTGAAGCTTCTGACTCTTGATGCTTTTATAGAGAACTATGAACTGTATAGTTGAATCATGGTTTATAAAAAGGAACAAAATGGGGCTTCCCTGGTGGCGCAGTGGTTGAGAGTCTGCCTGCCGATGCAGGGGACACGGGTTCGTGCTCCAGTCCAGGAGGATCCCACATGCCGCGGAGCAGCTGGGCCCGTGAGCCATGGCCGCTGAGCCTGCGCGCCCGGAGCCTGTGCTCTGCAATGGGAGAGGCCACAACAGTGAGAGGCCCACGTACCGCAAAAAAAAAAAAAAAAAAAAAAAAAAAAAGAACAAAATGAACCAAGATTGGCGATTTTTGGCGATATGAAACAATATATTTCAGACAAAATTGCACTAAATTTTTTTTTTAACTTTTGGCTGTGTTGGGTCATCGTTGCTGCACGTGGGCTTTCTCTAGTTGTGGTGAGCGAGGGCTACTCTCCATTGTGATGCATGGGCTTCTCATTGCGGTGGCCTCTCTTGCTGTGGAGCATGGGCTCTAGGCACACGGGCTTCAGTAGTTGTGGCTCACAGGCTTAGTTGCTCCGCAGCATGTGGGATCTTCCCAGACCAGGGATCGAACAAGTGTCCCCTGCATTGACAGGCAGATTATTAACCACTGCGCCACCAGGGAAGTCCCTGCACTTAATTTTGAATATAAAGTTTTCAAGCATACAAGCTTTGTGAAAAAAGAAAAGAAAAAAAATGCATTTTTAATTTCTGGAAAATTGAAATCAACTTTTCTCCTTCTACCATATCTTATCATGCAGGTGTTTAATAGCTAAAACTATTGAAAAGGTAAAAAACAAAACAAAACAATGAGAAAACCATTATACATCATTCTTGGATTTTTCAATGACTTCTATGGAATATAAAAATATTATTTGTGTATCTTTGTATATAGATATCCCTCAAATTCACAATATAACTTAAATTTCATAATGAATCCTGTAATCAAAGGTATTAATATTTAAAGAAATATTGGAATACCTTAATTATAAGAATCATGGCCAGAGAATATAAGAATATATATATATATATATATGTATATATGAATATAAGAGTATAAGGATGGCCAGAAGACCTTCATTCTGAGTAATATGTATTTGTGTCTCATGTAGATGTATCAAGAAAAAGTCCTATTTTGGAGAGACAAGGAATTCTTATGTCTCCGAAATCCAATCCATACAAAGAGCAAAATTAAATATGTATTTCCGATTATGTCAGGGTTGAAAAGACCTTAACGGTGATGGGTGATATTTGTAATCTTCTTTTATAATAATCAAATTTAAGTACCTCGCCTCTCTAGCCCTGAACCTGATTTCTTTTGTACAATCCCAATTACAAGCAAATCATTGTTTCTGGAATTTCGTCAATTTTGGATTAGATCTTGCTTGATTAATTCTTGAGGTCTATTTTCTTCAGAGACTGCTTATCGATCTGGTGGTATCTTTTGGGGCCAGATAGAACCTTTTCTACATGCCAGCCTTTCTAATAATCTACATTTCTAATTTTCTGCCCATATTCTCCTCTTTTCCAAGCCATATACACTCAGGTCATTTTTCTGGCTATTTGTTTTTAAATATATTCTAGGGTTAACATTCTCTTTAAAGAGTAATATTCAAAACAGAAAACCAAACTCCAGTTATGGAGAATTGTAATTACCCATATAAAACTGAATTTAAATTTTATACTTTTGACAATGGCAGTAGCTATTTTTAGTAGTCATATGATTCTATTAGGTAATAATTTTCTTACTGCCAATTGTCTCTTCCATGACTTCTTTCTATAATTTCTATTGCTAACCTCCATGGCCTCCTCATCCTATTCTTGTGTACTTATTTGATGCTCATCTGTAATACAATCCACATTTTTCCCTAGATTTATTCTAATGTTGTAATTCCTTGAGATATTATGAATTTATTCTTTTGTCATCCCAAACTTGGACCCTTATACATAACTTCAAATAATGAACATATTTATTAAACATACCTTGTAAGTCTTCAGCCAGTTTTATTGAAAAAAAGATGCTTAAGAAGGCAGGTTGAAAACAAAGTTCTCTTCTATGACAAAATTGATGAGCAACTTTTAATGTAAGCATTTCAAACCATTACTAACTCCCCTAATTGAGCAGAAGCAAGGCCATATTTCTTCACCATTTCCACAAAAATATCATTTACCTTCATACTGTATTTCAAACATCTTATTACACATTTCCATTGTTTAGCAGGCAAGAAGCATTGCCAGAAATAAGATTAGTGTGATATAATTTATTCTTAGTGAACAAAAACCTGTTTTAGGATAGACATAGCACTCCTTTAATCGTGCATTAGACTATTTTTCCAGTCTCAATTTCAAGTGTAATTTTTACAAAGTGAAATTAATAATCAATCTACTTTGATAACAGGAAAACACCACTGCTGTTTTTTTGTCTTCAAGCTCTCTTTTCCATTCTACATTAATCTCCAAAAATCACTTATAGCACTTAAATTCTATTATTAGGATTTTTCAAAATGTATATGGACAAGAGTCTTTGACTGCATTCATATGTGATCTCTTAGATTATTTTTTTTAACTTGGCCTTCAGTCCACAATTGGTTCCACTCTTTAAAAGAACATGATCTCTTGAAAGAACAATGGTTTCTTGGGTTAGCAGAGAAAACTAAAACAAGAGAAGGTGGTTCTGCCCTTTTTATTACTATGCACAATTGACCCTTGAACAATATGGGTTTAAACTGCATGGGTCCACTTATATGTGAACTTTTTCCAATAAATATTGGAAACATTTTAGGATGTTTGTAACAACTTGAAAAAACTCAGACAAACCCCATAACCTAGAAATAAAAAAAAAAAATAAAAAATTAAGAAAAAGTTAGGTATGCCATGAATGAATAAAATATATGTAGATACTAGTCTATTTTATTGTTTACTACTATAAAATATACACAAAAATTTATAAAAAGTTAAAATTTAACAGAACTTATGCACACAGACTCTATGTGATCCCACTCGCAGTTGAGAGAAATGTAAACAAACAAAGATTCAGTGTCAAGTCAAAACTGCACAAAGTTAACTGTAGTACGTACTGAACTACTGTAATAATTTTGCAGCCATCTCCTGTTGCTATTGTGGTGACCTCAAGAGTCACGTGTACGTGCTTAAAATGCCATTTACATGAATCACCTCCACGTGAACAGTTAGTCACTCCAGTAGATTGTGTATTACAAAAAAGTGATCTCTCACAGTTCTCATGTACCTTTCATTGTGTTTAGCAATACCATAAACCTTAACAACATCATGGGACCCATGAGAAGTGCCACTAGTGATGTTGGAAGTGCTCCCAAGCAATGTCATGACATTACAAGAAAGAGTTGAATTGCCATAGATTGAGGTCTGCAACTGCAGTTGGCCACCATTTTAAGATAAATGAATCCAGTTTAAGGACAGTTGTAAAAAAAAAGAAAAGGAAATTTGTGAAGTCATAGCTGATACTACAACAGCAGGCATGAAAAACTTGCGCATTTTGTGAATACCTTTTTATCTTGTATTGAAAATGCAGCTTTTACATGGATGCAGGATTGCTATAAGAAAGGCATACCTATAGACTGTACTATGATTTGAGAAAAAGCAAAGTCAGTATACAACAACTTAAAGCAAAAGGAGGGTGAAGGATCGAAGGTTGGAGAACGCAATGCCAGCAAAGGATGATTTGATAATTTTAGAAAGAGGTTTGGTTTAAAAAATGTCAAGGTAACAGGAGAAGCAGCTTCTGATGACTAAGATGCAGCAGATGAGTTCTCAGACACCATTAAGAAAATCCTCAAGGAGAAAGGATATCCGCTTGAACAGGTTTTTGGTGCAAATGAAAGTACCCTATTCTGAAAAAAACAAAAATACCACAAAGAACATTCATTAGTAAGGAAGAGAAGTCAGCACCGGGATTTAAGGCAGGAAGGGATAGGCTAAGTCTACCGGTTTTTGTAAATGTGGCTGGGTGTAAGATCAGGATGGCCCTTTCCCTATATCTGCTAACTTCTGAGCCTTGAAGGGAAAAGATTAAAACAGTTGCCAGTTTTTTGTTTTGGTTTTTTTCATTGTACAACAAAAAAGCCTTGGACAACAAGAACACGTTTTCTGGATTGTTTCCATCAAAGCTATGTCTCTGAAGACACAAAGTACCTTGCCAGTAAGGGTCTGCTTTTTAAAGTTATTTTGTTATGGGACAAAGTCCCTGGACACCCAGAACCCTTTGAGTTCAACACTGAAGGCATCAAAGTGGTCTGCTTGCCCCCAAATACAACACTTCTAATTCAGCCTCCAGATCAGCGGGTCATAAATTCTTTTAATTCTAATTACACACACTACTCTGCGGAAAGGATTGTCAACACTATGGAAGAGAACCCTAATAGAGAGAATACCATGAAAGTCTGGAATATGCCATAGTTGTTATAGAAAAAGCCATCAAGCCTAAAATAACAAATTCCTGCTGGAAAAAAAAACACATCCAGATGTTGTGCATGACTTCACAGGATTTATGACAGAGCCAATCAAGGAAATCATGAAAGAGACTGTGGATATGGCAAAAAGGGTGGGAGGTAGCAGTTTTCAAGATACAGATCCTAGAGATATTCAAGATCTAATAGACACCACATGAGAGGAATTGACAGAAGACAATTAGATGGAGAAGAGCACTTCCCAACCTGGGCCAGACGATGAGGAAGAAGATGAGGAAGAAGCAGCGCCCGGAAACAAATTGATGCTGGACAACCTGGCAGAAGGGCTCTGATTACTCATGACTGATTTCAACTCCTTTATAGCCTGGACCCTCTATGAAATGGACACTGAAACTAAAGCAAACAGTGGAAGAAAGATTGGTATTGTATAGAACCGTTTTTAGAGAAATGAAAAAGCAAAAATGTCAGACAGAAATTACGATGTATTTCCAATGAAGCTACATGCAGTAGGTCTGCCTCTTAGCCTGCCCTTCCACCTCTGCCACCCCTGAGACAGCAGGACCAACCCTCCTCCTCAGCCTACTCGATGTGAAGACAGTGAGGATGAAGACCTTTATAATGACTCACTTCCACTTAATGAATAGTAAATCATCATCATATCATACAGTTAATAGCCTTACCTGTTGTGTATGTGTGTGAATGTCTTTGCATGATAATCTGTATGGCAAGAACTGTAAGAGACATTTTTTGTGTGCATCGTCATCATCATTATTGCCCGAGTATTCACCCTGTAGAACATCAGGTGCAAGACTTGGACTGAAGTGGATAGCCTTCAGATATTTAATACAAAATTAATAATGTGTTATTAATAATGTTTCTTACTATGCTATAACTTTGTGTAGAGGTTAAGAATGATCCTCAGAGAATTCAAAAGGGGGTGTGGCTTGCAAAATTTTGTTTTCAGACTTGTGGTCTACAGAACTGTGAGAAAATAAATTTCTGTTGTTTTAAACCACCAACCGGTGATTTATTTTTTTTTTAAACATCTTTATTGGAGTATAATTGCTTTACAATGGTGTGTTAGTTTCTGCTTTATAACAAAGTGAATCAATTATACATATACATATGTTCCCCTATTTCTTCCATCTTGTGTCTCTCTCCCTCCCACCCTCCTTATCCCACCCCAGTAGCCTTAGAAAACTAATATAGCCATCATTTGTATTTAACTAAAACCTTACTTTTAAAGTATGAAGATTCCATGTTCATGGCTCAAAGAGAAATAAATACAAGAGAAAAATCAGCCAATGATCTAGGTTCCTTGACACAGTAATTACTGTACTAGAAAGTTAAGAAAGTAGAAATTAGTAAGACATTATGAAAAAAACTCTTTTGTTTCTTTACAGAGACTAGAAGCTGTCCAGTGACCTTTTAAAACTTTTGACCCGAGTGATTTCCTATGATGGATGATTTTAACTGCTTATGTCTAAGCCAAATTATGAACTGTAAGATCAATGTATGTAAAATATGTTTAAAAATAACCTCAACTTCTGGTCCTGGAACAACAAAAAGCAGTCTTGACTGGTAGTTTACTTAATGTGCCAGACATGTGTCAGCTAGTCCAATTTTTAGTAAAGTAAGTGAAATTCAGAGTGGTTTAAAGAAGCTACTTCAGGTGTGTTGCTATTTTAAAAAATATACATTAGGCAGGTCTGAGAGTTCCAACCCTGTGGCCAGTAAACTATCACACAGCTGCCACAACCCTTTAAATATTAAAATGATGCAACATGAAGTAGACATGCCATGAAAATAAAATTGGCAATAACAGTGGGAGAGGAATAGGAATTGCTCTAGCAACATATACAAATTTTGTCAGGCATGTTGATTGTCCAAATGAGATTGAAGGCCATTAATTTATAAGAACACCCAGCTACTGGTTTGAAATTTGAAGAGAAACATATGGTAAATTTGAAGTTAAATTATTACTAATGCTCATGGAGAATTTCAAAAATAATTATATGGGAATTTTATATTCAAGACTTATAACTAGGTCAAGGCTGCTAGATCAAAAATTTTATATCTATGGTTTCTTATTAAAAACACATGATCTGGGCTTCCCTGGTGGTGCAGTGGTTGAGAGTCCGCCTGCCGATGCAGGGGACACGGCTTCATGCCCTGGTCCGGGAAGATCCCACATGCCGTGGAGTGGCTGGACCTGTGAGCCATGGCTGCTAGGCCTGCACGTCCAGAGCCTGTGCTCCGCAACGGGAGAGGCCACAACAGTAAGAGGCCCGTGTACTGCAAACAAACAAACAACAAAACAAAAAACAAAACATAAAAACAAACAAAAAACACATGATCTTAGATTATAATTTAGATAAACACATAATGAGGGTATGGATATTCTTAGGCATTTTTTTCTTACAAATACATTTTAGAATCAGTATCTCAAGTCACTGTGTGTCATCACAAATAAGATTGATAGTTTGATTGGCATGTCATTGCATTTACAGATCAACACTTCTTTCTTCACTTCCTAAGAATATTTGCTTAAAATCATAAGTAGATTTTGAGTTTTATCAAGTAGCTTTTTACAACTATCAACATGTCATTTTAATCTTTTCCCCATTAGTCTAATAGTTTGATAAACTGAACGACAACATTTGCCTTGGTAATATATTATATATATATATATATTATAATTTTCATTATTAGAGAAAAATTGCACTTATGGTCCCATATGAAATAAAATTCTACTCATATTTGTTCTATATTTGTTTTAATATCAGAGCTTTTCTGGATTTATAAAATGACATTTTCTATATTCAACAACATTTATTGTTTCTGAGGAACTTAGTTACAGGTGTGTTAGAAAGAACTTATAAATAAAACTATTTAGGATTAGATCTATGGACTTTGGGGCAATTGTAATTTATTGCACCATCATATCATTCAATTTTTATTTTAACAATTCTTTGCAGGAAATTTTGATCATTAAAAATATTTTAGAACAATTCGCCTTTGTTGATAGTTTCAAAATAATTAAAATGTACATGTATTATGTAAGTGCTCATTACAAATCCAAACAAAACATTTCCTCTCCTACAGCAGCATCCTTGGTTTTCCTAAATAAATATTTCTGTTTACCTTTATTTTAGAGATATTTATACATAAGGTTGTCTATATTTAAAAATAAGGTGTCAATTCTGTTTTTTTCAAATATTCATTGTGGTTATTGTACTAAAATTTAACAAACATTATTTATTTCTAATTTTTCTTTTTCTTTTCACAATAAAGGAATTATTTTGTTGAGTGTTTTTTCATGTGATCACACCTTTGTTCATGTTTTATAAGTCCTAACGAGTAATATTCTTATTGCTGTTATATTTTAAATATTTTGTAAATGAAAGTTAAAGCTATGCAGCAGCTTCCCACTAGCCATCCATTTTACATTTGGTGGTGTATATATGTCAATGCTATGCTCTCACTTCATCCCAGCCTCCCCGCCCCTCCCCAGGTCCTCAAGTCTGTTCTCTAAGTCTGTGCCTTTAAAGTTATTTAGATGCACATTTTGTTAAATTCCAATTTGTTGAAACAATTTGGTTTGAAATTTTTTTTAATGCATTATTATTCCAATGACAAATATGGACTTTGATGACTGATCTGCATTCGGGTTCTGGTGGCTGGCTAATGAAATCTATTGACATCTCTCACTTTGCACAATGCTTGATACATATTTAGTACTCAGTAAATGATGATACCATTAGTAGTTCTTATCTATGTTATTATTACTTTTATTATTCCCAAAGACTATCATCTACATGATACGCTTTCTCAAAATTATTGACATTTGTTTTGTGTCTTAGGATGTAAACACATTTATAAATATTCCAAGGGTACTTGTGGAAAAGGCATATTATATTATTGTAGTACAGGCTGAGTTAAAAAATACTCATACTAACACTACAGCTATAACTATTCCTAGAACACTATTCCTATAACTACTTTCCTTTTTTAAAAAATCTCATTATGAGAGCTTGAGAGATGTAAGTGTTTCTCCCACTATTTTTCTTTAAGTTGTCCAGTTATATGATCTTCACATGACTTAAGTGTCTTTCATTCCAATGATTTTGCTACTCTTGTTTATTTCATTATTTGTTAAATGGCTCAAAAGTTCCATAATAATGGTACATAGGGCTTCCCTGGCGGCGCAGTGGTTGAGAGTCTGCCTGCCGATGCAGGGGACACGGGTTCGTGCCCCGGTCTGGGAGGATCCCACATGCCGCGGAGCAGCTGGGCCCGTGAGCCATGGCCGCTGAGCCTGCGCGTCCGGAGCCTGTGCTCCGCAGCAGGAGAGGCCACAACAGTGAGAGGCCCGCGTACCGAAAAAAAAAAAAAAAAAAAGGTACATAATATGAAAAGGATACCTAACATTTAACGTGAAAGATACTATTACAGAATATCTTGTTTCATGTAATTTTCTCCTGTCACTAACATATTCACAACTGATGTGAAGCATTGTTCTAACAAATTTAATGAATTTTTAAAGGAAGACATTCTTAAGTGAGGAAGTTTAAATATATACGTATTTTAAAAGCACTTGCCTTAAAGAAACATGATTGACATCTTGTTTCATTACTGATGCTGTGAGAAGAAGATACAATAGCATCCGATTTCACTATGAAATACATGCTATGAAACAGGAAACTCACTTTAATTGCATTAATTGAAAATTTGTAGCTTGGACTATGCACTAACATAATGCTAGTGCTTGTAGTGCTACATATTTCAAGCAATATTCCTGTAATTCGACATTATTTCAAGTGGGCTGAAAAGTGTTTTTATTTTTCAAATAACAGAAAGACCCACATTTGCTATGTTATTATAGAAAGTACATACCATTTGACAGTTTCTACTGTAGGATAGAATGACATTTTTGTCTAATGAACATTACTGATTGTAAGAAAGTCTTTAAATAATGTGCTATCAATAACACGAGAAGATTATGATACGAATGGGACAATCTTAAAATTGTTTATCGTTAGCAAAAAGTTTCAATACCCATTTTATTAGAAAGAGATTTAATCTGATTTAAGGAAAAGATAAAATGAAATAATGTTCCTTGATCTTGGTGCAGAGCAGTGTGGGTGATGGCCCATAGGATTACACAGCAAGAGGTGATCAGTGTAAAAATTGGAGGAAATTTTCTTTAAGTACTGTTCCAAAGTTGTTTCCAATTACTTGCTGAAGTAAATTTGGAAACTCGCCACACAATAACATTGTAATTACATCTAGTTGAATTCAAATGCATATTGCTGATAATTTGCAAAATGATATTTATTTCTGAAGAGTATAGCAAAGTGCCTGTTCATGGTGGGATCCCCTCAGGAATCACACATTATAATTACTTGTCCAAATATTTAGTCTCATTTTTAAGCTTAAACATCTATACCATTTTAATTATGAGCAGGCAAAAATGGAAACTTTTCCCATCCAAGGCAGTTAACTATGCATTGGTTTGAACTCACTTCTGCCATCTAGAGTGAGTTTATTTATCCTCAACTATGCACTTTTGTATTTTATTTATGAAATTCCCGAGGAAGAAAAAATTACCTCTAGTTATTGAGAGGCCTGAAAAAGGTGGCCTCAACTAATACTTCCTGCCAAGATTTAAGTGTTCACACCTGACAGAGCAGGTGAGCAAAACCCCTCTCCAAGAACAATGCTCATTTGGCGACATAACGTCAGGGGATGTACGACAGCATCAAGGTTGCATTGGGACCCTGATTTCCTTAACTGCATAAAGAACCAGCACAGAACAGAAACTCTCTCCAATTTTGAATCTCTTACCCTTGCACTGTACGTAGCACACTCAATAAGTGTGCTCCAAGCTGGTATGGAAAATGTCAGAGGAAAAATGCCACCTGTACGCCCTGTAGGACTGAGCAGTCTCCTCCTAGGGCTGTCTGAGGACTCCACAGCCCTGGAGCTGCTGGGAACAATTGCATCATCAAATAGGCAGAAAGGGAAGGATATTTTCTACATAGCTCCGCCACCTGTTTGAGAGCTGACAGGACTTCTGTATAAAAAAAAAAAAAAGCAAAAAAACCTGGAAGAGTTTAGCCAAGGAGTCTTGGAATCCCATCTTCTGCTATGCTTGATTTGGGGCTCCTTAGAAATAATAAAAGATTACTTACAGTGTAAAAAGACTAAAATATAAATATTCCTCCGAAATAGTTAAAATACTTTCACACACATTTGCTGAAAACAAGAAACAGTTAACGTTGTACAGATTGCCTTTCTTGAAAGATAATTACCAGATATGCATTTTGATGTTGTCAAATATATATTGTGCAAGAGGTGGAGGAATGGGATGAAAAGTGTGAAATCACTGCAGTTACTGAATTCATTTATTTTACCTTATGCACATGGGTATATGGGGATAACATTTGTGAAAATAAAGATAGTCTTATAATTAGAAAGATGTTTTGTAATCATGAAAGTGTCCTGGCAAGCACTTTGTTTTAAAGAAAAATTATTCTTAGGGGGTAACACATCATTAAACCTGTGCAGTGTGTTGGGGTTAACTGTTTGCTTCATTTGGCTGGTCATTCAGTCAACCGAAGAACATACTTATGGACTCAATGAGGAGTTTTTCTCTCTTGGGGCTGCCTTCCATTTCCTAGGAAACAATCAGTAAGCATCAATCAACTGAGATTGAAATGCAGCAATAAAGAAAGATATGCATCCCGGAGAATGCATAAGCAGTGCTAAACTGAGGAAACTCATGGGACTAAAATTTAAGTAGAAAAGGCGATGTAAGCATAATTTCAGAGATATTCAGTACTAAATCTATAAAAAGGTGCATTAACCAATGCTGTCATTTTTAAGTTTATGGCTTGTCCTTCATTTTTATGGAAAAGATAAGAAAGGACAATAGTTTGTCTTAAAAATTCAGCCCATAAATTGTTTATGAACGTGGCATTTCTACATTTTGATGTAGCACACTTTATCAGGCACACAAAAATCATATCTGAGTTTTTGTTACTTTGTTGCTTGGTTGATTTATTTGTTTTCAGGCTAAATGGAATTCAAGGCAATAGTATCAAAGGGAACACAGGGCTGTTCTTATTGTAAACCACAGCCCACTGTGGTGTTTATGGGAAAGTATAACATAAAATATTTGAAATAAAATATTCATGGACTTGAGATTTGCTTTGATAAGTCCATGAAAACCATGGAGCCCTTCCTGAAAATTGTATATAAACATATAGAGTTCACATAAGCACATACAAATACAATGTTTCACATAATTTTTAGGAGGGCATACAAAGAAACAATTACAAAAGAAAAAATTAAAAAATCTTTTGGAAAAGCCTAACAAAGTATATGTGGAAAGTACATGATAAAAAAATAGTAAATGTTGTAACAAGAGATTTTTTAAAAAGAAGAACTATAACCTGTGTCTGAATGTTTATGTCTTTGCCTGAATACTGTTAACAGTGAAAAATTCTACAAACTAATTGCTCACTGCAAAAACTTTAAGAAAACATTTGAAATTTTATAAGAAGATAGAAGTGTTAACCAGAAGAAGAAATGTGAAAAATGCTAAAACCCAATTAAAAAAATTAATTGATGAGGTCAAAATATGCTAGAACAAGAAAATTAACTTCTAGTTTTCTGAGACTGTGTTATGTGCCAGGAGTTATTTAAATACTTAACACACAGAAACTTTTGAGGCAGAAGAAGAAATTGAGGCATGGAGATGTATCACACTAGAAATGGGATTATCTGGAGGTGATATAAACACATAAACTGTACCAGAACCAGAACTCAGTATATTATTCAGTGTATTATATTACCTTTCTGTATAAAATTATAGTAATTAAAATGGAAACTGCACAATTAATAACAGGTTGATGGGCAGAAAAAGTACTTCTGAAATAGAACTGCTTATATACAATAAGCAGTTGTATATGAAGAGGGAGTCTCATAAGTAAATCAACGTTATTTGAGCACCATAAGGATAAAATAATCAATCAGATTATTTAAATAATAATATCTTAAGTAAAAGTCAGATGTTATTACTTCTTTGTTCAAATCTTATGGTTTCTGATCTCACTCAGTGTTTAAGACAAAATTCTGCAAAGGTCTTTGTAAGATCTAAATCAACTGGCCCTCTGTCAGACTCTAGGAGTTTTCTTCCCAGGATCCAATTCCATTGCTCCCTTTCAGCAATAGAACCCCTGAGGGTTTCCTGGACAATGAGCATCCCATATGGGATTATATTTCCCAGCCTCCTGTGCAGCTAGGATCGCAATGTGGTTAAGGTTTAGCCATGCTGTGCAAGAGAACATAGTGTGTTTTCATATCTTGGCTATTGTGAATAATGCTGTGATGAACATGGGATTTCAGATATCTCTGAGATTTGTTTTCATTTCCTTTGCATATATACCCAGAAGTGGAATAGTTGTACCTTAGGGTAGTTCTATTTTTAATTTTTGTGGAAACTCCATATTGTTTTTTTTTACAGTGGCTGCACCAATTTACATTCCCACCAGCAGTGCAAATGGTTCCCTTTTCTCCACAGCCTTGTCAATACTTGTTATTTTTTTGTCTTTTTGATATAGCCATTCTGGCAGGTGCGAGCTGATATCTCACTGTGGTTTTGACTTGTGTTCCCCTGATTAGTTATGCTGAGCATCTTTACATGTGCATGTTGGCCATCTGTATATCTTCTTTGGAAAAATATCTATTTAGGTACTTTGCCCAATTTTAATCAGGTTACTTGATTTTTTGCCATTGGGTTATAGGAACTTCTTATATGTTGTGGATATTAACCCCTTATCAGATATACAATTTGCAAATTTTTTTTTACCATTCTTATGGTTGTTTTTCATTTTGTTGATGATTTCCTTTGCCTTGCAGAAACTTTTTAGTTGATATAGTCTCACTTGTTGGTTTTTGCTTTTGTTTCCTGTGCTTTTGATGTCATATCCAAAAATTATCACAGGGCCAATGTCAAGAAACTTTTCCCTATGTTTTCTTCTAGGAGTTTTCTGATTTCTGATCTTACAGATCAGTTTTTAATACACTTTGAACTGTATTTGTGAGTGGTGTAAGATAGGGGTCCAGTTTCATTCTTTTGCATGTGGCTGTCCAGTTTTCTCAATACCATTTATTGAAGAGACTGTCCCTTCTCTATTGTTTGTTTTTGGCATTCTTGTCAAATATTAGTTGACTGTATATGCATAGGTGTATTTGGGGCTCTCTATTCTGTTCCACTGATCTAGGTGTCTGTTTTTATGCCAATTCCATAGTATTTAGGTTGCTATAAATTTGTAGTATATTTCAAAATCAGGACATGTGATGCCTCCAGCTTTGTTCTTCTTTCTCAAGATTGCTTTGGCTATTCAGTCTTTTGTGGTTCCAAATTAATTTTAGGAGTGTTTTTCCTATTTCTTTGAAAAATACCTTTGGAATTTTGATAAGGATTGCACTGAATCTGTAGAATCCTGGGTCATATGGATATTTTAACAATATTATTTCTTTTAATCCATAAACACTGGCTATCCTTCTATTGATGTCTTCATCCAAATTTATCAGTGTCTTACAGTTTTCAGTGTACATGTCATTCACCTCAGTAGTTACATTTATTCCTAAGTTTTTAAATTCTTTTTGATGCTACTTTAAATGGAATTGTTTCTTAATTTAGTTTCCAGATAGTTTCTTCTTATAGTTTGCATAGAAATAAAACATATTTTCATGTTAATTTTGTATCCTGCCATTTTACTAAATTCTTGTATTAGTTTTAACAGTTTTTTGGTAGAGTTTTAAAGGTTTTCAATATATAATAAGTTCATGTCATCTGTAAACAGAAATTTAAAATTTTTCCTATCTGATTTAGATGACTTTTATTTATCTTTCTTGTTATTATTAGAATTTCCAATACTATGTTGAATAGAAGTGATGAGAGTTGGCATCCTGTCTTGTTCCTGATCTTGGAGAAAAAGCTTTTTGCTTTTTGTGTTGAGAATGCTAGTTGTGAGCTTTTCAAAGATGGCCTTTATTACTTTGAGGTACCTTCCTTCTATTCCTCATTTGCCAAGAGTTGTTATCATGAAAGGATGTTGAATTTTGTCAAATGCTTTCTTGCATCTATTGAGATGATCATACGATTTTTACTCTTCATTACGTTAATGTGATGTATCCTGCTTATTTATGCAAATGTTGAATCATGCTTGGACCCCAAAGATAAATCCCACTTGATCATGGTGTTTTATCCTTTTTATGTGAGATTGAGTTCAATTTGCTGGTATTTTGTTGAGAATTTTTGCATCTATGTTAATTAGGGATACTGGTCTATAATTTTTTTTTTTTTTTCTTGTGTGGTCCTTATCTGGCTTTGGTATAAGGTTGATGCTGGTCTCACTGAATAATTTTGGAAGTGTTTCTTCCTCTTCAAATTTTTGGAAGAGTTTGAGAAATATTTTTCTTTAAAAGTTTTGTAGAATTCATCTGTGAATCCATCTGGCACTGAGCTTTTGTTGAGAAATTCTCGATTGCTCTGTCAGTCAAACTTGTTAGTGTATCATTGTTAATAGTAGTCTCTTATATTCCTTTGTATTTCTGTTCTACCAATTGTTAAGTATCCTCTTTCACTTATAATTTTATCTATTTGTGAAAATGACTCTACTACCCAAAGCAATCTACAGATTCAATGCAATCCCTATCAAACTACCACTGACATTTTTCACAGAACTAGAACAAAAAATTCCACAATTTGTATGGAAACACAAAAAAACCCGAATAGCCAAAGCAATCTTGAGAATGAAAAAAGGAGCTGGAGGAATCAGGCTCCCTGACTTCAGACTATACTACAAAGCTACAGTAATCAAGACAGTATGGTACTTGCACAAAAACAGAAAGATAGATCAATGGAACAGGATAGAAAGCCCAGAGATAAACCCACACACATATGGTCATCTTATCTTTGATAAAGGAGGGAAGAATATACAGTGGCGAAAAGACAGCGTCTTCAATAAGTGGTGCTGGGAAAACAGGACAGCTACATGTAAAATAATGAAATTAGAACACTCCCTAACACCATACACAAAAATAAGCTCAAAATGGATTAAAGACCTAAATATAAGGCCAGAAACTATCAAACTCTTAGAGGAAAACATAGGCAGAACACTCTATGACATAAATCACAGCAAGATCCTTTTTGACACACATCTTAGAGAAATGGAAATAAAAACAAAAATAAACAAATGGGACCTAATGAAACTTCAAAGCTTTTTCACGGCAAAGGAAACCATAAAGAAGATCAAAAGACTACCCTCAGAATGGGAGAAAATATTTGCAAATGAAGCAACTGACCTAGGATCAATCTCCAAAATTTATAAGCAGCTTATGCAGCTCAATAACAAAAAAACAAGCAACCCAATCCAAAAATAGGCAGAAGACCTAAATAGACATTTCTCCAAAGAATATATACAGACTGCCAACAAACACGTGAAAGAATGCTCAACATCATTAATCATTAGAGAAATGCAAATCAAAACTACAATGAGATATCATCTCACACCAGTCAGAATGGCCATCATCAAAAAATCTAGAAACAATAAATGTTGGAGAAGGTGTGGAGAAAAGGGAACACTCTTGCACTGCTGGTGGGAACGTTAATTTGTATAGCCACTATGGAGAACAGTATGAAGTTTCCTTAAAAAGCTACAAATAGAACTACCATATGACCCAGCAATCCCACTACTGGGCATATACCCTGAGGAATCCATAATTCAAAAAGAGTCATGTACCACAATGTTCACTGCAGCTCTCTTTACAATAGCCCGGAGATGGAAGCAACCTAATTGTCCATCATCAGATGAATGGATAAAGAAGATGTGGCACATAAATACAATGGAACATGACTCAGCCATAAAAAGAAATGAAATTGAGCTATTTGTAATGAGGTGGATGGAGCTAGAGTCTGTCATACAGAGTGAAGTAAGTCAGAAGGAGAAAGACAAATACCATATGCTAACACATATATATGGAATTTAAGGGAAAAAAATGTCATGAAGAACCTAGGGGTAAGACAGGAATAAAGACACAGACCTACTATAGAATGGACTTGAGGATATGGGGAAGGGGAATGCTAAGCTGTGACAAAGCGAGAGAGTGGCATGGACATATATACACTACCAAACATAAAATAGTGGGAAGCAGCCACATAGCACAGGGAGATCAGCTCGGTGCTTTGTGACCCCTAGAGTGGTGGGATAGGGAGCATGGGAGGGAGGGAGATGCAAGAGGGAAGAGATATGGGAACTTATGTATATGTATAACTGATTCACTTTGTTATAAAGCAGAAACTATCACACCCTTGTAAAGCAATTATACTCCAATAAAGATGTAAAAAAAAAAAAAAAAGATAGTATGGAGACAATTTCCAGAAGCTGAAATATAGACTATAGATTAAATGAAAAAGTGTTCTATGATTCACAGACTTAGAGAACAAACAAACCAGGGAGAAGGATGTGGGGGAGGGAGACATTGGGAGTTTGGGCTTGACATGTATACACTTCTTTACTCAATTAGATAACCAACAAGAACCTACTGTACAGCACAGGGAATACTCTGCTCAATACTCTGTAATACCCTAAATGGGAAAGGAATTTGAAGAAGAATAGATACATGTATATGTATAACTGAATCACTCTGATGTACACTTGAAATTAATACAACATTGTTAATCAACTATAGTCCAATATATAAAAAAAATAAATAAATAAAATAAAACATCTTTGGAAAACAAAACAAAAAAGTTATGTCAATGTTAACTTTTCTGAGTTTGGTAACTGTACTTTGATTACACAAGATAATTTATTAGGTAAAACACACTGAAGTATCAATATTACGGAGAAAACAGCATGATGAATGCAACCTAATTAAAATAGGTATATTTTATTATTTAATAATTACTATATCTACATCTACCTGTGTATTTACCTATTTATATACCTATCTATCTAGAGAGGAGGTTACAGCAAATTTTGCAAAATATTAAAATTTGGTGAAACTGAGTAAATAGTTTTCTGTATACTTGCAGCTTTTCTATAGATTTAAAAATATTTCAAAATAATATAGTGAATATAAAGCATAAAAATAAGCAACAGAACCAATTTACCAAGTTAATTTGACCTAAATTTGTAAATATTACTAATATATATTGAGCTTTCACTGTTCTAGGAGTTTGGATACACTTATAGCAAAGGAAATAAATGACATGAATGGAGAATATACAAAAGAAAAGAAGTCAAATACACATAAAATCATGTTTTTTTCCCTGTAGAAATTAAATCATATTAAAATCAAATACATTTTCATCAATAAACTAGTTAATTTGTTCTTCGTTTTTTTTTTGTTGTTGTTAATGCTGAGATAGCAGGAAAGGCTCATGTATATAACACTCGTTGGAGCCTAATTGCTACAAGTTCTGAGAAAAGCAATTTGACAATATTTATCTGGGTCATTAAAAATGTTTATATACTCTAGTCCATTAATCCTGCTTCTGTAATTACTTCTTAAATGAAATGATCTAGAAGACAATCAAAAGTTGGCATATAAAGATGTTCATTGCACCACCTTAGTAAGATGGAGTAAATGAAAATATACTACATATCTTGATGTTGATAGGTCATCTTATTAAGCTGTTCTAAAATAATGAAATATTATGAATATTCAAAAATGACAACTTTTGGACATAACTCAGTTATTAATCCCATTATCAATTTATCTTTCTTTGTCAAATAAACAGCTTAGTGTAAGTAAACTATATTTGTACCTCTATTCATAGAGGAGCTGATTGGAAAGAAATTTTGTTTCACTTAAGACAGAAGTATCAAGAAAAAAATTAAATAAATAATATCTATGTGAGATTGGGAATAGTCTGTATATTTTGTAGGTAGAAATATAAGTCAAATGGTTCCAAAGGACATATATTGTTATCCGCAAATAACCAGGTAAGGGAAAGTGGATACTGTATTATATTAGCATTCTTGCAATTGCAAGTGTGAGTATAGCCAAGAGAACAGGTGATATTCAACCAAATGGAGTAAAATGTCCCACTAAGATGAATCTATAAAGATAATACTTCTGGTTGCCATGATGCATGCTCTACTCCTCATATCATTAATCACGTAGTGTGCAACAACCTGTAAAACAAAGTGAATGGTTTAGGAGTAGATAACCCTGGGCAGAGTCAGTCTCTTTTGGAGAAATTGTCAGATAAAGAGTGTGGGAAGAGTTAGTGCAGTAGACAAAAAATAGGACATGAGACAATGAATGTGCATTTTAAGTAAGTGATTGCATTAAGTAAGGCAGTAATCTTTGTGTCAGGGACTTGGCTGGCCAGATAGCATCAGTGTTATTTAGGGCGGGGAAGGCCACACCTAAAAGATCAATAATGTGTTATAGGGTAGAGGATCTAGGTAATACTGTATCAGACAATCTGGAGACTGAGATCAACGATGTGGGCAACGAATCAATTATACCTACAAAATGGAGCCCCAGTAAAAACCCTGAACAGCAAGTCTTAGGCGAACCTCTCTCTGAGCAGCACTCCATGTGCAGTAGCCCACAGACAGCAGGAATGCAGTGCATCCTGACTCGACGGGGACACATTCAGTGCATCCTCCCTGACTGATTTAATCCGCAACTTTTCCCCATAATAAACTATAACCATGAGTATCATCACTCTCAGTGAGTTCTGTGAGTCTTTCTAGTGAATGATCAAAATTGAGGAGGGTTTTGGAAACCCCTTGTGATGGTTTATTTTTAATTGCATGTGTCATCCTGGCTAGGCTGAGTACCAGTTATTTAAGCAAACACTAATGCAGGTTTTACTGTGAAGGTATCAATATTTTGTACTTGTGGTTAGCATCCATGATAGATTGATTTTAAGTAAGACTGTTACTTCAGATAATGTGGGTGGGTTTCCTAAGTAAGTTGAAAGCCTTAAAAAGTTTCCTGGAGAAGAAGAAATTTTGTCTCAAATGCAGATCAAAGTATGCTTGAGTTTCCACCCAAATTAGCCTTCCTACAGATTTTAAACTTGACAGCCCCTGCAATCATGGGAGCCAACTATTTAACATAAATCTCAGTCATAAAGAAAGTACTAAAATTCTATGTCATAATGTGGCAATAGAGGTAAACAAATTATCACCATTATGTTATCCTAGCCAAATACTTATTAAAAGGCAAGGTTCTGGGTGAACATATATTTCATACCTTAGAATGTGTTTGTCAAAATAATGAGTATCATGAAATTGGCTAGTTGCTTCTAACTACACTAGAAGAAGTGGAGAAAAAAAGGTGCTATCAGGGTTTCAAATTCTCAACTTAAACTTATGCCATGCCTGTTACACCTTAATTTAGTCTGCTGGGACCTGATCCCCTTTTCCTTCCATAGGACATCACACTGATGCATTACATCAGGGGTCCCCAACCACCGGGCTGTGGACCACTATCTGTCCGAGGAGGCCTGTTAGGAGCCAGGCTGCACAGCAGGATGTGAGAGGCGGGGAAGAGAGCAAAACTTCATCTGCCACTCCCCATCGCTGGCATTACCGCTCGAACCACTCCCACCACTGCCCCCTGCCTGCCGTCTGTGGAAAAATTGCCTTCCACGAAACCAGTCCCTGGTGCCAAAACGGTTGGAGACTGCTGCATTACGCTGATGACATTATGCTGATTGAACCTAATGGGCAAGAAGTAGTAACTGCTCTAGACTTAGTGGCAATACATTTGCATATCAGAGGATGGAAGATGATCTGACAACAATTCAGAGGCTTTCCACCACAGTGACATTTCTAGGGGTCCAGTGGTGCGGAGCATGTTGACATATTCCTTCTAAGATGGAGGATAAGTTGTTGCATCTGGGCCGCCTCCTACTACCAGTTAAGAGACACAATTTCTAGTGTTGTGTGCTACTCCAGCCCATTTACTAAGTGATCTAAAACTTGCTAGTTTTGAATGGGGTCCCCTCAGAACAAGAGAAGGCTCTGTAACAGGTCCAGGCTGCCTAATGATCCAGCAGATCCAATGGTGCTTGAAGGGTTCCTGGTAGAGATTCTGTCTGGGGGCTTTGGCAGCTCCTACAAGTTAATCACAGTGTAGGGCCTTAGGATTTTGAAGCAAATACTTGCCTTCCTCTCAGAAAACTACCTTCCTTTTGAGAAGAAGCTCTTGGTTACTGAGCCTTAATGGAGACTAAATGCTCAGCCATGGGTCACCAAGTTATCATAAGACCTGAGCTGTCCAAAATGAACTAGGTATTGTCTGGCCCATGAAGCTATGAAGTTGGGCATACACAGCTTCCATCATAAAAGTGGCAGCATTTTGTTATGACTGAAATAGACACTTTCTATGGATACAAACTGACCTTCCCTGCATGCAATTCTTCCTCAAAAACTGTGATCTGTGGACTTATAGGTTGCCTTCTCTATGTCATAGTATTCCACACAGCATTGTTTCTGATCAAGGAGCTTCCATCACAGCAAATGAAGTGTGACCAAGGGCCCATGCTTATAGAATTCAATGTCCTTACCATGTTCCCCAACATCCTGGAGCAGCTGCCTTCATAGGATTGTGGAATTGCTTTATGAAGTTTCAGTTACACTGGCAGCAAGGTGGCCATACCTTGCAAGGCTGTGTCCAGGCTCTCCAGAAGGCTGTATATGCCCTGAATCAGGGTCGAACAGATGGTGATTTTGCCAGATCTCGAGGATTCAAAGGTCCAGGAATCAAGAAGTGGAAATGAGAGTGACAACACTTACTATTTCCCTTAGCAACCCACTATCAAAAATTTTTACTCCCTTTCCCCATGACCTTATTCTCTGCTCGACTAGAGGTCATACTTCCAAAAAGAAGAATACTTTCACAGGGAAACAATATGACAATTCCATTGAACTGGAAGTACAAATCCAAATTACTTTGAGAATTAGTGTTATTATTTCCAAAGTAATATTTATTAATAATATATATCACTTGTAAACCATATCTCAGACAGAATACTTCATCTACATTACAAAGCACTAAAGAAAACTTCTGACCTAACACTGTTATTGAGTTCTGTGCATCCTTCTAGTGAATTATAAAACCTGAGCAGGGGTTTGGGAACCCCTCCATGAACGTCAATTTGTGTCAGCTTGGGTAGGCTATAGTACCCTGTATTTGATCAAACACTAATCTAGGTTTTGCTGTGAAGGTATTTGTAGATGTGGTAAATACTGGTAATCAATTGACTTTTGGTAAAGGAGATAACCCTCCATAATGAATGTGGGCCTCATGCAACAACACTGAAAAGATATATCAGTAAATAGCTTCAAAATAACTTAAAGAGTTATGTTCCAGTACTCTCCAATATTTTCTTTAAGCATCCTCCAGCCTGAGCACTATAACCCCAATGACCCCACATCATCTCTCTGCCCCTTTGAAGTCCTTAGCAGTTGCAGTGATCCTGGCTCCTACCCTTCAGCTAACTGTGTCCTTCCATGGCCTGTCCTACCAGCTTCTCTCCTAGCCTGGGTTTTGCATCTGGAGGATGCCCTTCTTTGACATGCCACCTTGATTTGGTGCAGTCACATCCACAGGGGATCCTCTCTTCCTGTATCTCTGAAGACAGAGCCCCAGAGTAGGTAAGAATGTGTGTGCTTCTTCACTGGAAGTGGTGCTCAAACCAGAGCGGGAGTGGAGCCCCACCCCGCTTCTGCCATCCTGGTGCACCTGCTTCATATTCACTGGTAGCCTGAGCACCGCATTGCTGAAGCCCTGAAAGTGGTCCCTGCAGTTCTCTTCCTATCTTTGGTCATAGTTAAGTTCCTTATTCTGCTTCCCTTCGCTGCAGTGACCTTCCTGCCCGCCGTGGATCCTCCAAATCTGGGCGATGATTGGCTTTGTAGTAGTAGCTGACTTGGGCATGTGAAGGTGCGGCCCACTCACTGCTGAGCTTTCCTTATGAGCCATGGTCTTCTATCGCTGTGTCTTTGCCTTGTCCTGGGTGGATAATGGTCAAGGAAACCTCTACC
Source organism: Stenella coeruleoalba (assembly GCF_951394435.1). Classification (NCBI taxonomy): domain Eukaryota; kingdom Metazoa; phylum Chordata; class Mammalia; order Artiodactyla; family Delphinidae; genus Stenella; species Stenella coeruleoalba. The sequence goes on along the minus strand of NC_137155.1, from coordinate 5,282,707 downwards.
AGGAGCCAGGAAATGTGTGAAACTAGAGATTTACATTCTATTTTTAATTTTTTTCTCTACAACATCTTCTAGAGTCTTCTTCTTTCTCTTTCTTTCCTTCTTTCTCTTTCTTTTTCTTCTTTCTTACCATTTTTGCATCAAAAAATCTAGCATTGTCATTTATCGTATATCTTTCAGAGAAACAGAAATCTTGGGGAGGCAAACTTCATCTGTGGTCTGTTATCTTAGAGGGGTCCCTTGAATATGTTTCACGGGACTTGAGTGCCAAGCACTATTACTTAAAATGTTGTGAATTCTCCTGGTGATGCAGCCCTTGGACACAATCTCTTATTCAAAAAAATTGCATGTCTCCCAAAGTTAAGCTCATTTAGTATAGAGAACTATGACGCTTAGAAGATGCAGTAAGAAGTTTTAGAACTCATTATTTTACTGGGTTTGTTGAATAAAGGAACTTACTGTGTTCTTGTTTTGCAAAAATATAGGTTTTATAAGGTAGTCTCAGCATAATCCTTCTCCATTCAAATTAGACATATTTAAATTTAATTTGTAAGAGGTTTGATTGTTAATTTTTAAATTTGAATTATCCATCATTTAACTAACCACTACTAGTTAGCATTAATAAGTGGTTTTTAAATGAATATAATTTTTTAATTACAATTTTTTCATTCAGTGAAATTGAAATTTTATGTAAAATTCTAATATATTGACCATATTACCATTTTATAAATTCACTATGCATAGTTATGAAGACAGGAGGAGAGAGTCCTTACTCCTGGCCCCAGAGAACCAAACAGGAGGTGAGGAGGAAGTTTCCCATAGAGGAAATATTTAGCTCCACAAAATTGCAGAATCGTAATGTTTAACCTGGTCTTCCTTTTATTATTTCCTTTACTTATTCCTGTGGGTTCAGAAGTGGAGGGGCCACCTGTTTATATATAAAAAAGCAGTTAGCAAAAATGTATGTATGTACATGATTAAAACCTTATGAAGTATTTGCTTTGATCATTTAATTCTCACTCTATGAGTAAGTGATGTCTATATAAAATTAGATTCTAGAAGGCCTTTTTGGGTCAGATTAATTAGAAGAAAGAGGTTTTATACATGATTCCCTAAACATAGCCCTGCACATACAGAGCTTGTCTCTCTCTTTGCAGGACCCCACTAAGAACCAGCTTTGGCAACCACTATGAACCGGCAAACTCTCATCACTATATTCACATTGCTCCCAGTTCCCTTGCATATTTAGAATTCAAGGGATTTTTGTTTCTTGGAATTCAATCCTGGTGATTGTACAGCAGCTCATAAGCTAGTTCCTATATGTGGTGGATTGATTTGTCACTTGCAGAGATCGTACATGTCTCTAGGGAGACAGTCCATGCACGTATCTGTCCTGCTGTGGTCTCCTATTTCAGGATTCTTTTCACAATTCTGGCTTTAAGGATTTTTGCCACCAAATGCTTATGTTCACACCTTTTTGATAGCAGTTTTAGATCCTCTGGCAACTGGTCAAATGCTTGTTCTGGGTTTTATCTTCAAAAGTGGGTTCTTTTTTCAGTAATAAGGAACCCAGTGTTACATGTACACTAGGAACAGAATTTCTTTACCATTAATAGCCTTACAAAATGATAAGACACACATACACTCACAAACACACACACACCCATGAAATTTGCAGTAGCTCTGAATTACCAGAATGTGTTTGACTTTTATTATCATTGTGATATTTTTAGTGATCTCTATAGAAATTGAACAGATGGATTCATGTTATAATGGAATACCAATTATCGTTAAATGGGTAATGATCTACAACATGGGAGAAAGAGAAAAAAAAATATTTTTATAGTTTTTCAGGAGGTTTCTTCCACATATAGGTAACAATTCTGTGTACTGCTCTACACTTCTTTTGGAAAAAAAAAAGGACAAAACACCAATTAGAAATACTTGTATAGCTTTACTCAAACTGGTGTGTTTGTCCCTAGACACATGTGCCTCAAGCACCAAACTCCACACCCTGTGTGACATTTTCCCTCCAGCTTACTTCTCAGAGTCATGTGAACTAGCAAGCACTGGAAAGTGTGGTAGACCCTGAAAATTCTTGTACAAGGTGTAGCAGCAGCACAGAAGAAGAAATCATCTCTCTTAGAGGTTCCAGACTGGGAACAAATCAAAGAGTGAAGTTTTGCAAAAAAATTGGAGTCAGCAAGTTTGAAGAAATCAGTGTGTGAACATTTAACCAAATCAAGCTCAGCCATAGCAAATAGCCAGGTGTTGTTCTTGGAGCATAAAATATAGTGTTACCAGCAGATCTGGGGAGAAAGGACGAGATGATTCCAGAGAAGCAATTCTCTCCCCCACATTATCCTGGGCTCAGAGTCGCCCTTTCCTCCCCCACCTCAACACACATGCCATCTCTTGGCAGGTCTCTCTGCCTAATTCTTGCTATGGGACCCCTTGAGGTCCTAGAGCTCTCAGCCACTGCTACTGGCCAGGAAAAGTATTTGTGTGATGCTGAAAAGATTAGCATTCAGGAAGAAGGAAAGACAATTCATGGAGCCTAGGAAAAAATATTAGATTTACTCAAGTGATATATTTAAGATCATGCCTCTTACATCTATAATTTTTGGTCACTATTGCAAGAATTACATACTTTCCAGGGACTACTCATTTTAGCTTCAAATTAATCTGAATGCATAACCCTCTTTCTCATTTCTCATCTCTAGACATATCTCCATGTTTCCATTGTGTCCTCTGGAAGATCCATTCCACTCTAACTTCCCTCACCTTTCACCTCTAATAAACAATGGACATATCTCTTCACCTTACCTGAAATGTTATTTTGACTAAGATACTTTACTTGAAAGGAGTCTGCCTTATCTCACAGTCCATTTACCACTTGGTTAGGAAGTGGTACTGGCATCGACCAAGTAGTCCTTGACCCAGTTGGGAATTATTCAGACAAGCTCCTGCAGAAAGATCACCTTCCTGCACTGGCCATTATTTTCCCTTGTTCCTACAGTGTTTGCTTATTTGTTTGTTTCTTGATGATTGTTTTCCATCTACAGTTTTCTTCTCCACTTCTATTCTTTAATAACCTTTTTGACCTAAATATTTAACATATTCAGCTTGCAGAATTCCTTGTGTTGCACTTTAGAAACTCATTTCCGTAGCCACACTCTGGATCTTGTTATTCCATTCTGTTCCACGTCTTTGATCTTAAATTCCTAAACATTTCAGTCCTCTAATTCTACCTTCAACCTTCAAACTGTAATCATATTTCAACACATTCCAGGAATTCATCAAGACACCCATTCCATTGCATCTGTGATTTTTTTTCACTTTCTTCCTCCACAAATTGGTCTTGCATAATCTGATATCCTTACCACTTTTGATGCTTTTACAACATATGTCTTAAAACCTAAAAATTTCCAGGAGCTGAAAGTTTGTGGAGAAACTGGAATAGCAATTCAGTCTTGGCTAGTGCAAATTCTTGATCCCCAATCTGAGTTGGGCATACTTGTCTATTTATAATTTCTCTGCACTAATATCCATTCTTCTCAGCCAATAATCCCCAACATATTTGACTCAAATTCCCTACAAAGTGTCACCTTTTTCACTATGACCCAGATTGGGAAAAGGAGACCATTTGTTAGGAATTATTTTACCTGTACCTATTCCTAATCATCAATTTAAAAAATGGTTGGTCCAATCATTATTGTTCTTTCTTGTATCAGAAGGATAATAGCTTATTCTACTGTTCTAACATGAGAGCTGGATCACAAGAGGTGCTGAGCTAGACTTATGGAGAGCCATCAGAACATTCTCAGCAGCAGAGCAGCTTAAAGGAATTATGCCATGCTTTGATTTATACTTCAAAGATATTAGTGAGCCAGCAGTAGTGTTGAAGGGAGCTTGGTAACAATAAGGAGGAGTCCCTTATTCTGAGAAATTCATCATAATTAAGAGAATAGCTAAATACTACCAGAGAGGGAGTGCTAGCAGTGAGAAGCAAGACTCTCTCTCTCTCTCTCTCTCTCTCTCTGTCTCTCTGTCTCTGTCTCTGTCTCTGTCTCTGTCTCTCTCTCTCTCTCTCTCTCTCTCTATATATATATATATATATATTTTTTTTTTTAACATCTTTATTGGAGTGTAATTGCTCCACCATGGTGTGCTAGTCTCTGCCTCACAACAAAGTGAATCAGCTATACATATACATATATCCCAATATTTCCTCTCTCTTGCATCTCCCTCCCTCCCACCCTCCCTATCCCACCCTTCTAGGTGGGAACAAAGCACCGAGCTGATCTCCCTGTGCTATTTGGCTTCTTCTCACTAGCTATCTGTTTTACATTTGGTAGTGTATATTTTTCCATGCCACTCCCTTACTTTGTCCCGGCTTACCCTTCCCCCTCCCCATATCTTCAAGTCCATTCTCTAGTAGGTCTGCATCTTTATTCCCCTCCTGCCCCTAGGTAATTCTGACCTTTTTTTTTTTTTTGATTCCATATATATGTGTTAGCATACAGTATTTGTTTTTCTCTTTCTGACTTACTTCACTCTGTATGACAGACTCTAGGTCCATCCACCTCACTACAAAAAACTCAATTTTGTTTCTTTTTATGGCTGAGTAATATTCCATTGTATATATGTGCCACATCTTCTTTATCCATTCATCTGTTTATGGACACTTAGGTTGCTTCCATCTCCTGGCTATTGTAAATAGAGCTGCAATAAACATTGTAGTACATGACTCTTTTTGAATTATGGTTTCTTCAGGGTATATGCCCAGTAGTGGGACTGCTTCAGACTATACTACAAAGCTACAGTAACCAAGACAGTATGGTACTGGCACAAAAACAGAAACATAGATCAATGGAACAGGATATAAAGCCCAGAGATAAAGCCATGCACATATGGTCACCTTATTTTTGATAAAGAAAGCAAAAATATACAATGGAGAAAAGATGGCCTCTTCAATAAGTGGTTCTGGGAAAACTGTACAGCTACATGTAAAATAATGAAATTAGAACACTCCCTAACACCATATACAAAAGTAAACTCTAAATGGATTAAAGACCTAAAGGTAAGGCCAGACACTATCAAACTCTTAGAGGAAAACATAGGCAGAACACTCTATGACATAAATCACAGCAAGATCCTTTTTGACTCACCTCGTAGAGAAATGGAAACAGAAACAAAAATAAAATGGGACCTAATGAAACTTAAAAACTTTTGCACAGCAAAGGAAACCATAAACAAGATGAAAAGACAACCCTCAGAAAGGGAGAAAATATTTGCAAATGAAGCAACTGACAAGGGATTAATCTCCAAAATTTACAAGCAGCTCATGAAGCTCAGTATCAAATAAACAAACAACCCAATCCAAAAATGGGCAGAAGACCTAAATAGACATTTCTCTAAAGAAGATATACAGATTGCCAACAAACACATGAAAGAATGCTCAACATCATTAATCATTAGAGAAATGCAAATCAAAACTACAATGAGATATCATCTTACACTGGTCAGAATGGCCATCATCAAAATATCTAGAAACAATAAATGCTGGAGAGGGTGTGGAGAAAAGGGAACCCTCTTGCACTGTTGGTGGGAATCTAAATTGATACAGCCACTATGGAGAACAGTATGAAGTTTCCTTAAAAAACGAAAAATAGAACTACCATATGACCCAGCGGGACTATATTGAAATAATTTTAAGAGTTAGTGTTAGAATCATTAAAATGTGGTGAGTTATAGTGAGATTAAATGAGGGAGTACTGTGCAATCATATTTTGATTTATCTGTTGAGGTGCTAGGATGTCAGTCATGGGGACAGGAATCACAGGCTCAGTAGCCTTTCCAAGGAAAGATTCTGAGTTCTCCTGGATGCCGTAAATTAAAGTGTTCCTTGTAGGTGCACAGTAATCAATCATAGGTGCTTAACAGATAATTCTGGTTTCTGTATAGAGGACTGAGATCTATCATAGTGACATGTGGCTTCATTTCATGGATGAAAGCAAGTTCACCCAAGATGTACATGGAGTATGATTAAACAGAACAGCTTAAAAGAGATCCCCATAGATAACTACCATTTAATAGTTGAAACAAGGAAAAAGACCCCATGAATGAGACAGAAACACAATAGGATTAAAACCAAGAAAAAGCAGTTTACAAAACTGTGCGATGAATGAGCTCAAGAAACAGGTTTACCTGTACAGAGTTTAATTCTGGAGGAAAGAAAAGACTTTCGTTCAGGGCCATGCTTAATTTTAGGTACCTGTAAGATATGTCAAATGGAAATATGAAAATTCAGTTCTAGAATATCAGGTTTAAATGGACTTTTAAAAAACTTTTTATTTTGAAATAATTTGAGGTTTATGCAAGTGTTGCAAAAATAATTGAGTTCCTGTAAATACTTCAGCCAACTTTCCTGAATGTTAACATCTTACACAATCAACTTATTATATTTATTAAAACTAAGAACTTAACACTGGCACAATACTATTAAATACTATAACTTTTATTCACATTTCAGTTTTCCCAATAACATTCTTTCCAGTAATGCCCTTTTATGTTCCAGGATGCAATCAGGATAAAGCAGCATATTTACTTGCCATTTTTCCTTAGTCTTCTCTGGTATGTTAGAGTTTCTTGTCCTTCCTTTCTATTACTGTGATATTTTTGAAGAATACTGATCAGATATTTTGTAGTGTGTCCCTCAATTTTGATTTGTCTAACATTTTACCATCGTTAGACTGAGGTTATCAATGTTGGGGAAGAACACCACAGAAGTTAAGTGTTCATCTCGATACATCTTATCAGGGGTAAATAACAGCAACATGTATTTTCACTGGTGATGCTAGCCTTGGCCACTTGATTAAAGTGGCCTTTTCTAGCTTCCCTCATTGTAAAGTTACTCTTTTTTATTTTGCATGCTCTAGGTTTTGGTATCAATTTACTAAGGAAAAGAATGTTATTCAATAGTCTCATTGACATTATGGAATATGAGAGGAGGAACCAAGAATCTTTCTAAATGTGAAGATCCAGTCAGATCTCTGGATGAAAAAAAAGAATACAGAAAAATCTGGAATTAAGTGTTCAACTCTGATGATGGAGATTAAAATCTTGAATAACAAGGAAATCTTGAATAATACAGTCTCTTTCAGACACATGAAGGCTTGCTCTAGTTGAGGAAGGAGAACGTCAGTCTCCTCATGAGACACTATAAAATGCAACTCAGTGGAATCAATTAAATGAATGCTGTCCAAGCCTTTGGAAAACTGTAACCAAGTTTCTCCAGGGAGAACCACAGAGAAATAAAGAATGAGGCCATAATACCAAATAGATGTGACAACTCTGGTAGCACCCAACTCGTTTTCTTTCTCCAGCTGTCTTATTCCCACATTTCACCTCTCAGTTAACATAGAGAGCTTGTTCAATGCTGTTCCCTTAGGTGAAGAATGACAAAGAGAAAAAAAAAAGGTAATAATTTTTCTGAGTCTCAGGTAGTTTTCATTATTCTTTGATGAAGAGAATGTTCTTGAAATCCATGACTTTCAAATGAGAGATCCTGAGAGAAAAAGTGCTGATTTCTATCAATTACAAAGGCTTGATTTTGTATATTAAGAGGTTAATAATGAAGAAGTCAAGCATACTGGGTACAGCAAGATCAATTTGCTAACCAAATGTCAGTAAGTTTAACTATAAAGTTGAAAGAAGGAAATCAGAGATGATGTGACTAAGGTTTAGATACTGGTAGTTTCCTGCAAAGGAAATTGATGCCAGTTCCTATTATGAGAAGAAACTGCAGACAGAGAAAAAATGACCAGGATTTGCACAAAATTGTAATTGTAAACACAAAATGTGAGTTTACATTGTGTCTGGGCAGTAAAGAGGCAGTGGCTGAAGGAAGATGAAAAAGCATGTGGTTCTGAGGACAGCTTCCTGGGGTCCTGTAAATCCCAGTATGCTATGACAAGAGCAGGGGACTGTCTCTAAGTTCCAGAGAATGATGATAAAGTGGCATCAAGCAGGCTTGCATGGATGGGAAGAGGAGGAGAGAGTGGAGCAGGGACCCAGGACCTGTTGCCTTGACAAATGGAGGTGACCATGAAGCCATAGACACCAGGCTAAAGCAGCCGGCACCTGTGTTTATTCCAATACCTTGACCATAACCCAACAGAGGATGCGAAAAGAGGATGACTAAAGACAAGACAAGCGTCTCCACCCCTGATGTTAAGCAGTCCTCTCCTGAAATAAGAACCAGCCAGGAAAAAAAAAAAAGAGGGCAAGAGAGAGGAAGAGAGAATCCTGAATTAACGAATGAGTAATTTAAAATAATTTTAATGGAAAGAGGATCAAAGACAGTACCAGGTACTCATTAAAAGTGGCAAAGCAGATTTTCTTCGCACAACTGTCGCAGGGGAGAGATTCTGGTGTAAGTTAACCTCAACTTCAGCCAGCAAAGGTGACTGAGGTTTTTAAAAAAAGAACAGAGAAGGAACAAAAAGAGATTAGAAAGACTCTGGGTAAACGGATCGTTAGAGGAGGATGATGAGAAAGTTACTGAAATGGTTTAACTACATGGGTTGGGACAAAGTATATGGAGTATGGTTCGGCAGATTTGCATTTTTTTGAGCAAAGACTTAGCCCAGGGGATGGCAAAAGTTGACCAATTCCCATTGCAGTGTTTGGACAAGTCTTTTGTGCTTTGTGGGAGTTCAATATTTCCAAGGAGTAGTAGTCCCATAATTTTCCAGATTCAGTTTTCAGTTATCAGGCAAGAATGGGATTTCTGTAGTTTGTACAATTATAAAGAAACAAATGATATGTTTTTATTTTAATACCTGAGATTATTTTCATACCTGAGTAGTCATATAATATTTAACACCACTACAAACTAGTGACATTAAAATCTCCCTACCACATCAGTGAGGGCTGAGGAGAGGGCTTGGATGCACCTGGGGAAGAGCAAGTTCCATTCCAATTCCTTTGCCACCACGAGACCTCTGTAAAACAAACAGCAGGGAAAGCTGTAGACACCAAGTCACACACTATGGAAAGATAGAAGCACAAACTCTATTAGTAAGAAAGATTCAATTTGGGAGCCACCTTGAACTTCTCCAGATAAATGAAGTAAATGCAGTCCTTACTCTGTAAAATTCCACTGGTGCTCTAATAATAGACACACTGGGAATTGCTGATTATGCTTCATTCACAAAGTAGATGGGAGTCACCCTGGAAGATGCTAACTCTGAATTCAAGAAGAATAACTGGACCTGAGCTTGAGTTCTGGAAGGTTTAGGAATATCCTGTCTTTTCTGTCCCCCTCCCATGTTTGCACAACCAAAGCTGATTTAGCTGGCTCTAGGCAGCCATCTCTTTACCAACAATCCCCTAAACCTTGGTGCTGTTGTCTGATGTTATACCACTCTCTCCTGGCAAAGAGACATCTCACAATTTGGTATGTTTGCAAATATCTGTCTTGTGCTCACAAACTGCTACTTCTGTCATCTTTGTTTCTCAGATTACTAATTCTTTACATATTAGGACAAATAGAAATGGGGAGATGAAGAAAAATATATATGGTTATGAGTTATATGATATAAACATTAATTAATACATTCAACATTTTGTCATTTTGGTAAATAAAACAATCTAGTAAAAAATATTTTCTTGTAAATTTTATTCAGAGAAAGTACAGAGATAAAGTTTCTAAATTTGAATGATATTCCCAGTTTCTGAATAAGCAAGGACACGATTAATAAGATATTAGGACAGTTACAGAAAGTATCCTAATTATTTGGGAATTTTCACTTGACTAAGAATAATAATCACTATTTACTTGTAAAATACACAATGGTGGATAATTATTAATCTTTGGAATTATTTTCAGGAGAGTTTAAAACTTACGTCTATCAGAAAGGATTTGAAATTTAAAATATGACAGTATTTCTCAAAAAATTCAAATCAAATAAAAAGCAAAACATTTTGAAAGAAATAAATTAAAAGATATATTTAAAACAATAGGAAATAATTATTAATATTAATAATGAGCAGTTATTAAGGATTTTGTCTAAGGATTGCTGCTATATAAATATTTGATATATAACTAATGAAATTAATTAACTAATTCTAAATTTCTTTGTATCACTTGGTTAAATGACATTTCTAATTGAGGACTGAGTCACTGCTCCTGTATCCCGTTGCATACTTCATAAAAGTTGGGATGGGAAATCTAGAGAGTGATTTATTAAGACGTCAGACATTATAAGAAAAGAAAATTATAGGTCAATATACCTGATGAGCAGAGATACAAAAATCTTGAAGAAAATACTGGCAAACCAAGTTCCACAGCACATTAAGAGGATTGTACACCATGATCAAGTGGGATTTTTCCCTGGGATGCAAGTACAGTACAATACATGGAGATCAATAAATGTGATACACTGCATTAGCAGGATGAGGGTAAAATCATATAACCATCACAGTAGATAAAGAAAAAGTATTTAATAAAATTCAACATTCTTTATGATAAAAACTCTTAACAAATTAAGAATAGGAGTGTACCACTACATAATAAAGACCATATATTGCAAGCACAGAGCTAACATCATACTCAGTGGTAAAAAGCAAAACATTTTTTCTCTAAGATCAGGAATAAGACAAGGGTGTCCACTCTGATAACTTGTATTCAACAAAGTACTAGAAATCCTAGCCAGAGGAATTAGACAAGTATAATAAATAGAAGGTAACCAAATAGAAAAAGAAGAAGTAAAACTGTCTGCATTTGCAGATGACATGGTCTTATGTAGAGAAAATCTTAAAAACTGCACAAGAAAACTAATACAACCAATAAATGAATTCAGTAAAATTTCAGGATATAAAATCAACATAAAAATTAGTTTTGTTTCTATACATTAACAATAAGCTACCTCAAAAAGAAATTATGAAAACAATTCCATTTACAATATCAACAAAAGAATAAAGTATGTAGGAATAAATTTAACCAAGATGGCAAAAGACCTGTACATTGAAAACTATAAGATATTAATTAAAAAAAAATGAAGACATAAATAACTGGAAAGATATCCTATGTTCATGGATTAGAAGAATTAATATTGTTAAAATGTCCATATCACCCAACATGACCTGCAGATTTAATTCAATCTCTGTCAACATTCCAATAGCATTTTTCACAGAAATAGAGAAAAAAAATTCTAAAATGTATTTTAAATCACAAACCTCAGGTAGCCAAAGCAATCTTGAGCAAGAACAAAGTGGAAGGCACCATACTTCCTGATTTTAAAGTATGTTACAAAGCTATAGTAATTAAAACATTATGGTCCTGCATAAAACAGACATATAAACCAATGGAACAGAATAGAAAACACAGAAACAAATGCATGCATATACAACCAACTAATCTTATAATAATATGAATAATAATAGTATTATAATATATGGTATCCGTTATATGTGGAATCTCATTAAAAAAAAAGAAGTTGAACTCATAGAACCAGAGAGTAGGATAATTGTTTTCAGGGACTACAGGGATGAGGGAGATGGGGAGATGTCAGTCAAAGGATACATATTTTCAGTTATAAGATGAATAAGTTTGTAAGATGTAATGTACAGCATGATGACTAGTTAATAATTCTGTATTGTATGTTTGAGAGAGAGTAAATTTTATGTGTTCTCATTAGAAAAAAAGGTAACTATGTGAAGTGGTGAAGGTATTAACTTGATTTTGGTAATCATTTTACAGTGTATACATTTCACATTTACACTTAAAGTATATACAGTTTTACTTTTCAATTATACCTCAATAAAGCTGGAAAAAATAAAATAAAAATTTGAAATATGTATGAATGATGGAGTTAAAATTAATACAGCACATTTTAGTGCAAGGATGAGAACCATCTGGTCTGCAGGTATTATTCAACCTGCTTGATGTGGTTTACTCCATCTACTTTTCAGTGAAATTACCAATTCAGCTAAGAGTCAATTGTGACTTGAGGGACTGTATAACTGGCAAGGGTAACACACAATTTAAACTATTTGCTCTTGATCAGTACATACTAACTGATAATGTTGTCTTTTGGATACATGTAGTATTTTTTTTTAATTTCTGAAAAAAAGTCTATCAATATGAATTATTTTCATTATTTCTCCATAATTAGACATAAGAAAACATAGGAACCTACTACTGAGCACTGGGCAATGTTTCTCAAGTCCCTAGTACAAACCATCCAGTCAAACTATCTTTACATTCTGGACTATCTGCAAATTTCTAGATGAAAGTAAGATCCGTATTTTGTCAAAAACAATAATTCAAATATTGATGCTATTTAGAATTATTGTTTAATAAAACTTTGCTTAAAATAAAATATTACATTTATATATAGAGAGACATAGATGGACCTAGAGACTGTCATACAGAGTGAAGTAAGTCAGAAAGAGAAAAACAAATACCATATATTAACACATATATGTGGAATCTAGAAAAATGATATAGATGATCCTATTTGCAAAACAGAAATAGAGACACAGACATAAAGAACAAATGTAAGGATACCAAGGGGGAAAGGGAGAGGTTGAGAGGAATTGGGAGATTGGGATTGACACATATACACTATTAATACTATGTATAAAATAGATAACTAATGAGAACCTACTATATAGCACAAGGAACTCTATTCAGTACTCTGTGGTGACCTGAATGGGAGGGAAATCCAAAGGGGAGAGGAGATATGTATATGTATGGCTGATTTGCTTTGCTGTATAGTAGAAACTGACACAACATTGTAAAACAACTATACTCTAATAAAAATTAATTTAAAAAACAAAAAACAAAAAATAAAATATTACATTTATAAATTTTAGAAAGAAATTTCCATACTTCCCTATGACTACTCTGTGAATTCATTATTCTTTGTTTTATATTATGATTTTAGCTTCATTTTCCTATTCCAGTTTTATTTCACCTATTAATATTTATTTCTTCTACCTGCATTTTTGTTTGCAAATCATCATGAATCTGTTTTTGATACAAGATGCATTATAAAAATAAATGAATAATAAGGTATATATACTGACATTACTGAATTCATTTAAATCAATATATTCTGATAAGATTGTGCTAATTTATTTTCTTCTGAGGAACTCGCAAGTCAAATTTCTCATCAACGAGAAGTTAATTTAGTTTCCTGTGGCTACGTTTAATTATCCAATGACTTTGGCTTTAACGTTATGGGTACATACACTCAAGGTTTTCAAAAAGCAGTTTTATTTTTTATCATTCTGCTTACATATTGAGTAGTAAGAACTAAGTAAAAATTTTGTACTCTAAATGAACAGATTGAAGATAATTTGGAATGTTCAATGCAAATAGGATTTCAAGAAAAGTAACAAAATAAAAATATAATCTCAAAGTTATTCATATAACTAAAACTTTTTGGTTTTGTTTGTGATTTTGTTAAACATAGTCCTTTATTTTAATTGAAGTATAATTGACACAGTATTGTGTTAGTTTTAGGTGTACAGCACAGTGATTCAGTGTTTTTGCAGATTATATTCCATTTTAGGTTATTACAAGATAAGAGATATAATTCCCTGTGCTATGTAGTATATCCTTGTTGCTTATATATTTTATGTACAGTAGTTTGTAGGTGTTATCCCATACTTGTAATTTGTCTCTGCCCCTCTCTCTTCCCTTTGGTAACCATAAGTTTGTTTTCCATGTCTGCAAGTCTGTTTCTGTTTTGTATATAGATTAATTTGTGTTATTGTTCTAGAATCCTCATATAAGTGATATCACATAGCATTTGTCTTTTACTTATTCTCTAGGTCTGTCCATGTTGCTGCAAATGGCAGTTTTTTGTTCTTTTTTATGGATGAGTAATATTTCATTGTATATATGTACACCACATCTTCTTAAGTCAATCATCTGTTGATGGGTACTTGGGTTGCTTCCATGTCTTGGCTATTGTAAAGAGTGTTGCTATGAACACTGGTGTGTATGAATGTTTTCAAATTTCTTTTTTTTCTGGGTATATACCCAGGAGTAGAATTGCTGGATTATATGGTAGCTCTAATTTTAGTTTTTTAAGGACCCTCCATACTGTTTTCCATAGTGGCTGCACCAATTTACATTTCTACCAACAGTGTAAGAGGGTTACCTTTTCTCCACACCCTCTCCAGAGTTTATTATTTGTAGACCTTTTGATAATAGCCATTCTGACCAGTATGAGGTTATAGTTCATTGTGGTTTCATTTGCATTTCTCTAATAATTAGTGATGTTGAGCATCTTTTCATGTGCCTGTTGGCCATCTGCATTTCCTCTTTGGAGAAATGTCTATTTAGGTCTTCTACCCGCTTTTGATTCAGTTGTTGTTTCTTCAATATTGAGTTGTATGAGGCATTTGTATCTTTTGGAAATTAAGCCCTCGTCAGTCGCATCTTTTGCAAATATTTTCTCCCATTCTGAGGGTGTCTTTTTGTTTTATTGATGGATAAAAATAGTTTAGTAAAATTAAATTACACAAAAAAGAGAGACAGAAAATGAAAAGATTAAGATTTTTTATAAGAAGCCTTAAAAGCAAGATGTAAGAGATGAATGCATTAACCTAAACACTCATAATTATGATTAGGACATTTAAAAAGGAAATACAAATACTATAAATCAGAACATATGTATTAGCATTATAAACAGTCACTGCTCTTATAGCAAGTTGATAATGACTAAGAGAAGTGATTAAACAAAGTGAGCAGAGGTAAGAAAATGGGTTACTTCATCTTCTACCTGTGGAATTTATAAATAAGTATATCCTTTTAGGAAGGCATAACAATGCATTAAAATAAATGTGTTTTTTTGAAAACCAATTTATGTCCTAGGAATTTATCCAAATAAAATAAAAGCAGTTGTGCTGCTTTTATGGAAAAATAATTTTCCAATATTTGCTTTGAACTGCAATTGCACATTGGAATCTCCTGGGAAGCTTTAAAAATGGTTGACACACCCAGAGTTTCTGATTGATTTGGGCTGTTCTCTTCCTTAGGGGCTTGTAACAGTTCTCATGTGATTCTAATTTTCAGTCAAGGTAGAGGACAGTTAATCTAAAATTGTGTTCAATAAAGTCTGGCTTATACTAATGGGCTATTTTGAAGTAAACTAAATCGTAGGAGAATGGCTAAATGAGGTAAAGTATTAGTATGATGACAACTTTGAATCATTAAAACATAAAATAGCTGAGAATTAGTATAAATTGTTTTAAATCCATATTCTAATCTACAAATTATGCCATATTTACATTATCCAATACTTTAACCCAATAATATGGTTTGTCACTCCATTTACTAACCTCCTTTTATACACGCAATAAAGTGATATTCATTCCTTCTTAAATAGTCCATTTATCTTGTTTATTATTATTATTTATTACTTTGTTGTTCAACATGGACCCTTTCACCCCCAACAGCTCTCAGCTGATTATTGCTAATATAAAGAAAAGGTATTGCATTTGACAAATAATTTGTACATTATTACTTTCAATAATTCAGTTTATACTTTTCAGTGAATATGTGCTTTACTTCTTTTTGTGTTCCTTATTTCTTGACCAGAAATTTTAAAATGACTTTTGTTTGAATGTTAAATGTGGTTTGTTGTCATGATTTTGAGACAAATGTATTTTAAGGAAATATCTATATATTTCATATTTTGAATTTGAATTTTTGAATCACATTTTGAATGTACCATTATTTAAAAAATATACAAATTACTGCAGACCTCTTTTTAGATGGTGATTTCTATATTGATCACTTTATACAATACCAATTATGCTAAATATTTAAAATTTTCAACCTTGCATTTCTATGACTAAAAAGTAGTTTTTTTGGTGGATAGTTATTTTAATTAATTTAATTTTTCCATTTAACTTACTGGTAAGTTTTTTTTTTTTTTTGTGGTACACAGGGTTCTCACTGTTGTGGCCTCTCCCGGGCCTAGCCACTCCGTGGCATGTGGGATCTTCCTGGACCAGGACACGAACCCGTGTCCACCTGCATTGGCAGGTGTACTCTCAACCACTGCGCCACCAGGGAAGCCCCCACTGCGCCACCAGGGAAGCCCTACTGGTAGGTTTTTAAAATTTTTAACACATGTTTATCAGTGCAATTTTCTATAGAGTTAATTTATCATGCTTACTATGTCCGTATTTTTTTAAATTAAGCATTATAGTTTTATTATTGATATATTTGTAATAATTAAATTGAGAAAATTTGAAGATGTTCACTTTTTAATCGTTTTTGCAAAGATTCTTTAATGACCCCTTAGCATAAGTATCCTTATTTCAGGAGCAAGTGGTTCCCATATGACTTATAATAGTACCTCATGGTGTTTCTGGAGCTGGGAAGTGTCATTAAATGCAATATGAATCTGGTCCCTTCTGAATGTTTGGTCATATATTCAGCCTTCTTATACCTACTGATTTTCTGACTCAGCAGGTCAGACCTCTTCAACTGTCTGGTCCACGTCTGACAGAAAGATGGATGCCTCCAATATCTTCTCTGCTCTGCATGCCTCTATCATGTCCAGTCTATCCTGGAAAGTTTTTTTAAATGTCTTCTTCAAAACCTTAAGAAAAGATGGTGACTTTGTCCATCTACAAACCATACACTGAGGTAAAAACTGTTGCCTAAGGAGCCATAATTGTTTTTACACAATTAAAATATTCAAAATATGAATTAGTTGTATGACAAAACTGAAAAGATATCTTTTTTAATGATGAAATCAAAGTAGGAATCTGCATGGCTGTGATCAAATCATAAACATTTTCCTCTACAATAAGAGTGCAGTTGATTCATATTTGAGAAAAAGGAGAAATTATTTTTTATCTGAATTTTAGAGAATGCAGAGTTTTTTTTTAAGTTTGATATTTCATCTTTATTAGATTCATAAGCAACATTAATGATGGACCAGGTTGCTTTACTACTCCAGCTAGAAATCCCTCAGGCATCTCAAATGTAATATGTAAAGCCAGGTTGTTTCAAATGATTGGGGTTTTATTCTGTTTGTTAATTTGTTTCAGTATCTTCATTGCATGGCTCGGGTTTAGGTTGAAAGACTGAGGTGTCCATGGGTAAAATCTCTCTCATTAGCCCTACCTTATCCTTTTTCTTTTCCAGTTGTATTGTCAATTTTTATTTTTTATATTTATCATCCTGCATGTCTTTTAATGTGAACTTCAGACAGTATTTATCTAGCAAGATGTTTTAAACTGGAATTAATTTGAGGCCTGATTCAGATTCTGACTTCTTCCTGAGATTGTTGTATGTCTACACTGTTGGGTCCATGAAACAGTCAAAAAGCCTCAAGGATGAAAGATTGATTTCTACAACCAGTGGAGTGCACCTGGTACTTACCTGACAGACACTTGGTACCTGAATCTATTTAGCTGATATCAAATGTTTTGCATAGTTTAAAATAGTTCAAGAGGGATTTTTATTTACTGTGTATACTGAAATAAACCATTGACCCTCTCATATTCTTTAGATTCTGAATATCAAAGTGAAAGTTGAAGACTATTAAGAAACTTGAGGTAGTACACACTTCATTCAATATCAAATTTATTCTTTCAATAAAGTAAAATTGCTACTGGATATTATAGTAAATGATCCCTTACAATGTAGGCAAAGTGAAATGGAAACAGCAACATTTAGAGAGTGACTTTAGGGTTTCAGGGGTCTTTTCATCATAATAAAAAAAATCAATTTTATTGGGTGGAAAGATGAGGTCAAGCATATTTATTTAAGCTAAGTTTGGAGTACAAAAAGATCATCTCAAATGTTTTAATCTATTTCAATATAATTTCTTATCCTTGTCATGTCCTCTTGGGCCTTGTGTTATTTGACACAAAGAGTCGCTTACTGGTCTTAGGAGACTTGATTTTGCTTTATGAGTTGGTAAGTTCGGATGTTTCTCCAACTTCCTATTTTCTTCCATTCTATTAAATATTCTTTCCAAAACTTATTTATGTTTTATGCTAAGATGATTAAATTATTCACAGCAAATAATGTTAAAAAATAAGTGGAGTGAATGCTTCTTTAACAGCAAAACATAATTTAAATAAGCAAAGGTAGAGGAGAACATAATGGCAATTTACAATTCTTTGAAAGCTGAATACCACAGCTTTAATAAATAACAAATCGTAGTAATGACAATTACAATGCAGAGTGATTATAAAAATGAAGAGTGGAATATAAATTTTAGTTAGTAGTATATTAGTTTCCTATTACTGCTGTAACAAATTACCACAGACTTAACAATAATAACTTATTTATTCTCTTACACTTCTGAAAGTCAGAAGTCTGAAATGAGCCTGGTGGGATAAAATCATGGTGGTGGCAGAGCTGTGTTCCTCCTGAAGACTCCAGGGGAGCCTCTTGCCTTTTCCAGCTTCTGCCCCCATTGCCTCATTCTTATAAGGACCCTTGTAATTACATTGAACTCCCTCCTATAATCCAGGGAAATGTTCCCATTTCAAGATCTTTTGATTAACCACATTTGCAAAGACACTTTTGCCATGCAAGGTAGCATATTCACAGATTCCATGGATCCACAGGAGATTTTTGGGGGTCAGCCTATCGCACATAGACATTATATACTTTTGCATTGATTATAAAATGATATTCTAAGAAAAAAGAACTCATTTATATGGTCATATCATAGGTAATAATTGCATAAAAGTCAGGGGTAAAAACCAACATGTCTACATACCTTCATTTCAAAATCTCTACCATCACTGTTATTTCACATACTTGTTTTACTCTTGGTATGGTTTTAGACTTTTAATTTATAATATACTTGGTGTGTATGTCCTAAGGAAAATAATTGTTTTAACTTGGTCTGATAACAAATGAAAATAGGATGAAAATGAGCATAAGTTAAACATTTATAAAATACTTAATATCAGTAATCCCATTATTCTTGTTTTTATCTTTAATTTATAATTAATCAGACTTGCATGTGTTAGTTCCTTTTTTACCTTAAAAGTGGATAGAATATAAATTATATTGAGTAAACAGTGATGTAACCAAAAGTGCAAGGAGAGATTTTGTCTTTTTTGATAATTACAAATTTGTTGATTTGCTAATATTTTAACTTATATTTCTTTAATTTTGTTATTTTAAAAACAATTATAGTATTTCAAATGATTGATATTATTACAGATTTACCTCCTATTCATTCAAACTTCAGGATCTAGTAAAGTACCATGTACATCTCAAATAGCCAAATAACTGTTGGGACAGTGAGCATGAGCTGTCCAAGGCAGAGTTTTTGACTTCACTCCTACCCCTTCATTATTCCATCCTGACACCTAAAACAATGCATGGAACTTAGTGCTCAAAGACATGAATTGAATAAAAAATACTAAATATGATGATAATTCTGCTAGAACATTTTTTCCTCAGTTGTTGTTTATTATTCATTTGGCATAATTTTTTTTAAGTCTGCATTGATGAATGCATAACTATCTCCTTGAGAGGAGGTACTTTTACTAGACAAAACAATGACATATCTAAAGGGTTTCAATATAAATGTCATGTGTTGGGTTAAAATAACGCATCTATTATTGATCATATTGCTGATCAAAGACTTGGTATATCAGGACATTCACAGCAACACCACATTTTTCTAAAAATTGCTGTTGAGGTTTCAAGATATAGCTAAAATGTTACTGTAGTTTACTCAATGCCATTTTAATCCTTCAATGGCAAAAAACAAATAAAAATTGGGAACTGATATTAGTGTTTGCAGTGCACTCTGTTTTTTGATAAAGATGCTATCAAATTTAAGCAGGACCCCTCCACCTATGATCAATTATCTGCTATTCAGCAAAACATTTTACTACTGTCAAGACACTTGACATATAAAATAAAATGTGTCAATGTCTGTCGTTACCATGCATAGACTCTTCTAACAACCAACGACAAATGATAATTTCAGAAGGTTTAGATGAATATATTTGTTTACTCTCATAAGCTATGATACAGCTATTCTGAAACATTTATTTCATGGAAACTTTGTCATTTATGTGTCTTGTCTCTCAAAATTTGGTACATTCTAACACACTGTCAAAGTCTATCCTTGAAGAGAGAAATGTAGAATATATAAATGCACTTGGTATTAACTAAATAAGCAGAAAATTATTGTGGCATACTTTTCTAGCCTTAGTAGGAACATCACACATCATATTAGTAGCTGAATAATGTAAAGAGAAGCATCTTTTAGTGAATTTGGTAATTATTGCTATATGAATTTAGGATCCACACTATTCAACTGTGCAGCAGAAAACTGCGTATGACAATTTCCCTTAAAATAATTTATTGCAGAAGATCAGACAGTAGTTTCTTGATTCCTATTTTTAAGTAACTATTATATCTCCTAGAAAATGTAAGTAAATAAGGATGAAATAAATTTATGACAAGTATATTGAGAAGTAGAGAAGTATGGGCTTCATCTGTTCATGGACATTTTTAGTAAATTTATTACTTTCTGATGTTTTTCCACAGGACAAACTGAATTTATCTGCAGTTGCAGTTCACCAATTATCCAATACACTTAGAAATTAGCTAAAAATTCTAAGAGGAATTTTGATAGCAAAATAATTCTATAGAACACTTTGGCATTAATTCATGAGTATTTATTATATATATTCAGTATGTGGAAAATATACTTGAAATAAACAATTACTAAGAATAAATTTGTGGTATTTTCACCTGAAAAGTGGCTTTCTATTTCATTCTATTTATAAAGCAATAATAACATGTTGGGAGATGGACAATTCTGTCCTCAAACATTTAATTTTTCAACAAAATAAACATGTTTTTTAGCTCTGTTAATAAAGTTGAATCTGTTAAATATTACAATACCTTGTACACATAAATTTTGAGAAACAGTATAGCAAACAAGGATCAGGGTTAGTAATGAGAGATCCAGAAATTTGCAGTGCCCTTGGACAAATCATTTTAATAACAGTCCACAGGCACACAGTGTGGTGCTGGTGGTGGTAGTTTTATGGGTATAAACTGAGTGTTTCTATGGTAAATACTTTCAAAACGCTTTATACATAATGTCTCATTATTTAATCTTTTAAAAAAAGTGTGTATTAGACTCCCATTTAAGAAATGAGGAAACAAATACTCTGAGAGGCAAAGCAACTTGGACAAGACTCTAAACCAGATTTTTAGAGCACATCCAGAGCCTTTATTATAATTTTGAAGGTATTTACCATTCTTCAGTTGCAAAGGCTTTACATTCAAATTAACTATGCTTACATACAATAGATTAATTTATTGGATTAAATAAGTAACACCTGGAGATGTATGTTAGAGATAAAAATCAGACTGCCAGGACTCCTTTTCTCATGACTGTCCCTTTTCACTGCTTTTCTCAGCATGTGTAGTTCATACTCTCCAGTCCTCTGTATCCAGGACACCAGAAGTGGGATATGTGAGGACCGGCACCTCACATGACCCAGCTAGACCACATGACCATCTCAAGGTTAACCACTGATGCCTGTCAGAATGGTTGTCTCCCTCTGTGTGTCAGTGCCATTTTTCTGCCATGGGACCAGAGAATGTGCTGTCATAGTTTTGACTGAATAAAGAGGGGTTTTCTAAGAAAAAGGATGTTCTGTCTGGACATGAGAAGAAATAAGCACTAAATGCAGTCAATTCTTGGCTATTTGATATCTGCACACATACACACAGGTTTATCAACACCTTTCTATATACAATATCTAAATTCATTCCTTGTTATTATACAAAAATGTTACATACAATCAAGGACACACCTACTCAAAAACAATAACCAGTCACCTGACTAGACTTTAAGTTTGAAACTTCTGGATCTTTTCTATTTCTCTCCATTTAAACCTCCTGTGGCTTCTCATACATGATTGAAATCTATGAACCAACAGAAAGATACAGTTATTCCTAACATTCCCAATTTAAAATGGTAAATGAGACATAGGATGTCTTCAAAGAAAATTCCCATTTAGAATAGTGGAAATTATAAGGAACTTGTGTGAATCCAGTCCAGATCTTATACCAAATCACTCATTCATCCATTCAGTCATACATGTAAACAAATAACTATTGAGCCTCCTATGTGCCAAGTACTATTCTAGGCACTGGGTAAAGAGTAGGGAGGAAAATAGCTAAGGTTTCTGTTGTCATGGAAACTCTAGTAGGGGAAGAAAGCAATTAAAGACTGACTAACTGAATACAGAAGACCATAAAACATTATGAGGACAATAAAGCAAGGGAGTGATGGAGAAAGTGACTGGGGTGGGATGCTATTTTGTATATCATTGGTGATCAAGAAAGCTCTCTGAGAAAGGGACTTGACTGATGAGGAAAAGCCATCTCCATAGAGATCCTTGAGAAGAGCATCCCAGAAAGAGGAAGTAAACCCCTCAAATCCTCAAGTTTTGTGGATTCAAGAAACAGAGAAAAGGCCAGTGAGTATCAGTGCATCATAAGCTGAAGCAGGCTAGCAGTGATGGTCTGAGAAGTAGGCAGAGTGCTCGCAGTTTTAGGTTTTGTACACCGTATGTTAGCACTTGGACTTTAAGTGTAATTTGCAAAGCCAATGGAAGAACATAAGCTGAAAACAAATGTTTGTTTCATATTTCTAAAAGGTTAATAGATTATTGTGGTCAAGTGTGAAGGTAGGCATCTGTTGAGGAGATAAGCTAGGCTAAAATATGTAGCTTCTAAGGCAGTAGCAGTGACAGATGGAACAGAAGCAAATATTTGCTGTATAACAATAAGACCTGCTTAAAGATTGAGCTTGTTGGCTGAGTGATTCAGAGACAAACCATAGGTTTGAGACCTAAAGTCTTTAGTGAATGGTGTCATTTAAAGGGACATATATTTAGGGGCACAATAATTTCTCCATGTCAAAGTAGAGCAAACCAGAAATCAATTGCATATACAAGCACAGGTTTCTTAAAGGAGCTACAAATGTTAGAGTTATGAAGTTGGGAACTATTAGCAAATACATTTGAATTTACCTAGAGGGAGGATATAGTCAAAGACACAAAGGCACCCATGACCTAGATGGAGAATATAGTCAAAAACACAAAGGCACCCATGACCACATATGAGAACGTATTATGAAATTCCTCGTTTAGGTGTCTGGTAATGTAGCAGCCGAATCCTAGTGGTTTCTAGACACCAATCATGCTCGCAAAGCAAGACCAGTATAAGAAGCTGAGCAATGGGGACAGTAAGCCATGAAGTTGAGGATGTCAAAAGTTGAAATTATTCATGCCTGTTTGAAGGTTTATGTTCTAAATACAAAATCTGTTTCTGCCTCCTATTATACTGCTTACAGTACATAGATAGATAGATATAGATATATAGACATATATATGTTGCTTTATTGTCTCAGAAGAATGGTATCTAACTCAAGATACCTAGTAAACACAAGTTAATTTGATTTTTCAGTAGGAGAACATTAGTGTTGTCCCATTATCACTATAAATTTAGATGATCTAGGGTTTAAAATGGAATAATATAAATCAAGGATATTATGACATATTATCCATAGTCAAGGCCACTAGGGAAACGGCGTTGGCTTGGTAGAATCTTAAGAGTTGTTCTTGACCTTGGGTTGCCCATCTCCAGAAAGCATGTCCAAACTGAACCTAGCTCTCCTAGTGACTTTCTCAAAGGAACTATAAGTTTCAGAATAATTATTACCCCATAATCCTTTATACCTTCTTCCCAATTCAAGGTTGTAAACATCCAAGTCTGTATGATTAGGGAGTGTGTGAGGAATGGGGAGCTTTCCTTACCAGAAAAGCTATTTTGTGACTTCTACAATTTCCATTTTTTTCCTTAGAGGACATTGATCATTTTCTGTTCAGCTGAGATTTCTTGTTTTATGATCTACACCATCCGTTTATAAATATTGAAAACTGTAGCCTTTACTTGACATTTTGAAGCTACAGGCTAAACCATGATAATTATAAATTTACAGAGAATAAACATTCTTTTTTTTTACATGTCCAACCTTCTTTACAAAGTATTGCAATTGGGCCAAAGTCAATTAAGAAAAACATAAGCTGTTTTGTAGATGAATTATTATTCAAACCTATCCCATTTTGAGATTTCCTGGCATTGACTTGGTGTAAGGTGCAAATTCTGAACATTTAGTGCTCTCTCCAAGAGTCCATATCTGACCTCTTTATGGCTATAAAAATGATGACTCATCAAAAAGCCAATTACATTTTTTAGAAAATTGTTAATAGATTAGTTACTTAGCAATAATTCTGCAGGTCTGCTAAAGGTCTTTGGCTGGAGACAATGTGGTAGCTGACACGGTATCAATCTCCAACCTCCAAATGCCTAAATCAGATAGAAGCAATAAAAATAACTGAAATATATTACTCAGAATTTATCATGTAATTCTAAATGTGCTAATGGAATTGAACATGCATGCTCAACAAGAGGAAAGGGTTCTAGAATATCATGGCAATACGCTCCAGGAAAATGGCCAATGAAAGAAGCTGTTGGAAAAGCAGATAGATCACTGGAGGAACATTACTTTTATGGATCCAGGCAGCAGTCATCTACCTAGGGTAACTGTTTAAATAAATGTGTCACCTGAGAAATACTGGGATGGGCTACCTAGTATCCTACTCCCTAGAATTAAAGACCAGAATCAAATATTTAATTAGTCAACTAAATAAAAATGTTTTAAATTGTGTGCATAATGAAAGGAAGTATATGCATATAAAATGAGATCACCCCTGCAGTACCAGGAGAGACAAAATATCTTGGTTTATTATTAGACTCAACTCAGAGACTATGCTTATACTCAAGAAAATTCAAACATCTCACACTGGTTCTGTTTTGTAGTGCTCACTGTTAAGAAGATTTGCTGTTTTAAATTCTAATCTCTCCCAAATAAAATCCCAATTAAATATCAGCTTATTTGTGTGTAATTAGACAAAACGTGTGTTTTTTTTTAAACATTGAAGTATATACAAATAATGATAGCCTGAAAATATATTTGAAGAAGAGATTAAAATATGGGAAACTAACATAATTTATTAAAACATACTCTAAAGCTCTGGTAATCAAAAAAGAATAGCCTTTTCAAAGAAACAACATCAAATAAAATAATTAAAAAACAAATTCATAGTTGCAAAATAATTTAAGATATGATAAAGTCAAATTTAAAATAATTCTAGACATACATATTATTTTATGAATTGTGTTGAGAAAAATATTGAGAAATTATTTTAAACACATGTAACATACACAGGATCAATTTCCTTAAAGTTTAAAAGTTCTATAATGAAAACTACTCTGTAGAATAATGAACAAAAAATATAAGTAGTGTACAGATTAAAAAAGAAATATAATTAGCTAATAGGTATGTTAAAAATAATGCACAGCGTAAAAACAAATATAAGAATTAAAATATCAACAACATTGAATATTTTATGTGTCTGTTTGGGAAAGATTAAAAATTATAACAATACTGATTTGTAAGGAAATCCACTGTTTACTAGTTTAAACAGTTCCAAAATTTGCTATAAGATATATATATCCATTTTGGTTTCACTATCTTTTCTTTACTTCCTTTATTGTTTTATTCAGTATTTTATGGACAGTGAGCTGCCAGGCATGAGAAGATGTGTCAGGAATAGTGAAGCACCTGGTATTGACTAATCCATGACCTGTGGTAGGTTTACCTTTGCAGGTTGCTCAAAATTCCTAAAGAATTTTAGGGACTTCACTACATATGAACATCTATTATTTAATTTTCACCATTGCTGTTATTGATGGGCAAAGGAGACCACTTAGGCTTTTCAAGGATGTCTAGAATGCCCATCTTGGGAAATGAGATGATTCATAAATGCTAAATGTGAATGGTTCCCTGAAAGTCTTGTTCCCCTTGACTAGGAAGTGTTGTATCCCTCAATCTCCATAGAGGTAAATTCTAGCAATGAAAGGAAATAATTTGAAAGGAATTCAGAATCAGTTACTCTGATTTGTTTCCTCAATTGTTCAAGGTTACTGACATTAGAGACATGGCTTATAAAGAACAATGTACTCATTTCACATCTCTTTTTTGGAAAGGGTACATAAACACTATTTCTGATACTTTTTCCTTAATTATTGTTTCAATAAGCAGATATAGGGAAATTATTCTCTACGGGTCTCTAGGGGTCTCTTCCCATCTTGTGAGCAGAGGTACTGGCTGCAGTTTATCTCTTCAAGGATGTTTGCATAGTGAGCAGTCTTGGGATGGTGAGAGAGGAGCAAAGGGCACATTTGTTTGCTCTCCAATATGATAAGTATAAACATAATGTCCCCTCCAGGACAAAGGCCAGGAAGACACCCCTCTCCATTATGAAGGATTCTAGTCCTAAGCTTGGGTTCCCTTTCCTGTGTGACTCAATGCATCTACAGATTTTTCCTGACCTTCTTTATGTCAACCAGAAGGACTTGGGGTTTGAGGAAACAGTGCAAATGCTGATATTCAACTACTGCTCTGTCTGTATTAATCTGTCCTTTGTCTCTGACCCAGAAGTTTTGTATCTTCTACCAGAATCCATAAAGCTGTGACAAGTTAAATTATTAGTTTGCAGATAAGGTAAATTCTCAGACCTTCACAGTTTTTGATAGTGGATATTGTCAATAAATCATAAAGTAATTCATTAAATTTTAACCTGATGAATCCTTGATACTTCTTATCAAAAGACTAGTCCTCAGCATGAAGAAATTCATTTTAATTTAATATTCGTTAATACAAAGATAATTTGGGTGATATTAATTGAAATCTATATGAAAATGCATGGCAACTATCAGTTCTTTTTGTTTTAGATCAAAATCTGGAACATGAAGGAATTGATTATATAAAATAAAAGATTCTTCTCTCTTGTTAACCCCTTTTCTCTTCCTTGCTCTGCCCAGTTGAACCCAACTCACTTCACCAAGTACTTGAAACTATGAATCTGGACACCAGAGTCTGCTCTTAGAAGTAATAATAAATTCATACAGGTGGAAATGACCCCCAAGAGAAGGGTACAAAGGAAAACTGCTCATACAACGAATCTGGGGAATTCCTCATTTGGGGACAAAGTAAAGGAAATACAGTCACGAAAAGAGACTGAACATGAACCTTTTGAGAAAAGGACTGGAGTAGGACAGTGTACTATCAAGGAAACAGAGAGAAAGGGCATGAAAAAATGTGGTTTATAGTGGGGTCAAACACTGCAAGAAGGACACTTAGCATGAGGACTCCAAGGAGGCCAACGGGTTTGGCAATTAGGAGGTCACTGATGACATTTAATCTTCAAGTCACTACATAAGTCAGCTAATGAAGACAAAGCTGTCTCATGCCCTCAGTGTATCATCATGTCAACCCTACAGTGAATGATATTATCCACAGGGTAACACTTAATGATGAGTACTATTGTGATTAAATTGCTATAGAGTACCAATGGGAGTGTTCATTGCAACCCTTTAAATACCAGCAGCATGATTAATACTGTAGAACAGACATGTCAGAAATAGATAGTGGTTTGCCACTTACATCACTGTCAAATTTTATGTCACCCTTAGGAGTTTATTGATGTGAAATGAAGCACATTTATTCAAATAGAGTTAGTTCTGCTTTATAAGGAATAAGAAACTATTAAAGTGGGCTTATACATACAGAAAATAGTGGAAGTGTTTTCTAATATGCATATGTTGCTGCTGTTCTATAATTGCTAAGGCTATTGTTTCTATAATTTGGAGTATATTTAAAGAAGAACTAAAATGACTGTTGTCATGTCAAATGTGTCTTTAAGAAAGGTTACCTTTTAGATGCATTAAAGATGTATATCCTATTATAGGCATTTTCTGTATTAAGAAATTCAATTTTCTGTAACTCTGTTGTTCTTCTATTGTGAAAGCATATTTTTTCTCAAAAATGTATGCATTTCTAGATTTCCTAGACTATCTTATATTTTTTCTTACACTTTTAAAGAATAACCTTTAAGTGCTAGACCCATAGTATACAATAATATAGTAAATTGTTAAAACTTTATCTTCTTGGTTAAAATTTGCTTTACATGTCAAAGAAGAATGTGTGTATATGTACTTATGTGATTGTGTGTGTGTGTGTGTGTTAGACCAGGGGTTGACAAATATTTTATGTGATAGTAAATGCTGTCAACTCTGCCAGCCAAAAAGTCTCTGTTACAATTATTCTTATTTTCCACTATAGTGAGAACACAGTCACAGATAACTTACACACGAATGGGCATAATGGTTTTCTACTAACACTTCATTTACAAAAACAGGTGTGGAGGGATGGGGGTGGATGTGGCCTGAGAGGCTGCAGTTTGCCAAACTCTGTTATAGATAGATGCAACTGGTTCATTCATGCCGATCATTGTTATTTAGAGTAAGATGGAATCAAGTGTGCGTAAGGACACCAAAACCTTTAAACTAGGTAATAGTAAAAGATGTATAATTTTCAAATTACAAAATGACTCAAAAATAGCAAATTAAATAATCCATATACATATTACAACAAAATGAATGTACAACGCAGAAAGCAACAGAAAGATGACAGAAGTGAGACCAGCGTCTTCAGTTAAGTTTTCTTCCTAGGGAAGAAAAATACACTGTGGTTATTTATGCTTTGAAATCAAAGTTATTTCTAAGAATATAATATATGGAAAACAGAGACACATCAATTGTAAAAGTATAAGTATATATCAATTAAATATAGCTAGATAAAAAACTAAATGACAAATTAAATTAAATAATGATATTAGATTGTAGAGCAAAGAAAAAAGATAGAATGAAGGAATACATTTACTTCAGAGAAAAATGTCAACAATAATATTTGTGCACCAGGTGTTGTAAGAGCTAATTATTCTTAAATGTGAAAAATAAATTTACACGTGTAAAATGGATATGTGAGTAATGAAATAAACTTTAAAGAGGAAAGATAATTTATATATTTTACCTTTTAGAGAATACTCTTTACAATTTACATTGGATACTTGCAAGAATGGATTTTGTACTAGACCGCCCGAAATTCTTCAATAGTTTCATAAAATTCAATTTTTTTTTGCTTTCCCTTCTAGATGATGTGTCTCTGTCCTCATCTGGTCTTCCTCTCTGCCTTAAGTTCAATCAGGAGGCTGGAGGTGGAGCCCCACCTGGGAAGCCTGTTGTGATCAAGGTGGGGTAAAGAGGAACAGGACGGTGGCAATCTGGACCTTCTATGAGGCTGCTTCCCTAGCCTTTCTGTCATTTCAGTCCTTCGGTTCTGCAAATCAGCTGAATGAATAGACAAGCAAACAGCAACAATTATTTTTGGTTGACCTATACCAGTGTGCCGTGTGCTTCATCCCAAAAGTTGTGATGCATGACTAAAACACTGTTGGAGAGTTTTGTTTAAGTCCATTTGCGGTGGAGATGGAATATTCTATCAGCACCACACATTTACATTTTGACACGGTAAATGGATTCAGTTCAAGGAAAAACCAAGCCTACGGGTCTTCCTGCCACCAGCTCTGCTTTCACAGGTCGACTTGAATGGATGTGTTCTCCCTGCCAGGACACAGACCAACAAGGCCAGACACCATCTCCTCTTTTTCCATGAGTTTTCTGTTACTTTACAGCCTCAGGATGGGGGTATCATGAGAGCTGTGGTGCAGCAGCTAGATCTCCAATCACCTAAAAAACTACATGTTTACAGGCATTGTGTGACTGGATTCAATCTCAGTTGCTTTGGTTACAAAGTTCTTGCATATTTAAATCAAGGAGCAAATAATAGGGGAGGCGCAAAGGATTGCACTGTTTAATTGCAAGCAATAGGATTTTCTTTTTTTCTAGACATGTGTTTCCTGTAGATGAAAACTGCATTATGCATTCCAAATCTGTCATAGGTAGTTGGTGAAAAATTTCCCAGATGTGGGCAACAAGTTAATAAATTGCCCTGTTTTTTGAATTTTTGTATGATTCTTTAAATTTCCATTCAAACTTTAGGAGCACTAATAGAAATCGTCAGGTTTTCCTGGTCAGACACTATTTCTAAATTTACCATTTGACCCAGCAATCCCACTCTTAGGTATATACCCCAAAGTAATGAATACATTGGAAAATTTCTTCCAAATGTTCACAGCAACAGTATTTATAATACCCAAAATGTGGAAAGATTTCAAATGTTGATCAACTGATAAATGTAGAAATAAAATATGCTATGCCTATACAATGGAATACTATTTAAAAAATACTGCCTCATGCTACAGCATGACAAACCTCAAAAACATTATACTAAGTGAAAGGAACTAGATGCAAAGGAACACATACTATATGATTTAATTTACACAAAAATATCAAAAAAGGAAAATCTATGGACTCAGAAAGTAGATTTGTGCTCATTAGTGCTGAGGGTGAGAACAGGATTGACTACAAACAGGCACAAGGAACGTTTTCGGGTGATAGAAATCTAAATCTAAAACAATGGCCATTGAACTGTACACTTAAAACTTGTGTATTTCACAGTATATGAATTATATTTCAATAAAGTTGTTAAAATAAACATTACTACAGTAACGTTTCTTTCTCTACTACACAAATATTTTGCATGCTATCTTGCATGACAAGTAAATATTTCCCCATAAATTATTTTTATTGTAAAGTTAGCTATGACCTCTTTGAGGACAGAGACTCATAAGGGCACTTCACTTCCTGGTCTTCCATGTGTTAGGTTCTTACATGCAATAGTTTCAATTATTGGCCCCTTACTATTTGTGGAGCCATGGGGTAAATCATGGCAGACTGGTAACATTCCAAAACAGGCTCAGCAAATTATCAAATTGGGCCACTTTGATAAAAATCTAAATTGAGATTTAAACTAAAATTATAGGGATAAATAAAGATGTGGCATCTGATTTTGATATAAAGCTAAAGATCCATTATGCTAAGGGTATACCCCTAGGGTGAGAGCAAATCTTCAGTTCTTAAACCGTAAGATAAGCCCAGGGATGGCACGATGTATGAGAAACAAATAGACAGGATTCAAGAGCAACGGTGGACATGATCCTCACATTCTCAAGTTTTTCCAGGCCTGAGAGGTTCCAGGTAGCAAGCCCTGAGAATTTGATTAAAGGGCAGCGAGTACTCAAGGACAGCAATTCTGATCCCTGAGAGTAAACTGGAATCCTGTTACAAAGGATATGGTTCAAATAACAGGTGATTTTGGTCAGAAAGTCTCAAATTCCAACTCCATTCTTACTGGTTATGTGATCTTAGACAAGATATTTTGTTCCAAAATCCTCAGTTTCCTCATGTGTAAAGTGTTTTTGACAATACCTCACTGCCAAAACAATTTGTACAATATAAAGCACTTACAGGGTATCTGATATGTAATCAGTAACCATTTATTATTATTATTTTTTACATCTTTATTGGAGTACAATTGCTTTACAATGGTGTGTTAGTTTCTGCTTTATAACAAAGTGAATCAGTTATACATATACATATGTTCCCATATCTCTTTGCTCTTGCATCTCCCTCCCTCCCACCCTCCCTATTCCATCCCTCTAGGTGGTCACAAAGCACCGAGCTGATCTCCCTGTGCCTACCTAAGGAGACAAAAGACCTGTATGCAGAAAATTATAAGACACTGATGAAAGAAATTAAAGATGATACAAATAGATGGAGACATATACCATGTTCTTGGATTAGAAGAATCAACATTTTGAAAATGACTCTACTACCCAAAGCAATCTACAGAGTCAATGCAATCCATATCAAACTACCACTGGCATTTTTCACAGAACTAGAACAAAAAATTTCGCAATTTGTATGGAAACACAAAAGACCCCGATTAGCCAAAGCAATCTTGAGAACGAAAAATGGAGCTGGAGGAATCAGACTCCCTGACTTCAGACTATACTACAAAGCTACAGTAATCAAGATAATATGGTACTGGCACAAAAACAGAAAGATAGATCAATGGAACAGTATAGAAAGCCCAGAGATAAACCCATGCACATATGGTCACCTTATCTTTGATAAAGGAGGCAGGAATGTACAGTGGAGAAAGGACAGCGTCTTCAATAAGTGGTGCTGGGAAAACTGGACAGGTTCATGTAAAAGTATGAGATTAGAACACTCCCTAACGCCATACACAAAAATAAGCTCAAAATGGATTAAAGACCTAAATATAAGGTCAGAAACTATCAAACTCTTAGAGGAAAACATAGGCAGAACACTCTATGACATAAATCACAGCAAGATCCTTTTTGACCCACCTCCTAGAGAAATGGAAACAAAAACAAAAATAAACAAATGGGACCTAATGAAACTTCAAAGCTTTTGCACAGCAAAGGAAGCCATAAACAAGACCAAAAGACAATCCTCAGAATGGGAGAAAATATTTGCAAATGAAGCAACTGACAAAGGATTAATCTCCAAAGTTTATAAGCAGCTTATGCAGCTCAATAACAAAAAAACAAACAACCCAATCCAAAAATGGACAGAAGACCTAAATAGACATTTCTCCAAAGATATACAGATTGCCAACAAACACATGAAAGAATGCTCAACATCATTAATCATTAGAGAATGCAAATCAAAACTACAATGAGATATCATCTCACACCAGTCAGAATGGCCATCATCAAAATATCTAGAAAGAATAAATGCTGGAGAGGATGTGGAGAAAAGGGAACCCTCTTGCACTGCTGATGGGAATGTGAATTGGTACAGCCACTATGGAGAACAGTATGGAGGTTCCTTAAAAAAACTACAAATAGAACTACTATATGACCCAGCAATCCCACTACTGGGCATATACCTTGAGAAAACCATGATTCAAAAAGAGTCATGTACCAGAGTGATCATTGCAGCTCTCTTTACAATAGCCAGGAGATGGAAGCAACCTAAGTGTCCATCATCAGATAAATGGATAAAGAAGATGTGGAACATATATACAATACAATATTACTCAGCCATAAAAAGAAACAAAATTGAATTATTTGTAGTGAGGTGGATGGACCTAGAGTCTGTCATACAGAGTGAAGTAAGTCAGAAAGAGAAAGGCAAATACCTTATGCTAACACATATATATGGAATCTAAGAAAAAAAATGTCATGAAGAACCTAGTGGTAAGATGGGAATAAAGACACAGATCTACTATAGAATGGACTTGAGGATATGGGGAGGGGGAAGGGTAAGCTGTGACAAAATAAGAGAGTGGCATGGACATATATACACTACCAAACATAAAATAGATAGCTAGTGGGAAGCAGCTGCATAGTAACCATTTATTATTGCTAGAGGTTTGGTCTGATGGAAACAAGGTCAGAATCTAGTTACTGGGAAAATTCAATAAAGAAATTAGTTACTCTCTGAAGAGGAAGAAGAAATTTGATTATTTGGAAGATGGATAAAATGTTAACATATTCCCCAGCATCAGGATTGAGCAACAAGTCTCACAAACATGCATGCCTTCAGTCTTGGGTCCTACAATATGAATAATCAGTGATACTAAATGGATGCATATTTCATAGCAGCATTAAAGGGTATCATTTGCCTTTACAGGGCAATGACGTGTATTGAACCTCAAACTTGCAAAACTTGCACATGAATGTTTATAGCAGCTTTATTCATAATTGTTAAAACTTGGAAGCAACCAAGATGTCCTTCAACAGAGGAATTGATAAACAAATTGTGGTACATAATGGAATATTATGCTGCACTAAAAAGAAATGAACTATATCAAGCAATGAAAAGGCATGGAGGAAACTGAAATGCACTTAATGAAAGTAGCTATTTGGAAAAGCTATATACCATGTGATTCCAACTATGCAATATTCTGAAAAAAGGAAAAACTAGGAAGATAATCAAAAGATCAGTGGTTGCAAAGGGTTGGGAGAGGGGAGGAATGAAAAGGCAGAGCACAGAGGATTTTTAGGGCAGTAAAAATACTTTGCATGATACCATAATGATGGATGCATGTCATTATACATTTGTCAAAACACACAGAATGTATAAAACCAAGAATGAACTCTATTGTAAACAGTGGGATGCAGAAAAGAATTGACTTGTCAGTGTAGGTTCATCAATTGTGGCATGTACCACTCTGGTGTGGGATGTTTGCAATGAGGAGGCTGTGTGTATAGAGACAGGTGTATATGGAAATTCTCTGTACCTGAAGCCAGCAAGGTTAGTTTGTTATAGCAGCCACAGGAAACTGATAAAGCTTACAAAATTGTTTTGAAATGAAATTCTATAATGCTATTGAACCTAAAATGAAGGCGCTGAGCTGACCCCTCCATCCTACCCCCAATTTTTTCTTTTGAAGGAACATGTATAGAGACAGTATTCTTCTAGGAAAAGGATTTCATAATATTATGAATCTATCATAAGTAAATTCACCTCAGTTCTCCACCAGGTTGGTCTTAAATCATGCCTCAATCTTTGAATCTTGAGGTTAGTGGTGTGTGTGTGTGTGTGTGTGTGTGTGTGTGTGTGTGTGTGTTTTCTGCTTCTCTGATTTATACTGCTGGGTCAACATAGGACTCTAGTGCATGTAGAAAATGAAATGTATGTGTAGTGTAAAGACGCTCTTGCCAAAGGAGTCTTTTCTATGTACACATGCTCTTTAATGAGCATTTACTCTCATTTATTTGAGAAGAGTAATAGAGACATTTTTTCAGCCCTTGGGCATTTTTTTTCAGTCAACTAAATCAAATCCTATTCGTATCTCCTGGTCTTTCAATTATTTTTATTGCTTGTTCTACTCCTCTTTCCAATTTATTTTTTGCCCATTTAAAATTGGGAAATTAACCAGTGAATTTAGCCTGAATTAGTTTTTGACTGCAGCATACAGATGAGGCATATAGCTTGCCAATATCATTGGAGATGTCTTTAGTTTGCTTTGTTTGATCAGTAATAAGACTTGATTTTTAATTAATCCTAATAGCACATACACTACCGGATAGTTGTTATCCTTTGAAATAGTTACAGCAGGTAGGTAAAATACTTTTTCGGATATTTGCACTGCTCCAAACAATTTCACATTCCCTTTACAACAATTGCCTATAGAGTTAGTTTTCAGGTTTAACAATAAAATGAGCATCTCACTATTTGCAAGTCTGGATTCATTTCACTTCAGACAAGAGCAATATCTAAATTTATCAACCATGAATTTTTATCCATTTATAAAATTTTAATCTGTATTTTGGGGGGTTTTATTTACCACATTTGAGGATATTTTAAACCAAGATTTTATGTTAAAATGATCTAGTATTTCTTCTGGTAGTAGTTAAATAGAAACAGCTTTCTCTTGCAGGAAAAGTCCTTAGACTCAGGCAGGGAACACTGGTCCTGGGGTCTCAGGGGAGCTCTGGGCTTTGGAAAGGCTGCCTGGAATTTTCCAAGT
This sequence comes from Stenella coeruleoalba, assembly GCF_951394435.1. Lineage (NCBI taxonomy): Eukaryota > Metazoa > Chordata > Mammalia > Artiodactyla > Delphinidae > Stenella > Stenella coeruleoalba. The sequence goes on along the minus strand of NC_137155.1, from coordinate 5,247,227 downwards.
CCCACCTCATGTGCCTGAGGCTAGTGGTCCCAGTGCGGTCTGGACAGGGAGCTCTGAGCACCTACCCAGGCACATGTGCCAGGCCCTGGTTTTCCCAGAGGAGTACTCTCTGTCTCTCCACTCCCACCTGATATCCAGATGCTCAGGAGATGGCGAGTTGGCACCTGTGGTCTGGCACCCCACCAGCGTGGTGTTGACACTCTGGTTTGGGGTGACACTGTTTACCTCGGGGGCAGGTCCACCTCTGGGCACTGGGCCAGAGTCTTGTGCGCAGGTGGGCACATGGATACTCACCCACAGTGCCGAGGTCAGCCACTCTCTCCATGAGCTCTGCCCACTGTCAGGCCAACCTGAGTCTTTTGATCTGCAATGCCAGCAGGATCCACAGAGGTGCTGACATGGGGCTCTCCTAGGGTGGTCTGAAGCCACCTGAAGATGAAAGAAAGACTTGGTTCTAATTGTTCTGTCCATGGTTCTGCCAGCCTTCCCCACTCTGGGGTGTATGGATGCTGGTGGCCTCAAGGTTGAAAGAAGGCCTGCGGCAGCCTACAGAGTTCAAGAGGAGACATGGTTGGAAAGTGTGTTTTTCTATGTTTACACTCTGAAAGCTGGATAGAAAAAACTAACATGACAAGGAAACAAATTACTATTCACATTTTAATGCATATTTTGGACAGGACTTGCACTTGGGGTCATCATTAACCAAGAACAGTGACAACTTTTGAGAGAGTCATTGCTGCACAATTGACAGGATAGATGAGGTGTCAGTGTAACAGTGCGACCAGAACTTAAATAAAAGTCCTTGTGAAAATAAAGGGCAAGAAGAGCTACACTGTTTCAATAGAAACAGGGCCAAATAAGCCAGGAAATGAGTAATAGGAGCACTACCATTTTTTCTTAGGGGGAACACGTGAAATTATGAAGAAATGGTGCATTTGGCAAGAAAAAAAACATGAAGAGATGGTCCCTGCACCCGACAAGGAGGAGATGTGCTTGGACACTATGAATTCCTCATCTACACTGATTGGATATTAAGCAAATATGTAAGAAAGCACGCTTTCTTTACACATCTTTTTAAATCTTCATTAATAAATCACTATAATTTTCATGAGGCCACAAATTTTGTAAAATCTTTTATCTTTTAATAAAAGTGTTTATTTAGACAAGGACCCACACACACAGAAATATTCGGTCATATTCCTACACACCCCTTGGGCATAGGTACTTGTCTAGAGCACCGCTGCACTCTAGACAAGTACCTATACTGACTTCTGATTCACATAATAGTATGTGTGATTTGTACTGTAATTCATTCATCTAGTAAACAGTTGTTGAGCTCCAAGTAAGAGGCAGAAAATGCTTGCTGGGGACAGTGAAGACGGGTATATTTTACAGGAACAGCCTCTCTGAAGAAATGGCATTCAATTTGAGGTTTTGGTGAAGTAAGAGTAAGTGATGCAAAGATCTGGAGAGAAATTATTTTGGGTAGAGGAGCAGAAAGAGCAAAGCCCCCCAAACTTGCAGCAGCGTATGGTCAGTGTGGCTAGATCTGAGTTACCCTGTGGTCTCAGCATCAGCCTATCACATTGGGCTGGTACCTCCTTGTAAAGAATATATATATATATATATATATATATTTCCTGAGTAAGATGGAAAATCACTTGGATATTTTGAACAGTACATTTCTATCATCTGATTTATATTTTCAAATGATAACTTTAGTTATTGAGTAGAAATATTGTGTAGAGGGGCAAGAGTGGGAACAAAGAGACCTGCTGGGGATTCAAGGTGGGATTCAACTGTGACTTTGAAAAGGGTGGTAAACTCTAAATCATTGATCAAAGGCAGACCTGAAAAAAACTTGGTAAGTTGGATGTCAGATGTGAGAGAATAAAGAGGAAAGGTAACGTCTTCTAAGATTTTTCTCTGGAGCAATTGAATAAATTGAGTGCCATATTCTGAGAAATGTGAAACTGGGGGAAGAAAGGAAGCAGGTTTTGTGTTTGTTTATTTTGAAGGGGAGGAGACTTGACAGTACTGTCTTGGAAATACTAAATTTAGCTAGCCTATTAAACACTCAAGTAGTGATAAGTAAACAGTTAAAATTTTCAAGTCTAGAGTTCAACTTAAAGACCAATGCTGAGGATCCTTTGCAAACCAATGGGATAGAAGCCATAGGGTGGCATGAGCCCACCTAGAGAATGAACACTAAGGCAGGAAAGGAGAACAGTGAGCAAGTCCCAGGTAACCAAGCATTTAGCGGTAAGACATGAAGATTCAACAGTGAGGACAAAGAAGGATTGGTAGGTCTTGTACAAGGATTGCAAGGAAGAGCCTTGGATGTCAAGTACAGAAAGAATTTCAGAAAAAGAGAGCAATGAACTCTGTCAAAAGGTGTCAGAAAATCAAGTAAGATAAGTGACAATGGTCATTGAAACTGGAAACAAATTTTTAGTGTCCCTGAGCAACAAGTGTTCACCTTGGTGGAGATAGGAGTGTGATTTAAATAGCTTGACATTGAATAGACTTGAGGAAGTGGTGACAAAGCATAGATGCATAGAATCATATGAGACATAATATGGTTTTTATATAGAAAAAGTGACTAGAGATGAAGACAAGAATATGAGTAAACTAGAAAGAACCTAGATTCTTCGTAGGTATATTATGCATGGAATGAATATACATGCACCATACATACCAAAACATTAATACTTTGCCAAATATTTAATATATATGATAGGAAAGGTTATTGTAGGTGAACTCTATTTTGGAAACATTTTTGGGGGGGATTTGATGTATTATAGTGAAAAGAAAAGAGGGTATCTTTATATTTTTAGGTGAAAATTTCTGATTAAATTTTAAAAACTCCCACACTACATTCTAAAATGTCGATGACGGTTATTACACTTCAAGTTTCTAGATTTCAAGTTGGAGAGAGATTGCCAATTGAAAGCAAAATACCTATCATATACTCTTAGATCTGTAGGTTCACACTCTCAGGAGTTTCCCAGGTGAAATTCGGAATGGCCTCCATACGCAGAGGACAAGGAGACACCCAAGAAAGAGCCAGACTCTCCAGATTGGGAGGTGGCAGGTTTAATAAGCAAGGGAACTTACTTACGAGGCTTTTCTTGTTAGATCTCTGTGCCACTAGTCAGAGTCTTAAGAGTCTATATATAGGGCTTAACTGGGTTCAGTCATGTACTGTCCAGGTGGTCTCGCAGCTCCCACTGTGGAAACAGTGGGCAGATGTACATTCCAAGGATGGGGAAGGGGCTGAGGGGCCTCAAATTTCTTGGGTCCAGTTCCCAGGTCAACCAGCGGTCACTCATGTCCTCTCCATGACCTCTTCCAACAAGATCAATACTTTCTATACTGATAATAGCACACATGTGTTATGCTAATAGTAAATTAATGAGAGTGTTTACAACTGAAATAAATTGTATCGACTAAAGGATGAAGATCCTATTCCAGAGAACAAATCTTCATTAATTAAGATAAAGTTAAACTAACAAGGGTGGCAGTTCCCTCTCTAATCTAGTAACCTCAATTATAAATAGTCCCATCAGGAGGGACACCCATTGTGAAGGATTTACCAGTGCAGAATAGAGCTGGAATGACTAAACTCCCAATTATTTTGTCTAAAGTTGGGGGTATAAGTAGAGACAGGTTGGGACTCCAGCAACTCACTTTCTGAATCCTGATTTTCCACATCATGCCTTAAGTCCCAGTGTTGTTTCTGTTTTCCAGAAAAATAGCCAAGCTATGAGAAACTAGACTAGAAATCTTTAGCGCATACATTCTCTGCCACCATCCTAATAAGGATCATGGTTAGATGAGAAAGACATCGTATCTTTCTGCCAAGGGATGAGGTCGGGGGCAGGTGGGGCTGAGCTTGCTGTCCTGCCTCACATCACTCCATCCCTAGTATAGGTGTCTCTCCCCTCTCAGGACAGAGGTGTTTTGTATCTTGAAGGCAGGTTAACCAAATAGGTTAGCTAGAAGAGGAGGGCAGAGTGGTTTGTTGCTGGATCATTTAGGTCTTTCTAAATCAGTTCCAGGATTTAGGTGTGGTGAGGAGTAAGGTACAGTTTGGCGAAGTTGTCATGCATTTGATGGAAGTAAATGTATACCATGGGATCACGTGATCCATGAGATACTTGACTTAGTACAGGACTTTTACACAGGTTGGGCAACCTAGTAAACTATGACACACAATGTATTGAGTTTCTCATATGACCCCTATCTTGCTAAGAATTTAATTGCATCTTTCTCTCTTTGAGCCAGAATCCTATTTCTACACTTGTCAGTGTGGTACGTTTTAGAAGGCAGTGAGGAACTAACAACATACACCATCACAGCACAGGTACCACACTGAAAACATACCAGGAGTTAAGTCTCTTCAGTATGGAAATAACGGAATTAATGTTTGGGACAAGAGAAAAGCAAGTGAAGACAAGAATATTAAAATGGTCTCTAGGCCCTTTTGTCTGGTCAGCTAATTACACGGTACCAAGGAATAACCTGCACTTAGCTGTCTGGGGCTTAGAGAGGAGGTCTTGGATGGGGATATAAATTGATGAATTGTTGGCATAGAGGTGTTATTTGAACAGAAGTTCCTACAATTAGAAAGGAAGTGCCTACACAATGATTTTAAAATGAGCATCCAAAGTGTGGGAAAGAAATCAGGAAAGTGTGCTATCCAGGAAGCCAAAATGAGTGTGTAACAATTAGTGGCCTCTCTACTCCTAGGAAGGAGGAAAGGTGAGAGCTCTTCTGGCGTAAGAGGCATGATGTTCCTGTCATGAGGAAGAAACCAAGGGCCAGATTCTTGCTTCAAAATCAGAGGCTGGGGCTTCCCTGGTGGCGCAGTGGTTGAGAGTCCGCCTGCCAATGCAGGGGACGCGGGTTCGTGCCCCGATCCGGGAAGATCCCACATGCCGCAGAGCGGCTGGGCACGTGAGCCATGGCCGCTGAGCCTGCGCGTCCGGAGCCTGTGCTCCGCAATGGGAGAGGCCACAACAGTGAGAGGCCCGCGTACCGAAAAAAAAAAAAAAAAAAGAAAAATCATAGGCTGCTTTAGGGCTTCCTCACTTGTATAAGTTGAAGAGAAAGATACAGATTTTATGCAATTATCCTCCAGGGAGACTGAATGACACAGATATACTCTCACAAGCAGGATGTGGATCCCTAGCTTGCTATCAGCTCTGTACTACCCTCAATATAACCATTTAGCAAAAGTTCTAAACAATTATACAAATATTTGTTCTCAGGATTGAGTGGAGATACCTATAAAGCAACCAAACTAGAAAGGAAACATAAAAAAGAGCTTAAAAATTAAAAGAAACAACAAAATAAAGCAACTAATAATGCTTACTAGCTATATTTTCAAACAAAATTTTGAAAACATTTAAAGAATATTAACACTAAAAAAGAAAGCTACTAGCATCCACATTGAAAAGGTAAATTCACCCCAGATCAAATGAAATATTTTTAAAAAAACTAACACAACATTAAAATAAGTATGTTCAGAATTATCAAAGAGAAAAAGGAAGGAAAATCATCCCAAAATGGTAATATGAGGTTATGAAAAAGGCAGAAAATGATGAGATGAATGGATAAAAAAATACTTTATAGAATCTAAGTAAATTGTAACCACTGAATTTTTTCTTTTACATCTTTATTGGAGTATAATTGCTTTACAATGGTGTGTTAGTTTCTGCTTTATAACAAAGTGAATCAGTTATACATATACATATGTTCCCATATCTCTTCCCTCTTATGTCACTGAATATTTTTTAAAAGTTAATTGTCACAGTAAACTCCATGCAGGATTGGAAATAGTCTGGCATGTTAATCAATTGCAAGATGATACAGAAGTAATCACTTGGCATCACAAAATGACAAAGGGATTCAGTTATTAAGAAAATTAAAAGAAATACTAGCAGGCTCTACTTCAGGCTGGAAAAATTTTCCCAAGGATGAGACCTCAATTATTAAAGACTAATGCAAGCAAATATTAAGTGCAACATACAACTAAATTAACTGTTGACTATAAAAACCAGGCTAGTGTTTTGTGTTTAAAAGGCAGAACTACATCTCTAGACAACAATAACACAGAAAATCACTTCAAAGACCATGTCTATAAGAAGTTAAATTTTGCTAAGGGCCTTGGTTTATTCAAGAAGAGCAAAGAGTTGAATTTTAGTCTTTATTAGAAAACATTTAAAATTTAATTAAGCATATTAAAATTTTAAAGGTAAGTGATAAATAATTGAAATTTTCTCTATACTTTCGAAGTGAGCAGAGAAAATAAAATAAAAATTTGATCAATCCAACCTTAAGCAAGAGAAACATAAAGGAAGCTAAGAAATATGAAGGCAAATAAGAACTACAGACTATTATGTAAAAAAAATCACAACTATATGGGTAAATGTAAATATGATATATCACCAATTAAAAGAGGCAGATTTGTTAAAAATTAAAATGTAGCTAAAATGCTTACAAGAGACATAACTAATAAACAGATTGAATGGTAGAAAGTTAAAGATTGAAAAATATATATCATATCAATAGTAACTGTGATGGTTTATTTTAGGCATCACCTTTGTTGGGTTCTGTTGCCCAGTTATTTAGTCAAACATTTTTCTGGATGTTTCTGTGAAAGTATTTTTAGATGAGGTTCACATTTAAATCTGTAGACTTTGAGTGAAGCAGAATGCCCTCCGTATTGTGGGTGGGTTGCATCCAAGTAGTTGAAACCCTAAACAGAGCAAAGATGGATCTCCCCTGAGCAAGAAGGAATTCTGCCAGCAAACAACCTTTGGACTCAAACTCTAGCCTGCCTCTCCCATCAAATGTTGAACTTGAACCTCCACAATTACATGATCCAATTCATTAAACTAAATCTCTCAATTCTCTCTCTGTGGAGAAGCTTGACTAACTAATACACTAACTAAAATAAAACATAAAAATAAAATAAAACACAAATATCCATAGTAAATTATGGGAAAATATTATTTGAAAGTAAAAGTACCAGACAGTCACTAAAGATGAGTTAACAAAAACCAATTTACAACTCCAAATTGTGGATCATTCAGGGTTCAACCAGAGAAGCAGAATTACTGCTACCAATGGATTCATATATACAGAGAGAGAAAGAGGGACAGAGCTCACTTACAGGCTTCCCCTTGTGCAATTCTGGGCACAGGCTAAGCAGTGTGTCTAAGGCTGTTGTCTTCACGTCTGATGCTGGAGCTTGAAGCCCTCAGGGCAGGCAGGTGGGATAGGAAGATGGATGTAACGTCGGGGAGATCAAGAGCGGGTGGAACCTGGAAGTATGAGCTGGAACTTCATAAAGATAGACTCAGGAGCTCACCTCAGTTCCCGTTTCCTCTGACCTAGGTGGTGTGGGCCTCCCGCAGAAACTGGACTTGCACACCTGGTGCTAAACACACACGCTGGAAGGAGAAAGCTGTTAAAGGGGCACCCAGGGCCAGGTAGAGCACCTGAGGCCCAGCTGCTGCTTCAGACCATCAGGCTGAGTCAGCAGGTGAGCAGCAGGTGGGGGATACAGGTGGAAAGATGGGTACAGACTCCTCAGACTCCACAGTGGGAGGAGCTGGGGGATGGTCACGTACCAGCCTTACGAGAAGGGGGAATAGTTAATGTTCTCGAGAAGGTAATTTTCCTTTTCCAGACAAAAAGGGAAAATTTCTGAAGATAAAAGCACTTTCCCTTGGTCCATTTGGACTTCTGTTTGTTGCACATGCCTCCTGCCTGGACTACTGATGCAAATCAGGATGCTCCGCAATCATTTTGAGATTGGAAGACAAACGTCTGTGCTCAAAGTGAGTCCTTAATAATATCTTTGAGAAAATACACTGCTGGTGGCCTATTTACTTCTGGATATTTTTTTTTTCCAGAGAAAAATATTCCTGACTCTTTTAGCCAGAGTAATTTGGACTCACTGCTACCTGAAACCAAACTCATTCTCCTCTTATTAACTCTATTATCTCAGTGAATTACAGAGCTAGGTATCACCTCAGAGGGAGGAATGAGGGAAGATGTATCCTATTTTTAAATGAAAGAGAGAAGACTGACACAGTCTAGAGGATCAGGATAAAATGGACTAAGGGATTACAAAACAGTTGCTGGATGATATTAAAGGTCCTTTTAATGTGGCTGGCCCTGATTTCAAGGGCAACCAGGCCAAGATGTTTGTATTTTTCAAATCCAGAGACCTAGAAGCAAATGATCAGGGAATATACTGCAGTTTCTAACTGGATAACAACTAGAGTAGTTGTGTTAAGTTTATGACATAGGAGACATGGCCACACCTCTGGCATTGGCAATTTGGGTTTACCAATTTCTCTTTCAAATTATGTTAGTTATTAAGACTTGGGATCTTTTTTATTTATCCCCTTTTACACAGCACTCACAAAGAAATACAACAGGAAAAAACAATGGCAATATCTCTCAATAAAAGATAAAAGATACACCCTTAAAGGCAAAGAGTTAAGGCAACAACTCTTTGGTATTGGTCTCACTACACAAAGCACTGTTGCTGCCCATGGCTCATCACTCCTGTGATCGATATTAGACCACAAAGTAATTGTGCATCACTTTCAGGAACCATTTAAAATACAGGACTATATACTTTGAGATCTAAAATCAGTTATACTAAAATTAACAACAAAATGTTATTAAGAAAACATAAACTAAGGGTGACCCAAAAATGGAGATGGGTGTAGGAATTGGCTACAAAGGAATATGAGGGATTGTTCTGGATGATGAAACTGTTCTATGTCTTGTTTTTAGTGAAGGCTTCATGACTGTATGTTTGGCAACACTCAGTGAATTTGTAAACTAAAAAGGGTGAATTTTACTCTATGTACATTGTGCATTAATAAAACTGATGAAAGAAACTCTTCTGTTTGAAAGCTAAAAGACAACCTTAAATAATGAATTGGATACAAGGATGAAAGTGTGAAATGTTTATAATCACACATCAAATAAAGCGTATCAAACTTGTGGAAGAGTACTAAAGTACTACTTAGAAATATATTTATCTCTTTACGCATAATTGATCAGAAATTTCCAAGGGAAGACTAAACATAAAACTAGAAGTCAGAAATTTTGTTGGATGTAAACATGTTGAATTCAAGATAGACATACACCAGCAAAAGTAATCTGCAAATAAAAAACGAAGATAATAAGGGGACAAGAATAGTTAATATGAGTAAAAACTGAATAAGTTGGAAGAATCTGCCTTTTCAAATTTGAAAATTATTCATATTCAATATCAAAAATTATTACAATGAAAACAGTTTGCATTGGGGCAGAACGGTATAATAAATCAGTGGAACCTTCTACAGAGTCAAGAAACACGCCACACCTAGAGGACGCTTGGTACGTCAGGAGATACAGTCACAGATCAACTGGGAATTAGACCAAGGAAATTTAACAATGGTTGTCAGTTGAGTGTCAGCATGACCCCAAAGATCTATTTCTATCCTTAACTTATTTCCTATAAAATAAAGATAAATGAGTCATTTAAATCTGAAAAACAAAACTAACACAAAAGCTTTTAGAGAATTATAAAGAAAATATTAATGAGCATGATTATATAAAAATATAAAATATTTATATAAAACAGACACATAGATTAATATTTCAAGTCATAAACTCATCAAAAAATCAGATCCCAGAATATGTAAGTCAATCCTAGATTTAGACAAAGACATACAACCTAACAAGTGGAAAAGTAGGCAAAAAAGTAATTCACAGAAAAGGAAACTTAAATCCCCAGTATATGAAAACATATCAATCATAATATTAATCAGGTAAATGCAAATGCACTTTACACATATTGGGCTGGCAAACATTTCAAAAGTCTGACTGTAACATATGTTGTTTGTCTGAGGGAGGAAAGTAAACCCTGTTACTGGTGGTAATGTAAATTGATAAAACCAATTTAGAGAACAATTTGACAACATCTACTTAAGATGAGGATAAGCGTAATCAATGAGCAAGTAATTCATATCCTGGATATTTACTAGAACTGGTCACACATGTACTTAAAGAGACAAGAAGGTAGATTTTCATTACAGCATGGTTTGGGATAAGGAAAAATAGAAACAGCTTTACTTTCCATCTAACACAATAGCCACAACATGATAGCTTCATTCAATGGAAGAGCATCTTAAATAAATGTTATAATTCTATATAGAATGGTGAGGATAAATCCAAAAAGCTTAGAAATTACAATGTGCAGCACACATACTATATACTGCACATGGAACTAAACACATGGAGTAAAAGTATACAAATGTAGGACTAGACTAAAGTAGAGAAAATAGTAGTTAATTTTAGAGAAAGTTGTGAATCAGGGAAGGATGCACTGACATTTCACATGATAAAGATTTAATTCATTAAAAAAATGAAAGTCTTAACTATTTTCAGAATAACAATTATGAAATCTCAGTAGGGCAAAACAGTTGGCATTTACGTGCTCATCTGGATTTTTCTCTGTGAGTGAAATGCTTCAAAACGAAGAAAAAGAGTAAGAACCTGCAGACTGTTGACTTAGAAAATATTTGAGGATTTGGGTGAAGAAGTATATCTTTATGATTAAGGGGAATGTGGAATAAGGGGTCAATTTGTTATTTTTGTATTTCCTTTGATTAAAATATAGTGAATTATCTAACATGTTTGGATGCTGACGAGAACCAGCCAGGAGAGAGAAAGACGTTGAAAGTGTGAGGTAGGATGGGGCATCCCCTGGGAGCAAGGCTGTGAGAAAGTGGATAAAGGAAGGATGCTGTATACTGGGTAGGGGTGGGGGAGCATGCTGGTCCTTGACAGGAGAGATGAGGGCCAGTTTTGCAGACACAGTTGCCAGAAGAGGAGGGATATCCTGAATTATATATTTTTTGATTTTGTAAATATTAAACATAGGCAAGACTGTCTTCTGAAGAAAGGTTGCAGGGTAGTTATGTTAAATTATAAAATAGTCATGGAAGATAGTGGGAGAACATATTCATTAGAAAAATTTTATAGGTTTGCCAGCCAACACTGAGTGCAGACCTGAGGTTGTAATCATAAGTGCTACCATCATCATATTATTCATTTATTTATTTGTTCTAACAGTAATAGATATATAGGCAGGAATGAGGCCAATGAGTGAATATGTAAATCACTTCTTACAGCATTTTTATACTTTATAGTGAAGTATTTGTGCAAATGATTTTTTGCTGTGAATGCTTTCCTGTATTTATTTTTAAAATTAGCTCTTTATTTAAAGTAATATATGCTTTATAATTAAATTTTAAATCCTGAATTTTCTGAATATCCTCCTCTGCTCAAATTCATTGTTTATTCACACACATAATTTATTTAGCACAATATGCTTATTTATCCTTTTGAAATTGTGTGTCTTAATCTTGTGTGGATTTAGTTATTAGACTAATTGATTTGTTTTTGCATTGCTACTACTTAAGCGAATGATTATCGACAATTATAGTGGATTAAGCAAGTGGAGAGTTTGACTAACAGGCTTCCCTATGTTCATGTTACATTTTTTAGTAAAATGTGCATGTAGATTTCTTATGTCTGGCAGAAGAGATGTAGTCTCAGTAGGGCTTTGTGTCAGCTGAGTAAATAAAACTCTTCATGTCTAACCAAACTGCAATATCTAATAGTACTTTATAATTATAAATAAATGCATTAAAAGGTACCATAAAAGTGCACTTTCTACAAATAATCCTGGAACTATTGCCCAGGATTTATGGGTCCTGATGTCATTTTCTGTGATTGTGCAGGATAAAGTCAGTTTTCCCCTTCTAAGTTTCAATTTCCTTGCCTGTAAAGTGGGCTAACTCAGGATGAGACCACAAGCTTGATGGCTTAGAGGTTAAGAGTAAACGAATTGTATATGAAATATTTTTAAAAGAAGTTATACAAGTAAAATATTTTGATTATTGTTGTCAAATATGTGAAGTACTATACGATACATTAATTGTGTTTGAAAGTAAATATTCTTGTATAGTCCTTAGAAGTCCCCACATTTTGTGAAATGCACAGTCATAGTAAAAGTATAAGAAACTAATTGTGGTAAACTTTACATGGTACACTTATTGGTTTTATTTTCATCATACTTTTTCTAAATTTTCTAAAGTTAACATGTGATACTTTTATAGACAGGAAAATTTACACACAAAAAAAGTTGATAGCAGCATCAGGGGCCTAAATTACTTTTGTATTAAAGAAACACATAAGATTGGATTATCATTGCAGACATGATTTGAAATATATTTGGATAATTCAGTTAATGTTAATACGAGAAGTATGTGATCATCTCTCCAAAGCACAGGGGAAGTACAGAAAGGAATGAGGCTCACTTCTGTCCTCCAGAAGGTGCACACTCTCAGAGCACTTTCTGTTTTAAGTCTTTCCACTTACGCAGACATCAGATTCATGGTAAAAACAAATCATCAGTATCGTAACAGCCACAAACATGCCTGAAATGTAGCAGATGCCTACCAGCACCTACCATATGGAGCTTGCAAACTAATCCATATTTTTTCTTTTAAAAAGAAATTTCAAAGTTATGAACCCAAACTGATCAATAAAGACCCTTATTCCATTTTTAAGGAGAGTGTTTGAACCATACAAAAGATAACAACTGCTAAAATAATGAAGATTTTAACAACCCACAGGAGTACTCAGATATTTCTTGAGAATAATCCATGGTCAGCTTCTGGAGCTAGGGAATGTTTTTAAATTTTTACTTAGAAATAATTTAGACACTAAAAAATGTTTCAAGTACAAGTTCAGAGAGTCGATGTGTACCCTTCACCCACCATCCTCTAATGTTATCAAACTACAGGGTTACAGTGCAAGCACCAGAGCAAGGAGATTAGCGTCCTCATGCTCCCTTTATTTTCTTGTTGAATTGCTTTCTTAAAGGGATTCCTTTTTTTTTTGTTTTGTTTTTTGGGTTTTTTTTTAATCCATAGTGGGCAGTCTCTGACAACTTGCTTCTTAGGTAGAGAATGACTCAAAGAGAAAAACAATAAATTTCAGACCAGAGTCAAAACCTAAAGCTTCCTTCAGAGCATAGACAATGATCTTCATATCTGTGAGTCATGCTCTGTCTATTGATCTCTCTGAACCCTGATCCCCAAACTTAAATGTAATTCCATTTTCCACAGTGTGAAATCTGGTTTCCTTTATTTATCTTCAATCTATTTACTCATTTTCTCAAGGTTAGATACAGAGAAAACAGTTTCAGAATTGCTGATTCAAACCACTGTAGAAAGCAAGTTTACAGTCTAAAGGTCAATATATTTGTAGTACTATTTTTTTAGAGATACACTTAATAAGTTTAAAATTTTCACACATTGTAAATGTATAATTTGATGTCTTGACAAATTTTTAAACTTAAGTGATACAATAACTGTCTCAAGATAAAGAACATTTTCTTCAACCCAGGAATTGCAACTTTGCAGTGAATCTTCTTACCCTACCAGGATCAACCACTTCTCTGAACAAATGGTGTTCAGCTAAGATTGTGGGTTTCTGTATTTCTCCCTTTAACTTCTGTCACTTTTGCAGCATCTACTCTGAAGCTGCTATTATACACATACAAATTTGACTGTTGTCCTAAATTATCTTCCTAATCAATCAATTCTTTTGTCATTATTAAATGTCCTTTTGTATCAATACCTGTGCTTATGCTCTTTGTCTTGAAGTCTATTTTTTTTCTGATGTTAATGCAGTTACTCCACTTTTATATTTATTGGCATATAATGTACCTGCATTGTTTCACTTTTAACTTAAACCTTTATATTTGAAGGGTGCCACTTGAAGACAGAATATTTTGGATCTTACTTATATATCCAATTTGACAGTCTCTAATTCTTTTCCATCTATCTATCTATCTTCTCTCTCTCTATCTATCTACCATCTATCTATCTATCATCTACCTAAAATTTTATTTTGATAAGAACACAACATGAGATCTACCCTCTTAACAGATATATATGTGTCCAATTCCATATTGTTATCTCTAGGCACGATGTTCTGTATCAAATCTCTAGAATAAATTCGTCTTGCATAACTGAAATTTTATATATGTTGGTTTGTGACTCCTCATCAGCCTCTGACAACCACCATTCTATTCTTCACTTCTATGAATTTGACTATTATAGACAGTTGACATAAGTGGAATCATGCAATATTTGTCCTTCTTTGACTGGCATATTTCAATTAGCATAATGTTCTCCAGGTTCATCCATGTTGTCACATATTGAAGGATTTCCTTCTTTTATAATGATGAATAATATTCCATTGTAGGTATACACCACATTTTCTTTATCCATTCATCTGTTTATGGGAATTTAAGTTGTTTCCATATCTTGGCCATTATGAATAATGCTGCAATAAACATCGGCTTGGTTGAGATCCTGATTTCAATTAGTTTGGATAGGTACCCAGAATTGGGATTGCTAGATCATATAATAGTTCTATTTTTAATTATTTTGAGGACACTTTGTACTGTTTTCCAGGTTGGCTGTATTGGTTTAGAATTCCACCGAAAGAGTACAAGGTCTCCAATTTTGCCACATCCTCATCAACACTTCTTTATCTTTTGCTTGTCATTTTTGATAGCTATGCTAACAGGTGTAAGGTGATATCATTATGGTTATGGTTTGCATTTTGCTGATGATTAGTGATGCTGAGCATCTTTTCAAATACAAGTTGGCTCATTTGCATATTTTCTTTGGGAAAATGTCTATTTAAGTCTTTAGTCTTTTTTTTTGGTTTATTTGTTTTTGGGTTATGGCAATTTCTTATATATTTTGAAAATTAACCTCTTATCAAATATAATAACTGCAATATTTTCTCCTACTTTGTTAGTTTGATTGCCTTTTAACACTGTCGATTGTATCCTTTTCTTGGGAGAAGCTTTTAAGTTTGATGTAGTACCATTTGTCTAATTTGCTTTTGTTGCTTGTGCTTTTGATGTCTATCCATGAAATCATTTCCAAGACCAATGTCAAGAAGATTTTCCCCTAAGTTTTCTTCTAGGAGTTTTACAGTTTCATGTCTTACATTTAAATGTTTAATCCATTTTGGGTTGGTTTTTGTCTATGGTGTGAGATAAGGGTCCAATTTCATTCTTTTGTATTTGACTATCTAGTTTTCTACCTGAAATGGCAAGTAGGATTACAACCCCATTTACAATAGAATCAAAAGAATAAAATATTAGGCATAAACTTAACTAAAGAAGTGAAAGACATGTACAGAAAACACTGATGAAAGAAATTAAGGACTTAAATAAGTGGAACACATTCAATGTTCATGGATTGGAAGACTCTGTATGGTTAAAATGTATATACTACCCAAAGCAATGTGTAGATTCAATACACTTCCTATCACAATTCCAATAGCATTTTTCAGAAATAGAAAAATGATTCCAAAGTTTATATGGAACCACAAAAATGTTGAACCGCCAAAACTATCTTGACAAGAAGAACAATGCTTGAGGCATCATACTTCTAGATTTCACAAAGCTACAAAAATAAATCATTATGGTACTGGTGAAGAGAGACATATTGATGAACGAAGCAAAATAGAGAGCTGAAAAATAAATCCACACCTGTATGATCAACTGATCTTTGACAAGGATGTTAAGAATGCACAACAGGGAAGGATAATCTCTTCAACAAGTGGTGCTATCTTTAAATATAATTGAACTGTCTAGTCTATTGATATTTAATTTATTGATATGTTGGATTTATGTTTATCATTTTACTAATTGTTTCTATAATTCTCCCTCTTTTTTTTCCCTCTGTTCCTGCATTTCCCTCCTTCTTCTGGGTTAATTATGTAGTTTCCTAGCATTCCAATTTTAATTTCTCTAGCTATATTTTTCTGTTTAAAATTTATTTTGTAATTTACATACAGGTAAATCTACTTTATTTCTTGTATGAGTTTTGAAAAATGCATAATATTATAAACCAACAACCACTATCAAAATACAGTTTCATCATTCTGCCCCAAATTTTTTATGTTACATCTTTGTACCTACCCTACATTCTTATAACCTCTGATCTATTCTATATTTTATTTTTTTAATTGGGTTATTTGCTTTTTTGATGTTGAGCTGTATGAGCTGTGTATGAGCCATTTTGTATATGGTGGGGAGAATATTCTAATTTTATTCTTTTACATGTATCTGTCCAGTTTTCCCAGCACCACTAATTGAAGAGACTGTCTTTTCTTCATTTTACATTCTTTCTTCCTTTGTCATAGGTTAATCGACCATAAGTGCATGGGTTTATTTCTGGCCTCTCTATCTTGCTCCATTCATCTATGTGCCTCTTTCTGTGCCGATAACATACTGTTTTGATTAGTATAGCTTTGCATTATAGTCTGAAGTCAGGGAGCATGATAATGTGCAAATGATATGATTGATAAGGGATTAATAGCCAACATATATAAACAGCTCATATGATTCAACATCAAAAAAAAAAAAAAACCCACCTGATTAGAAAACTGACAAAAGAACTGAATAGACATTGTTTCCAAAAGAGGAAATGCCAGGGAAATCCAAATAAAAACAACAGTGAAATATCAACTCACATCTGTCAGAATTGATCTCATCAAAAAGAACACAAATAACAAGAATAGAGGAGGATGTGGAGAAAAGGGAACTCTTGTGCACTGTTGGTAGGGATGTAGATTGGTGCAGCTACTGTGGAAAACAGTACGGAGGTTTCTCAAAAAACTAAAAATAGAACTACCATATGACCCAGGAATTCCACTCCTTGGTATACGTCCAAAAGAAACAAATACACAAATATGAAAAGATACATGCACCCTAATGTTCATAGCAACATTAGTTACAATTACCAATATATGGAAGCAACCTAAGTGTCCATCAACAGATTAATGGATAAAGAATATGTGATACACACAATGGAATACTACTCAGCCATAAAAAAAGACTGTTTTTTTTTTTTGTTTGTTTGTGTTTTGTTTTTTTATATGACTCCTTGCCAATCCAACTGAGAGAACTGGGATGTGTCACCTGGTGAAACCCATACAAACACTATACCTAGTGCCATTCCCTTAAGTGTCTAAACCCTTTGGTTCCTACATGTGTTTTACCTTTCTAGCATTTTCATGTAGTTATTTTTCAAGAATGTACAACTGCTGTTTATTAGAGACAGGGCAAATTCAATGTAACCTCTACTGCCAACACTAAGAGTAGAATCCCCTCCTGCCAAAATTTACAAATCCAGCTTCAATTTTCAACTAGGTTGTTCTGTATTATTTTCTGCTACCTTGCTTATGTGATCACCTCTATAGACTAAATCCCATAGACAGTTATAGACTTTGTAGTTCAATTGTACCTTGGACCACATCTCATATTTCTGTGTCATTGTTTATTAATTGACCTATTTTTTTTCCTGAACCTAGATAGCCAACTGAACAATATGTGCTCTGTAATTTCCAAGCCATATTCACAAATGGAATAACCACTCAGAACTCTAAGCAGTATACATAAGGGTATGACAATGCTTCTTCATCCCACCTGAATTTAACCTGTCCTATGCTCTAAAAACTGCTTTATACTACACAACAGCCACTTCAACTGTGCAGACTTTCTCATACTCACCCTTATAGCCAACTGGCATAGTTAATGGATGAAGGAATAACCTCAAATAAGTAATAAATATATTAAAACATTATATCATTAATTTATTTTCTAATTATTTCTGACATTCATTACATGATGTTACATAATGGAGAAATTAATTTCAGAGATTAATTTCAGACACTTCCCTTGAGATATAATTTACTAGAGATAGAATGTGTATAAAACAATCCGTGATTATGGCCAAAGTAATGAAATTCATGGTTACACTTCACTTTTATTATAGATATAGAATAGTGGCCCGATTATAATCCTGAGACATTAACAGGGCTGTTGCCCCTGAAAACATGCACAGAAAGTTGTCAAGGCATGATGCATTTGAAGTTATTTTTTCTTTGAAGCTACCTCAATATCATATGGGCTTGAAACCCAAGGAGCAGGAGGTGCCATACCAGTTACAGTCTTTCTAGTGTATTGTATAATAAAGAATTTCAGGAATAGAAAGAGTCTTTTCTGAATGCTGATAAAACCTGAAAAGTGATTTAACATCAGAGCTCTTTTCTGTTCTCTAAGATTCACTTAACTATTAACCAAAGTTTCTAGATGTTTTGTCTTTTCTGTTTTGTGATATAATGAGCTAGTTGCAGGTGAAAAGCACACAAGAGACTTCTTCAATCAAATACACGGTATGCAGTTCCAGAGAGGATGTGCAGCTCAATAGATCACGTAAGCCGCCCTCATAGCCACCTGCACTTGATTTCCCTGTCTACAGTTAGTACAAAGTCTGAGCCTATACTTTCTTCTCCATTTAGTAAAATTGGAGAGTGATCAGACTGTGAAATTTTGTAAACCAGCTCTTCATTTATGTTTATGAATCTTATTTCAGCATTTATGAGAATGGTTAATCTGTCCTGCTTATGAAATGAGGCTTAAAAATCCAATCTACTCAAAAGCTGAAGCTGGACCTCCACCCACTCCTACTCACAGAACTACAAAGAAACAGTTAGTTATCTATAATGGCCTTATTTTCTCCAGTCTAGCATAACCAATAACCCTGATGACTGTTTTTATTCTGGGAAAAATAGTTAATAGTACACAGACACAGTAGGGAACAAGAATTAGTCAGGCAAACTCATCTTCTCAGAGACTCTTAAGGGAATGAGTTTTCAAGTATCTCTCTGGATATTTCAAAGGTCAAAATTTTATGTGTGCCAACTCTTCTGCTACATTTTTCTTACTAAAATATTTTTGTACAATTCTTATCCACTTTTGACCATAGTAAAATTGATTGTTTTGTACCTATACCATTCAATATACTGCTTTGAAATGCAGGTAAAAATGCTGTTATAACACTTAATTGTAAAATTAGTAAATAGTACTGCAATTGTACAAGACAAGGTAACTATTTTGTAGGATAATTCTAAATTCTTGTTTATATGGGAAAGGTTTCAGCTCTTTGGTCATCTGTGACGTTGAAGCTTTAAGCAAATAAACACACAAGACATACTCTTTTTCACTATGATTATCTTTGACTTTTTTACATTTCTGTGAAAATGTAGTGTGACACATAATATTAGGCTTACTCTTCATGGTCAGTATAGCATTTAGTATTTCTTTGCCTTCTATCTTTTTGCACGTGTCGAGTGTACCTTAAATGTACACTTATGTGTTCCTTATGTGTCCTTCATTTTTTTCCCTAGGAAGCCATATGTAATTCTTTAATTTATCTGTTGAGGACACTTAAAAATCAACCCTCCTCTGTGTCTTAGTTCTTATTCCCTCCCTTTCATCCTTCCTTCCCTCTGTAGTTTTGATACCAGAAAAGCTTTATCAAAAGTCCAGGCTCTTGTTCAACCCATCCAAAATAATTTGGGTGAGGACCACAAAGGAAAACACACAAACACACACACTGGGGCTGAGGAGCAAAGAGAACAGGAAGCAGTTTATTTAGGGCAGAAGCGAAAGTTACACACTCAAAGAAAAAGAGTTTGGGTGTCCTTGTGAGGCTGGGTCATGTGTAGGGCTTTTTGATCCCCCTTTTATCTCATTTTTAACCTTTTGAATGGATGGGGTCTTTTTCATTAGGGGTGGACTATTCATTGAGGGAAAGGTTGAGGTGTGGCCTCGATTGCACCAGGTTTTGTCAGCTCCAGGTCCTGCATGTTTGTCTCCTAAAGCCACTGTACATATTCTCTTAGAGCTGTTTTCCCTTAAATTTTCCCTTACTACTGGAGCACCACACATGGAAGGTCATACAGGGTCATCAGAAACCTGGGCATTTTTATTGTTCATGCTCCATGGTTTTCATGGTCAGAGTTTCTTGCTCGGATGCTGCAAAGTTTCTGTTTTAGAGATCATTCCTCCATGGGTCATGGCCTTATTAAATGCAAAACAAGGAGGTGGGTTTTTCTTCTGCCTAATGCCTATGCATGAGGAAGCTGCCCTTGGGTCCAGCCCTGTCTTTTCCTGCCTCACTTTCTCCATTCTTCAGACTTTATTTCCTTTTAGAAGAAACATAAATTCAAGGAAAGTGTAGAAACCACCCAAACCACCATCATAGGTAATCAAAATTTTGAAACTTGTAGGTGTCCTTCTCTTTCACATCTGTATAATGTTACCTTATGTATAACATGACAGCAGATTGAAATCATAAAGGAGTAATCATAGTTCAGGCATACAGATGGGGGTCAGGTGTCTACTGAGGATCTGGTTTCAGACACGTCTCTGCACCACTAAGAACTTGATTCTTCTGTGGAGTGTGCTGAATCCAAGTGAGGTAGGAGGTAGATAGGCTTCAGGCTGAGCAGCTGCGACTGGTCTTCTGCTGACACTTTGAGATAAGGTACCAGCAGGAGCATTGGGTCCTGATTAGCTGAAAGACAGAGTGACCACAACTTATTCTTGTGGTCAAGGGAATTTCCCAGCCTGACACATGTGCAGAACACGTCCTCAGTCTAGGGATGGGGGCCAAAGGAGGAAGGAGATGCCAGCCCATAATACGTCCTGCCAACTGCCTAGAAACCTTTGCGCTGGAATCCATCTTGGCTGAGAGATGCATGCACACATTCAGGAAGGACCCTGAGTCAGACCAAATATGGGCACAAGAGAGGTGACTGGCCTGAGACAACCTGGAAAGCTACCCCCATGTGAGCAGCGTCAGCCACCTCTATTGCATGCACCTCACTCTGAGTTTGCTCATGTGCTCTTCCACATGTAGTTTGCTTCTAATAAGCACTGTCTTTATTCCACAGTCTTGGTCTCTTTGCTGAATTCTTTCTTCAAATAAGACAAGGACCGAGGTCCTTCTTCCAGCTGTTTCACCCCCAGAATCACAAGGACACCAGCCATTTTTGAAACATCTGCTAGCTGCCACTTAGCTTCTTGCATCTGTGTCTCTGAGGCTACAGTCCTAACAAATCCCAAATAAATAACTTTTTATTTCAATCTGGTCTTCATTTCTGAAATTTTTGTTAACTACACACCATACATACACACATACATACATATACACACATATGATATAAAATTGTATTTGTGTTCTGCCAGACAACAAAACAGGGGGGACTTATCAAGGCAGAAGCCACAAAGTTATTGTTATATGAGGTGTTTATCAAGAATTATAATTGGAATTGGCCAGAAGTAAGGGGCACTTGTTAAGTAAAGATTGTTTGAGTCTGAAAGAGTTGCATAGTTACAAGGGAGAACAACCTTGGGAAACAAGGTTGCAGTTAGCAGAAGTTGTTTTAAAGATGACTGGTGTCCTTGGGTTAGAGATAGTTCACAGAAAGTTCAGGTTCTCAGTGGTACAGAGACATGTTTTAGATCAGATCCTCAGTGGCTGCCCAACTCCATTTTTGTATGCCTGAACTATGATTACTCCATACAATTTGTCATCAGTGGCTATGTGTAATACTGTATTGTGTTTTGAAAATTTATATAAATGGTGTGACACAGTACATTGGATTAGTATCTTGAAAGATAAAAAAAAGAAAAAAAACTTTAAAAAAGGTATCCATCTTGAGTCTCTTAGCCCAGTTCTATCATTTTAGCTGCTGTCTATAAGCAGTGTTCAAACTGTGGTTCTTAGGTAGTATAAAAGAACTGTGTTTCCAGATCCTCAGCATCATTGTATGCGCTTCCTAGAAGTAATCCTCTTGCAAATAAGTCTTCGGCTACGGTCAAGGTGTTCTTGTGTCAATTATTTTGCTCCTATTTTATAAAAAAATTACAAATGTTTATGTAGAAAAAAAAGTATTTGTTTGAATCATTAGTTTCATTTTTTGCTTTCAACAACATTGAAAAAGGAACTAATTAAGCTGCCAGGTATTCACTTGCTAAAAGTAATGAATGATAATAGACCACTGTGTCACTTTTGGCATATAACTCAGAAGGAATTAAAAGAATTGAATGACAAAACTCCTCACCTGCTCATTTATTGCTCATTTATTACTTTGCATGAACATAGATACACTGCCTATCTCTAAGAATGATGATGAAGTCTTAGTCGAGCACAAGTAGTACTCACTCAGAGGCACAGGAACACAATGCGAAATAAATCATATTGCTGCCCATTGAGATAAGCATATAGAGTTAAATTATATTTCTATTTTTATGTTTAAGATTTATTAAAATTTATAACACATTTCTCTAGTTTGATCAACTTTTAGTAGTAGCATGGTAATTAATCAATCCAGATTATTTATTAACTTGGAAATATACAATTACAGAGACTTTATAAAAATCAATTTTCATATATAACTTTATAGTACAGATATGATGGCGAGATTAATAAAATAATTTCAAGTATAAAGTATATTATACTGGGATAAAATTCTGTGAGAGAAATGAAATTGAATCACATTAGAGGAGAAAAGATAAAATGTAAAATTGTAAAGAATGTATATTTAAAGAAATACTTGCACATTATGCAGTAATCTACTGTTTAGATTTTTTTGCAAATATTTCGAAGAGCAGTCTAACAGTTCTATTAATAAATGTTAATAAATGTTAATCAGGTTGGAAATTTCATCCACGGTGACTCTCTAACCTTTGGATGAGATAATTTTACCTGTCAGCTGAAAAAAATCCAAGGTAGTACATTGAATATAAAAATCCTTTAATATTAATAAAAAAAACTGAGGAAAACTGTTCTATAATATTTATTTTTATATGGTTAATGTATGTCCAGGATTCAAGATTTTTTAATACAGTTTATCATTTTCTTGCTCATTATAAAATTATTTTCTATCATATTTCAAGTTCCCATATTGAAGTGATTTCGTTCTGGGCTCAATAGTTTTAATTGGCCTACTTTGTATTTCTGTATCAAAATATGCTCTTTTATTTTTAAGTTTCACTACCTGATGGGTTAAATTCTCTTTATTCTTCTTTAATAGTTGCAATTATGCTTTCATGGTGCCTGAAAATATACAAATTTGTTTGTATAGTTATGTGGCAAAAATGGCTCTCAAAATTTTGATTGAACTTTAAATACATTTTAGAAAGAATTTAACTCTGCTATTTTACAGTTTTTCCCTCAGTGGGTATAGTCTACCCCTCCTTTTAGTTAATTTTTTATATCCTTAAATAATATTTCATACATTTTTCTTTAGTGTTCTTTAACCTCATTTATTGGATTCATTTCTAAAAATCTTAGTTTGTTTGCAATTGTAATTAAGGCTTCCAAAATGTTAAAGTTACCTCATTTATTTTTCTTGGTTACTACAAAGTTGATTTTTTGTTTACTGCTGTACATCCAGCAATCTTACTTAACTCTGGTTATTTTAAATTGTTTTATTTCCATAGTTTCTCTTGCATTTTCTCTTTAAAAAATCATATTATTAGGAAGGAAAATTTAATTACTTTTTCTGTTCTTAGGCATATCTTTCTTTTGTTTGTGTTTGTTTTCCAATTTTACTTATAAATAATTGATATACATCATTGTATAAGATTAAGATGTACAACATGGTGGTTTAATTTACACCTATTATGAAATGATCACCACAGTAGGTTCAGCTATCATCCATCTTCTTGTATGGGTACAATAAAAAGAAAAGAAAGAAAATAATAAAGGAAGAAAATTTCTTCTGATGAAAACTCTTAAGGTTTACTCTCTCAACTACCTTTCTGTACAGCAGTTTTAGCTATAGTCATCACATTGTACATACACCTTTGGTACTTTTTAAATATCTTATAACTGGAAGTTTTACCTTTTGACCACCTTCTTCCAATTCTCCCTCTCCCCACACTCCACCTCTGGTGACCACAGGTCTAATCTTTTTTCTATGAGAATTTTGCTTTTTTAAATTTCACATATAAGTGAGATTATATAGTTTTATCTTTCTCTGTCTACTTATTTCACTTAGCAGAATGCCTTCAATGTCTATCAATGTTGTCACAAATAATAGGATTTCCTTGTTTTTTGTGACTAAATTATATATCATAACTTTTTAATCCATTTATTCATCAATGGACTCTTCAGTTGTTTCCATGTCTTGGCTAATGTAAATATGTTACTATAAACAGGGGGGTAGAGATACCTTCTCGAGTTAGTGTCTTTGCTTCCTTTGGGTATATTCCTGGAAGTAGAACTGCTGGATCATATAGTAGCTCTATTTTTAAAATTTTGAGGATCGTCCATACTATTTTCCACAGTGGCTGTACCAATTTACAATCCAAACAACAGTGCACAAGGGTTTCCTCTTTTCCACATCCATAACAGCATTTGTTCTCTCTTGTCTTTTTGATGATGAACATTCTAACAAGCGTGAGGTGATATCTTACTGTGGTTTTGATTTGCATTTCCCTAATGAAAAGTGATGTTGAGCATCTTTTCATGTGCCTGTCGGCCCTTCACATATCTTCTTTGGAGAAATGTCTATTCAAGTTCTTTTCCCATTTTGAATTGGGTTATTTGATTTTTGCTGAGTTGTGTGAGTTTTTGTTGTTGTTTTGGATATTAACCACTTATTAGATATATGGTTTGCAAATATTTTTCCCATTCCATAGGTTGTGTTTTTCATTTTGTTGATGGTTTCTTTTGCTGTGCAGAAGCTTTTAATAGCTTGATGTAGTCCCACTTTTTTATTTTTTAATCTGTTGCTTGTGCTTTAGGTGTCATATCTAAAGAAAAAACCTTATCAAGACCCACATCAAGAAGTTTTATTCTTTTTTTTTTTTCCTAAGAGTTTCATAGTTTCAGGTCTTACTTAAGTCTTTACTCCATTTTGAGCTAATTTCTGTGAGTGGTATAAGAAATGGGTGCAGTTTCATTCTTTTACATGTGAGTATCAAATTATCCTAGCACCATTTATTGAAAAGACACTCTTTTGTCCATTAAGTATTCTTGGCTCCCATAGCAAATATTAGTTGACCAAATATACTTAGGTTTATTTCTGTTCCATTAGTCTATTTGTCTGTTTTCATGACAGTCCCATACTATTTTGATGACTATAGCTTTTTAGTATCGCTTGAAATCAGAAAGTGTGATACCTCCTGCTTTTCTCTCCTTTCTCAGGATTTCTTTGGCTTTTAATGGTCATTTGTGTTTTCTTATAAATTTTAGGAGTTTTTTTGTACTTCTTTAAAAACTTCCCTTGGAATCTTGATAGGGATTGTGTTGACTCTCTAGAGTGCTTCTGGTAATATTGAAATTTTTACATTATTAATTCTTCCAATCATAAACATATAATATCTTTCCATTTATTTGTGTCTATTTCTTTCATCAGTATCTTGTAGTTTTCAGTATAGGAATCTTTCATCTCCTTGGTTAAATATATTCTTAATTATTTTATTGTTTTTATGCTATTGTAAAAGGGATTAATTTCTTTATCTTTTTCAGAAATATTGTTGCTGAATATAGAATATATTGTTGTATAGAAACACTACTTATTTTTTTGTGTTAATTTTGTATCCTGCAACTTTACTGTGATCATTTATTAGATCTAAGAGTTTTTGGATTTTCTATATATAAAGTCATTTTGTTTTCAAATGGGGACAATTTTAATATTTCATTTCCAAGTTTGATACATTTAATTTCTTTTCTTAGCTACTTGTCTAACTAGGACTTTCAGTCTAGGACTTTCAGTTCTATGCTGATTATGAGTGGTGAGAATGGGCATTGATGTCACATTCATGACCTTAGAAGAAAAGCATTCAAACTTTCACCATTGAATTGGATGTTAGCTGTGGGTTTGTCATATATGGTCACTAAAATGTTGACTTAGGTATCTTCTATGCCTTATTTGTTAAGAATTTTTATCAAAAATGGATGCTAATTTTTCTTGAATGATTTTCCTCCATCTATTGAGATGAATGTATAATTTCTTTATTTTATTCTATTAATGTGATGTATCACACTGATTGATTTATCTATGTTGCACTAGTCTTGAATCCCAGGGATAAATTCCATTTAATGATGGTGAATGATCCTTTACTGTGCTGCTAAATTTGGTTTGTAGTTATTATATTGAGAATTTTTACATCTATATTCAACAGAGATATTGACCTGTGGTTTTCTTATTTGGAGTGTCCATTTCTGATTTTAATGCTGGCCTCATTAAACAAGTTTGGGAGTCTTCCTTCCCATTTAATTTCTTGGAAGAGATTGAGAAGGATCAGCATTAATTCTTCTTTAAAAGTTGGGTAAAATTCATCAGTGAAGTCATTTGGTCCTGGTATTTTTTTCCTTGGGAGATTTTTGATTACTGATTCAATCTCCTTACAAGTAATTAGTCTGTTAAGATTTTCTATTTCTTTTTTATTCAGTCTTGCTTAATAGTGTTTCTAAGAATTTTTCTATTTCTTTTAGGTGGTCCAGCTTTTTGGCATACAGTTCATAATGGCCTCTTATTATCCTTTGAATTTCTGTGATATCTGTTGTAATGTCTGCTTTTTCATCTATAATTTTATTGATTTGGCTCCTCTTCCTTTCTTCCTTGGTTGGTCTGGCTAAGGGTTGTCAATTTTTCTTTCTTTTTTTTTTTTTTTTTTATCTTTTCAAAGAACAATTTCTTACTTTGGTGAGTTTTTTTTTTTTTTATTTTTTATGATTTCTATTTTATTTATTTCTGCTCTAATCTTTATTATTTGTTTTCTTCTGCTAACTTTGGCTCAGTTTGTTCTTTTTTCAGTTTCCTAAAGGTGTAGAGTTATTTGACAGCTTTCTTGCTTCTTGATGTAGACATTTATTGCTATGTGCTTCCCACCTTAGAACTGATTTTGCTGAATCCCGTAATTCTGATATGTTTTATTTCTACTTTTGTTTGTCTCAAGAAACATTTTTTATTCCCACTTTAATTTATTCTTTTTTTTTTTTTTTCCGATACGCGGGCCTCTCACCACTGTGGCCTCTCCTGCTGCGGAGCACAGGCTCCAGATGCTCAGGCCCAGAGGCCATGGCCCACGGGCCCAGCCACTCCATGGCATGTGGGATCCTCCCGGACCGGGGCACGAACCTGGGTCCCCTGCATCGGGAGGCGGACTCTCAACCACTGTGCCACCAGGGAAGCCCTACTTTATTCTTTGATCCACTGGTTGTGTTCTTGATTTCTAGTTTCATGCCATTGTGCTCAGAAACATACTTGGCATGATTTAAATCTTCTTGAATTTTCTAAGACTTCTTTCAAGGCCTAACACATGGTCTATCTTAGAAAATATTCCATGTGCACTTGAGAAGAGTGTGTATTATGCTGTTGTTGGATAGAATGTTCTATTTATGTCTGTTAGGCCTATTTGATCTTTAATACTTTTCACACCCAAAGTTTTCTTATTGATTCTCTCTGTCTGCATGATCTATCCATTTTTGAGAGTGGGATATTAAAGTCCCCAACTTTTATTGTAATAGTGTTTATTTCTCCTTTTAGCTCTCTTATGGTTTTAGGTGCTTTGATTTTGGAGACATAAATATTTACAATTATCATATCTTCCTGATAGATTGACCTCTGTCATCTTTTTACCATTTTTAGTTTAAAGTCTATTTTGCCTTTATAAGTATAGCTATACCTGCCTTTTCTTTTCTTTCTGTTACCATTTGCTTGAAAGTGATGGGGTTACCATTGCATTACTCTCAGACAATGCCTGTCTTTAAGGCTTAGTGAATCTCTTGTAGGCAGCATCTTTTTGAATCTTGCTTTCTTATCCATTCAGGCATTCTATGTCTTTCTAAAAAAATTTTCTTGGAGTTAGTTGATTTATAATGTTGTGTTAGTTTCAGGTGTACAGCAAAGTAAATCAGTTATACATAAACCTATATCCACTCTTTTTTTTTTTTTTTGCGGTACATGGGCCTCTCACTGTTGTGGTCTCTCCCATTGCAGAGCACAGGTTCCAGACGCGCAGGCTCAGTGGCCATGGCTCACGGGCCTAGCCGCTCTGCGGCATGTGGGATCTTCCCGGACCATGGCACGAACCCGTGTCCCCTGCATCGGCAGGCGGACTCTCAAACACTGTGCCACCAGGGAAGCCCATATATCCACTCTTTTTAGATTCTTTTCCCATATAGGTCATTACAGAGTAATGAGTAGAGTTCCCTGTGCTATACAGTAGGTCCTTATTAGTTATCTATTTTATATAGCAGCGAGTATATGTCAATCCCTATCTCCCAATTCATTCCTCCCTCCTTTACCTCCTGGTAACCATAAGTTTGTTTTCTACATCTGTAACTATATTTCTGTTTTGTATATAGGTTCATTTGTACCTTTTTTTTTTGTTAGATTCCACATATAACTGATATTGTATGATATTTGTGTTTCTCTCTCTGACTTACTTCACTCAGTATGACAATCTCTAGGTCCATCCATGTTGCTACAAATGGCATTTTTTCATTCTTTTTTATAGATGAGTAATATCCCATTGTATATATGTACCACAGATACCATAGGGAGACATGATACCAGCTGAGCCTGAGGATCCTGGCAGCCTCTAACAATGTTAAGGGATATAAGACCTCAGAAGAAATTGACCAAAAGCTGATACAATATATGATGGAACCAACCACAGATATGAAAGAAGACCTCACGGGGAAAATAATCACCTGACATGTGATGAATCTCTAGAGCCCCAGGTTAAAAAAAAAAAAAAAGTCAGAATAAATGTTCATTCTGAAATTGTTAATGTAGGAAAAATAGATAAAAAGTGATAGAAGGCCAACTTTTATTATCTTCTCAGATTGAAAGAGTAAAAACAGAAGCACTGAGAGAAAATATAAAAAACATAAAGATAAATCCAAATGATCCAATATTGAGTAAATAAGGTTTTAATAAGAAAGAAGAAAATATGGGAAAATGATGATCAGTTGAAAGTAATTTCATTGAGTTGAATAAAGACTTGATTTCTTGATTCAAAAAGGTAAACTAACTTATGGACACAGTGTTTGAAACAAAACAGCCATAATAATATATACCCATGACGTTTCTAAATGTCACTGATAAAAAGTCATAAAACATAAATACGTTTAAGGAGAATAACATTCACAATCTTTCCATGTATAAAATAACAAATAATGCTATAATAAATTAGAGCAACATATACAAAAAGGAGAAATAGATTATGAGCCTGGAATTATAATTCCAAGATACTTCTATGTTTGAGAAAGAAGGAAGTATATTTTTAGGTATACAAAAACTAAGACTTATTATCACTGTTATAACACTTTAAGTAAATAAAAATAATACTGTATATGTTAAACAAAAAGTAGTCTTAAAAACTAAAGAGGAAATATTAAATGTCTTCCCTTTGAACTGGAAGAAAATTCAAAGTGGTTGATATGACCACTTCTAGTCAGTATTGTTTTAGAAGTTTGAATAATAAAATAAAGCAATAAAAAATGAAAAAAAAGATAACACAAAACTTTCATTATTGGCCAATGATGTAATTGTGTATCAAGAATATCCAAAAATAAATTATTGGAATAAATTATTACAATGAATAAAAAATTATAGCAAGTTTGTTAGATAGAATGTCAGTAAAAGAGGTCAATTGTAATTCTATAAACCTGTAACAAAGAATTAATGCTCTTTAAATATGTCATTTATAATAGCAACAAATTAAATATTTAGAAATAAATACAATAAAATATATAAAAGAGCTTTATGCAGTAAGCTACATTATAGTGTTGCATAAGCTCAAATAAGAATAAATAAATAGAAAATATTATGTTTACATGGATTAGGAGACTCAGTAAAGCTGTTAATTCTCTCCACATTCATCTCATATTAGTGACTTATCAATGAAATTCCAAATAAATATTTTTTAAAAAATCTGACTAGCTAATTTTGAAGCTTACATAGAAAAATCAAATGGACAGGAATAAATAGACTTTCTTGAAAGGCAGAAAAATGTAGAAGTAGCTCCAATATATCAAATTTATTTCAAACACCACATTTAACACTTCAAGTTCTGCCAAGGAGCAGTAGTTCCATTCTTCCTAGGCTCTCCCTTTACAGCTAAGGACCCTGGAGGCAACACAATAAACACAGAAGTTTCTGAACTATAGAAAGAAGGAGGAGAGCTACCTCCTTCTCTGGAACTTGAAGAATGCCTTTTTCCTCCCATATATCCTGAGCAGGTGCTCCAGAGACTTCTGTCCTGGGGCCTGCCACAGCAACAGACTAGAAGAGTTTTACAAAAGCCTGATCTTTGAACCAAAGGATGAGGAAAACAATGGCCTGACAACAAATTTTTTTTTGGCAATGCCAGCCTTTCTTCATACACCAAAAGGAAAACCACCACTTTCCAAGGTTTCAGAGGAGACCTTTTGGGAAATTGATCTAGCACCATCCCACAACCTACCACTCCACCCCACCCTTAAGGAAGCAGGCAGTGGTGCTCAGGGTTCTGCAAGTGGTGTCAGCAAGTGAGTAGGGAGCTGATCTTCTATCCTACACAATGGAAACAGGAGGTGCACCAACTGTCCTCCTGGATAGTCGTGGTGGGGCTAGCAAGGAGCTGATTTTCCACCCACTCCTGGAGGAAGCAGATGGTGCTCAGGAAATTCCAGAAAGATAGTGTTAGCAGAGTCCAGTGTCAAGATGAACCTCCAGCTCCAATTAGCTACAATGAGACTCAACTGAGGAGGAGTAAGGTCACGCTCACAGCCACTAAGCTTTCCTACACCCCTCTCTGTCCACTGTATGTCATCCAGCTCCTACGGGTGACAGCCTCAGTATACACTTGGCATCAACAAGACTGAACAAGATGGTGCAAGCACCATTAGAGAAAGCACTCTAATTCCCCTCCACCCTACTTCATGTCACCGAGACTCAGGGGGAAGCTGAATGTCCACTTCCAGCTGACAGCAAAGACTGAAGAAGGCAGTATGAAACAACAAGAGCTGTTGCTCTGCTCTTTCCTTCAATCCTTGAGGTTAGCAAGTCCAAGAAGGAAGGTCAGAACCTAAAACAACCTAGCATCAATCAGGCATAATGAGGTAGAAAATGGTGGAGTGGTCAATATTCAGCTTCCAAACATCCTTGATGGCAGAACGGCCCAATGGGTAGATGTGCCCAAACTCCAACCAGCATTAATGGGGCTGAGGTGGTGGGAAGGGGTACTTGGCACTCTGGGCTTCCCTACCTCTCCTTTTTGGGAGTTAGAAGGATGCACCAGGTAGCTACGCTTCTGGCACCACATTACAGCAACAAATCATTGTGAGTATTCCCTATGTTTTTACCCACCCTGGTGAGATTACCCACCCTGGGACTCAGAAAAGAGCTGGTGTTTCCATCTCACTTGGAGGAAAAGAGATGTGACTAAGCCAATACTCCACATTTGAGATGGTGCTTGTGGGGCCCAGAGAGAAGTTCATATACACACACATGTGGCCCTCATGCTACACTTCAACAGAGGCTCCAGATTCTTATAAAACAACCTAAATGTCCAGGATACAATTAAAAATTACTTGTCTTTTCAAGAACCAGAAAAATCACAAAAAGAATGAGAAAAAAGACAATCAACAGATACCTACACAGAGATAAATTAAATGTTGGGATGATCTGAAGTGGACTTTAAAGCAATCGTCATAACAGTGTTTCAGGAAGCAATTATGAGTTCCCTTGAAACACATGAATAACTGGAAAATTTCAAGAAAATAAGTTACAGAAAAGAGATAAATGGAAAGTATAGAACTAAAAAATACAATGACTAAAATAAAGCATTTGCTAGATAATCTCAATAGTAGAAGAGAGATAGCCAAGGATATATTCAATAAATTTAGGACAGATACATAGAATTTATTCGGCATGCATGGTTAAAAAAAGACTAAAAGGGCCTTTCAGACTGAAGGGTGTGGACGGCCACCGAGTGTGCAAGAAAGACATTGCTTTTCCAAGTTCCTCACTTCCAGGCTCAGTCTGCTGGTCAGTATGGCCCACTGAAATCAATGAGAACTTGCCTGCCAGAAAAACAAGAAGAAATCCCAGGAAATTAGTAAAAGTACACACACATTTTCTTGCTCCTGAAGCAGGGCACAGAGGGAGGATTGAGACTGCATTAGTGGCTGGCCAGTTTCCTGTGACTGCTCTCATAAGTGCCCCAGCTTAAGCTAAGTAAACACTCCAACCCTGCTTGCTTCATGACACATCCTCACATTGGGATGAGGTCTTCCATGGCTGAGGAAAGAGCTTGGCTGTGAGATACAGAGGCAGCTAAGACCCTAAGAGGCCTCTGAGCTGAGTGGGGTCAGTCATTACTGGAGTCACACAGGCTGTGCATCAGAAGCGTTCTGGGTTTCTGACCTGAGGCTGATGGCCACAGCCCACACCCTGACCCAGGCAAAGTGCACAAACTAGCCCCTCTTGTGTCAGCACCTCTGGGGCAAGGATGCCATTGCTGGTATGGGGGAGAGCATATAAAAGGAATGGAGCCAGCTCAGACCTGATCCTTAGAGCTTTGGCACCAGCTACTTGGGATCTGTCCCCATCCTCAAGACACACACAGAATGAAAGTGAGGGGATGCAAAAAGATGTTTCATGCAAATGGAAATGACGAGAAAGTGGGGGTAGCATACTCATAATGGACAAAATAGATTTTGAAACAAAGTCTATAACAAAAGAAAAAGAAAGACATATAATGATAAAGGAATCAATACAAGAAGAAGATATTACACTTGTTAAAATAAATGCACCCAATACAGGAGCACCTAAATATATAAAGCAAATATTAACAGACATAAAGGGAAAAATTAACAATAATATAATAATAGTAGGAACTTTAGCACCCCACTTACATCAATGGGTAGACCATCCAGACCGAAAATCAATAAGGAAACAGCAGTCTTAAATGACATAATAGACCAGTTGGCCTTAATAGGTAACTACAGAACATTCCATCCCCAAACAGAAGAATATCCATTATTTTTGAGTGCACATGGAATGTTCTTCTGGATATATCACTTTCTAGGCCATAAAACAAGTCTCACTAAATTTAAGAGGATAGAAATTATATCAAGCATTTTTCTGACCACATCAGTATGAAAGTTGAAATCAATTACAGGAAGAAAAATGGGAAAAGCACAAAAATGCAAATAATCAACTTTCTACTCAAAAAAACAATGGGTCAATGAAGAAATCAAAATACCTCAAGACAAATTAAAATGGAAACACAAATTTCCAAATTCTATGGGATGCAGCAAAAGGAAATATAAGAGGGAAGTTTATAGCAATACATGCCTACTTCAAGAAACAAAGAAAATCTCAAATAAATAATCAAACCTATAATCTAAAGGAATTAGAAAAAGAAAAACAAACAAAACCCAAAGACAGTCAAAGGAAGGAAAACTAAAGATCAAAGAGAAAATTTTAAAAAGAATCAATAAAAAAGATCACTGAAACTAAGATGTGTTTTTTTGAAAAGATAAACAAAACTGATAAAACTTTAGCCAGACGCACCAAGAGGAAGAGTGAGGAGACAAATAAATAAAAGAGGAAATGAAAAAGGAGAAATAACAACTGGTACCACAGAAATATAAAAAAATCATAAGAACATACAATGAAGAGTTATATGCCAACAAATGGACAACCTAGGAGAAATGGATAAATTTCTAGAAACATACAATCTTCCAAAATTTAGGAAGAAATCGACAATCTGAACTGACTGAATATTTGTAGTGAAATTGCATTTGCAATAAAAAAAATTCAGCAAGCAAAAATCCAGGGCCAGACAGGTGCACAGAGGAATTCTACTAAACATATAAAGAGCTCATACCTATCCTTCTCAAAATACTGAAAAATATTGAAGGGGAGGGAATACTCCCAGATTCATTCTACAAGGTCACCATTACCCTGATATCAAATCCAGACAAAAACACTACAAAAAAGAAAATTACAGGCCAATATCTTTGATGAATACAAATGCAAACATCCTCAACAAAATATTAGGAAACCAAACTCAACAATATATAAAAGGAATCATATGTCATGATCAAGTGGGTTTTATACCAGGGATATAAGTGTGGTTCAATATTCTCAAATTAATCAATGTGATACACTCATTAACAAAATGAAGGATAGAAACACATGACCATCTCCATAGCTGCAGAAAAAGCATTTGAAAAATTCAGTATTCATTTATGATTAAAAAAAGTTGGTATAGAGGGAACATATCTCTAAATAATAAATTTTATTTATGACATATCCACAGCTCACATCATACTCAAATGTGAAAAGCTGAAAGCCTTTCCTCAAAAATAAGGAACAAGACAAGGATGCCCACTCTCACCACTTCTATTTAACATAGTATTGTAAGTCTAGACACAGCATTGAGACAAGAAAAATAAATAAAGTCATTCAAATTGGAAGGGAAGAAATAAAACTGTTATTATTTTCAGATGATATAATACTATATATAGAAAATCCTAAAGTCCCCACTGAAAAACTATTAGAACTAATAAATGAATTCAGGAAATTTCAAGATGCAACATTAATATACAGAAATCTTTTGCTTTTCTATCCACTAATAATGAACTATTAGAAAGAGAAAGTAAGAAAACAATGTTGTTTAAAAGTATTAGTTGACTATTCAATTGTATCACTGCTCTAGGAAAAAAAAAGGCTGGCATATTCCAGTAGATAGAGGTAAGCAGATTCATTTATTCTATGGTATAGCTTCTTTTAGCCAGTTCATAATGACACTGCTTTTCTCATGCTGAATAATAACAAAAACACAGTAGAGGAAATTACAGTAAAGCCAGGAATCTACCATACTAGTCTCTATCAGATCTAAGAAGTTCTCAGTCAAGTATTACCTTCTCTGGGGTGAGGTGGTTGTCTTTAATAGGTGCTGTAAATAATTATTTAAATAAATTATATTTACATTAACTGTTACCTGTACAGAGAGGGAAAAGTGAAGGAGATTATAGTTCTTACTATGAGAACCTTGTGAATTTCTTACCATGGTGTTGAGAAACCAATCACTCTCATGGCATACTAGAACCTCTGTTCAGCTATTTTAGAGGGAAGGGTGGGCAACAAAAAGTAAAAGACATCTTCAAAATCCAACAAAATGAAAGTTAGTATCAGAACTCTCAGTTATAGAAAACTTCATAGAAGATCAACATGCTGCATAGAAAATATTTCTAAAGAAATAAAAAAAACAATAAAAGACTAAATGCTTTCCTTGTTAGATTGGGAACAAGGTAAGGATGTCCATTCACAATGCTGTTCTTCAAGGTAATGCTGGAACTTTTAGCCACTTCAAAAAGGCAAGATAAAGAAATAAGTGACAGGGATTGGAAAGGAAGGTAGAAAAAACATCTCTGTTTTTTCCATTTGCAAATGCATGATTGTGTATGTAGAAAATTCCAAAGCATCACAATTAGCTCACTAAGTCTGCTAAAACAAGTACCACAGACTATGTGGCTCAAACAGCAGAAATTTATTTTCTCATGATTCTGGAGGCTAAAATCATCCCAAGCAGGATGTGTTTTTTCTGCAGCCCATTTTCTTGTCTTGTCAATGGCTGTTTGCTCAAATGGCCTTACTCTGTGTGTGCCTGTGTTCTCATCTCTTCTTACAAGGACACCAGTCACATAGGATTAGGGCACATTCTAATGACCATGTTTTTACCTTTATCACCTATTTAAAGGCCCTATCTTTAAATACAGCCACATTCTGAGGCACTGAGGGTTAAGACTTCAACATATGAATTGAGGGGGAGTCACATTTCAGCTCATAACAGCATCTAAAGTAAAAACCCTTAAAACTAATACATGTGTGCAAAAAGTTCACAATATAAAAAATTAACACTCAACAATCAACCACATTTCTATATACTAATAATGAACATATAAAAACAAAAATTAGAC
This sequence comes from Stenella coeruleoalba, assembly GCF_951394435.1. NCBI lineage: Eukaryota > Metazoa > Chordata > Mammalia > Artiodactyla > Delphinidae > Stenella > Stenella coeruleoalba. Next base: position 5,211,261 of record NC_137155.1, on the reverse strand, counting down.
TCACAATATAATTTAAAACCATTCCATAGAATGTGAAATACTTAAGTACACACTTAAAACATGTAAGGAATCGGAATGCAGAAAGTTACAAAAAGTAGATGAAAGAAATAAAAGGCCTTAATAAATGGAGATTCCATACTGTGATCATGGATTTGAAGAATCAACATAGGAAAGATAGAAATTCTCCCCAAATTGATCAAATTGATGTTGAAATTTATTGCAAATTTTATTAAAGTGTTTTCTTTTTTTTTATACATAAGCAGAGGATTATTCTAAGGTTTATATAGAAAGCAAAGTAGCTGGAATAGATTAAAAATTTTTTGAAAAATACAAATAAAGTAGAGAATCACTCTACTTGATTTCAACACTTATTATATAGCTTCAGTGATTAAGATTTTGTGTAATTGGCAGAGGTATAGACTCAGATCGATAGAACAGAACAAAGAACCCAGAAGACACACGTAAAATGCCCAGTTGATTTTGGGCAAAGGTAAAAAAAAAAAACAGCTCAAAGGCTGAAGGATACCCTTTCCAGCAGACAGTGCTGGACTAATTGGATAACCACAGGAGAGAAAAAAAAAAAAAAGAAACTTGACCTATAACTCATACTCTATACAACAATTATCTCAAAATGCAGCAGTTCTGTGATGCTTAATTTTACATATCCACTTAGCTGGGCCATGGTGCCCAGATATTTCACCAAATATTCTGGGTATGAGGGCTTTGGGGATGAGATTTTCATTTAATTTGGTAAAAGCTGAGTAAAGCAGACTGCTTTCGATAATGTAAGCCGGCCACATTCAATCAGTTGAAGGTCTAACTAGAATAAAAACTGACTCCCCCTGATCAAGGGGGAATTCTGCACCAGAAGCCTTCAGACTTGAATTGCAATGTCAGCTCTTTCCTGGGTCTCCAGGGTGATGGCCCGTCATACAGATTTTGGACTTTCTAGCCATTGTAACCAAGGGAATCAATTCTTTAAAATAAGTCTCTTTCTTTATATATCCATATTCTACTGATGACATTTCTCTGGAGAATCATGGGCCTACATGCAATACTGAATTAGTAATCTTTCAGGTCAAAAAATAATCAGAGGGCTTCCCTGGTGGTGCAGTGGTTGAGAGTCTGCCTGCCAATGCAGGGGACACGGGTTCGAGCCCTGGTCTGGGAGGATCCCACATGCCGCAGAGCAACTAGGCCCGTGAGCCACAACTACTAAGCCTGCGCGTCCAGAGCCTGTGCTCCACAACAAGAGAGGCCGCAATAGTGAGAGGTCCACGCACCGTGATGAAGAGTGGCCCCTGCTTGCCACAACTAGAGAAAGCCCTCACACAGAAACAAAGACCCAACACAGCAAAAATTAATTAATTAATTAATAAACTCCTACCCCCAACATCTTCTAAAAAAAAAAATTAAAATAGTCAGAGACTATCTTCAGGATCTAGGGCTACAGGAAAAAGAGTTCACAGATCTGGCACTAAAATTATGATTCATAAAAGGAAAAAAATGATAAATCAGACCTCACCAAATTAAAATGCCATTAACAGGATACAAGTCACAGCCTGGGAGGAAATAGTTGTGAACTACTTATCTGACAAAGGAATAGCATCTAAGATATATTAAGAACTCTTAAAATGCAACAATAAAAAAAAAAACAAAATCTAAAATAAAAAAAAAATATTAACACTACCAAATACTGGTGACAATGTGAAAAAAAACAGATTGCTCATACATTGCTGGTATAACTGTAAAATTGCACACACATTCTGGAAAACTGTTTGGAAGTTTCTTATAAAATTAAACATTCAACTACCACATGACCAAGGAATATTTATCTCAGGGAAATGAAATTTTTTTTTTTTTAGAAAGCTTAGGTAGTATCACGTCCTTAAACTTTTTTTTTTTAAGAAGATGTTGGGGGTAGGAGTTTATTAATTAATTAATTTATTTCTGCTGTGTTGGGTCTTTGTTTCTGTGCGAGGGCTTTCTCTAGTTGTGGCAAGCGGCGGCCACTCTTCATCGTGGTGTGCGGGCCTCTCACTATCCCGGCCTCTCTTGTGGAACACAGGCTCCAGACACGCAGGCTCAGTGGCCATGGCTCATGGGCCCAGCCGCTCCGTGGCACGTGGGATCTTCCTGGACCGGGGCACGAATCTGTGTCCCCTGCATCGGCAGGAGGACTCCCAACCACTGTACTACCAGGGAAGCCCAATAAATGAAATTTTCTGTTTACATAAAAGTCTATACAAGGATGTTCACTGTAGATTAAAAAAAATAATACTTTAAACCTGGAGGCCCCAAAGGTTCCTTAGCAGGTGAATGGTTAAAGAAACTGCTTTGTATCATACCATGGAATACTACTTAGCAATAAAAATAAATACATTGTTGATACATGTAACAACCTCAGTGAAGCTCTGTAAAAATATGCTGCTGAGGGAAAAATCCAATCCCCAAAGGTCACATACTGAGTTATTCTATTTATATAATACTCTTGAAATGTCAAAACTATAGAAATGGAGAACATTAGTGGTCCCTGGATGATAGAGATGAGATGGGGGAAGGAAGATGTTTGTGGCTGGGGACAGGCAAGAGCAGAAATCCTTGTGGTGATGGAAATGTTATCTTCACTTTATCAATGTAAATTTCCTGGTTGTGATACTGTAATATAGTTTTGCCAGTTGTTCCTTCAGAGGCAACTGGATAAATGAAGGTATATGGCATCTTTATTATTTTTTTACAAACTGTATGTGAATCTTCAACTATATAAAATTTTTAAAAATGTAATTAAAAAGTTACATTAATTAAGACAAAAACTGGCATTTTTCCAGATTATATTTACTAACACATTTAAAAATTGATTTATGATAAAGATGCTACAGAGGAACATTAAGGAAAAGACAATCGTTTTATATATTGGTACTACTTAATTGCAAAAACATAGGGTAAAATGAAACTTGGCCCATTCTTCACCCCATAAATAAAGTGAATTTTAGATGAGTTATGGTCATAACTATGAAAAGCCACACAATAACAATTTTGGAAGATAATGTAGGATTATGTCTTCATAGACATAGATAAGAATGAAGAGTAGAAAAGAATTTCTCTTTTTTAAAATTTTATTGAAGTATAGTTAATTAACAATATGTTAATTTCTGCTGTACAGCAGAGTAATTCAGTTTTTTATATATATATATATATATATATATATATATATTCTTTTTCATATTCTTTTCCATTATGGCTTATCACAAGATATTGAATATAGTTCCCTGTGATGTACAGTAGGACCTTGTTGTTTATCCATCCTACATATAATAGTTTGCATCTGCTAATCCCAAACTCCCAATCCTTCCTTTTCCACCCCCACCAAGAATTTCTTAAACAAGATACAAAAAGTTATAAATTCAAGGAGAAAAATGATGTCTTTAATTACATTAAAATTGTGAACTTCTGTTTATCGAAATACAATTTGAAGATAGTCAAGGCAAGTGACAAAAGTGGTGAAGATATTTTGTATGTGTATTCTGATACTGAGATCATATCTATAGTCTATGAAGAACCACCTACAAATCAGTAAGATAAAAAGATACGTAGGGATGTAGAAAAATAAGAGGGATTAAAACAGATATTTCACAAAAGAGATATACAAATAGAAAACAAAGTTATAAAATAGATGCTCAGAATCATTATAATCAGAGGAAAGAAAACTAAAATGAAATAGCTGCCTCTGCACAGCATACAGAATATCCACAATTAAAAAGACTGAAGTACTACGTGCTGCATCTCTATGGATGCCATCATTTTGGAAATGAACTTAGTACCTATTAAAGTAGGAGCCATAAATTTCACATGTCAATGTTTCTTCTCTTTGGCATATATATTTAACAGAAATGTGTACATGGGTGCCCCAAAATATGTGGATTTAAATTTTATTTGAGAATTATCTTTAAAGTACAAAACCAGGAAATGACCAAAATATCCATTAATGTGTGATGCATGAAGAAATTATGGTATATTCATACAAAAATTATATTAGGCAATGGAAGTGAATAAAATATGACTGTCTGCAAAACACTCTGAAACTTAAGGTGTTATGTTGAGTGAAAGATGCCAGATACACCAGAATATCCTGAATATATCCAGTTCTATTGTTTATAAACAGAACTTTAAACTGCAGTATATAGGTGTGAATACAAAAATGATTAAGTTTCAAAAAGAAATTAATTGTTTCAAAGAAAAAATCAACTTCTAAAATTGTAAAGATAACAGTTACCTTAAGGAAATGAGAGGAGAGTTATTATTGTCAGAGTATATACACATCATGGGCTTCTGATGTGCTGGTAAATTCTAGTTCTTGACCCGAAGAATGATTATATGGGTCATTTATAGTAATTCTTTATGCTAGGTGTTTTTGTTCTAGATATATTTAAAACTTATGAAGTTAAAGGAATTGGTAAATAAAAATACAGTAAGCCACGAAAAGTAATCAGTGAGAATAAATTAAATAATTATATAACATGAACTTTAAAAAATAAACTATTCAAAAAGATTACTCCATCTATGCAAATAGCTGTATATTACTGTATTGTGTGTGTGTCTGTGTAATTATTTATTTGTCTTCTATTGGGAGGGGGTATTCAGGTGGTCTTTAATTCTGCCTGTAGTATGAGAATTCAAATAAATTGGTCTCTCCCTCTCTGTCTTCCTCCATGATACAGCTTCTCCCATTTGTCAGGGTCACCCTCCTAAGTCATAGTAGGAAACAATGTTGCTTTGTGACCCTGTAGAATATTTCCTGAGACTTTATGTCCTTGAATCAAATACTCATATTAAGGTGACAAAAGAATAATGCGGGTCTTCCCTGGTGGCGGAGTGGTTGAGAGTCCGCCTGCCGATTCAGGGGACACGGGTTTGTGCCCCAGTCCGGGAAGATCCCACATGCTGCGGAGCGGCTGGGCCCGTGAGCCATGGCCGCTGAGCCTGTGCATCCGGAGCCTGTGCTCCGCAACGCAAAAAAAAAAAAAAAAAGGAATAATGTGGTAGAAGGAAACATGTATTTATCACAAAAGCACTTATACCTTAAATAATTAACAATAATCAAAATATATGAATTGCCATTACTTCTTGAGGTAATCATGATTCATGACTTCATGAAATTATTTATAACCTGTTTAATAAATCTAAAGTTACACCAAACTTTCAGATCATGTCTTATTGGACTAGGATTTTTTCTTTCATAATAAAAATCCATATCATGTTTCACTAAATGTCATGAAACACCAAATATACCATGATGTGATATATTCAAAATATGGACTCATTTTTACTTCAGAATTTTTCCTTGCACATTTTCTTGGGTAAATTTTAGAGTCATTTTGGAGATTTTGAAAACTATATTGAGATTTTGACTGGAATTTCCCTTTATTGTTTGTGTACCATTGGTATTTTAAAACTATATTCTGGTTTGCAGCTGTTCTGAATCAGATTTTTTTTCATTAAACTTCTTAAAGTTAAGGCTGAAGTCTTCCTTGGAAACCTTTTCAGTGTCCTCAGTTTGCCTTTCACTCCAACTCAATTTTCATTCCCAAGATTTTTATTTTCTTTGCCGCCCTTTTTCTGTATGTAGCCAGTATAGATAATCTCTGCAAATGCCTGTCACGTTATTTTTCCTGTGCAAACCTTAGACTGATCAATATTGTCACCCTTTTCTCAATTGCATCCTGTTGTCCAAATATTCCTCAAATGACCTGGCTTCTATATGACACTAGTCCCTTTTTTCCTAGCAATACTGATGAAATCTATTATATGATTTTGTGTTTGTTTACTATTTTTTCAGTTTATGTGGATAATTTCATAGTTGTTTTTAAGTCCTTTTATCATCTTCAGAGAGTCTGCAAATAGAGGGGAAGGAACCTCTGCTTTGGTATTAAGAGTGTTTATCCTTCTGATATAAAGAGATTAGGGGTAGGAGTGGTTATAATCACTTAGTCCAATTTCCAGAGGCTGATATCTCTGCTAAATATCTGATGGAGTTGATGTGTTGAGGCATCATGTCCACCCTTAGCAGCCTTGAAAAATTGGAAGCCATTTCCAGAAAGCTATTTTCAACAAACCCAGTTACCAACCTTTTCCTCCATGATTCTTCTAAGTGTTCCTTTTTTTGGAAACCTGCTTCTCATGCCCTTGTTTTCAGAGGGTTTGTAATTTTGCATGTGAAGGGAGAAGGAAACTATTTTATGAGTGAGTGGATACTCAAAAACAGTGTTCATACTATTTTCTGGTTTACTAGATGGAACACACCCTGATTTCTGAACTTAGAAGTAGGATGATGGTGAAGGCAGCAGTGAATACATAAGTGCTCACTATGTTTACTTCTGAGTGGTGAAGATTTTGTCAGCATCAGTTGTTGCTGTGATTTTATTTTCAGTTAAATATGCCATGTGTTTAAGGGAAATTTGCTCAGATTATCAATTGGCTGATACTTTGTTTTGATGTTATGGTCTTTCATCTCCTCCCACCCACGCCCAATTTTAAAGCATATTTTAGTAAGAATTTGGTAAATGATAAGCCAAGGACTTAGATATCATCTTAACCAGGTAGTTCAAACCCAGCGAACAACAACATAGGGAAATCCTTTAAATCTAGATTATTTTTAATACTTAATTTTACTACAATAAAAACTTGAAAATATTTTATATATTACTCTACAAATTTGAAAAGACAGTACAAGCATTTATACAACCTCTAAGATAATTAAGAGACAGCTATTGTTTTTACTTCCCCAATGAATATAACTCTTTATCTCTCTTTGGTGCTAACAATTCAAAGTTAATTACATAGTTGTACACCCTTAATCACTATTGTTATCTTTTTATTAATGTATGGCAAATGGCTCAGCTTAGCTTGTGATAAAGAGATGAATTACTGGAGCCATAGAGAATTGAAGAGCTGGAAGTCATACTCTAAATGACTGTGGGGAAAAACAATCTCATGTTGTTTAGCTCATGTTACAAAGTAGTTTATTTAGCTCCATGCTATACAGAGATAAATTCCACACAAATTTATTTAATTTTATACAAGTTGTATTTCTAAAAGGAAATGTTTCAAAATTATTTCCTAGTAGTATAGCTAATGAGGCACGAAATGGATTCTAGAAGACAAATATATTTCATCAACTGGGAAATTTACCCATGGCTCAGTGTTGGCTGATGTCAGTAAGGCAGGATAGGATTCTGAGAGTGTGTGGGTGTAAGGAAATAAAGAAGGTCATAATGCCATTTAAAAAGTAACAGCTATCTAGTTGAATATATACAATTGTTTAAACTTTTTATTTTGAGAAAATTGTAGATTTGCATGCAGTTGTAAGAAATAATATAGATATGCCATGCATCGTTCACCCAGTTTCCTATAAATGTGACAACTTGCAAAATTATACAATAACATCACAAGCAGGATACTGACATTGATACACTGAAGATACAGAACATTTCCATCACCACAAGGATTCCTTATAATGTTGCCCATTTAGATTCATACCCATCTCACTTTCCCATCCTACATCTGACACTTGGTAACCATTAATATTCTCTATAGTTTTGAAATTTCAGGAATGCTATACAAATATAATCATTCAGTTTGCGACATTTTGATTGGCTTTTTTTCATGCAGCATGATTTCTTGAAGATTCATTGAGGTTGTTGTATATATCAATAATTTATTACTTTTATTAAATTTCATTTCATGTATTTCATTACATGAATGTAACATAGTCTGTTTAACCATTCACCAGTTGATGGACACTTGGATTTTTTCCAGCTTTTACTATTATAAGAAAAGCTGCTATGCACATTTGTGTACAGATTTTATTTGAATATAACTTTCATTTCTCTGGGATAATTACCCAGGAGTGCAATTGCTGGGACATGTTTGCTACATGTTTAGTTTTGTGAGAAACTGCCAAAGTGTTTTCTAGGGTGACTGTACCATTTGACATTCCGACCAGCAATGTGTGAGTCATTCAGCTTCTCTGCATCATTGCCAGCATTTGGTGTTGCCACTATTTTTTATTTTAGCCATCCTGATAAGTTTATAGCAATATCTCTTTGGGGTTTTAATTTGTATTCCTTAATGATGAATTCTTTTGAATATCTTTTCATGTGTTTATTTGTCATCCTTGATGATCTTCAACAAAATATCCCATCATGAACTTTTTCCCTTTTGGTTATTTTATTTTATTTTCACTCTTGAATTTTGGGAGTTCTTCATATATTCTAAGCACTAGCCTCTTGTCAAATAGGTGGTTTGCAAACATTTCCTCCTAGTGTAGAGCTATTCATCTTCTCAACAGGGTATTGGCAGAACAAAAGTTTTAAAAGTTGAGGACGTCCAATTTGTCAACTTTTCCCTTTTTGCTATACACACTGATGTCAGGTCTATGAATTCTTTACCCAGCCCTACATACTAAAGGTTTTCTCCAAAGCTTTTTGTTGCAAATGTTTTAGGAATTAAGTTTTTGATTTAAGTATGTGATGCATTTTGAGTTAGTTTTCATATAAGGTGTGAGGTTCAGGACAGGGTTCATTATTTGCCCATGGATATCTCATTGGTCCAGCACCATTGTTGAAGGGCTATCCTCCCTCCACTGAAATGCTTTTGTACTTTAGTCAAAAATCATGTGGGAGTATTTGTGTGTTTCTATTTTTGAGTTCTCTAGTCTCTTCCATCAATCTAGTGTCTATCCTTTTGTGACTACTACAGAAGCTTGATTGTACAGTTACATAGTAAGTCTTGAAATTCAGTAGATTTAATCTTCTACATTTATTATTTTTCAAAAATTATTTTAGCTACTGTTCCTTTGTCTTTTTATATAAGTTTTAGAAAAATCTTGTCTGTATGTACGTAACATCTTTCTGAGATTTTGAAAGGAATTTCTTTAAACCTAAATATCCACTTAGGGTGAATAGACATCCTTATTATGTTGAATTTCAATAAATAAAAATTGTAGTTTTCAATTCTAACATCTGTACATGTTTTCTTAGATTTACACTGAGGTATTTTACTTATAATTTTAGATGGTATCACATTTTACATTTTTGTGTCATTGTGTTCATTGACAGTTTATCAAAAAGGGATTGATTTTTATATGTTCACTATGTATCTTATGGACTTTTACACATTTTTTAGTTCTAGGAGATTTTTTTTTGGTAGATCTTTGGGTTTCCTCTGTAGACAATCATGCCATATGTAAATATGGACAATTTTATTTCTTCCTTTTTTGCTATGTGACTTTTATTTCCTTTTCTTTCTTTATTGCACTGGCTGACATGTTTACCACTGTACAGAATATGAGTGGCAAAGGAGACATTCTTGCTTCCTTCCCAATCTTAAGGGAAATGAATTTAACTTTTCATGATGAATTTAACTTTACATAAAGAGTAGATACTCTTTATCAAGTTGAATAGGTTTCATTCTATTCCTATTCTTTGAGGGGGTTGTGTTTTTGTTTTTGCTTTGTTGTTGTTATTGTTTAATGAATGGATGTTGAATTTTGTAAAATGTATTTACCTCAATCAATATGATTATTTGATTTTTCTCCTGTAGTTTGTTAATATGGTGTATTTGCTTTACTTGATTTTCAAATGTGAACCAATTTTGCATCTTTGGAGTAAACTCCACTGTATCATTTTGAATACAGAAAGATTTTTATATGTTCCTGATATTTATTCACTAATATTTTGTTAAGAATTTTTCCATCTATTTTCATGAAATATATTGGTCTGTAACTTTTTGTTTGTTTCCTTGTTTTGAACTGTCTTGGTTTTATTTTGGTATTGGGTAATACTAGCTTCATAAAGTTAGTCTGCATGTGTTCTCTCCTCTTTTACTTTGTAGAAGACATTGTGTAGAATTGTGTAGAAAATTGTGTAGAAAATATTCCAGTTACACGAACTGATCTTAGAGATTTCTTTTTTTAAAATTATAAATTCAACTTTCTTAATATTTGTAAGTTTATCCAAATTATCTTTTTTGTATTGGGTGGGTTGTGATAGTTTGTAGCTTTTGAGGAATTAATTGAAGTTATAAAAGTTATGTGTGTAAAGCTGTCTATAGTATTCCCTTATTATCCTCTTTATATTTGCAGGGCTAATAGTAATACTCTTTTGTTTCAGATATTGTAATTCTGTAGTTTGTTTCTTCTTGATTTCTTCTTTGTCAGTCTATCAAGAGATTTGTCAATTTCATTGATCTTTTCAAAGAAACAGCTCTGTTTGTTGAATTTTCTTCATCGTTTTTCTGTATTCATATTCACTGATTTCTCCTTTTAACTTTATTCTTTCCATTTTTCTCCTTGTTTTTGGTTTATTTTGTTCCTCTTTTTCTTGGATTTTTAGGCAGGATCTTAAATTATCGATGAGACTTTCCTTCTTTTCTAATGCACTTAGTGCTAGAAATTTTCCTCTCAACCTACTTTAACTATGTCATAAATTTTTATATGTTGTATTTTCATTTTCATTCAGTATGGTGTATATTTTAATATACCTTGAGACTTGACCCATGGATTATTTGGAAATTTGTTGTTTAGTTTGCAAGTATTTGGAGGTTTTCCTTTTATCTTTCTGTTATTGATTTCTAATTTTCATTAACTGTGATTAGAGAATATGCTCTCTATTACTTCAGTTCCTTTACATTTGTTGAGGCTTGTTTTATGACCCAGGATATGTCATATCTTTGTACATATCTAGGATTCCAATGACATGAATGTTAATTTTTGTAATAATCCTACCCTTCTATTTCTTCTCTGTTGTTTAGATTAGTTAATTTAAATTGCTGTGACACTGATTCTTTCTTCTGTCCTTTTCACTCTGCTCTTTAGTCCATCCATTGAAGTTCAATTACAGTTATTGTATTTTCACTAATATTTCTATTTTATTCTTTATGTCTTTTATTTCTTTGCTGAAACTTTCTATATAGTTAGTGTGGCTTTCTATTTTTTTCCATTGGTTTAAAGTATATTTATAATTTTTATTTTAGAGTTTATGATAGTTGCTTCGAAATCTTCATGAGATAATTATAATAGCTCTGTCATTTTTGGTATTGACTTCTATTGACTGTCATTTTCATTCTATTTAAGGTCATCTTGTTCTTGGTATGATAAGTAATTTTCTGTTGAGACCTGCATATTTTAGTGTTACATTGTAAACCTGTAAATCTTATTGAAGCCTTTTGTTTTAGCTGGCTTGCTCTAACCCTGCTCTAGCAGGGGATGGCAAGATGGAGACAGAAAACCACCTCGATACTGGAAGGTGTGGGTAGAAGTCTGGGTTTCCCAGTTGGCCTCCTTTGACACCTAATGGGGAGGGCTTTGTCACCCACTGAGAGGTGGGCATGCTTCCTTCCTGTTTCCTGCATGTCTTCTTCTGGTACCACTGGGGAGTGGGGTTGCTCTTTGCTGTCTAGTGACAGTGAAAGCCATGGTTCTCCACCAGCCCCCTCAGGCAGGAAGTGGAAGAAGCCTAATCACTGCCCAGTGGAGATGAAGCTCCTTGGTCGCCATTCAGCTTTCTCTGACACCACCCAGCACGAGCTAGGGGTTCCTTGTTAGAGCCGATAAGGGTGGAATTCTAAGTTCCCCATGTGGTTTTTGTTGGCATTTGAGGGGTTCTGGCACCAGGTTTTCTGTGGTGTTGGCTGGAGTAGAGTGGTTATTTTTTCTAAATAGCATAGGTCATTCCAGAAATAACTGCAACCATTAAACTTCCTCTCATCCCCATGACTCTCCATTCCTGCCTCCCCTATTTCTCTGACTCTGGATGTACAACCTATCACCATATTTCCTGGAAAAAAAATCTTATGTTTCAGAGCAAAATTTCTCACCATGGTAGAATTCTTTAACACCATTTAAGAAAGGACTTGTAACATTCTAACCTCATGTCTTAGGCCTATTTAATTCAGATGACCTAAAAATACCATCTACTTTACCTCTGACCTTCATGACTGAAAGTTTGACCTTTTCCTCATTAGGAATTGCCTTGACCCTGAAAACTAATTCTGGAATATCTAGTTCTCTTAAAAATCATTTGTCTTTTCTATTCTCACACACCTAGATATTCTATATTGTAAATTCAGATGTTTCTTTTGTTCACCTAGTACAATATCCCAATTGTGAGTTTATTTTCACTCCAATTAAGCTTTGAGCCAATGATTCAGCTGCTTTCTTGCTAACATTCAAAACCTTCACATCGGGTACATATGACTATCTTCCTTTTAAGCTTATACACTTACAATTCTTAGGGCTAAGAGAGAACACTGCATGACTTAAGACAATGTATTTTTAGATTTATGGCATTTGGTCTTAGCTGGAGTCTCAGTCCTCACTGGCAATCATGTTATATAAGCTTATCTAAAAAGTCCTTTCATGCTCTGCAAAAGTTATCCCCTATCTTCCCATTCTCTTCAAATCCAAACCTCTTTCACACCTTTTCACTCAACAAATGAATTATAAAGCCACAGGAATTTATATGCATACAATAGTGTAAGAATAGACAGATAACTTAATTGAGTTTAACACAAAGCCCAAAATATAGAAACAAATAGATACAAATTAAGATGCAAAATAAAGGTGGCATTTCCTAGCAGTGGGAACATAGATGGATTATTAAGCGCTTGCTATGAGAACAACTGACCAGCTAAGTGTTTCCATGACACACTCATATCTCTATATAAATAAACTCCCTTAATTTAGGTCTCCAGGAATACTACACCACTTGTGGTTCTCAGTAAATTACTGCCTATGTTACACCTCCAGGTCACTGAATATTATAAATCCTCTGCCTAGAATTCCCTCCTATGATTTTATCGCAAACTCTACCTTACTTCATCTTAAAGTTATTTTCAGCTCACTCAGATTGAAGTTTTCCCTCCTGAAGCTCCACGGGGACTTGTGTATATTCCTGTTATTTTGTTGTTTATAAACATGCTCTCTTCATATCTGAAATGCCCTGAGTTGCAAGAAATCATGTTTATCTTTAATACCTTGCTCAGTAAATGATAGGGGCTAAGCAATGTACTAATTTTGATTTGGAAATCGTTCATACAAACATTTATTGCTTACTATTAGTGGAGAGGATGCTGCGAGTTATGAGAGACAGAGTCATGGTAAACAAGACCAAGGACCTTCCCTGGGTGGTTCCAAAGCCCAGTGGTTTAGGCAGTTTGACCTACAGGAAAAATTAAAGGATCTTAGCCTAAAAAACAGAGTCATTAAGATGATTTAATAACAGAGTGTGATCATATTAAGTTTAGGAAAGGATCTGCATTAAATGATTCTGTATCATTAGAAGACCTAAAAAGAATATTAAGTACTCTTTGAAGAATATGTTTCTATAAATAGTTGTTGTAAAAAATAGGGTTAGTTCAGGGTGCACAATTATTATTTCTGGTGTGATTTCAAAATAAGAATGAATCAACTTGCATTTAATTTTTTCCTGAACAGGATGGTGTGGAAGTAGCTTTTTCCTTTGCATGTTATTTCATGCATATTTTATAATTTTAATTTTATTAGTGCTTGACAACAAGTTCAAAGGAATATTTATTTGGATTAATCTTGATATTTAATGATATCAACTTGAAAATGAATGATAATACATAGTAAACGTCTCTTGAATAAAACATTTATGGAGTTATAAAATAGGTCTTATATATTTATGAGTATTCAAATGTTCCTGTTCAGTTATTATACTAAAGATAACTAGAGAATGTCATTCCTATTCCAGGGGATTATATGCATACTATCTTCAATACAAAGTCACACTTCAACAAACTAGATGAATTCAGACCTTTAGAAGTTGTGACATTTGCTTATAAATTTAAACTTTGCCCCATAGCTATAAGAATAAATTAATAATCTAATTTAAATATTTGACAGATATTTCTTATAAGAAATATGGTATTAAAAGATATATTAAAGTAGGAATACAGTAGGAAAGACATTCTTCCTAATAACATTTAATTTGCTATCGTGACAATAAGGTTCATGGAGTCCATGCAATTTGTATTATAGATATAAAATACACATCTTTAATCAAGGAAAAGGCCCTAAGGCAGAAGTAATACTCTCATTGACAGTTAAGGTTAATTGATAAATTTAGTGATTGAGAAGGAGAATGATTCTGTTTTAAAGAGACAATTAGGAAACAAGTCCAATTAATAGGAAAAAAACCCACTAGCAACAATGTCTCTTTAGATAGGAAAATTTTTAAATGTACATGCCTCAGTACAATTTTAATTTGGTAGAGACCTTTCTGGGTCAGTTAGTTAAAACTAATTGTTCAGGTTTCCTCACCATCTAGGATGAGTGGCACCAAACCTCCGAAGATTTCTTACCCTCCTGAATTTAATTTTCTCAAAATGAAACTGGTTGCCTAGGAAAGACGATGCTGTTGCATTGGTTATATTCAAATATATGTCAAGGAATATGTTGACAGCACACATACATTATAAGAAGTACTTAACTCGTGTATCAGTATGGTGACAAATCAATCACCACATCAAAAAACTTGCTCACATCGAAATTTAGGTCATTCAGTTAATGAACCATAGGAGGAATCTCATCTGTATGACTCTTCTGAAGTAAAATTGCAATCATGCTAGTTTATTGAGATTTGATTTGCATTTAATTGACAAATCATTTTTCAGTTTTGCATAATCATAACATCACACCTAACCAAAAACAGCAAAGAGGTGAAAAGAAAGACTTACATAATACTGGAATGTTATTTGAAAGGCTCCATAATTCCCATACATACTCCTGGCCGACAGGGATGATACCTATATATCTTCCCTTTGTCAACTCTCACTTGTTTATTCAGCATTGTGTACCAATTCTTTTCATGCTTGTTATTTTGTGTTCGCTGGGAGGAGACTTGCCTGTGTGATGATAGTGTTGGTTATTTGTTTCTCAATAATGCTTATACTTTATTTTCTCTGTATATAGGCAAAATGGCTGTGAGCTTTTTCTTAATTAAAGGAGAATTTATCAGCATACATTTATCCTAGACAAGTTATGTGCCGGCTTTAAACATAGTCTTATCGAAAATTAAATTTAAAAACATAAATTATTTTAAAACAAAGTAATGCATATTCAAACTATTTTCTTCCTAGTTATGTTATGTTTTACTATTATCTGGGCTGTTGGGGTTATGTATATCTATTGAACCTGTATGGTGGAAAAAATGTACTACAGTGTGTTACTGTATATCATGTTGGTAGCTTGAAATTACTCACAGTCGGAATAGATGCACCATGGAAATCAAAAAACTCTCCAAATTGGGGTTTGATATGTTGTTTCGTTGACTAGTTTAATTCTCTGATATAAGGTTGGAAGATAGGCATGGGTAGACAGTACAAGCTGTTTCCGCATCCAGTAAAATTTCTTTAACTCAAACGTTTCGAAGTGAGTTGGTTTTGTTGACTATCTAGTCTCAAAAAAAGTGAGAGGAGAATGTAATTAGGAAGATTAAGCTTAAAAGTGTGATATGTCGGTAGCCATTACATCATAGTGTAAAAACATTGAGGAATATTTTTAGTATTAGAAAACTTATATCCGGCTTAGTAAATAACCCATTTTATCAAAGATGAATGTCTCAACATATGTATCCTTATTCTCTCCACCCCTTCTTTCACATTAGTGTACAAAAAGGCATCAACCAACATTTATGTCAGAACTACACTCATGTCAATTTCAACCCCAATTTGGCTACAGATAGAGGAGCTTGGAAAAAGCTCTAAACATCTGAAATATAGAAACTTTACTGGATGCAGAAACAGCTTGTACCTTCTACCCATGCTCATCTTCCAACCTTCAATCAGAGAATTAGACCTCGTAATGGAGCAGAAAGCATTACATTTATCTCCCACAGAGTAGCTTTCAAAGAAAGTCTACCTCATTTTCTACATACACTCAGAAGACTGTAGCTTCAGGTAACACAATAGTTTCAAGGAGGAAAAGAACAGAATGTTCTATATATAAATTGTGGTATATAGGGGAACTTTAGAAACACAGAAACACTGGAGTCTTCAAGACACAATTTTTGGCATAACAGTAATGCAGTTTTTTTAATACAATCATAAACAAATGTAACTCTTCATATTCAGTGGACAAATTAGAGTGAATTGTGAGAAATGAAATTCAGCCTAAGATATATAAAAGGGAAACTTATAACACAAGTGGCTTTCACAGTTAAAAAAATAAAACAAATGAGTCTACAGGGTTAGTTAAGAAGGTTTGAAAATCTAAACTACGATAAACTTTGAGAGAAATAACAGTAATTTTAAAAAAAAATTAGAAAAATGAAAATCTGGTGTCAATTAATGATCAAAGACTGGTTATTAAAATAAATAAATAAAATGGATAAACTTCAAACAATTGAATGAAGGAAAACATAGAATACCTGGGAGGAACTTCCCTGGTGGTCCAGCGGTTAGGACTCCATGCTTACTGCTGAGGGTCTGGGTACAATCCCTGGTCAGGGAAATAAGATCCCACAAGCTGCACAGCATTGCCAAAAGGAAAAAAATATATATATATGGGAATAATCAGTAATTGAGACTTACAAAATTTTAGCTTGTATATTGCTATGTTTTTATTTTCTGTAGTAAGTTTCCATAAAAACTAATGGCTTCTAATGGCTCCTAAATTTATCTCAAGATATTGAAACAATTGAACAGAGCAAAAAAAAAATAAAAATAAAAAATTAAAGGTTATAAAACTGTCTCAGAAATGTACTGGTCAGATGGTGATGTGAGCTAAAGCTTTTCATGACCAGATAATTTCCACTATAATAAATTTTAGTTGATTTTTTGGATTTTGTGGACACAAAAAATAAAATTTTTTCTCAATTCATTTTATGAGATTAGCATAGTCCTGATGGCCACAGATGAAAGAAAAAATCACAAAAAGAACATGATGGTCCTTAATCATGAAATACATACAGTATAATGAAGGATTCCCTATATCTAAGCCAATAATAAATGGTGATAACATTTATTAAAAGACTGTGAGAGTAATCATACAGTATTAATCAATTAATACATTTAAAACTGGATAATTCTTAAAACTCTTAGGTTATGAATAAAAAGTCATGGAAAATTTAACTTCTCATTATAAAAAAATCAATGTAAGAAATAATAGAGTTTTACTTCCTTAGTATGGTATATTGTCAATAGCAAGCATAAAAAATGCTGAAGCACTACAGGCTTCACCATTAAACTCTTTAAAAAGACAAGGTTATTCATTGTATCACTACTACAGAACATTTTTTCTTGGATTTCAGCCACTGCAATAGAGTATGAAAAATGTAATTAAATGTACTCATCAAAACTGAGTAAGCACCATTACCATTATTTGCTACAGGAATGATTTTGTAACTAAAGATTTAAGCAAATCTTCTGAAACACATTGGAGCTAGAAAAAAAAAGAAAATTAAGTTGGAAAATGACAAAATGAAGATTAAAAATTATACCCTTCATAGCTTATGTGGAAAAGCAGATTAAAAAATTAAGAATATAATTCATAATCATATTAAAATATTTCAAAAATTAGGAACAACTGTTTACTGTGTAAGACCTATGTGAAAATGTTACTAAATGCCATTGGGAGACATAAATAAATAGGGAATAAAATGAGAGGTTGTCTTATTCTTTTATGGAAAGAATTAATATTGAGGGTGAATAAATTCTCTCCCAATTAATCTTTAGAGAGACTACATTTTCAACCAAAACTCTACTGTATTCTTAATGTGCTTAAATCATTTAAGAATTCACCTTGTAACATAGACACTGTAATATAAACATCATGAAGAGAGTGAAATGCTGTTGTTTTTGTAGTCTCTTGCTAGAAATAATGTCAAAGTTTACCCTCACCTGAGTTTCCCATTTTTTTTTAGCTGTTTGAGCGACATCCTGCTGGCCTGCTGAGTAACTCAGCTCCTTTCAGTGTGTCTCAGGAGATTTCCAAAGAACACTTAAGTGCCTGTATTATCATATCTGACCTTTGTCCAGACTGTGGCTTCAGGCTTCTGCACTCTCCCAGGTAATCATCACAGCCCCTTCAGCTTCATTACCTTACATGTGTATATTCTTTTGTTATCCAAGGTAGAATTAATAAAAGGCTGGCATTAATGCCATTGTATAATAGGCCTGTCAGAAGAATTCAGAGCATTAGAAGGAATTTACAACATCGAAAAGTAAACTTTAAATTGCATATTACCTGCCACCACCACTCTCCAGCAAATGGAACCCCTATGGTCAATTCGCTCACCTGAGACACAGCCTGCTCTGCTGTCGTATTGCTGGCACCCGTCTTTTACTCAGATTAGTGTCTCCATCAACTTTCTCCCTTATCATTTTTGGGCATAAATCCCTATCTATTGGATCACCAGAAGTAACCTTAAACTTCAAAATAATTTACTTCTCTCTGCAGAAATGATCATCCCCCTCCTTTCATTTAAAAATAACTATTTAGATCACTTATGTCTCTTACTTCTTGAAACCGTTCCTTCAGACTAGATTCCAAGCCTTTTCATATTCCAAAGTTTAGGGAAAGTATATTCCTAAAGGAAAGTGCAGTGTTTCCCAGATCACTAATAACACTGTCATCCTGGGCTTCCCTGGTGGCGCAGTGGATGAGAGTCCACCTGCCGATGCAGGGGACATGGGTTCGTGCCCCAGTCCAGGAAGATCCCACATGCTGTGGAGCATTTTATTTACTCTATTTTATTTACTTTGTTTAATATATTTGTATGTGTTTCAAGTAACAACCCAATAAAGTGGGTTTATTTGTTTTCAATTAATTATTTTGTTGATGTCTTAAATCCTGCTCAGCCATGGCCACTGAGCCTGCACGTCCGGATCCTGTGCTCTGCAATGAGAGAGGACGCAACAGTGAGAGGCCCACGTACCACAAAAAAACAAAAAAACAAAACAAAAAAAACACTGCCATCCCTTAAACTACAGCAAGTGCTACAGCATGATGTGTTCAAACAGAAGTGAATGTGTAAAAATGTGAACACTTGAATAAAATACAGATGGAAATTTATATAATTTAACATGACTGAGGACTTCCTAAGCCTGACTCCAAGAGTAATTGTTTAATTAAAATATTGATAAGTTTGATGATTTAAAATATTACACCTCTAATAGAAGGAAGCAAAAAAAAATTAAAGAACAACAACAACAACAAAAAAAAGATGAGAGGAAGGGAGCTGAAGAAACATTTATAGTAAAAAGGAAAAGAAAATCAGAATTATGAAACAAATACTTTTAAATGGGAACTCAAAAAGTACTTCCAAAGTGTATAAAGACTAAGTACTAATATCCTATACATAAAACAGAATTTAATAAAAGTATCATAATTCACAATGAGATAAAAAAGCAATTCCCAGAAGAAGAAAAATATGTGGCCAATAAATATATAAATTATTTATATACATGACACAAATAATTTTAATTTCTTTTATCAAATTGGCCATAATGAAAAAAGAATGATAAATTCCAGTATGGGTCTATGTCTGGCGAACAATGGACACTTAAATATTCTAGAACAAATGTAAACTTGATATTTTACTTGGGCACAATTTAACAAAAGACAGAAATATGTGTAAACTTTGATACAAATATCATGTGGAAATAATTGAAACTGCTTTTGTTTATCACAAGCTATTTTTTCAAAAATCATTATTTAGAAGAGCCAAATACAGCTTGACCTAAGTAACTTACAATAATAGAGCAATAACTAAAGCCAATGTAGTATTCTGCATTATGAAATGCAGAATGCAGTATGGTAGTCTTCACACAGCACAAGGATAGAACAATTTCCTATAGCCTGATCAGGCAAATGAGATGTGATAGAAACTTAATTTCATCCATACAGTGCCATAAAAATATAAAACTTCTATTTTATTTACTTTGTTTAATATATTTGTATGTGTTTCAAGTAACAACCCAATAAAGTGGGTTTATTTGTTTTCAATTAAGTATTTTGTTGATGTCTTAAATCTTGCACTAGATGGCATTCAATTATTGTCACAGGTAGGTAGAAAATGAAATAGATGTGTGGGCAGGGCTAGATAGGTAGGTAGGTAGGCAGACAGGAGATATACACATGCATGCATATATGCATATATAATAAATAGAGAACCTTGACTACGTTAGCCCTCTGTGACACTTATGAGAGTTCTACACAAAAGACACAAACCATACAATTAATGTCCTTCACAGAGATACTAAGAATTATTTATCTGATTAATATTCATATATAATATATCTCTTTAAAACAAAAGTTTTAAACTTTGTTCAATATCAGTAAAATTAAACAAAATTTAAACTTTCTCTTAAAATCACCTCTCTGCAGTAACAAGAATTCTCATTCTGCTCCCCTCTGAAAGCATAGCTCAATAAACTGCCTAGGAAACCACCAGTGCCCCATGATCGCACCCAATGGTGCATATCAGATTAGCATCAAGGGGAAAAATCATGTACTTAGGACTTCTATCAAGGCAATCAACTTGCTAATGGAATTTTCTCACAGCTTACTGGAAGCAAAGCAAGGTTATATTAAGATAATGTGAAATAGATGAAAAGAATTAAAGCTTCAAGGGATTTGGTTCCTTTTCTTAACAGACTTTTATTTTTTGGAAGAGTTTACTGCACCCAGTTTCCTCTATTGTAAATGTCTTACATAAGATAGGTTCATTATGATTAATGGACCAATATTGATACCTCATTATTAACTGAAGTCTATAGTTTATTTAGATGACCTTACTTTCACCTAATGTCCTTTGAGTGTTCACGGATACATCCAGAATGTCACGCTTATTTGTCATGTCTCGAGGCTCCTCTTGGCTGTGGTAGTTTCTCAGACTTTCCTTGTACTTTACAACCTTGACAATTTTGAGGAGGACTGGTCAGGTTTTTTCTTTTGCGAGGGTGCCCACTATTAGAAATTGTCTGTTTTTCTCACAATAATACTGGAGTTATGGGTTGGTGGTTGGAAGATCAGAGAAGTAAAGCTCCTTTTTCATCACACTGTTGCAAGTGTAGCTCTATCAACATGATTGAGGAGTACTGACCTTGGCCTTGATCACTGGGCTGAGGAGTTGTGTGTCTGGTTCCTTTACAGTAAAGTGACTTCCCCACTGTACACTATGGAAGGAAGTCACCCCCTTCCTGAGGACATGTATTATTTGGAATTATTATTCTTCATGGGGGTGTTGTCTCTTTTTCCCCATCAGTGTGGAGTCATAGGTATTTATTATACTAATATGCCCCTGGCTCATCTTGTGTATTTATTGGCCCCATCCTAAAATCATCCCTTTTTCTAAAGAGCCATGGTTTCTTTTGTTGGAGAATGGTATTAGAAACCAATATCTGAGTGCAAGACATTTTTCTAGATACCTCTAGATTGTCATTTATTTTAGACCCTCCTAACTGATAGAGCAAAATATATATATGTGTATACTAACCCATGCATATCACATATATATGTAAAATATTTCTATATGTAACCATTTGTGTCTTTATGAACCTAAATATGAGTTTATCCTGATGTCTCCACTCTAATTCATTATCACATGGATCACTGTAGCTTCCTCCTCTTACTACAAATTCTCACTCCAATAGTGAGAAACCTGCCATGCATCTACTTGATTGTTGCATTCCTGCAGACATCTACAACAATGTCAAAGTTGTTAACACGTATCTCTGTGGGAAACAACTTCATCAACTAGAGTATGGTGTGTATGTGCAATTCCTTTTGCCTTTCATCTTACACTAATTTCCAAAGATATATAGATCAGTACCTTTCCACCATCTTTGTCAGTGTGGTTGTTTCATACATTTTGCATACAGTTAGATTCTCTTGTTACAGTCTGTATCCTCCCCAGAGATCCCTCAGCTTTTAAAATTTGCCTACATTAGGGTTAGCACTTTTTGCTGTACAGTCCTATGGATTCTGATAAATGAATAATGTCTTGTATCCACCAGTACAGTATCATACAGAGTAGTTTCATTGCCCTAAAAATCCCCTGGGCTTCACATATTCATCCCCCTGCAAACTCCTGGCAATCACTCTATTTTTAACAGTCTCTATAGTTTTCATTTACCTGAGTGTTGTATATCTGGAATCACACAAAAGTATTCTTTTCTCACCAGCTTCTTTCATTTATCAACATGTATCTAATGTTCCCACAGCTTGATTGTTCAATCCTTTCCACCACTGAATAATATTCTACAGTGAGATGTATCATAGTTTATCTATTCAGGCACTGAAAGACATTTTGACTGCTGCAGATTTAGACAAATTATGAATAAAGCTCAGATAACCATTTGCATGCAGGTTTTTACGTGAAAATAGGTCTTCAAGATTGCATTGACTCTTTTCACCCTTTGTGTTTTCATGTATATTAGAATAACTATAATGCCACACACACACATACACACACACACACGCACACACATTTTTATAAGAATCCTGACTCAGATTACTTAAACACTATGATCATTTGGGAAGAACTGGCATCTATGATACTGTCTTGCAAACTGTGATTATAGTATTTCCCTGTCACAGTATCTGTAGTATATCTCATTGTTTGTTTGGGTATTTTTTTTTGTATTTGTTTATTCTGGAATATTGAAATACTGTCCATTCTTGTACATTGACATTGTTTACAGGGATTTCAATACATTGACATTGTTTACAGGGATTTCAATAAATTCATTATTATAATTTTAATATTTTATAGATACTTTTGGAATTTCTACATATACACATATTATTGGAAAATAAGGACAGTTTGATTTTTTCCATTCCTATCTTTATGCTTTTCATTTCTTTTCCTTACCTAATCGTACTGAATAAGGTCATCAGTAAAATGATGTATTGATATGGTGACAATAATTTCCCTTGTATCATTTCTGATCTTGGTGATAAACTTTCAATATTTCATCAATAATATTTCACCAAGATACTTACCTTAGAGTTTTTAATATACTCATTAGCAGTTTACTTTTCTTTTAATTCATGTTTCACTAAGATGTATTTTTAAAAAAATGAATATATACCATTTTATAAAAAGGCTTTATATTGACTTTTTTCCAAATATGATTTCTAAAATTTTTTCTAGAAATGTTTTCTGTCAATTCAGTGAGTTACATGAATTGGTTTTGACTGTTAACATACCTTTTTTTTTTTTTTCCTGGAAAAACTTACTCATTATTTTTATCTTTTTTTTATGTACTACTAAATTCTGTTTGCTAAATTTTTATGAAAGAGATTTTGGCTGTAATGTATCTTTCCTAAAAATGTTCTCTCAGGTTTTGGCATCAAGATTATAGTGATCTCATGTAGGATTTAGGAAATGTTCTCTCTCTAGTTTTTGTAAATGGTAGGGTCAGATTGAAGATATTTGTTCTATATATTATTGGAAACATTAACAAGACAGGTAAACTGGGCTACAGTTTTACTTGTATAACAACTTTCAATAATAAAATTGATTCCTTTAATTGATATTTGACTGTACGGTATCTTTACTTATTTTTATTTCATGTTTGATAAGTTGCATTTATTTTCTAAAAACTGTCTCTATCATACATTTTGTCAAATTAGTTATTATAAAAATATCCATCATATGCTCTTATTTCCTTTTTAATATAGTATGATTGATACCGACCAGTGTTCTTGGCCTTCCCCAGCATGTAGAAATTGACCAGAGGCCAGACAAGAAATTCAGGCAAGGCTTTATTAAGGCCCCTGCTGCAGCAGGGGTGAGTGAGAACAAACAACAGGTTCCCTTGCTTGCTTGCTCCCTGACGGGGGGCGGGGGGGGGGGGGGGAGCTTGTTCCTTATATGGGGTAAGGGTAGGGGTGTGTCCAGGGGTCGGGCCGGAGGCGTGGCTTAGGTGTTTTTCCCACCACTTAGGTGGTGGTGTGTGCAGGGGCCATGCGCAGTACCCTATTTTTGCTCCAGGGTCTTCAGAAATGGCTGTTGTTGTTTTTTTGTCGTTTTGTATCTTTTGGGTCCAGAATTTGTCCCAGCTGCACACGCACACAGTTATTGTTAGTCCCATATAGTTTTTTTGTATTTTGGTGCTTGAGGAGATGTATGTCCAGGTGCAAGCACCGCAACACTGCAGCAAAGGGTCCCAGGTCCCAGGCCTGTCTCATGATTACATCTTCTGCATTCATGATGTTGGTAATTATATTTTTTCTACATTTTTTCTTAAGCATTTTGCTATGAGTTTATCAATTTTATTAATCTTTTCAAAGAGCCAACTTTTCACTTATTGATTTTTCTCTGTTTTACTCTTATCTTAATGTAATTAATTTCTGTTCTTATATTTATTATTTCATTTTGACTAATTAATTTTTAGGTTTGATTTGTTCTTTCCATTTGTTAAACTAGAAATTTAGATCATTGATTTACAGTGTTGTAATACTTTTCAAATATATGCTTACATAAATTCACACACTGATAACTACTTTTGCTGGCTCTCAAAAGTATTGATATGTTTTAATCTCATTATCATTCAATTCAAAATATATTTTATACTGGCACTACAGTTTCTTATTTGAACTATGGTTTATTTAGTAATCTCCAATTTTGTATCTAGACATTTTGGCATTTTTCTGCTTGTATTTTTTGTTTACTACAATTATTAGCATAATTAAATTAATATCTACCAAACTTATTTTCTCATCTCTTATATCTTCAGGTGGCAACCCTGGTCCTGAGAAAAGGCCGACTTCTTGGAGTCTAGCCCTTCACTCAGTTGGTAAGTGCCTCTGAGGATGGTTGCAAATACACAGCTAACAGATAATAGATTCTTTCCTTCGATAGAATTTTATTCCTGTTGGTCTGTGTTCCTCCTGAGGTCCTCTGATGCTTTTACACATATGATTTCCATAATTCGTTCAGCTTTTCCTGCCTATCTGAGTGAGATCATTGACCTGCCATAGACTATTCCAGTCTACTCACATTTGGAAGCTTAATAAACTTTTTATGCTACTCCTCCTACTTTGAAAATTGTGTCTGTCTTCTATTTTCATGACATACCAAAATGGTATTCATGCATCTTTTTCTGTGATACATCCCTTGAACTAATCTAAGCATGTTCATTACTTTCATGACCATAGATTAAGTTTATCAATTTATAAATAGCTTACAGTAAGAATATTAAATGAATTTATAGAGCATGCTTACTTTTTTTTCCTAGAAATCATTTTAAAGTTGCTGAGTTCCTATCTCCAAAATAAATTGTTCTTCATAAGCATTTCTATTGATTGCATGTTTTAACTCCTTTTTCACTTGTACTTGGTGCAGTATTGAAGGTCAAGGAATGCTCATCATTCTGTTCATCACTTCACTCAAGGGATTTGCATTAGCCAGAGGTGATAACAAGCCATGGGATCATCACATGAGGACTGTGATCTTTCAGTGCATGTATCTGGAGACTGCATCTTTGTACATGCAGTGTGACAGTTTGCCCCACTTGAACCATGCAGCAGCCTAGCTACCCATACATTTAGATTTTCCTACATGAAGACCCCTTCTTTCCAAATGTTAACCATATTTTTTCTCTCTCTTGTATAAACACATAATTTCATCCCAAATTTTCTCTTTTTGTCCCGCCATATTTTTTCAGGTCCCTCTTGTAAATTGTTCATCCTCTTTCAGTTCACAGGTGTTCTCTCTTCAATTAAGACAATAATAATTATTATTATTTTACCACCACAAGAAGGTGTGGCTGTCAATAATTGTGAAGGGTGAGAAAGTGAAATTTTACCCTACCTGTAGGCTAGCAAAATAACCTGCCATATGTAGTTTCACACTGACAGAGTTTCCTGAATCAGAAACAAAGACTTTATCACTTAAGGTAAAAACAGTAGCTGGAGAGTCAACACGATGCTCATACTTGCCCCACCCCTCCCCAGATGTAACAGGAAGGTCCATCTCAAATCCTGCACACATGGTGGGCAGCACTCCTTCAGAAGACCACTAAGCTGGGGCTTCACTATTTTACAGTGAGTAAAAACAAGTCTGCTTTTTGTTACTTAATGCCCAAAACTTACAGAGGTGTGTCTACCTCGAGGTACAGTTTGCTTTTCTCCGTATCCTTGAGGGTGAAAGTTTGGGGCATTAAGGGAGCATGTTCAGTATTTTCACCAAAAGCATCTTTGCTGCACACTTTTCAACAACTATTTTTGCCACGTAACTAATTGGCCATAATACAATTTTGCCATAACAGATAAAATAACTAGTTTACTGTTTGGTTTGAAAGTTTGGTTCCAATTTGTTGACAGTCTGGTTTCCTTTCTTCATTGACCCCATATTCCCATTTTTATATTACATAACTATTAGCCCTCATACTGGTTATACAGTGACCAGTAGATATGGCAGTCTTAATATAGTGGATGATAACTATGTATGTCAACTTGATAGAACATACTATAATAAAACTTACTGAAAGTGTGAAATAAAAAAGTGTAAAGCCAGACTGCATACTATAGTGGAAAATAATAATATAACAGTTTGTAAATTCTTTGGTGATTTGAAGGCACAGAATTGAAGCCACATTTCCCATAGAAATTTGGTATGTCAATGAACAGACAACTGACAATATTCCAAGAACAGTGTAGAGGCTTCACAACCCAATACAATGCTTAGTTTACAGATATGCATCCTGGTATTTGGAAACTGATACCTCTGTTAATGAAGAAGTTTTAGTAAAAAAAAAAGTGTTATGCTGAAAGAGGAGATGAAGTTATGAGAAACAAATTATGAACAAAAAACTTGGACAGACTTGGAAGACAAGTGCTTGGGTACCACCCACAAAATAAAACCAGTTGCTTGCACAGTATTGCCATGAATCCACACACATTTTAAATATATTAAAATATTTTGTATTTTTGCAATAAAGTCTTTTTAATTTGTTATTCATTTCTCATGTTTTACGTTTATGTCCTTTTGAATGTCCCTCTTTTATTTTTTGTTATTTTATATTTTACAGAAAAATTGCCTTAAGGCCACTGTTGTGCATTAAAAATGTTTGTGATGAAAGTGCTTGCAACAATGATGTCTACAGCAAAGATGCTGACTATGGAAATTCCCAGACCCTTGAAGGAGATCCTCATGAAGTAAAGACAGATTAAGTATTTTGCCTCTGATCACAAAGGTACAAGTAGTCGGGTTATGACTAAATCCAAGCATTTCTTAATCCTTATTTTCCATTGTCTCCAGAAAAAAAAAAAAAAAGCAATAAGGTGGCTAAGCAGCCACCCTTAAATCATTTATTTTAGTCCTGATTTTTATTCCAATGTTACTTCCTCTTTCCATATCTTCTCAAATTCCTGAAAACATTTAACCTTGACTGATTCCTCTCCCAGCAGAGAATCTGTTTTCTGACCATAGAAAATGTATTACTACCTAAAGTCATTCCCATCAGCTTAGTAATTAACATGAACTATTGATGATCTACTATGTGTATCAGCTGGGGATTTGTCAGCTAATCAAACTAATCTAACAGTGGAAATGCTAAACATACTTGTTCCATTGTTGAATAATTCATAAACATAGCAAAAATCATTTTATTCTGACATCTTACCCATTTTTAACTCCTAAAAGCAATGTTTCTAGTCTCTTCTGGAAGAAATTTGCAGTCAAGGAACCAATTATTCAATTCAATTACCATCAATGTCAGCGTATGCTCCTACAATATGTGCTAATTATCAAGTTCATTATAATTTCCTAAGTAAGCAACATATTTAGGAACGTTTTGTTATTTAAAATTTAACATAATTGATGTTGTTATGTTTTTGGTGAGAACTTGATGACAGCCTTGGGGATGAGAACACCTGTTTTGTATCTGACTGTCAACTCCATGTCTTATGGAGATTCATACTTCCCTTCACTTTGTAAGTTATCTGTCTTGCAGTTTCATCCTCGTAATTTTGATGTTAGCTGATTGTACCTTTGAGCCTCTGGTTCCTGCTTTTGAGGATCCTGGAAGTTATACTAAATCTTACAATTACTGTCTTTATTCCCTTATCTGGCCCATCCTATTTGGAAACTTCAGGTAGTTCAATTTGGATTTCTAACACCTGCACCTGAAAGCATTCTGAGTTATACAGAATGTTGAACCAGGTATGAGATGTTGTGGGTACAGATGCTAAAATATAGAACAAAGTGATTTGGGGTCTGCTCTGGAGTGTTTCCTTGGACCTTAACTGAGGGTCTTTTCACAAATACACATTATGGTATAGCCTGTCTAAATCCCTTGATCAGATAACATTTTTACCACTACAATATTTAGAGCTCCCTGGAATTATAATGCTGTTATTCTTGACCCTGTAAAGAAAATCTTTAATCCATACCTTTCATGCTTCTATAAAATGAGAAAGAAATTCACTCCATCCCTGGATCCAGTGTTATTTGGCCCCTGGCCTCTTCCTCAGGGCCAGGGAAAGATGACTCTGGGGCTACCTCTCCTGCTCACATACTTCTCACTGTTGTCAAAGTTTAATGTTCTTTCTATTAGGATTTTTTATAATATGGATTAAAATTTTGTTTAGCCTAGAAATACAATGTGAAATTCATAAGCTCCATATATACTTTTGAAGAAAGAAAAAACTGTTAAATCTTTTTTCTGGGAAAATAGAAATTTTTCTATTTTTTTGAGGAAAATGAATCTACTGAATTAACTAAAATGAATCATTTAGCAGAAATAAAAACAATAAATGTCAGTGTAATAACATTTTCTCCAATGAAACATTTTAATCAACTGAAAATCATTAACACAATGAAGGTCACAGAAGTGGTTAGGAGATGTATTCTGGAGAGATATTCAGCTCTTGAAAATTCCCTTCAGTTACCCTCTTTTATAAACTAAGAGAATTAGGCCAACCAGGTGTCAATGCACAATCATTCTTATTGTAGCCACAAGGCAATTCTGTCCTGGAATCTATATTTATTAATAGACAATAGCTAAGCCAAGAGACTCCCACTGGGATTTGTTTTACTCAATTTTTCTTGAGTAAGTAAGGTGCTTTAAAATATTTAACTGAATATATTTCTGAATAGTTTCCTTGTGACTTACTTGACATGCTGCCATTACCACAAACATGGCTCAATTAGGGCATTTTTAACCTGTCAGAAATCCATGGACATGCCTCCGATCAGTGAGTGTCTGCTGTTATGAAAGTGAAAAGCCTGTCCATCAAAAAGTTTAAACAGTGCTAAGAACACTTTTATGTCTTCTATTTAAAACTGATACAATAAAGGAGTTTCTTTCCTCTCTTTTGAGTGTCACCCAAAATAGCAAAAGTTGTAAAGATAAATAATTAACGTAAGTGAAATCAGGAAACAAAGCTCCATATCAAGAATGGTGAAGAAAACCCCATTAAATACTGACTAATTTGGACTTGAGTCCAGGAGAAACTTGAGCTGATACACACTATCTTGAACCTCAGGAAAAATACCCACTGTCCTAAGATGAGTGTCATTGCTTTAAAAGGTCTATCCAACAATTTGTTAAATGAATAAATAAATATAGGGGCCTACCAAAGACAAAGCAGAGAATGCTTTGAAACAGAAAGAGAAAAAAGTCCAATGCCCATTTCTTATTATTTATGACCACCAAGTGGCAGAGGTGAAGTAGCATGAAGGGGGCAGAAATCAGGATAACAATCACCATACCTGCACACAGAAAGCAGCAGGCTTCATGGGCCTTAGTGAAGAAAGAGAATGCTAAGATCTGAAAATAAAAAGAAGGAAAAGAAAAAGAGAACAACAAAAAAACTGTCACTAGAGAAGAGGACAGAGAAAATGCAACTGGAAGCTTAGCAATTCACCTTGCCCCAAGTCTCAATCTGTCTGGCCTACAATATTCTTCATCAATTGGTTGGTTCTCCACAAAGGCGAATCACAATAAAAAAATTATGAAACAAAGAATTGTCTACTATTTCTTATCCAAGGATGGCATTTGCTATGAGCTAGTGACTTAAGAGAGCTTTTCACTCTTCCATTTTCCAAATGAAGCTATTTTAGTGTTTATATTGTTTATTTTCAACCACTTTATATTAGATGTGTTTGGAGGAGATAAAAAAAAAAAGTCAGGATCAACAACTATGCACAGTGAAGAAGTGTTTATATCACCCAGAAATTCTGGACTACTTCTCAAAGATAAAAGTAAAACCTCGATGAGGCTTTGAGGTTTTCATCTCTGGAGATGAGGAAATTTTCCTTTATATATATATATGAAAAGGTTGTGCATGAAAATTTGAAAATCTCAGTGCAGGGTGTGAGGGCTTCAGCAAAGACTAGTATTTGACTCATTTACCTCTTCTTACTTAATAGGATTGTTATGTTGCTGGGAGTGACATTGTGCTCAGATTTTTTAAAGTCATATTTGCTTGCCTTTCTTGAAGAAGAGAGCAGCCAATTACATGTAAGTGATAGTTTTTTGATGAGATATCCAGGAAAGTCTTAAAGCTGTACTTATATAATGGAAGTCACCGTTTTCACCCTCCCCTTTACTCTATGTTCCTAACTGCAAAAGAACTGTGAGGATTGACATTCCAGGAGCTGTCAAGTGACTACTAGATGATGTTGACTGTGGAAGTCCACGTTAAGGATGCTAAGGAGAGAACGGGCTCTGGGATCCCTATCCCTGGGATTGCCATATCCACTATGGACTGCTTAACATCAAACTTCATGATATGTGTGTATATATATATATATATATATATATATATATATATATATATATGCACACACACACACACACACACACACACACACACACACACACACATATATATATATATATATACTGGAAATTATATATGGAGAAATCTATGCATTCATAAATCTTAAGTGCACAATTTGATGAGTTTTCATAAATGTATGCACTCATCTAACCACCATACTACAGTCAAGATATAGAATATTTCCACCATGCAGAAAGTTCACTCATGCCCTCTTCCAGTTAATCTTGCTCATTGTTCTTATTCCTAATACCATAGATTATTTTTGCCACTTGTTGGAATTCATATAACTGAAATAGTAAAGTATACGATTTTTGTGTTTAGCTTTTTAAAAACAACACAATGTTCTTTGGAAGATTGGCCTATGTTATTGTGTATATCAATAATTTATGTTTATTGCTGAGCTGTATTCCATTGTATGAACACATCACAATTTGTTTATCCATTGTCTTCTTGGTTAATACTTAGGGTGTTTCCAGTGTTTGGATATTTTGGCTTCTATGAATAAAACTTTTATGAACATTTGTTTATAAATCTTTGTGTGAACATATAATTTTATTTCTCCTAGGTATTTAGGTGTAGGATATACAGAACAATAATTACTGAGCCATGTATTTATCAATATGAGGAACTTACAAAAACTTCTACAAATTGGTTAGTGCATTTTATAGGCCTTTCAACAATGCATGAGAGTTTGATTGGTCCCACATCCCCATCAATATTTGGAAGTCCCATAAATCTTAATTTTACCCATCTTAGTGGGTTTGTAGTAGTATATTTATGTGATATTAGTTTGCATTTTTCTAATGAGTCACAATGTTGAGAATCTTTTCATGTGTTTACTGGCCATTCATGTCCTCCTTTGTGATGTGGCTGTCAAGTTGTTTGCCCATTTTTAATATATTCTTTGACTTCTTATTACTGAGTTCTAAAAATTCTTTGTATATTGTGGACACAAGTTCTTTGATCAAATGTCTATATGTGTGATTTAAATATATCTCTGTGTGTGTGTAGTATATATCCTGAGTATGTAACTTGCATTTTTAGTTTTTCAATGGTTAGTTTAGATGATCAGAAGTTTTCAATATTGATGAAGTCAAATTTATCATTTAAAAAAATTTTGATGTTAATGCTTTTTGTGTTTTCTCTAAGAAATCTTTGCATTCACCAACATTGTGAAGATATTCTGTAATTTGTCTTGTAGAAGCTTTATAGTTTTAATTTTTACATTCAAAACTATGATACATTTTTAATTAAGTTTTCAGTGTTGCAGGAAGTCATCAATTATGCATTTTTTATAATCATATCTGGTAGTTTCAGGACTATGGGTTGTAGTAGAAGTAAGATTCTTGTAGATAGCACATAATGGGTTAATTATTAAAATCACTTCTGCTATTCTTTGTCTTTATTTGATTTTTTAGATCTTTTATATTTAATGTTATTATTGATATACTAAGATTTAAGCTTATCATTTTATTTGTTTTCTATTTGTTCTATCTTTTTTCATTTTATGTTTCTTCTTTTATCGTATACAATGGGAAGCCACTGTTGAATTTTATCAGATGAGTGGTAAGATCCTGTTTTCAATTTAGGAAGACATTTCTGGTTCATCTTAGGAGACATATTATGACTTATGGAAGAGTGAAATCACAAACACCAATTAAGAAAATATGGTACTACTTCAGTAGTAAAGGATGGAGCATTGTCAATGAATAGTGACAATGAGGATGGAAAAAGGTACATGAAATCAGATATATATTAAATGCAGAAAAAGCCAGTTTTGCAAAGGATTAAGGTGGAGTGAAAGAATGAAGGAGAGAGGAGTATAAATGTTTTTTTTTTTTCAGGACCTTAACAAGAGTAGCTGTGTAAATACATTTGGTATTTACTAAAATGAAGGATGGAAAATAATAGTTTTAGAACAGGAAAATAAGTGTTTGGATTTGGAAATATTTGGTTTTAAATTCCCTAAAGCATTTAGTGTCAATGTCATATGGACATTTGTACTAGTGAAAAAAGAAGAAAAATAAGAATAATGTGCATATATATGGTGACTGAAGTTATAGGATTGCTTAAGAATACCTGAGAATATACTGCAGGATGAGAAATGAAGAGACTCCAACAATAAATTGTAGAAACTGTTAATAACCAAAGATTATTAGAGGAGAAGCTGGAAAAAGTACCGAATAGGACAATCAGAAGTAAAAGAAAAATAGGAGACACTGGCAAAGAAGGCAAATGAAAATGCATTTAAGAAGAAGAAAATTATGCATTCTACCAATTGCTGGTGAGTAATAAGTGAAATGAAAGTATAAAAGACATTGAACTTGACAATTTGAAGGTCAGAAATGACAGTGATAGCTCCAGTGAAGTGATATGGATGGAAGCAGATTCAAGTGGGCTGGGGAGTCAATGAGAAAATTTCAGGTTCAGGAAATATGGGGCAAGGTTATGCAGAATTTTTGCTGTACAAATCTTTGAAATGCTGTGCAACTGCAAGATTTTTTAAAAGTGCACTTTGGAGCTGCAAAAAAAAAAAAAAAAAGGACATTCCTAGTATCAGAAACAAAGAGGCAGTTTAGAGCTACAAAGGAAGGATAGGACTGTGTCATACAGAGTAATGGCTTTAAATACCCATGAAAGAAAATATGTGGCTTAAAGTTAGAACTGAGACGCCTGTACAACAGGTAGAACTATTAAGGGAATCCAGAAAAAAGTCTGCTTAATGGCTCAAAAAGACAATGAAGATTCATGATACTCTCAAGTCTATACGTTAAAAAGTAATAAAGTTTAACATGGAAAATCTAAACTCTAGTCTTAATTGTTAAATTGGTGTGAAGTCTGAATTTATATTGCTTATCTGAAGGTAAAATTTATAAGCTAAGGGATTTACATAAAACTTAAAGTCTGGCAGTGGCAAAGCTGGAGAAACTCCCTAAGTCCGGCCGTATAGGATCCTCTAAGCACACATATAAAACCACTTCACTGAATAAGATCTCACAGTAAATAAATGCAAAACAAGAAGAAAAAAACACCATGAGGAAATGTTCATAAAAAAATAAAAGAAGAACTAATATACCAAACACTAGGACATATTAAAAGAATAGCTTAAAATATTAAAAACACAAAATGACATCCATTATATACCAGAAATGAACATCTAAAAAAGTAACAAAAAAGTAAAAATAGGAGAAAATTGCAGATGAAACATTTATATAATTGGCCCCTTTACAAAACAAGCAGAAGCTGGTAAACAGTTATAGAATCAATATTCTTAGAACTGTGAAATCGAATCCAAAATGTATAGCAACCATAGAACTCCTTTGCAGAGAAGAGGGTGGCTGAATTTTGGTAAGAAAGTGTTGTGGCAATTTCCTTCACCTGCATACCATCTACTATATTCC
This sequence comes from Stenella coeruleoalba, assembly GCF_951394435.1. Classification (NCBI taxonomy): domain Eukaryota; kingdom Metazoa; phylum Chordata; class Mammalia; order Artiodactyla; family Delphinidae; genus Stenella; species Stenella coeruleoalba. The sequence goes on along the minus strand of NC_137155.1, from coordinate 5,177,043 downwards.
AGTGCAGGGCAGCAATCCCCAGACGGCACTCTGAGATCCTGCAGCAGCTTGCTGATGCCAGGTCACTAGTACCGATGGGATTTTCTTTTCTTAAATTACCCTAGTTGTGCATTTTGACTTGTTTGGTGTTACCCTGAGGAACTGGCATAGAGGTTGAGGTTTGTTGTACTGCCTCTTCCTCCCTACCTTGGGCTTGTACAGCTATCTGAGCAGCAGTGGTATCTGCAAAGGATTCAAAGACCCACTTCTTGTCCCCACCTGGGCCAAGAGATGGCAGATGGAGCAAGGGGTGTGCAGTCCCAGTTTATGCAGGAGAAGGCAGAGGAGGAAATCTCTTATGGAATAAGGACTTGGAAGAGGAAAGTGTAATGCATTTACCCAGGACTGGACCCCTGCTCAAAAATTATCTGAGATGAACTTAGACTTGCACCTCTGGCAGATCTGTGGACTCTGTGCAAGCATTAGGTGAAGACAAAAGAAAATCTGTGGGCAGCACACTTAATATTGAAGCAGTGTTCCAGCTAAGCAGTTAGCAGGACAAGCTGCAAAGAACAGGCAAGTAATATTTTCTTTTTTTCTATTTGGCCCCAGGTACTTAAGGAAATTTCTCTTAGGTGACTGGCTGATCACTGAGATAATGAAACAGATACTTCAGTGAACACACATGAAAGCCTAGAAGGAATTTGCAAAAAGAGTTTAGAAATGTCTCAAAACAAATAAGACAACAAAAGACTTCAACAACCACCAATAACAAATCCTGGGGAAGAGGAACTATGTCTTCAAGAATTATGACGTTATAATATTCAAATATCCACTTTTCAGCAGCAACAAAAAATTATGTCACACAAAGAAACAATACAGTATTTTCCACTCAAAGAACAAAAGATGAATTGACAGAAACTGTCCCTGAGGAAGACTGGATATTGGACTTGCTAGACAAAAATCTTTAAATCAACTATCTTAATATGCTAAAGAGCTAAAGGAAACTATGGGCAAATAATTAAAAGAAACAAGTAAAATTATGTCTGAATAAAATGAGAATATCAATAAAGAGATATAAATGATTAAAAGCAACCAACTGCAGAATCACAGAGCTGAAAGCACAATAACTGAAATGTAAAAAAAAAAAATCTCTGGAGGAATTCAATGCCACATTTGAGTGGAAAAAGAAAAAATCCGTGAACTTGAAAACTAGACAATTGAGGTTATTCAATCTGAGGAACAGAAAAACATGAAAAATAAGTAAAGCATCTAAACGATCTGTGGGATATCAACAAGCATACCAATACACATGTTATTGGAATCCCAGAAGGGAAAGAGAGAGAAAAGGTAAAACAAAACAAAACAAAAAGTTGAAGAATTATGGCTGAATAATTTCCAGATTTGATGAAATATGTGAATCTACATATGAAAAAAAATCAATAAACTTCAAATAGGATAAATTCAAAGATATCCACACTAAGACTCATTATAATCAAAAGATTGAAAGACAAAGAGAGCAAGAGAGAGAATCTAGAGAGCAGCAGGAGAGAAATTACTTGTCACATAAAAGGAAATCTCAATACGGTTAACAGTCTATATTTCTTTAAATACAATGAAGATCAGATGGCACTAGAGTAACATATTTAAAAGCCTGTAGAAAAAGAAAGGTTGTCAACCAAAAATTCTATATCCAGAAAAATTATTCTTCAAAAATAGAGGAGAAATTAAAATATTCCAAGTAAACAAAAATCAATGGAGTTCGTTGGCAGTACATAAAGACTAAAGAGAGTGCTTTTGCTGAAATAAAATGACATTAGAAGTAACTCAAAGCCATATGAAGAAATAAAATATCTGGAATGGTAACTACATAGATAAATTAAAAGCCAGTATCATTTTAATTTTTTATTTGTAATTCCTTTTGTTATTTCCTTCATTATTTAAAAGACAAATTATTAAAATAATTGTAAATCTATGTTGATGGGCACAAAGCATATAAAGATGTAATTTTAACAATAACAACAACAACATAAAAGAGATTTTGTTTGCTATTGAAGCTAAGTTAGTATCAATTTAAATTAGATTGTTATAAATGTAAGATGGTAATTTATATCCCCATGGTAACCATTAAGACAGTATGTAAAAATACAAATATGCAAAATAACATAGAAAAAATCAAATGATATACCACAAAAATCGGTTAACATAAATGAATGTAGTAATAGAAGAAACGAGGAATAAAAATAGACATGCACAAACAAATAGTAATATGAGAAAATTAAGTTCTTCCTTAACAGTGATTACTTTCAATATAATTAGGTTAAATTACCTAATTAAAAGACAAAATTTGGAAGAATGGGTAAAAAAATGATCCAATGATATCCTGTCTGCAAGAGACTCACTTTATATCCAAAGACACACACAGGTTTAAAATGAAAGGATGGAAAAAGATATTCCATTCAAATACTAAGCAAAAAAGAGCAAGGGTGGCTATACTAACATCAGGAAAATAAAATTTGAGTCAAAAAGTTTCACAAGACACAGAGAAGGACACTATATATTTTTAAAAGGGTCAACTGATACAACAATTATGAATATGTACACACCAAACAATATAGCCCCAAAATGTATGAGGAAGAATTGACAGAATTGAAAGGAGAAAACGTTCTACAATAATAGTTTGAGACTTCAACATCCAAGTTCAATAATGGAAAGATCATTTATATAGAAGATTAATAAGGAAATAGAGGATTTGAACAACACTGTAGACCAACTCCACCTAACAGACATACATGGAACATTCCATCCAACACAGAATAAACATACTTCACAAGTGAACATGGAACATTCTCCAGGAAAACCATATGTTAGGCCACACAACAATCTCAAATATAAGATTTACAAAGATTATAATCATGCAAAATAACTGATAAGGGTTTAACATATAGAATATACAAAGAATACCTACAGCCAAACATGAATGAATAATGCAGAGGCAAGTGGTTATCATTATAAAAATTTTTATAACGTGTTCCCATCACATGGCAGAAAGCAGAATTTCCAGCTGGACTGAAGATGTAAATGTGAAAAGTATATTAAAATAGTTATAAAATTGATATATACTCAGCTAGGGAATAATTTGCAGTAAACAAAAATCAATATCTTACAAAAGTCTTTGAACATTTTGCCTTAAAATTATAAATTAATATACCAATGACAAGAAAATTTTAAGAAGTACAGGAGAAATTACAAAAAATAAAATTAAAAAATTTATGGATAAAAATGAAATACCTATGATGACTATAAATTTTGAGGACATAATTAAAAATGAAAGTAATTTTTAACAAAACTTGTGTAACTCAACTAATATTATTTAGAAGGTAATTTTATGTTTAAACTCATATGAGAAGTGAGGAATTACTAAAACAATAGAAATATACAATAAAGTACATGCAACAAATGCATAAGCATGGAAATATTAGATCTAAGAATAGAAATTAATTAATTAACAGAAAGAATAAAGAGATTCAACAAAACCAAAACCTTGCTCTTTGAAAATACTACACTGTCCACAGACAGGACAACATATTTAGGCAATTCTTCCACATGGAAAACTGAGTCTAGAAGGATATTAATCAGGAGAGTGATATCTCTATATAAGGTTATCTCTCTACATGATGTTTGTAAACTGAGGTGGCGAGAGGAAGGTCAGTAAGGAGATAAAATAATGTCCACTTTGATTTAAAGTGAGGACAAAAAAAATCAACAGGAATTGGTGATAGATTTTATGTAAGTTATGTTAAAGATTAAGGAATACCAGGTTTCATGATTGAACAATGGGTACAATTTTCATAAATAAGGAACGATGGGGGAAGAGTGGGGTAAAGTCTTTAATAAAATATCACTGATGGACCTCTTAAGTTTGTGATGCTAATAGTGATGACAAGCACATTGGGAAGAAAGGCTGTCAGTTTTGCAGTACAGGACCATTATATCACTGACGTCATGAGATGGTGCAGTAGTCTTGTGAATAGGCTCTTTTTCTGGGTATCAAGAACTATGGGTATCCTGAGGTTGTTACTGATGCATTTTGGGGGTTTATATATAAGGACCACACCCTATAGATAGGAGCAGATGGCAAGAGAAAACCTTAGACCCTGACAATTCCCAGAGCTATAATCTCCACCCTATATTGCCCTGCACCAGATGTCTATCTTGTTTCTGCCACTATTTTTTAGGTCTCTGTTACCTATAGTTGAATCTAATCATAACTGATAGAGAATCTCTGTGCTATTATTGAAATTTTATTTGAAACTTTTAACTTACTAAGAAATGAATCAAATTTAAGGATTCAAAAATAGAAGAGTGAAATTCACAAGACTTAAACACAGGTTTCTATCCAATTTGGACAATAATGCAGGAATTTTGTAGCATATTACACAGTTATGCAGAGTCTATAAATTGTAGTAAAACACGATCTTAAAAAATTTTGCTCTGTAGTTCCACTTTTAATTCAACTCTTATCAGTGCAAGAAAGTATATTTCTTGAGGCATATACTTCTCCCAACAGTTCAGACTAAAAATCTTGTCATGGATATTTTTATTTTCTGTTATAGCCCTGTTATATGGTCTAAAGTATCTGTTTCCCTGTAGAAGACATACACATGCAATACAAAAAGTCCTCATCCCTAGTGTGTTAGCCAGAGTTCTCCAGAGAAATAGAACGAATATGATATACATAGAGAGAGATACCTAGATAGATATGAAACTTTTTGTGAGAATTTGCTCACATGATCATGGCATCCTAGAAGTCCCACGATCTGCTATCTGCAAACTGGAGAACCAGAAAACCAGTGGTGTAATTCAGTCCATTCTGAAGAATCAGAACACCAATAGTGCAAGTCCCAAAGCCTGAGAACCAGGAACACCAAAGTTGGAGGGAAGGAAAAGACAGACATTTTTAATTCAAGCAGAGTCAGTTTACCTTTGCTCCACATGTTTGTTTTATTCAGGCCCTCCTGGATTGGATGCTACTCACCCACATTGGTGAGGGTGATCTTTTTTACTCAGTTCACCAATGCAAATGCAAAAAAAAGGTTTGTACAGGAGAACATTTTATGTTACCATTTTCACAAAAGTGGGTCTCTTTCTGGAGGAACCAGTGTGGGACATAAAAGTTTGCCTCATTTGGAACCTTAGCTATGTTTTCCTGAGGCTGACTTTTCTGAGTCACCCCACACTCGGTCAGAACTGTCAATATTGGAGTAATTGGAGTTTCACATTTTGTCCTCATGCAGTCTACTGCCCATCCATCTAAATCAACTGACCGAACATATTTCATTTCTACTAATTAACACCAGCATTTCCACCCTCAACATAATAAATTCTCCTTTTGATCAATACTGCCAATGAAACAGTGACCTCATTTTCCTTGGTGCCTCCCTGCAGGCAGGTGGAAACCATGGGTGTTCTCTTTGGATGAGGTCTGAGGCTAAGGTACAATTTAGCTGAGAAGGAGCAGAAAGGTCTCACTTGACAGGTGTAAACAATTAGACAAACTGAAAAGAGTCAACAAAGTTTTCACCCAAATTAGTCAATGATGTAAGCTATTTCTAGACTATTCCACTTCTTTCATTCTATTTTATTCTAAAAATTTCTACATTTCTTTAAAAATTAATGTACATATATTTTAGGCATATTATTATTCTTAAAAAAAGACTAAACACATGCTAATATTAATTGTGTTTATCTCTAAGAAGTGAGTTTTAAGTGTGTTTTTAACTTAATTGCCTGTTAAGTTCTCTATTTTTTGAATTTTCTGCAGTAACATATAACTTTGATAGAAAAGAGAGTCATTTAAAATCATCATATGAAATTGTATATCTTGGATTATACTTGGAATAATAGGATAATTAGATGAGCACTTTAGTAGATAGGATCATAAGTTACTCTTTCCCCCGTCTCTATGTTTTTTGTATATTCTAACATTTCTCCATGTTTTCTTGTGCAATGAAAACACAAAATGTTTTACAAACTTAAAGGTAGAATTATCGATGTTGCTCCACACAAGTTTTCTAGGACTCTGAGGTGTAGCAACAGCGGTTATGATAACAAGGCTCAGAAGCCAGGGACCAAAGTGTCGAGGAGGAAAAACATTCCTTTCTCTTCTAACCTCCTAGGCTCTCTGACTGGGGACTTGCAAGTCACACTAAGAAAAGAGAGATTAACAAGAAAAAACAAATGCAGTTTGTTAACACGTGCAGCACAATATCCCCGGGAGAAAACTCAGTGATGAGTAATTCAAAGGGGTGGTTAGAGCTCAGGCTTCTATAGCATCTTAGCACAGGGCTAAAATGTGGAAAGTGACATGACAAAGGAAAAGGGGTTTAGACTTTCAGAGGTGGCAAACTGTGAGACGAATTTATGGGGGGAGGAATAAATGACAAGGCTTAATCTAGTAAGGGTTTTTTTGTGCAGGTCTGTCTTCTTAGTCATATAATTCCCCTGGAAGAGGGAATTTATACAAGTTCTCATTTAAGTTTCTACTTCTAGTCAGATTAAAAAAGCTCCAAGAAAGTCTTCTTTCTGTGTCTGTTGATTCTCTTTTGCTTCCAGCTCAAAATAATCCTTATGCCAAAGAGACATATTTTGTGGTGAAATAATCTGATCCCCTACAGGAGAAAACTTGGGAATTTATATTTTTGGCTGTAATTTCACATTTACTTGGAATTTTTTGATACTTACTGCCCAGAAATCAAATATTCTCTGTCTTTATTTAGTACAAATTCTTTGTCCTGTTCTTTTGTTCTGACATAAAATTTCCTGTAGCCTAATCCTTAAATGGGTTAAGATGACATATAAAATTGAAATAGCCGATTGCAAATTTTCTCCGGGAACAATAAGCATTTTGACCGACTTCACTGAAATACAAAAGGATTACAATATTTCCTAAATATAATAAATATTTTCTGGGTTGATGCCTTTGTATTTCATTTTTAAATAAGAAAGATGCAATCTCTCAAGATTTAGATATACACATGCCCCCACCATCAAGGAAAAAACAACCCAACCCAAAATTGATACTTTTAAATAGGATTATCATCCAAGTATTCCAGCTGTCAATAATCTTTCTTTATAATCCTGTATGGCAATGATTTAATAACTCCCCAGGGAAAGTAAATTTTTCATTCCATCTACCAATGGATTTGCAGTAGATTGACTCAAGAGAAAAATCTTTGCAATGAAACAAGGTGAATCCTTGTTTGTATGGCAACCCCTATGAGATGTAATTATCAAGTGGGACAGGGCCCCTATCCCCACTGTCTGTGGGAGGGCAGGAGCCTAACTTCCAAAAGTGCCATTTAGCAACACAGACTTTTTAATCACATGACCAACCTGCCTCACTTCACCTCTTCAGTCAATTGTCCTAATCCAACCTCTGTCTTTGAAAAGTTTGGGCTCATTGTTCCTTATTGATTGAATTTACAGGATTATACAGGATGGCCAATAGAGCTATCCAGATGTAAACATGTGTAATTTTTCCTTAAAAGGGAAGAATAATCCCAATGGTGGTTCAGAGGCCAGCAGGGCTGCTACTGCCTGCAGGCATCCAGGGAATGAGACTGTCACCTGCTCAGTTCCAAAGGGGACAGGGGTGCAGCCCTGTTGGGCCCGGGGTGGGGGTGAGGGGACAGGACCACCCCAGGGGGCTTGGAGAACAGAGCTTAGTGCCAAATAGGATTATTCTAGAGCCTTAAAATATAATAGAATTTGTCCTGCTAAATTTCAGACTTGCTTGGGACTTGTGACCTCTCTTTTCTACCCAATTACTCCCTTTTGGAATATGAGTGCCTCTGCTCTATATGTGCCAACACTTTTTTTAGAATTAGATAACTTGTTTTCTGGTTTCCCAGGTTCACAGCTTGAGGCAAATTTTGACTCAGGATGAATCACAACTCCTCTTTCACCCACACCTGATTTAGCTGATGTTTGGATGAGACCTTGGACTTGGAGCTGATGCTGGGATGAGCTAAGAGTCCTAGAACGGTTCAGATGGAGTGCATGTATTTTACATGTGAGGACATGAATTTTTTTGAAGAGTGGCACAGAGCACAGAGTGGTATGAACTGATTTGTATCCCCCCAAAATTCATATGTTGAAGTCCTAACCCCCACTACCTCAGAATGTGATTGTACTCGAACATAGGGTCTTTAAAGAGGAAATTAAGTTAAAATGAGTTTGCAAATGTGGACCCTAATCCAAACATGACTGGTGTCCTTATGAGAATAGATTAGGACACAGCCACACACAGAGTCCATCATGTGAAGACATAGGAAGATGACCATGTACCAGCCAATGACAGATGCCTCAGAAGGAATCAATCCTGCCAGCACCTAGCTTCCATAATTAGGAGAAAATAAATTTCTGTCATTTAATCCTCCCTGTCTGTGGTACCTTGTTATGGTAACCCTAGAAGACTAATACAATATTTAAGAAGTTCTGATAGTTCATAATATGTTATGTTTTAAATAAAGCAAGTAAAACACTTTTTAAATGCCATGGGAACAAAAATGGCATTTTAGAAGCCTGGACATTAATGCAAGTTCAGAAGAAAATTTTCTGAATTATCTAAGTAAACAGTGAACTCTGAAAAGTCTTATTACATTAAGAAGATTATATTTTCTTTAGAATTATATATTTTGCTTATTAATCTTTTAGTAACTGTTGATTTAATTAAAAATATTGCCTAATATATTCCTTATATACTATACTCTGAGGAATTGTTAAATTTTTACCAACAGAGAGAATGTCTTATAACTTTAAGATGACATCACTGCTTAGCTAGTTACTGTTAGTGACATTAAAGATGGGATCCAAATAATTATGCAGTGCCACAGTCATACAGAATGCATCTTCTTCAAAGATACCGCCAAGGAAAAGCGGTATATGACATTATTCCTCAGGAGGGGATGAACTTCAGCAAAGCCAGATTCCTGGTCTGTCACACTAAGATTTATTGGTTTGAGAAACTTATAGGTTTACTGGGGAAGAAGACACACATACAGACCTAAGATCCCATGAGCATTACCAGTCACAAGTGCTACAAGAACTGAGAGAAATTGAACTCCAGAAATTGAGTCTGGAGACCCTGGGGGGGGGTTGAACCACAAAGAGAGCTCCCTGGCTGGCCTCAAATCCCAGGAAGTGAGAAAGGAGATTTGAAAGTGACTTACAGAAGGAAGGAAGGGCAATGCTGATTTTAATATGTGATAATTTATGTTATACTTGGGATGACCACTGAAATAGTGAAATAAAAATTGACTTTTCGTATGTTGTTATTAGCATTATTACTTGCCCATCAAAGAGGACAAAATTTGAAAAGATTTGTGTGAAAAGGGAGTGTAAATATACACCAATACAAGATGAAAACCTAAGAGTAAGCTTTCAACAGAACCCACTATGCAGGTATGATATCCTCCACAAAAGGCCAAAAAAAAAAGAAAAAAGGAAAAAGAAAGGAAGGAAGAAAGAAAGAAAGGAAAGAAAGAAAGAAAGAAAGAAAGAAAGAAAGAAAGAAAGAAAGAAAGAAAGAAAGAAAGAAGGAAAGAAGGAAAGAAAGAAAAAAAGGTGTGCTCCAAATTCTGATCACCTGAAGAGAGCAATTCCTTATTTGCATGGATACTTGGATAGCAACATGGACCACAGTTCAAAACTTCAGAACTGGCCAGCAAACTTAGATCTGTTATGAAATCTGTTATGAAAGAGGGACTCCTATGCAAACCACTAGAAAGCATAAAAAAACACTTGAAAAGAGATTATACTGGGAAATTCCACTGTATTTATAATAAAAATGCCCTCTCATTTCTCACCAGGCCAACTCACACCTCTGGTGAGCTATGTGTGTATCATCACTTGAGCTGGATGAGGAAAGGAGAGAACTGTGTGTGGTTTTCCACATGCATGCACATGAGAAGGAGTGTGGGTATCTTTGTAAGTGTTTGTAACATCTTATGATTCTATTTGTTACAAAGGTTGAACTAAAAATTCTGCCAAGAAATATCAATGCAAAAAATACATCCATTGCTCTAAAACTCTTAGAGGAAAACATAGGCAGAACACCCTTTGACATAAATCGCAGCAAGATCTTTTCCGATCCACCTCCTAGAGTTATGAAAATAAAAATAAACAAATGCGAGCTAATTAAACTTAAAAGCTTTTGAACAGCGAAGGAAACCATAAACAAAATGAAAAGACAGCCCTCATAATGGAAGAAAATATTTGCAAATGAAGCAATACACAAGGGATTAATCTCCAAAATACATAAACAACTCATGCAGCTCAATATAAAAACAAACAAACAAACAAAAAACAATTTAAAAAGTGGGTGGAAGATCTAAATAGACATTTCTTCAAAGAAGACATACAGATGACCAAGAAGAACATGAAAAGATGCTAAACATCACTGATTATTAGCGAAATGCAAATCAAAACTACAATGAGGTATCACTGCACACCAGTCAGAATGGCCATCATCAAAAAATCTACAAACAATGAATGCTGGGGAGGGTGCGGAAGAAAGGGAACCTTCCTCCACTGTTTGCAGGAATGTAACTTGGTGCAGCCACTATGAGAACAGTATGGAGGTTCCTTAAAAAACTAAAAATAGAGCTCCCATATGATCCAGCAATCCCACTCCTGAGCATATATCCAGAGAAATCCATAATTCAAAGAAATAGATGCACCCCAATATTCATTGCAGCACTATTTGCAATAGTCAAGACATGGAAGCAACCTAAATGTCCATCAACAAAAGAATGGATAAAGAAGATGTTGTACATATATACAGTAGAATATCACTCAGCCATAAAAAAACAACAAAATAATGCCATTTGCAGAAACATGGATGGCCCTAGAGATTGCCATACTGAGTGAAGTAAGTCAGACAGAGAAAGACAAATATCATATGATATTGCTTATATGCAGAATCTTAAAAAAGGGTACAAATTAACTTATCTACAAAATAGAAATAGAGTTACAGATGTAGAAAACAAACTTATGGTTGCCAGGGGGTGAGGAGGGGAGGGATAAAGACTGGGATTGACATGTACACATTACTATATATAAAATAGACAACTAATAAAGATCTAATGTATAGCACAGGGAACTCTACTCAATACTCTGTAATGGCCTATATGGGAAAAGAATCTAAAAAGAGTGGATATATGTATGTGGATATATGTATATTTATAACTGATTCACTTTGCTGTACACCTGAAACTAACACAACATTGTAAATCAGCTATACTCCAATAAAAATTTTAAAAAATTTAAAAAAATACATCCATTACTTAATTCAATAATGTGTATACATTCTAAAGCCTTGACAGGAGGGGTGGGCAGGGAAGTGCTTGGAGGTTCACAGCAAGGGCTCTGGAATCAGGATACCTTGGCAGGTTTCCAACTCTGCTGGTCTCAAGTGACATGGGCTGCATCATATAAGATCCCAGAACTTGTTTCTTCATCTCTGTAATGGGGATAATATTCTTTTATATAACTGGTATGATAAGTGACATAATGTATTCAAAACACCTAACGCTGTAGCTGACATTACATTAAGTGCTTTATAAAATGTGGCTATTAATATAACTTTAAACTGATTTTAGTTGAAATATTGATTGATTTGTCAAAATGCTTACTGTAACGACTGCGACTTTATCCTGTTCTGTAAAGTCAACTCTTTTATAAAATGAAATTTTACTTTAGGGACAGTGATAATATCTGGTTTTGCTCTGCAAAGTCCATTATATTTAAAATTTAGATGCTTCTTGAAAAAGATTTTCTTCCTTACTTTAACATGGATCTCAAAAATTAATTGTACTCACTGTTTAAAACGTGGTTTATTACTATGTCAACAAACAAAATGTGTCAATACATGACTTAATAATGTTCTTCGATTTTTGTTACCTAATACATGCCAGAGGCTCACACATTTGTTTTCATATTCATAATATATTCATGCAGATGGATAACTATGCACATATTTTGATTTGGTAATATCATGTTATCAGTTATAGGAATAAATCAGTGAAACAAAGAGAATGTTTTGCAGGATCAGTCATTTTAAATGTTCAATAAGTAAAAAAATAAATAGATTAAAATCTGTTGAATTACAGGTACTGATGATAATACTACAGTCAGCGCTCAACTTTTCCCTGGAGACTGTGTTTCAAAGATTGTTCCCTCACCTCAGTGTTTTCCTGGTTTCCATTTGGACCCATGTGCAACCCTGCCCCAGTCTGAGCCCTAATCTCCATCACGCCAATGAAGTATTTTGCTGCTGTTTGTTATCTAATTTTCTCCTCCTTCCTCTTCTAAATCCATGCCCCCTATTGTTAATAGATGGCTAACTGGATTGGAAAATATCAAGGATGGAAGGATTTGTGAATGAGACCAAAGCTCCTGTTGTGTCTGGGTGCACAGCTCTCCTGGATTCCTTACTTTTAGCACTTCAACCCGTGGTCTCTTCCCTAGTGAACAGAACTGCACTGGCATAACTTCTTTTTTATATAAAACTGAAGAATAGTAGATTTACAATGTTGTGTTAGTTTCAGGTGTACAGCAATGTGATTTACATATATATATGTATATATATATATATATATATATAATTTTCCTTTATAGGTTATTACAAATTATTGAATATAGTTCCCTGTGCTATACAGTAGGCCCTTGTTTTTATCTACTTTATATACAGTAGTGTGTATCTGTTCATCCCAAACTCCTAACTTATCCCTCTGTCCATCAGTATCTCTCCCCCACCCCCTTTCCCCTTTGGTAACCATAAGTTTGTTTTCTGTGTCTGTGAGTCTGTTTCTGTTTTGTAAATAAGTTCATTTGTATCATTTGTTTAAATTCCACAAATCAGTCATATCAGGTTATATTTGTCTTTCTCTGGCTGACTTGCATGGTCATAATCCTTAACCTGCACTTTCCTCATGGCCCAAAGGTAGAATTTATATAATTGTATATATTTTCTTGCAGACCATTTAGAACTGGAAGTTGAGATGGGGCATGGGCACCAAGATGGCCGTTTAAGTCTCAGTTCTCAATATGGGGGCTGATGCTGAGCTGGGCAAGTGAGGGGAGCTGAGAGGAAGAGCGTGAGTGGGCAGTGGTTCAAATCACAAAGCAGCTCAGCAGCCATGCTCCACCCCTCCTGCTCTTCCTAATTCACTGTGTGATTACAGCCTTGCACTGGGAAGAGGACTAGGGCATCACTGGAGTTCTGGGGCTGATAAAATTATTTGAAATGCTTTGTTCTTGAAATTGGATCTGGACCTGGGCTTTGCTCCTGCTGCTGGTATGAGATAAATCATTTTCAGGAATCTGCCTTAGAAAACTCTAGGTCCTTCTCTCTGGAGGCTGGCATAGAGGGACCACTGCTGCCTTAACTACCCCCTTCAAAGTGGAATTTTCCTTGTATTAGCACAAACCCTTCTGTACTGACTTTATTTTCTTTTTTGTTTTTTTAAAGGCATAGATTATTTTATTATATATGAGCAGTTTGAGAAATAAGGTGAAAGGAACTGAAGCATTTAGGACATTTCTTAGAATATATATGAAATCTGGACCACATCCTTAAGAATATATTTGACCTTTGATATTCTATTGTCATCAACTAATAATTATATTGCCATTTTATACTCTTGCACAGATATATCACAATGCCAGATAATTATTATTTGTATTTTTAAGTTATTTTGCCCCTCATAAGTTTATGGAAAAATACAACCCTTGTAACATTTTGAATTTTAAGTTTATACTACTTAACAATGTTACCTTATGGATGTTTTAGGATGAAAATTTAAAACCACTAAATCAATAAAATATTAATTTCAATAAGCAATTTGTAAACCCATCCACACATTCTTCCCGATCTGTCCTGCATTTTACCCACCCTACTTGTGCAATGAGGGCATACAGTTTCTCAGGTCCTTGACCATATCCATTCTCTATTTTTTTAGTTTATTCTTAACTTCTTTTCAAGTTTTAACTCCTTGGAATGTCAAGAAAACCACCTTTTTGCTAAAAATCTTAAACACCTGGCCTCCTCATCTTTATCTTGCTTTCAGAGTATAAATTTTCATCACAGTATTGACCACCCACTGCATTTTTGCTGTTATAATTTAGCAGCTGAGTGTGAACAAAGAAAAGCCCACAACCCAGTTGTTCAGAGACCCTAAGTTGCTCACAATCCATTGGTCCACTGTGTCATCACCCTCTCCCTTCCATACTTTTTTGAGACTCTTCTAATACCAGCCCGTACTTCCCTCCAGATTCATTGGTAGGATAAAAGGTATTATCAACCTCTATTGTTTCTGATTGTACATTGCAGTTTCACATCTCTGTGTCTTGTTACAGGTACTCTTTCTTCTTTCAAGTCCCAAAGCGAATGCTCTTCCAAGATGCATTTTCTATCCTCCTCAGTAGATGTCAATAATTCTGCTTTTTGTGACTTTTCAAATTCATATATACCATGATATTTACCAAAATCCCGTACAGTCACCTCTCCTTCTTCCACAATCTGTTCATTTTGAGAGAATAAAAACTGTTTCTTAATCTTCTTTGTTTCTTTACTACTTAATACAGAAATCACTTAATGTTTGCTGAAGGACTATTGCCATCACAATTTGCCTAGACTGTTCACTGAATGTTTATTCAAAACAAGGTTACGTATTGAAATTTACTTGGATAAATTTTTTTCTTTAAGACCAGAAGCTCTCCAGACATTCTGATCCTTTCATTTAATAGTACATACTGAACAAAGTTAGTATCAGGAGATAGTTTGAAATCTAGATTAAGACACATATGGATTTGGAGACCTATGGAGTCCTTTTGCAATCCTTTCAAGGAGAAATAGCAGTTTATTCACTTTGTGGATACTGTTCTTTTGTACTCCCGAGCCAGTGAAGTAAGCACCTGCAGAGACCTGCGGCACTGAGGTCAGGACAGAACTCTATTCAAATCCCAGCTCCGCTTCTTAAATTGGAACTTTGAGCAAGACAAGGTACTGAGCTCCTGGTAGGGCAAGTCTTGTCGTATGTAAAATGAAAATGATAGTATCAAACTCATAGCACTGCTTTGAGGGTTAAATCTAAATTTGTGAAAAAGCTGCACCTGGGCTAATGAATAAAATTTTAGAATGGAAAATGTATGGCCCATTTCACCTCAGTGAAATGTCTTTTTTTCTATACATGGGTTTTCCAGTCTAACCTGTATCACACCCTGAAGACCACATCCCAAGGGATTACCTGAACACCAGACCCAGAGCACCTGAGCAGGAATATCTTAAGACAAATACTGCTCCCCTGATGTCACCATAGTCAACCCTAATACTCTGTGAACATTAGAGAGTCTGGGTGAGGAGAGTGGTTGTGTAAGAACTTGCTAGAGTATAGCCAGGTCTCCAGAGCAGTTCTACACAACAGAAAAATAATGCTAGTCAGAAATAAAAGTTTGTCTAGAGTAGGCACATTTGAAAAGTGAAGAGAAACAGGTGAAACTAATTTCAATAATATATTTTATTCAGCACAAAGCATCCACAATATTATCATTTCAACATGTAAATAATATTAAAAATGTTAATGAGATATTGCACATTCTTTTTCTGTGTGCTAATGTAATAGCTAAGAACCAATCTGACCCCATATTAGATATGTTTATTTTACTTTAACCCTTGTATTCTATTATTTCTGCTTTGAGTTAAGAATGTTGCCCATAGCCTGAAATATACAGGATAGCCCATTCTCAAGGCTCTGACCTTTAAAGGTATAACACTTTTCCCTTCCTATAGAGAGAAGAAGTTGTAGAACAGAGAATAACATTGGTCTTGTTGGAGGTTTGCAGGAGTATCATGACATGACCTATGTGGACAGCTTCAAGAACAAAGGATTCAACACCAAGAAGTTTGTAACAACGAGCCACAGCCTCTCCCCTTTTAGTGTGAAAAAAGCCTGGTTTATGACTGGGGTAAGATGATTCCTTAGGACACTAGTCCACCATCTTCTCGGTCCACTGGTTTTCGGAATAAAGTCGTCATCCCTTCTCCCAACTACTTGTCTCCCAATTTATTGGCCTGTCGTGTAGTGAGCAGAAAGAGATTGGACTCGGTAACACTAAGTCTTGAAACTATCGTGTGTATGCTATATGCATAGCACATCTTTATTTAGACTCCTGACATTTTAAATGTTCATGGGCCATATGTGGCTAGTGCCTACTGAGTTGGACAATGTAGTCTAGAAGGCTAGAAACTGGAGAGTTTCTAGCCTCGCCCAATCTAGGAAAAAGAGCAGGAGAAAATGGAGTGCTTTGTGCCCCATGCCAAATATCATGGCCCAGCATGAACATAAGAGCAAGCTGGAGGCAGTGCATGGGTCTCCTCTCTCATTGCCACCATCCTTGTCTACTGACTTTCACAAGCTCTCTCTCACACTATTAATGCTTTCTCATCAGTGACATCTGGGCACTCATCCTTAAGTGCTGTTTTTCTTTCTTTTTTTTTTCTTTTCATGTATCTGATTTGTTCGTTTCTCAGCATCATTATATGTCACTGAAGCTCTGTTTTGACAATGAATTCATCTTTGCCTTCTTCAGTAAATTGATCTAAGCTTTTGACATACTCTAGTGTTGGCTCCACATATTTGCCTGATTTTAGTTGGTGACCACGGGGAACTCTATGTTGGGACATAGAATTCCAACAGCTGACTTACTCCTTGGATGTTCCCCTCTTCCCTCCCTGGGGATCCGGAGAAGGTTTTATTAATCTTGACCACACAAATTTCTTAGAAAGGAGAGAAGTAAGAAGCAGGGATACAATGAAACAAGAATGGAAGTAAAACCAGAGACAAGGTTACTGTGGGTAAACTCTTGATACAGGCAGTCATATAATCATGGTCATGAACATGATTCCTCCCCAGCATTGGAGGCTCACTGTGCAGCAGGCCCTCTGCTAGCCCCTCACCATCTCCACAGCAACCTTTTGAAGTAATGCTTATCTTTCTGCTTTTGCTTGGGTTAGTCATGGTTACATTTACTAAAACAGGCACACAGTTTGATGGAACCCATCCGCTCACACTTCTTTTCTTCTAGCATTGTTTGGAAGCTCTTAGATTAAAGCTGTTTATCTTCTGTGAGGATTTCTTCCAAATGACCATAAGGAGACATATAGAGAGGCCAAATCTTTACCCTAAAGTCATATTTACTCACATTCTTAAAACATGCTGACCATATGTCCAGTATCTGGCTGTGCCACCAGCTGATGTGAGGGTACTCACCGCCAGTCCTTAAGTGAGCTGGGCCCTGAGGGGTCAAAGCAGTGTCCCTACTGCCATGGTCATGGTCCCTTTGCCTGAACAACTCATTTCCTCGAGCCCTGGCATCAGCCCTCTCCTTCACCAGCGCTTCCAAAGGCTTCTCTCTCTCTGTCACCAATTTTATTTTTATAAAAAATATGATGAAAGAAAGGGGAAACCAAAAAGAAAATGGCAAACTCTTTGAGTGCAGTGATTAATGCTGTCAAATGGAGCTAAACTGTGTCTTGATTGTAAAAGAGAAATCAATTTAGAAAGTACTGACTTGGAAGAACTTAATTGCTCATAAAATTAATTTATGGATGACTTTATTTGATGTTTGGAAACAAGAATACAAATAAACCAACTCTGATGTGTATGAATTTCCACTCTAGCCAAGAAGAGGTAACTGACAAGAACAGAAAATTGAAACAGAGAAGGTAATGGTGGTTTACCCTCCCCTGGAAATATTCCATATTAGGCTGTAAGCAGTGGACAGTTATAAAACAGTTCAAAACTATGAGTTTTAGACAAGTTTAGAATTTTTAAAAATAACTATTTAAATTGAATTATGTTATAAAACTTCTCTGTGACTGATGTCTTAAAATCAAGGTAGGTACATGTGAGTTTATAAACAAAATTAAAGGAAATAGTATCTTCAGAAGAAGTTATAGGATAAATAACATGAAATTTTTTAAGTCCCCAAGAGCCATCAAAGCAGAACATTCCTGCTGAGATAGCAGAACTTTATTGTAAATTATCATGTAAGCAAAGAAGCAAAACCACAGCAACAGAGATTGCAGAATTAGTATGCACACACTCATAAACACACACACATGTATATATATTTCCATCTTTGGCAATGAAAGGATTCACATGGATATGATGACCAGTCTATAGGAACAAAAAGGAAATAGAAGAGCTTTCTATCACAATATATATATATATAAAATATATATATAAATAATATTATTTACATTTAAAATTTTCATAATAAAATGTAAATGAAATAATTATTTATCTTGAAAGCTTAAGTCAAATGTATATTTATATTGGGAGAAAATGAATGATACTGTGGTCACTCCTTACAATGCATAGATTACAAATAACTAATTATTAATATTAACCTTGCATATGGTTGATATTTATTGGACTGATTGGTGCAATTCTTTTATTGTCTTCTCACTAACCCAGCTTAAGAAGATTTTTCCATGCCTAATTCGCCCCCATGCTATGATTGGGTGCCTTCTCTTCATGGTCCCTGAACATGGAGGGTTCATGTGTTCAAGTGTCCTGGGGAGTTTTGAGAACAACCATTGAAGGGCAGGTGTAGGTTCATGCCCGGGCATTGCTCCTCTCACGGGTAATTGAAATGCAATGGGAAAGGGTTTGGGGAGCAGATGGTGTGCAGTCAACAGGCACATCACTCCTATGAAGTTCCTGGGCATTCCCACAGCATCTTGGCCAGGTTGCTCTGGGTGGAAGTCTTACCTGACACTTCTTTGTGGCAGAGTACCTCTCAGACCAGGTCCAGATGAAGCCAGCCAACAGCCCCCATTCTTCACCCTCTATAGGCAAAACCCTCATGTGCTTCTTTCTTAGCACAAGGACTTGATGTCATTTTAAAAGGTTTTCCCTCTCTCTAGGTGGAGACTAAACCATTCAACTACATATAATGTATCTTCCCATTACTAAACTATAGAGAAGGAGTGATTTTCAAGAAAAAAGAAGCCTCATACAATACAAACAAATACACAGTTAAACAATACATGCACACATACATACACAATTAAAGTCACACTAAAAAAGAGATTAAAAAATACAACAGAGAAATAACATTTACTCAGCTCCCACAGTGTGGAAGGCCTCCTATAGACTTTTCCATGTATGTTGCAAACTTGAGTCCTCACAAAAATCCCATGTTATCCCTTCTATTTTACAAATGAGAAAAATAGGATTTTGGAAGTTAACATACTCGGCAGAGCCAGGCTTGAAGATGTTGTGCCTGACTGCATGGAATTCCATGCATGTGTGCATGTCTGTGTTTCCTGCAGACCACAATGCCTCGGGGAACTACAATGCAGAAAGTAGCATGAACTTGGGTATTTATATCCCTTATCATCCCCTTATCCTTTACGGTACTCCATTCAGGTTGCAAGACTTGTTTGAATAAATGAAACACATCATTTTCTACATGCAAATGAGGCAGTGTGTGTGCCTGTGTGTGTGTTGTGTGTGCACATATACACTTATGCCCATCACAGATGAATCAATACAAGAAGTGAGGGAAGAAGCTAAAGCTATGTTTATTTATGTTTTTTAAAAGAGTATGACTCTAAATTCAAATTCTAAGTATTGTGAATATTCAGAACTCCAGGTATTTTTTTTT
The DNA here is from genome assembly GCF_951394435.1 of Stenella coeruleoalba. Lineage (NCBI taxonomy): Eukaryota > Metazoa > Chordata > Mammalia > Artiodactyla > Delphinidae > Stenella > Stenella coeruleoalba. The sequence goes on along the minus strand of NC_137155.1, from coordinate 5,157,327 downwards.
AACTATTAAAGTCTTGATATTTATATTTTGTATGAAATCTGTATAATATTTAAAGTGATATTTGGCCATAGGACATATTCTGTCTTCCAAAATAATAAAACAAGGTATTATTTTAAACCTAGTATGTGTAATTTACCACGTTAGCTATCTTAATACTACTTAAAATTTTAAAACTGCGATACAGACTTCCCAAATGAACCAACGTGATTTGAGAAACAGTAAATATGTAACATAATTAAAAGCAATCAAGTGAAGAATAAAACAGCAAGAGTCAAGAAGCAAAGGGGAGCTCATGGAATAATTATATTTCAAACCAAGATTAAGGATAGTTTCTATAATCAAGTGAAATTATATCTCAATCCCTTAGTGCAGTGGTTCCCAAATTTTTGGCACCAGGGACTGGTTTCGTGGAAGACAATTTTTCCACGGACGGGGGAGGGGGGAATTGTTCAGGCGGTAATGCACGTGATGGGGGTTGGTTCAGGCAGTAATGTGAGCATTGGTTCAGGCGGTAATGCCAGCGATGGGGAACAGCAGGTGAAGCTTCGCTAGCTTGCCTGCCACTCACCTTCTGCTGTGTGGCTTTGTTCCTAACAGGCCTCAGACAAGTAGCCATCTGTGGCCCGGGGCTAAAAGAGCACCACTCTATTTACAGAGTTTTAAGAGATTAATTAAAGGCCAAATTTTTCAAGGTAAAGGCTCTACAAAATCAGGGAGGGGGAAATCCTTATCATGTGTCTCTCTTGGTTGTGTACAGTGCAAGATGTAAATGATTATATCTCATATAGAAATGTTATTTGAAAATCAAAAGATCCAAATATGATTATTTATAATATCCAAGGAAATACTGTCTCTATACTCTTTCATGCATACTATAAATACCAGATAAATATCTAACGTTAAGAAGACATTGTCAAATGTTTACTTTAAGCAAAGACTCCAGTACTCTTGTTGCGTATGTCAATGGCATGATCATCGGTTCCCGTGCAGTCAGGTGGCATTGCACACATGGAGATGAGATGTCTTAAAGGCCCTAATGTAAATCAAAACCACAATAAGATGTCACCTCACGCCTCCTAGGATGGCTGTTATCAAAAATATAAAAGATAACAAGTGTTGGCAAGGAGGTGGAATAAAGGGAACCCATGTGCACTTTTGGTGTGGATGCAAATTGGTGCAGGCATTATGGAGAACTGTATGGAAGTTCCTCTAAAATTAAAAATAGAACTATCATATGATCTAACAGTCCTTCTTCTGTGTATATACACAAAGGAAATAAAAGCAGTAGCTTGAAGAGATATCCGTGCTCTTATGTTCATTGCAGCATTATTCACAATAGCCAAGATATGAAAACAACCTAAATGTCTGCTGATTGTTGAATGGATAAATGCATATACATATAACAGAATACAATTCAGCCTTAACAAAGGATATCAGCATGGAGGTCATTAAGATAAGTGAAATAAGCCAGTCACAGAAATAAATATACTGCTTATCTCACAAGTGGAGTCTAAAGAATTTGAATGCATAGAGGGGGATTAGAATGGTGATTACTAGGAAGAAGGAGGTGGGGGAACTGGGAAGATGTTGGCCAAAGGATACAAAGTCACAGTCATGAATGATGAATAAATCTAGAGATAGAATGTATAGCACAATGAATGTTGTTAATGTTACTGGAAATTTGCTAAAAGAATAGGTATCAGATGCTCTCACCACACACACGAAAAATGGTATTTATGTGAATAGGTGATATGTGAATTAGCTTGACCGTAGTAATCATTTCACTATGTTTCAGTATATTAAAATATCATGTTTTGTACCATAAATATATATAATTTTATTTTAAAAAGAACAAATATTAATTTCAAGATTCAGTTTCCATGCAAGGGTATGATAGGAATAGACTCAGATTGAAATTCTCATTTAATTATCTAAAAGCTATCATATCTTTTCATTCTTTTTTGATATATAATTCACTAGTTTGAAACCATTTTAATTACATAAGTATTTAGATAGACACAATTGAATGTGCAAAAATTAGTTCTTCTAGTATCTAGTTTTGCATATTATTTATTTCCCTGGTTTATCATAAATATATTATTGAAATATTCTGGATTCAGTAAATTCGATTTAAAATCCAACCTGCTCCTGACCACCTCTGTGGCTCTGGCTGGCAAGTCAACCTATCTAAGCTCCAGGTGTTTCTTCTGTAAAACAGAAAAAAAAAAAAAAATTAAATGGCCTTGAAGAGCCAACACTTTAATAAGAAAAAAATGTTCATCAGCTTTATAAAACTTAATTTATATAACTACTTCTTCACAAATGCATACATGATTTGTTTTCATTTTCATCAATTTTGTATTATATTTCACAGTTAGTAAAATTATAAATCTAGGGGCTTCCCTGGTGGCACAGTGGTTGAGAGTCCTCCTGCCGATGCAGGGGACGCAGGTTTGTGCCCTGGTCTGGGAAGATCCCACATGCCGCGGAGCGGCTGGGCCTGTGAGCCATGGCCGCTGAGCCTGCGCGTCCGGAACCTGTGCTCCGCAATGGGAGAGGCCACAACGGTGAGAGGCCCGCGTACCGCCAAAAAAAAAAAAAAATTATAAATCTAGACATTTTAAGTTTTTCATTTTCTTGAGAAATGAAAGACATTGCTTGGACAAAGTACAGTTAAAATATCTATTGGCAATTTTTGTTTATTTTATATTTGTTTTTATAGTTTGTTTGAATCAAGAACCTATTAAAATAAGGTCTACATACTGAAATTGGTTGATACATACTCGATCTTTTTGTAATACGCATGATGATGTCTTTTTTTCAAATTACTTTGTAAGGAACCCGAGTATTTTCTACCTCTAGCTTTTATTACAGCCTGGATTTTACCAACTGCATCACTGTGGTGCCAATTCTTATGTTCCTCTCTCCCCTGTAGTCGTTTACATTCATGATTGGATCTAGCATCTTAATCAGATTCAAGTTCAGTGTTTTCACAAGAAAATTTTATAGTTGGTATTCTCTCCATTTCCAAAGGAGACAGTCAATGATTGGTTGTCTCCCTTATGTATATGTAATTATTCATTGCAGACCACTGACTAAATCCATTAGTTCAATAGAAGTTGCAAATAGAGATATTCTAATTGCTTCATTAATTCTTAATTTATAAACTAAAATAATTTATAGAAGACACATGTCTTCATCAATTATTTGGTTACCCACATCTCCTCCTCAAGCATTTTGGTTACTATGATATAAAATTTGAAAAGGAAAACAAAGATAAATGATATATACTTGTTTTCCTTTATATAGGTAATGAATTGATTAGCAAAAATCCTTCAAATGGGAAAAATTAAGGTGTAAGCAAGTGGAAATGAATGTTAGTCCACTAACATGCAATATGCATGCACACATGCATATTTTTAGATCATTATAAATGAAAATTTTAAACAAATCTAGGAAGTGTTGTGCATCACAGCTATTTTCATTGGTCTGGCATTCTGGTTTTGGTCACTGGGAGCCTCATCCAGTTAGCTATTGTTTCCTTTTGGTGTCACTGAAAGATTCCTTGCCTTCTGTCTTCAGATCATGTAGGCTGGTTGGGCACATTTCCTGCACCAGACATGGACTTGGACATTTTCCTACAGAACCCTACTGAATTTTAGTGGAAATGCCATTTAAAACTGTCACCTAGATGCTGTGGATGCTTTTGCTGTGTTGGTCCTTGCTTGTAAGACTTTTTGTAGAAAATTCAAAGTTGATTTAAAAAAAAAACAAAATAAGAAAGTATAAATACCTTAGATTTTTTATACTATTATGAGTTAAACAGATAAAACATGTCTTACCAAAATATAAAGCTTACCAAAATATAAACCTAAATATTAATATAAATTGAAATCTATGATGTTTTATGAGAAAAGTTGATGCAAAATTTGACCTTAATATATATGCTTTTTTTTTTCAGAATTTTAAGTATACATTATTTATAGCCAATTCAGGAGAATTTCCTTAACTGGAACTTTAGGTGGTTTCTCAGTCCCATAAATACCATGTGCAAAATTATGTTAACACAATATCTTTTCTGAAGCTAGATCTCTTTCATTCTATGCAAGAATTCATGACTCAATAATTTAAGAAGAACTCCTCTGTCTCCATTTAATTTCTACTTTATCATCCATAACTGAAGTAATGACTACATAATAATTCAATTTGACATGGGGATAATGAATTTAAATATTCTTTCATCTATTCCTGGCAGACTTGATTTTGCCTATTTTTTTAGCATATTTATTGGAGTATAATTTCTTTACAATGACCTGTTAGTTTCTCCTATATAACAAAGTGAATCAGCTGTACATATACATATATCCCCATATCTCCTCACTCTTGCGTCTCCCTCCCACACTCCCTATTCCACTCCTCTAGGTGGTCACAAAGCACCGAGCTGATCTCCCTGTGGTATGTGGCTGCTTCCCACTAGCTATCTATTTTACATTTGATAGTGTATATATGTTCATGACACTCTCTCACTTTGTCCCATCTTACCTTTCCCCCTGCCAGGGTCCTCAAGCCCATTCTCTATGTCTATCTTTATTCCTGTCCTGCCCCTAGGTTCTTCAGAACCAATTTTTTAAAATTTTTGTATTCCATATATACATGTGTTAGCATATGGTATTTGTTTTCCTCTTTCTGACTTACTTCACTTTGGATGACAGACTCTAGGTCCATCCACCTCAATACAAATAACTCAAATTTACTTCTTTTTATGGCAGGGTAATATTCTACTGTATATATGAGCCACAACATTTTTTTAACATCTTTATTGGAGTATAATTGCTTTACAATGGTGTGTTAGTTTCTGCTTTATAACAAAGTAAATTAGCTATACATATACATATGTCCTCATATCTCTTCCCTCTTGCATCTCCCTCCCTCACACTCTCCCTATCCCACCCCTCTAGGTGGTCATAAAGCACCGAGCTGATCTCCCTGTGCTATAGGTCTGCTTCCCACTAGCTATCGATTTTACATTTGGTAGTGTATATATGTCCATGCCACTCTCTCACTTTGTCCCAGTTTACACTTCTGCCTCCCAGTATCCTCAATACATTCCATATATATGTGTTAGCATATGGTACTTGTTTCTCTCTTTCTGACTTCACTCTGTGTGACAGACTCTAGGTCCATCCACCTCACTACAAATAACTCAATTTCGTTTCTTTTTATGGCTGAGTAATATTCCATTGTATATATGTACCACATCTTCTTTATCCATTCATCTGTTGATGGACACTTAGGTTGCTTCCATGTCCTGGATGTTGTAAATAGAGCTGCAATGAACATTGTAGTACATGACTCTTTTTGAATTATGGTTTTCTCATGGTATATGCCCAGTAGCGGGATTGCTGGGTCATATGATAGTTTTATTTTTAGTTTTTTAAGGAACCTCCATATTGTTCTCCATAGTGGCTGTATCAATTTACATTCCCACAAACAGTGCAAGAGGATTGACTTTTCTTCACACCCTCTCCAGCCTTTATTGCTTGTAGATTTTTGATGATGGCCATTCTTACCTGTGTGAGATGATATCTCATTGTAGTTTTGATTTGCATTTCTCTAATGATTAATGATGTTGCACATTCTTTCATGTGTTTGTGGGCAATCTGTATATATTCTTTGGAGAAATGTCTATTTAGGTCTTCTGCCCATTTTTGGATTGAGCTGTTTGTTCTTTTGATATTGAGCTGCATGAGCTGCTTGTAAATTTTGGAGATTAATCATTTGTTAGTTGCTTCATTAGAAAATATTTTCTCGCATTCTAAGGCTTGTCTTTCCATGTTGTTTATGGTTTCCTTTGCTGTGCAAATGCTTTTAAGTTTCATTAGATCCCATTTGCTTTTGTTTTAATTTCCATTTCTCTAGGAGATTGGTCAAAATGGATGTTGCTGTGAATTTTGTCATAGAGTGCTCTGCCTATATTTTTCTCTAAGAGCTTTCTAGTGTCTGGCCTTACATTTTGGTCTTTAATCCATTTAGAGTTTATTTTTGTGTATGGTGTTCAGGAATGTTCTAATCTCATTCTTTTACATGTAGCTGTCCAGTTTTCCCAGTACCACTTATTGAAGAGGCTGTCTTTTCTCCATTGTATATTCTTGCCACCTTTATCAAAAATAAGGTGATCATATGTGCCTGGGTTTATCTCTGAGCTTTCTATCCTGTTCCATTGATCTGTATTTCTGTTTTTGTGCCAGGACCATACTGTCTTGATTGCTGTAGCTCTGCAGCATAGTCTGAAGTCTGGGAGCCTGATTCCTCCAGCTCCATTTTTCTTTCTCAAGATTTCTTTGGCTATTCAAGGTCTTTGGTGTTTCCATAAAAATTGTGACATATTTTGTTCTGGTTCTGTGAAAAATGTCATTGGTAATTTGATAGGGATTGAATTGAATCTGGACAGTGCTTTGGGTACTATAGTCATTTTCACAATGTTGATTCCTCCAATCCAAGAACATGGTATATCTCTCCATCTGTTTGTATCATCTTTAATTTCTTTCATCAGTGTCTTATAGTTTTCTGCATACAGGTCTTCTGTCTCCTTAGGTAGGTTTATTCTCGGGTATTTTATTCTTTTTGTTGCAATGGTAAATGGAAGTGTTTCCTTCATTTCTTTTCTAGATTTTTCATCATTAGTGTATAGGAATGCAAGAAATTTCTGTGCTTTAACTTTGTGTCCTGCTACTTTAACAAATTCATTGATTAACTCTAGTAGTTTTCTGGTAGTATCTTTGAGATTCTCTATGTATAGTATCATGTCATCTGCAAACAGAGACAGGTTTATTTCTTCTTTTCTGATATGGATTCCTTTTATTTCTTTTTCTTTTCTGATTGCTGTAGTTAAACTTCCAAAATTATGTTGAATAATAGCAGTGAGAGTGGGCAACCTTGTCTTGTTACTGATCTTAGTGGAAATGGTTTTAGTTTTTCACCATTGAGAATGATCTTGGCTGTGGGTTTCTCATATATGGCCTTTATTATGTTGATATAAGTTCCCTCTGTGCCTACTTTCTGGAGGGTTTTTATCATAAATGTGTGTTGAATTTTGTCTAAAGCTTTTCCTGCATCTAATGAGATGATCATATGGTTTTTATCCTTCATTTTGTTAATATGGTGTATCACATTGATTGTTTTGCATATATTGAAGAATCCTTGCATTCCTGAGATAAACTGCACTTGATCATGGTGTATGATCCTTTTTATGTGCTGTTGGATCCTGTTTGCTAGTATTTTGTTGAGGATTCTTGCATCTATGTTCATCAGTGATATTGGCCTGTAGTTTTCTTTCTTTGTGACACCTTTGTCTGGTTTTGGTGTCAGGGTGATGGTGACCTTGTAGAATGTGTTTGGTAGTGTTCCTCCTTCTGGTATATTTTGGAAGAATTTGAGAAGGATAGGTGTTAGCTCTTCTCTAAATGTTTGCTAGAATTTGCCTGTGAAGCCATCTGGTCCTAGGCTTTTGTTTGTTGGAAGATTTTTAATCACAGTCTCAATTTCAGTGCTTGTGATTTGTCTGTTTATATTTTCTATTTCTTCCTGGTTCAGTCTCGGAATGTTGTGCTTTTCTAAGAATTTGTCCATTTCTTCCAGGTTGTCCATTTTTTTGCCATATAGTTGTTTGTACTAATCTCTCATGATCCTTTGTATTTCTGCAGTGTCAGTTGTTACTTCTCCTTTTTCATACCTAATTCAATTGATTTCAGTTTCCTCCCTTTCTTTCTTGATGAGTCTGGCTAATGGTTTATCAATTTTGTTTATCTTCACAAAGCTTTTAGTTTTACTGATTTTTGCTATTGTTTCCTTCATTTCTTTTTCATTTATTTCTGATTGGATCTTTATGATCTCTTTCCTTCTGCTAACTTTGGGAATTTTTTGTTCTTCTTTCTTTAATTGCTTTAGGTTTAAGGTTAGGTTTTTTATTTGAGATGTTTCTTGTTTCTTGAGATAAGATTGTATTGCTAAAAACGTCCCTCTTAGAACTGTTTTTGCTGCATCCCAGGGGTTTTGGGTCATCATGTTTTCACTGTCATTTGTTTCTAGGTATTTTTTCATTTCCTCTTTGATTTCTTCAGTGATCTCTTGGTTATTTAGTAACTTATTGTTTAGCTTCGATGTGTTTGTAATTTTTACAGATTTTGTCCTGTAATTGATATCTAGGTCATAGTGTTGTGGTCAGAAAAGATACTTAATATGATTTCAGTTTTCTCAGATTTATCAAGGCTTGATTTGTGACCCAAGATTTGATCTTTCCTGGAAAATGTTCCATGAGCACTTGAGAAGAAAGTGTATTCTGTTGTTTTTGGATGGAATGTCCTATAAATATCAATAAGTCCATCTTGTTTAATGTATCATTTAAAGCCTTTGTTTCCTTATTTATTTTCATTTTGTATGATCTGTACATTGGTTGAAATGGGGTGTTAAAACCCCCTACTATGATTGTATTACTGTCAATTTCTCCTTTTATGGCTTTTAGCATTTGCCCTATGTATTGAGTTGGTCCTTTGTTGGGTGCATAAATATTTACAATTGTTATACCTTCTTCTTGGATTGATCCTGAAATTATGTAGTGCCCATCTTTGTCTCTTGTAGTAGTCTTTATTTGAAAGTCTATTTTGTCTGATATGAGAATTTCTACTCTAGATTTCTTTTGATTTACGTTTGAACGGAATATCTTTTTCCATCCCCTCACTTTCAGTCTCTATGTGTCCCTGGGTCTGCAGTGGGTCTCTTGTAGACAGCATATATATGGGTCCTGTTTTTGCATCCATTCAGCCAGTGTATGTCTTTTGGCTGGAACATTTAATCCATTTACATTTAAGGTTATTATCGATATGTATGTTCCTATTACCATTTTCTTAATTGTTTTGGGTTTGTTGTTGTAGGTAATTTCCTTCTCTTGTGCTTCCTCCCTTGAGAAGTTCCTTTAGCATTTGTTTTAAAGTTGGTTTGGTGGTGCTGAATTCTCTTAGCTGTTGCTTGTCAGTAAAGGTGTTAATTTTTCTGTCGAATCTGAATGAGATCCTTGCTGGGTAGAGTAATCTTGGTTGTAGGGTTTTCCCTTTCATTACTTTAAATATGTCCTGCCACTCCCTTCTGGCTTGCGGAGTTTCTGTTGAGAGATCAGCTGTTAACCTTATGGGGATTCTCTTGAATGTTATTTGTTGTTTTTCTCTTGCTGTTTTTAGAATTTTTTCTGTGTATTTAATTTTTGATAGTTTGACTAATATCTGTCTTGGCATCTTTCTCCTTGGATTTATCCTGTATGGGACTCTCTGTGCTTCCTGGACTTGATTACCTACTTCCTTTCCCATATTAGGGAAGTTTTCAACTATAATCTCTTCAAATATTTTCTCAGTCCCTTTTTTATTCTCTTCTTCTTCTGGTACCCCTATAATTTGAATGTTGGTGCATTTAATGTTTCCCCTGAGGTCTCTGAGACTGACGTCAATTCTTTTCATTCTTTTTTCTTTATTCTGCTCAGCAGTAGTTATTTCCACTATTTTATCTTCCAGGTCACTTATCCGTTCTTCTGCTTCAGTTATTCTGCTATTTATTCCTTATAGAAAATTTTTAATTTCATTTATCGTGTTGTTCATCACTGTTTGTTTGATCTTTAGTTCTTCTAGGTCCTTGTTAAACGTTTCTTGTATTTTCTCCATTCTATCTCCAAGATTTTGGATCATCTTTACTATCATTATTCTGAATTCTTTTTCAGGTAGACTGCCTATTTCCTCTTCATTTGTTTGGCCTGGTGGGTTTTTACCTTGTTTGTTCATCTGCTGTGTGTTTCTTTGTCTTCTCATTTTGCTTAACTTACTGTGTTTGAGTCTTCTTTTCACAGCCTGCAGGTTTGTAGTTCCCATTGTTTTGTTATCTGCCCCCAGTGGCTATGGTTGGTTCAGTGGGTTGTGTAGGCTTCTTAGTGGAAGGGACTAGTGCCTGTGTTCTGGTGGATGAGGCTGGGTCTTATCTTTGTGGTTGGCAGGACCATGTCCGTTGGTGTGTTTTGGGGTGTGTGTGTCCTTATTATGATTTTAGGCAGCCTCTCTGCTAATGGGTAGGGTTGTGTTCCTGTCTTGCTAGTTGTTGGCATAGGGTGCCCAGCACTGTAGCTTGCTGGTCGTTGAGTGAGCTGTGTCTTAGCATTGAGATTGAGATCTCTGGGATAACTTTTGCTGTTTAATATTACATGGAGCTAGGAAGTCTCTGGTGGACCAATGTCCTGAACTCAGCTCTCCCACCTCAGATGCAGAGGCCTGACACCAGGCTGGTGCACCCATACACTGTCAGCCACACAGCTCAGAAGAAAAAGTGAGAAAAAAAGAAGGAAAGAAAGAAATAAGTAAATAAAGTTATTAAAATAAAAATAGAAAATAATTATTAAAAATAAATAAAATTAAAATGTAATAAAAGCAAAGAAATAAAAAAAAGGAAAGAAGAGAGCAACCAAACCAAAAAACAAGTCTACCAGTGATAACAAGTGCTAAAAACTATACTTAAAAAAAAAAAAATAAAAAAGGACAGACAGAACCCTAGGACAAATGGTGAAAGCAAAGCTATATAGACAACAGCACACAAAGAAGCATACATCCTCAATAAAAGAGGAAAAGGAAAAAAAAAATATATCTTTGCTTCCAAAGTCCACTGCCTCAATTTTGTTATGATTCGTTGTCTATTCAGGTATTCCACAGATGCAGGGTACATCAAGTTGATTGTGAAGATTTAATCCGCTGCTCCTGAGGCTGCTGGAGAGATTTCCCTTTCTCTTCTTTGTTCACACAGCTCCCGGGGTTCAGCTTTGGATTTGGCCCCGCCTCTGAGTGTAGGTCGCCAGAGGGCGTCTGTTCTTCACTCAGACTGGACGGGGTTAAATGAACAGCTGATTCAGGGGCTCTGGCTCACTCAGGCCAGGGGGAGGGAGGGGTGCGGATGCGGGGTGAGCCTGCAGCGGCAGAGGCTGGCGTGAGGTTGCACCAGCCTGGGGTGTGCTGTGTGTTGTCCCGGGGAAGCTGTTCCTGGATCCCGGGACCCTGGCAGTGGCGGGCTGCACAGGCTCCCGGGAGAGGAGGTGGTGATAGTGACCTGTGCTCGCACACAGGCTTCTTGGTGCCGGCAGCAGCAGCCTTAGCGTCTCATGCCCATCTCTGGGGTCCGCGCTGATAGCCACGGCTTGCGCCCATCTCTGGAGTTCGTTTAGGCGGTGCTCTGCATCCCGTCTCCTCGCGCACCAGGAAACAATGGTCTCCAGACTTTTCCTGGACTCCCTCCCGGCTAGCCATGGTGCACTAATCCCCTGCAGGCTGCGTTCACGCCGCCAACCCCAGTCCTCTCCCTGCACTCCGACCGAAGCCCAAGCCTCAGCTCCCAGCCCCGCCCGCCGCAGCGGGCGAGCAGACAAGCCTCTCGGGCTGGTGAGTGCTGGTCAGCACCGATCCTCTGTGAGGGAATCTCTCTGCTTTGCCCTCTGCACCCCTGTTCCTACACTCTCCTCTGTGGCTCTGAAGCTTCCCCACCACCTCCCCCAGTCTCTGCCAGTGAAGGGCCTTCCTAGTGTGTGGAAAGTTTTCCTGCTTTCCTCTGCTCCCTCCAGAGGTGCAGGTCCCATCCCTATTCTTTTGTCTCTGTTTATTCTTTTTTCTTTTGCCCTACCCAGGTACGAGGGGAGTTTCTTGCCTTTTGGGCGGTCTGAGGTCTTCTTCCAGAGTTCAGTAGGTGTTCTGTAGGAGTTGTTCCACGTGTAGATGTATTTCTGATGTATTTGTGGGGGGGAAGGTGATCTCCATGTCTTACTCTTCTGCCATTTTGAAGGTCACTCTCCTGCTGAAGTTTGATCTAAATGAAAGATTCAGAATTCATCTCTCTTTCATACATTCTAGTTTTCCTGAACACCTAAGTATGAATTGGTGACACATACTGATACTTCTTTCGTTTCAGTCTAATTAAGTCACAACTAACCAAGCTGCAAGATTACTTGGTGTCTATGTTTAAACTTTTATGAAGCATAAGTACTCTGAAGCATAACTTCCAGTAGTACAGTAGCATAGCTTGTAAACACTTGGGGGTATGTAAAAATATGAACTAAAGTGTATTACATGTCATTATTTCTAAAATCAAATTCTAAATTTGTTTCTGTTTTCAAATAAAGGTAAATAAAATCAGGTTCTCTGTGTATGAAGTGGAGCCTTCAGTATAAAATATGCAATTAAAATATATAAAATTTAGGTACAGATGGAGGAACAGATGAGATACTTTTTTTTATGTTCTGAAGCCATTATTATTTATTACATGTCATTTCTTTCTCAAAAATGTATCTTGAATCTTTCTCTTCTATCAGGCTGCTTTGGCTGCTTAGTCTGGGCCACAGCCATTTCTTACCTAGATTGCTTCAATAGCTTCTTAAATCTTCACCCTTATTCTTCTCTTGGCTTTCTCATCCAATCAGCCTGCAAAGAGACATCAGAGCGATATTTGTAAATATAAGTCAAATTAAGCCATATCTGATTATATATATATATAATATATATATATATTATATATATATTATAACCCCTGCAATATATAAGGGGTTCATGCTGCTCTGCTCTGCTCAACACCCACTATCCACTTCCAATATCTGACTATATCATAAGTTTAATGTGATCACTTCCAGACCTCTTTCTATAGTTATTATGTTGCAGCAAATTAGAATAATGGCCACGACTTGTTTTCAAAATATTCCAGGATTTTAAGCACTCTTGTAGAAAGAGACCATGTAGCCCACAGAGATGGTGGAAGAAGTTTACCAAGAAAGCTGGTTTGGTAAACGAAGTTAAGATGGGAGCATATTCTTATGGAAGAAAAGGTAAATACAATCAAACTAAAATGACTGCCAGAGTTCCTGCACCACATCATCTGGGATTTCAGAGTATGATCTTTCTGTGGCTAATTCATTACAAGGTTTTGGAATTCAGGTAAAGAAAATCAAATAAGGAAACAATGAGAGATATGGGTTTAAGTGAATTAAGTGATAGTCAGCACTTAGTCTTCTCTTCACCCTGTGCCAGGCTTTGCTATAAATACGCTGTTCGTGTCACGCCAACCCTATGAGATGGACTTGTACCAATGATTTACCTGTAGACTCTCAGCTTTGAGGCCATCTTTCTATATTACATGCTTTGATGCTGGTGCTGGAAGTTTGCAAGCTGCATTGCCCATCCTCCATGGGCTTTCTGCTGGGTTCTTCCAGTGGGAGGTCCTTTTGTTCCCCCAGTCCTAGTGGGCATAGATGTTTCCTAGGACCATTAGTCTCCAGGTTTCTTTGGTATGCATTTATTGATTTTTCAGCCTTCCAATAATCATGTAACCAATTTTCCATATTAGATTTCCAAAGCTTGAAATACTTAGACTGGTTTCTTCTCTTACAATACTATTTTCACTTCTGTTTTATTGTTGAGGAAATTCCAGCACAAGAGGGTTGTCACTTGCCCAAGGTCATATAGCTAGTAAGTGGCAGAGCAAGGATTAGGACCCAGGTAGTCTGGATTCAGAGTTGGTTTTCATAACTCTGAACTATACTGCATCTTTATTTCATGTTTAAAACCATACTGTAGAGCCTCTTAAAACATGGATAATGTAAGGAATAATATGAACAGTATATATAAATTTGTACAAATGCATGTATAATTTCTTCTCTTTAGCAGCAATAAAAGATCAAGTTTTTAAAAACTAGAGAAGTCAGAAAATAACCATGATATATATTTTGGGCAAAAGATTCAGGTTACAAAACAATATTCATGATGAGATCATAACGTTGTTAAGAGAGTAATATAACATGTTCATGCATTAAAAGGGTCTTGGTAATAGAGAAAATGGACAGTAATTTAAATTTTAAGTTTCCTTGAATCATGAGATAAAGAAAGACAGTCATGCAGTTGGAACATATTTAGTATCTGGATTGGCATGATTTCAATTTTTTTTGTTTTTAATTGAGCATTTGATTTTCTTTGTTTTCTAAAGTCTTCAATGTAAATATATAACAGATAAAGGGCCAATAATGTTTTTAAGATTATTTCACAGAATTTTATAACAGAGAAATACTGCATAATATAATCACTGAAAAGGGGAGACTCAAAACTGTATATAAGTTTCTCAATTGGGTAAATGTATAAAACATTTTAAAAAATATAGTAATAAAAATAATATGTCATTAAGGGAGGACTATGTTGAACTATTTTTATATCTTTGTATTTGTCTCTATTGTTCTTTATAATGGTGAACAATGAAAACTTACAGTAATTTTCAATTGTATTTCATAATTTCCATTTTTTAAGCAACTCAATTTATTTAATAGTTACTCTCTTTTAAAAAGTTTAACAACAGTTTTAAATATTTTCATTCAAATTAATTTTTAATGTAAGAAACCAGCTATCATGGTTTGGTTACATTTTTTATTCCATGTAGATTTGGCCAATTTTTAATACATAGTCTTCTAATTCCTTATTTTTTTGCCACCACCACTTTTAGGCCATAATGATAGGTTTACAAATGGTGCCATTGCAACCGACTGTGGAAGCACAATGTGCAGGTCTTCCAGCCTCCTACAGACCAGTCAGAGGAAGAGGCTGGCTGTCTCTGTCCATCCAAACCCCACTGTGCTGGCAGCTGGAGCTGGCTCAAGGGTATCTGATTTCCTGTCTTGTTTCTTCTCCACATCATAAGAAATAAGAAGGGATCATTGTTATTCTCTGCATTACCAGCCTCTCATCTAGGGCTTAGAGACCTAAATGATGATATATATATATATATATATATATATATATATATATATATATATATATATATATATATTTTAGCCATGCAGCACAGCATGCAGGGTCTTAGTTCCCTAACCAGGGATTGAATCTGTGCCCCCTGCAGTGGAAACAGAGTCTTAACCACTGGACCACCAGAGAAGTCCCATAAAAGATAATATATTCTGAATGAATGAATGGTGAATGAAGAAAAGAACTTTCAGGTAAAATTTACCCTTATTCAGGTGGGAAGCATAAGGCTCCTTGCTGAATGAAAGGACACTTCTAGAAAGAGTGAAATAATGAATGTTCTTCAGCCACTGTGACCTTCCTAGGATTACATATTTCCCTGTCGATGATATTGAACTCAGGTTCAGCTGCTTGCCACTCAAAAAACAATAATCAGGCCTCCCTGGTGGCGCAGTGGTTGAGAGTCCTCCTGCCGATGCAGGGGACACGGGTTTGTACCCTGGTCCAGGAAGATCCCACATGCCGTGGAGCGGCTGGGCCTGTGAGCTGTGGCCGCTGAGCCTGCGTATCCGGAGCCTGTGCTCTGCAGTGGGAGAGGCCACAATGGTAAGAGGCCTGCGTACTACAAACAAACAAACAAACAAAAAAACAAACAAACAAAAACAAAAAAACAATAATCAAGGGGCAAGTGTTGGTAGAAAGGAAAGGTGCTTAATTTAGAAAAGCTGGCAATCTGGGGAGAAGGTGGACTCATGTCAAGAGACCAACTCTGAAGGTTCTTCTCTGCCATGACTATTTTTAAAGGCAAAGGGGGAAGTAATCTCAGTTAATCATTGAGGCAGAAGGTTAGGTTCTCCATCATTTTCTACTGTGTGCAGGCTGATGACTTCAGATCTTTCTTTGGATGTTCTCTTGCTCGTGTGGTCTCCATGGGCCCACAGGGTCTGCCTGTAAATTTGCTAAGGGGAAGCTAGGGGTAGAGAGTCAGTCATTCCTTAACTACATAAATCTTCATTCTTACTCCTTCTAATCCAGGAAAGGAATCAACAAGTTAGACAAGGTATTGTGTACATTCAGTAGAACAGAGATCAGGAGTTAGGTTAAATGTTACCTAGTGATCTTACTTTTATGATTAAGGTTTAAGGAAAACAGAGATAAACAAACAGAAAAAAGGTAAAAGAACTGCTTACAAATCCCCACTGTCAGACATCATTCCATTTCTATGGGATTAGGGGCAAAGGTCCATCTTCTGTAAACACTTCATGCTGAGACAGGGAATCTGTTGAGGCCTTAGAATGAAAGATGTCAACATGGTAATGTAGCATCTCTTTGCTGATGATTTTATTTGCCTGCTCACCTATATTGGCAGAGCAAGCTATAATTATTCTAATGCCCAAAAGATATAGATTATTATGAACAATAGAGTTAATTATTTACCATTATTTCATCAGATACTGAGTTCTATGACTATTGTCCTAATCATTAACTGCTCATGCCTCTCTTTTGTGACTCTGAGAGGCCTGGGAGACTTCAGCTTTTCTACAAACAAGAGGCAGGAGACATAGAGGGGTTTTGTGCTTGGGAAGGGTGCCCAGCAGTGTTCTGCCCAGTTCCATACAGCATTTACTCTGGACACAGGCCCCTACTACATCCCATAGCCTCAGAAAATGCCTTTTTTAAAAACTGAAGTATAGTTAATTTACAATGTCATATTAGTTTCTGGTGTACAGCAAAGTGATTCATATAAATATATATGTATATATATATACACATATATATATTCTTTTTCATATTCTTTTTCATTGTAGTTTATTCAAGATCTTGAATATAGTTCCCTGTGCTATCCAGTAGGACCTTGTTGTTTACATATTTCATATATAGTAGTTTGTATCTGCTAATCCCAAACTCCTAGTTTATCTCTCCCCCAATGATGTTTTTAATCTCTAAATTATCTCTCTCAGGTTTCCCTGGTTACCCCAAATAAGACAATATATGCAGAAGCCCTTTAAAAAAAACTATGTAAAATTAGGTAATTAGGAAATTTGTTTACATGTCAAAGCATTTTTTAAAAATATGAGTGAAAGTCTCTGCAAGGGACCAATCAAACACAGAGATCACAACTTCTAAACTAGCAGGTTATGCTTCTAGAGCGTGATGTGCAATTTGTCATTTTAATTATAAAACCCTGGCAAATGATTTTAGTCTGTGTCCCATAGCTGCATATGTGTGTCTCAGTATAAACTACCCAGCAGAGAATGAACTATAAACTGGATTGAAAATTGCTAAATAGATTACTGTATTTTAGAGAGGTCCTATGCACATGAATTATAATAATACTTCTCTCAATTAGTTACAGCTTAAAATCAACCTGCTTCATTAGGTTAACTGTAAAGTTGTAAAAAAATAAATCCTGCACTATGACAGAAATAAATTAAAATGTCTAAATTTGAGGGTAAATCTGTGCAATTCATGAAGATAATATTAAACTTGCCTGAGTAAGTGCCATCTCAGAAAGATAGTAAATCATCAAACTGTTAGTAAACCAGCTACCTTTGGATATAATGATCAACTTAATTCAAATTTCTGTGCCAATTATCATTATAACTACAGTTTCTAGGGAGTTTCTTAATATTTGTAAATAAGCTTCCACTTGCTATTAACTAGAAAACATAGTTTACAGAATCAGAGTTATAAAAGTAATAAATTAATATGACTAAGGTTTATTTGGTTAGTGAAATTTTACACTGGTCAAGAAAAAAATTTGTGGAAATGAACCATTCTAATGCATTCATTTTTTTAGAGAATAAAGGAAGAAGTAGGACATTTATACTCAAGGTCACTCAGCTAGACTGTGGCAATGCTGGAACAGAACTGCATGTCTCTTTACTCTTCATCTTATGGCTGCTGAAAGCAAGCTGAGAGTGGTCTTGTCCTCACGCTACCAGGAATGTTCAGAAGACTGATAAGACATTTGGCCAGAGGCATACAGACATAAGAATCAAAGCAGAGAACAAAGTAATGGTAGCGGTCATTTTTTAGCAATAGTAAAAGTGACTTTTGCTTAATTTCTCCAAATCTGGTCCCAAGTAATCCTCTTCTCTCATATTTTCTGTCCTCAACACCATCAACCAGGAAAAGTGCATCCCATTCACTGAAAATGCATGGTGAACATTTATCTTTGCATTATAAATGTAATATCTAACTTCTTTGAATTTGGAAATTTCAGAAAGGAAACAATATCCAACCACAGTTCCTTATTAACTCCTCTTTCCCAGCACCACTCTATGGGTTCTATCATCAATTTTCCCTTTCATATTTTACTAAATTCAGTAATGCTGTACATTTAAATTTGGACTCATGAGTTTTATTTATCTTCCACATGTCCCTTTATTATTTATTTATGTTTGTTTATTTGATTATTTTTTTTCTACTTTTCTGTTCATACTTACCTTTCAGTCTTCTGTCATTATCTTAATTTTTAAGGTAAATAACTTATGTAACAGCATACTAACTGGTTAAAATTCAGTTGTTCTCAAATTAAATGGAATTAATTACAGTCCTTAAAATGTGCTCCATTGTTTTACACGAAGAGCCCTACGAATTACTGTCACCACTAATTTATAAAAGTAATATGTAGCATATGAGTTTTACTATATCTTATAGAATTTGACATTTTATAATTTTAAAAACTTTTAGTAATATATGGAAATAGTACCATCTTATTTATATTCACTTTACCACTCAATATTATTTTCAATATCTTAAACTATTAAATAGATAACAATATTATAGAAAGAATATAATAATAAAGTATTTTCTTTATAAGCTAGCAACTTCTGGTAAACTTCTCCTAAATTTCTACTAAAATATCTGTAATTATCCCCAAAAAATGTGAAAACTGACAATCGTGAAACAAAGGCATGCAGTCAATCTATTGTCAAAATCTGAAAGAATTGTCTTCTTACAAATGGCTGATGTAGCTAAAACAAGTAGTGAAAACAAGTTTCTCCCCTTAAAGTAGAATGGTAGGAGAAACTATTTTCCCCTCTTGTTAAGTATTGTCTATTATTTTTTGGAGACTTATAAGGCACATAGAGAAAAGTTCCCAGAACCCAAATGTGCATCCTGTTGAACTGAAGGAGGGTGGGCACTGTGTGACCTCCACAGAAGTTAGGAAATCCACACTTTGAAGACCTGGCAGGACCCCTTATGCATCTGACATCCCCTTTTTGTGCCTCCTCTCAAAGCAACCATTATTTTATTTTAAATCATACGATTCAAATTTTCCTGTTTATGAACGTTATAAAAAGCTTCCTCACCAATCTTTCTTTTTAACTGTGAATTTTTTTGCAAGTTTATTGTGTCATTGTGTTTATATTTTGCTTTTAACCCTGGCATAAAGTTGCTTTTTTTCTTTTTAATGTTATGAATAAAGACAACACGGACATAAGCAACAACATATGTCTCTTCTGCACATTCCCATTTCTTTCATTTGAGGTATATTCCTAGGGTGGAATTACTGGATTTTAGAGAATACAAATATTCAATCTGACTTCCAAAGTGATTATACTAATTTACACTCCCACCAGCAATGATGATAATTTCTATTAGTTCAAGTGTTTATCAATATATGTAGTAGCGTCAGAAGTTTATCACTAATTTTAACCATTCTGATATGTGAGTAGTGGTTTCTTATTTTGGTTATTCCTAATAAATAATGATGTTGAGCTGCTTTTCAAATATGCATTGGGGGCTTCCCTGGTTGTGCAATGGTTGAGAGTCCGCCTGCCAATGCAGGGGACACGGGTTCGTGCCCCGATCCGGGAAGATCCCACATGTCGCAGAGCGGCTGGGCCCGTGAGTCATGGCCGCTGAGCCTGCGCATCCAGAGCCTGTGCTCTGCAACGGAAGAGGCCACAACAGTGAGAGCCCCGCGTACCACAAAAAAAAAGAAAAAAATATATATATATATACATTGGATCCTTGGATATTAATTATCTGTGTATAAGAAATTACCCCAAATTTAGTAGCTTAAAGCAAAATACATTTATCATCTCACAGTTGCTTTTTATCAGGAACAGGGTTGCAGCCTAGCCAGGGGCTTTGGTGGGTCTCTTGGAGAATAAGTAACATGAATCCAAGAACAGGAAGTAGATGAATATGTGGTATTCAGAAATAAGAAATGTAGAAAGCCCCACTGACACAAAATTTGGAAGCCCATAAAAGGCATACACTGCTTGCACTACTTGTCAAGAGATGTACTTATTTATGACAATATATTTAATGTGGGAAAACACACATGACATAAAATTTATCTTTTTATCCATTTTTATGTGTACAGTTCATTGGCATCAAATATGTTCACATTGTTGTGTAACCATCACTGCTGTCCATCTCCAGACCTCTTTCATCTTCTGAAATTAAAACTCTGTACCATTAAGCAATAACTTCCTCCTAGCCCATGGTAACCTTATTACATTATCTGTCTCCATGAATTTGACAGTTCTAGGTACCTATTATAAGTGCGATTATATATTTGTTCTTTTGCATCTGGCTTATTTCACTTATTAGGCTGAATAATATTCTGTTGTTCATATAGACCACATTTTATTTATCCATTTATCTACTGATAGACATTTGTGCTGTTTCTACTTTTAACTATTTTTGAATAATCATGCTATCATCACTAGTATACAAATACCTGTCCAAGGCTCTGCTTTCAATTTTTTAGACTATATGCAAAGAAATGGAGTTACTGGATGACATGAGAGTTTTGCTTAAGTTTTTGAGGAGCATCCATACTGTTTATCACAGAGGCTGCACTGTTTTACTTTCTTACCAACAATACGCAATGATTCTAATTTCTCCATATCTTCACCACCATTTGCTATGTTCTATTTGTTTGATTATAGTCATCTTAATGGGTGTGAAATGGTACCTCACTGTGGTTTGATTTATATTGTCCTAACAATTAGTAATGTTGAGCATCTTTTCATGTGCTTGTTGGCATGTCTATTAGAGTCTTCTGGCCATTTTTTAATTGGGTTATTTGTTGTTGAATTGTTATAGGAGTTCTTTTTTTTGTCCATGCCGTGGGGCATGTGGGATCTTATTTGCCTGAGGGATTGAACCCATGCCCCTTGCAGAGGAAGCGTGGAGTCTTAACTACTGGATCATCAGGGAATTCCCAGGAAATTTTTAACTGTATCTCAAAGTTGCCAATTTTACTGGGTTGCCAGATACATTAATTAAATTCTCAAGAAAATTACTAAGCAGGACATTTTTTTCTAGAACCCTACATACAGGTTTCTTTTTGTTTGTGATATTAAAGCCTATTTATTTTTGAAAAAAATTATATTTATTTTATTCTAACATCTGTATGTTTTTGTGGTGCAGGAGTGTTTGAACAGTCAAAATAATTAATTATTCTGCTGGTATACAATTTATGATTTCTTATTCACAGTCAACATTACACACATGAAATGTGGATCCTTCTTTTTTTTTTTGTATGTATTCCTTCTTCAAAAACTTGACATTTTATGTGAACTAATAAAAAGTAGCTAACTGGTTATGGTACTGAGATAAAAGCTGTTAAAATGGCTGAATAAATTCCCAGAGGCTTGCAGTCCTATGCACTACACACTAGTGGTTTAGCGACTTTCTTGTTAAAGGTCCTACTTGACACAAACTCAGAGAAAAGTGTTTTGTAAGAGTCTCAAGCAATGTAAGACTGTTGGGATGTAGTTCTTTGTTGTTAAATTCAATGCTGAGTAGACAAACTTTCAACAAGTATCTATTTGATTTTGACTATTTTTATCCAGGCATGGACAGAGAAGGCCTACTGACATTAAATTACTAATAACATATATTCTTAGGCACTGTCACTGTGCCTGGCACACAGGTGTGACCTATGCACAAAGTCTTTTTTGAAGCTTGGAGTCTTGCAGGGAAGGAAATTATAAAATAAACACATACATGCATGAATAATTCTAAATATTGGTAAATTATCCGACAGACAAGAAGTGGACTCCGCTAGAATGAGTAGTCAGGCACTACTTTATATTCACTGGAGATACCAGCCTTGTACAGAAATGAAAAAAAACTTGGGGACAAAATGGTAAAACAATAAGGTAAATTTCAATTTATTAGCCTTGTTAGCATATATTGATTGGTAATATCTTGACATAAAACTCAAACTGAAACATAATAAATATAAGCAGTAGTGTAGCTTTGTTTTCTTGTAACTAATCCTTCATCCTTCCACCAATAGGAATATCACAGCATGTAAAAGATATGGAGCATAAATTAATGTGTCATGGGGATGATTACCTAAGTAAGTTTATTTTTCTTTTTGCATAATCTATTTTTTACAAAGGAATATTGGAACCAAGGAATCTTTTGAGAGAGATTAATAAGTTATGAGTGTGATTACAATTTTCTAGAAAGTATTCAGATGCCACTCTGGCCAGAAATAATTATTTGCTTTTCTGAAATAAATTATTTGTTTTCTGCAAAAAAATCTACTTCAGCATAAGTATTATATTACCCAAACTTCCCTGTTTTATTCTTTTTTTTAAAAAAATATTTATTTATTTTTGGCTGTGTTGGGTCTTCATTGCTGCGTTCAGGCTTTCTCTAGTTCCGGCGAGCGGGGGCTACTCTTCCTTGCGGTGCACGGGCTTCTCATTGCAGTGGCTTCTTTTGTTGTGGAGCATGGGCTCTAGGCACGCAGGCTTCAGTAGTTGTGGCACATGGGCTTAGCTGCATGTGGAATCTTCCTGGATCAGGGCTCGAACCTGTGTTCCCTGCATTGGCAGGCTGATTCTTAACCACTGCACCACCAGGGAAGCTCGTATTCTTTTTTTAACATTGTGAAATACCACATATACAGACAATAATAAGGTCACAAAAAATCAAGGTAACTTAATAATTTCTCAAAACAAGTTAACACCAATGTGACCACCCAGGACAAAATTAAAACACTGCCACTTGTCAGAAGACCTCTCATACCTTTGATGATCAGTATTCCTCTCATCCCTTAAATATTCTACGTTTTATTAATCATCCACCATGTAATTTTACTACATAAACTTGTATTCTTGAACCCTAGAGTGTAGTTTCTTGAACTTTTGAAGTAGAATCATAAAACATGTATTTTTTACATACTTTCATTGACTCAACATTATGTTTCTGTGATTTGACCTTGCTACTGCATATGCCTATAAATTATTTGTGTTTATTCCTAGAGGGCAGTCTGTTGAATATGTATACCTTGACTGAGTTATCTATTATAGTGTTGCTGAAAATCTGATTTGCATCCAGTTTTTGGCTAATGCTGCTCAGAAAATCCTTGTGTATGTCTCCTGGAATACATCACGGAAGTATGTGTCACATTAGATGACCTAGAAGTCTCCAAAATGCAAATATCAGTTCACATTCCTACCAAAGGTGTATGAACGTTCTAAGTGTTTGATATCGTCAAAAGTAATATTTATTTAGATTTTAAAATTTTAGCCACAATGGTGTAAATGTAATGGCATCTTAATGTGGCTTTAATTTTAATTTCTCTGATCAATAGTGAGAAGGAGGATATGTTTGTATATTATTGGACAATTAGATACCATCTTTTGTAAAGTATGTGTTTGAGTTTTTTGTACACTTTTATATGGTACTTCTTTTATACTGATTTATAGCTTTTTGTATATAGAATATAATATGTTGAATAGAAGATTTTCTTTGGTTATTTATGTGGCAATTATTTTTTCTCCTAGTCTATACCCTTGACATTTAAACTTTTTAACTCTTTTACATTTTTAAAGCCACTGTATTGAGGCATAAATCATGTACCATAAAATTCACCCATTATGAATGTATCATTCAATGACATTGTAGTAAATTCCATAGAGTTGTGCAACCATCACTAAAATCCAGTTTTGGAACAGTTCCATCATCCCCTAAAGTTTCTTTTACTCATTTTCAGTTAATGCCCATACTCACCCAAGTCTGGATTAATAAATGTTCTACTTCTATGAATTCACCTTTTTGACATACTTTACATAAATGGAATAATAAAATATACAGTCTCTGATTTCCTTCTCTTAAAATGATTTGAGGTTTACCTATGTTGTAGCATGTACGAGTACTTCCTTACTTTCCAGTGCTAAAGAGCATTCCATTGTATGGATATCTCACATTTGCTTATCAACTCACCAGCTGATGGGCATTTGAATTATCTCCAGTTTTATGGATATTATAAATAATGCTGCTATAAACATTTGATTTATGTATATATTTTTGTGTGGACATATGTTTTCTTTTCTCTTTGGAAAATTCTTAGAATAATATAGCTAAGTAATATGATAAATTTATGTTTAAGTTTATAAGAAACTGAACTCCTTGCTAAAGTGTCTGTACAATTTTACATTCCCACCAGCAATATATCAGTTTTCCATTTTCTCCACATCCTCACCAATACTCATTATTATCTATCATTTTAATTTCATCCAATATAGTGTGTGTGTGTGTGTGTGTGTGTGTGTGTGTGTGTGTAGTGGTATCTTACTGTGGTTTTAATTTGCTTTTCTGTAATAACTAATGGTGTTGAGCATATTTTTTCATATTGTTTTAGCCATTTATATATGTTCTTTAGTGAAATGTCTACTCAAATATTTGCTCATATGATAATAGAGTTATTTGTCTTATAATTGAGTTGTAGAGTTTTTTACGTGATCATGACACGGTCATTAATTATGTATATAATATGCAAATACTTTCTCACAATTTTTCTTTTAATTTATTCTTTTAATGTTATGTTTGGAGCACAAAAATTCTTTTTAATGAAGTCAAATTTATTGATTTGTTTTTTTTACATCTGTACTTTTGTTGTCATAGTGAAGAAAACTTTGCCTGACTCAAGAACACCAAAATTTTCTCCTATGCTTTTTCCACAGGTTATTTTTTAAATTTTAGCTTTTACATTTAGGTCTGTGTTCTATTTAAGCTGATCTTTGTGCATAGTGTGAGGTAATGATCTAAGATACTTTTTTCCCCCATGTTTCCAATTGTCTCAGTATCATTTTTGCAAAGACTATCCCTTCCCTATAGGATTTTCTTCACACTTTTGTTAAAATTCAATTGACCATAATAATAATAATAATTTATTTATAATAATAATTTATTTCTGGACTCTCAATTTTGTCTTATTAATCTCTGTCTATGCCTATCCTTGCATCAATACCACACTGTCTTAATTACAGTGCTTTAGAGTAAATTTTGAATTGGATAGTTTAAAAGTCCCCAACTTTATTCTTCATTTTCAAAATTGTTTTGGCTATTCTAGGACCTTTGCATTTCAAATATATTTTAGGATGATTGTCAACTTCTACCAAAAAAAAAGGGCCATTGAGATTTTTTTTATTGAAGTGTAGTTGGTATAGGAAAGTGATTCAGATATATATAGACATAGATATAGATATAGATACAGATATTTTATATTCTTTTCCATTATGGTTTATCACAGGATATTGAATACAGTTTCCAGTAGGACATTGGGATTTCTTTTTTTAAATTATGATTACATTGATCTTTGGTTAATTTCAACACACACATATGTCATATCTCTCCAATTATTCAGATCTTTGATTTCTCTGAGCAATGTTTGTCTTTTTTATAGTACAAGTCTTGCACTTATTTTTTTAAAAAAATATTCCTATATATTTTGTCCTTTTTGATATTATTTTAAATGATTTGTTTTCTTAATATTATTTTCTGTTTGTTCATTGCTAGTATATACAATACAATTGATATTTGTATGGTATTATTGTTTTCTGAGACTTTGCCAAACTCATTTATAAGCTCTAATAGCTGTGTGTGTGTGTGTGTGTGTGTGTGTGTGTGTGAATTCCTAGGGATTTTCTACTTTCAGGATTCAGAATTATGTTGTTGGCACTGCTCTCAGCCCCACCTTAACTGTGGGTAAGCCAGCAATTGATCCTGGAGCCTCTCAGGTATTGTTTTCACCAGGTCACCAGCGTAGAGCCACTGAAGTCAGGTTCCAAGAATTGCAGTAATTACGGATCTGGACCTGCTGTGGGTGCTACGGGGGCAGCTCAGACTCTGGCCTGGCCCAAACCCCATGTGTATGTGACCATAAAGTCTACAGCTGCTAAAGCTAGACCTGTCTTCGTTGAAGGAACATTCATTGTCCGTTCAGATGTTCTGTAGGCACTGACTTAGAAACTAATGAAACTTAAAAGCTTTTGCACAATGAAGGAAACTATAAACAAGACGAAAAGACAACCTCATAACAAGAGAAAATATTTGCAAACGAATCAACAAGGCAAAGGATTAATCTCCAAAATATATAAACAGCTCATGCAGCTCAATATTGAAAAAAAACAAATAACCCAATAAAAAAATGGGCAGAAGTCCTAAATAGACATTCCTCCAAAGAAGACATACAGATGGCCAAGAGGCACATGGAAAGCTGCTCAACATCACTAATTATTAGAAAAATGCAAACCAAAACTAAAATGGGGTGTCACCTCACACCAGTCAGAATGGCCATAATTAAAAAAATCTACAAATAACAAATGCTGGGGAGGGTGTGGAGAAAAGGGAACCCTCCTACACTGTCAGTGGGAATGTAAATTGGTGCGGCCAGTATGGAAAACAGTATGGAGGTTCCTCAAAAAAACTAAAAATAGAGTTGCCATATGATCCAGCAATCCCACCCCTGGGCATATACCCAGACAAAACTATAATTCAAAAAGATACATGCACCCCTATGTTCATAGCAGCACTATTTACAATAGCCAAGACATGGAAGCAACCTAAATGTCCATCAACAGATGAATGGATAAAGAAGATGTGGTATATATTTATAATGAAATATTACTCAGCCATAAAAAAGGATGAAATAATGCCATTAACAGCAACATGGATGGACCGAGAGATTATTATACTAAATGAAGTAAGTCAGAAAGAGAAAGACAAATACCACATATATCACTTATATATGGAATCAAAATTACTGCACTAACGAACATATCTATGAAACAGACTCACAGACATAGAGAACAGTCTTGTGGTTGCCAGCTGTGAGGGTGAGGTGGGGAGGAAGGATTGGGAGTTTGGGATTAGCAGATGCAAAGTATTATAAATAGGATGGATAAACAACAAGGACCTACTGTATAGCACAGGGAGCTATATTCAATATCCTGTGATAAACCATAATGGAAAGAATACAAAAAAGAATGTATATATATATATATATATATATATATATATATATATATATATATATATATATATGTATCTGAATCACTCTGCTGTACAGCAGAAATTAACACAACATTGTAAATCAACTATACTTCAATAAAATTAAAAAAATAAAAAATCAAGAAATATAAACAAACATATTTGTTAGAGACATGAAGGAAACACCAAAAGAAGCTGCAAAGGTAAAGAAAGCAGATCCCTCTAGTGAGAGGGAAACTGGAAATCAGGAACAGACGTGGCCTTTTTAAAGACATAAGCCTTATAAAATTACTTGTGTCTTCAACCAATGTTTATGCATAACTTTGATAAAAATAAAAACTCTAAAAAAAAGACATATCTTGCACTATTAAATGACAAGTTTGAAAATATCTGCAATGTTCTGTAGCAATGATTTTCATTTTTCTACATCCCCCTATACTGTCTACTTTGTAGATTATAATCTGCTTTTCCATACATTCTATCTCTGGTAAAATTAATGCTAGTTCAAAATATAGATTTATCACACTTATGAAAAATGGTAATTAACTAGTTCTGTAACCTTGAGCAAGTAATATAATTTCTCTGGACTTTCATTTCCTCATCTTTAAAATAAAGGTGTTGGAATAGATTATCTTAAATGTCCCTCCCAGTTCTGCCATTTTGTGATATGCTATAAAATAAACTCACTGTCCATTTAGGTTTGTCTCCAGTAACATGATATATATAGCTTCCTTTTATGGATGACTATGACCTTTAATGACCTTGAGATAGCTTCCCCAGATTCACATATTACAGCTAATAGATGTATGTGCATTCAGCTCCAATTGACATTACAGCATCTGGGGAAAGAAGAATTGGACCTGTGATCCAACTGATATTTTGGTATTTTTGATATTTTACAATCTTTGCTTCTAAAAATCTATACCTAGTAATAAAAATGTACTAAATGCTTCTTTTGGTGCCACTCACAGTTAAAGTCAGTTTCGATGATGCTGTCTGTAAAAATAAATTTGAAAATAAAACTAAGAAGATCATAGGGAAAACGTCTGTTTGTATTTCCTAGGGATGAATCTGCCTGGAAGCTGTTCTTTCTCTCTCAAATCTGAAAAAAGCAAATAAAACACCCTTCTGTCATGCTGAGAAGAGAAAGTTAGGGGATCCTTGGGATGTGTGAGACAGAGCATCACTTAGATCAGATGTTTTCATCCAGAGTGTCAGAACTCAGCTGGAAGTGTGGATCAGCTGGGAGAAGGGAACTGGGCACTCTGTAACAAAAACATATTTTTTTTCTAAGATCTAGCCTGACAGGAAAAAAAATAATACAAAACAAAACTTGTACACATGTAAACCTGGGTATCTCTTCAGAAAAAAGATAGACCAGTCTCTGTGAGGGCCATGACATTAGGCAGGGCAGAGCAATTACAGACCAGCAGATGAAGCAGCCGAGTTCTCAGAGTGACATGAAAAAAGTACTACCAGGAAGAGCCTGGCCACATGATCACATGATGAGGGCAAGGGTCCCATCTGGGACTGGGGAGTGTGTGAACTGGCCTTTGTGACCATACAGTAAAAGAAAGAAATGTGGACCTAAAATTGAAAGTACAATGCAATGCAGAACAATATCATAAAGGGGAATGGATATCTTTATAAGGGGATGCAATTACAAATCTACAAAGGTCAAAGAGAGAGTTACTCAGTACTGGGAGTATATCATCAATAATAGCAGCTTTCTATTGTGTTGAGTAGTAAATCTTTACAACGTGATTATTGTGTGCAGAAGAAATCTGAGAACCAGTGCAAACTGTCAGATCAAAATGGAGCCACAGAATGTGACATTTTTAAGAGCGGAATATAACATAAAAACTCTTTCTCATTTTTTAGAATCTTTACTGAGAAAATAAAATAAAATAAACAAGACAATGCCTGTATAAGATAGTGGATCATAAATTTTGGTGAGCAGTAGTATTACCTGGGAAATCATTAAAGACATGATTGCTGAAGCCCCATAATCTCCCCCTTGGAGATTATGACTCCCTAGGTGAGCACTAGATCCTGAACCTTTATAAGATCTCCAGGTGACTTACATGCATTCCAGAGTAAGATCTCTATGACCTGTGTTCATGGTCTCATACATTCACATACTATTTATATATGGTTGGGTTTATTCTCATAGTGGCTACTTTTCTGAAGGTTAAAGGAATGAACACATGCAAAGTGATTAAAACAGTGTTGGACACATTGTAGTCACTCTTAAGTGTTAGCTGTATATGCTCATAGACATGCGTCCAGAGACAAATGTGTATTATGTATGTGTGTGTGTTATGTAAATACTTTTGTCTAAGAAAATTAGGTACACATAAAGTAAATGAAGCAGAATGTCCTGGATTTCTCTGTCAAGTAATATTTTGCTGTTCACTAAAGCTGTGAATTCTTAATATCTTGTCCTGAGACCAGAAGCAGATAATAGAGCAAACAGAGGTCATTGTAATGTAGCTCATGCAGGGACCCCAACAAAACAGAGAACTGCCTGTAGTAGATAGATAAATTCCATTTTTCTTGTTGTTTAGATTTGGATAAATATACTGAAATATGGGTGAAGGCAAGATCAATTTTCAGTAAGAAAAATTGCTTTGGGAAATCGCCTAACTACTATTAGCATATTAGATCTGTCCTTTTAAATATTTTTCATCAGTTCCAACTACTGCAATAAAATTCTCATGTGTGATTTAACTGCAACATTAATGAAGTTGATTGGACTATAACATGCAGGGTCAGTTTTATCACCCCTTAAACCCCAGAATTAAAATATTTTTATCCCAACCACTAAATGAAAGAACTACTTCCTTGGGTGTTTCCTAAGGGGGGGGGGGAATGGAGAAAGTTAGCCTAATTTAATTCTTGATAAGATCTTTAAAGCCTGAATGTCACAAAACGTAATAGAAAACCTACTTTTTAATTTAATTTCACAAAAGTAACTGTAAAATCTCTGCAAATTTTATTCACCATGAGTATGATTTTTCCAATGCAGAATATTAAACCTGGTGAATAACGTCCTTTGGAGCTACAATAACTCAAGTTGCTAAGGTATTAAAAATTGTGTCCCGGGCTTCCCTCGTGGCTCAGTGGTTGAGAGTCCGCCTGCCGATGCAGGGGACACGGGTTTGTGCCTCGGTCCGGGAAGATCCCACATGCCGCGGAGCAGCTAGGCCCGTGAGCCATGGCCACTGAGCCTGCGCGCGTCCGGAGCCTGTGCTCTGCAACAGGAGAGGCCATAACCGTGAGAGGCCCGCGTACCGCAAAAAAAAAAAAAAAAAAAAAAAAAAAAAAAAGAGTTATGGGAGGGGTTGTTAACATAAAGATTTCATAGGAGTGAGGCAGCTGGCTGAGAAATGTTGAGAGTAATGACAATTCAGGGGAACTTCTACTGCATAAGGTACAAAAATCATTAAAGGGGATCCCCACAATGATTTTCCTGGTGACCTTAACGAAAAGGGCAGTGGCCATAATGGCTCTAAAGCAAGGGGATATCCTCATGGCACAGGGTCCAGTTGCTGTTTATTATACCCATGGTCAACGGTGGTCCTTGTGATTTGGGTGAGTACCCCAAGGGCAGTTCATTTCTTTTCATATACAAATAGGAAAAAGGGAATCCAGTCATTGGGATGTCCAGGGGCAGTTAGGTTCATCAAGTTATCCCTTAAGGCACTGAAGGTTCTGTTGCCAGTTCTTCCCATAAAATTGGGTCGGATTCTTATTGTTGAGTAAAATATACAGAAATTTGGCTACAAGAGAGAAATTTGGAATCCAATTTTGATATTGGAAAACCTCTCAGTTGGTGCTTAGTTTTGGGCTTGTGGAAACTTAGGAAAGCATGAAGTCTATCTGTATCTAAGTGTAGCCCCTGTTCTGATATCAAATACCCTAAATATCAAACCTGGGTTTGGGCACACTGCAATTTTTCTTTGATGACCTTATGTTCCTTTAAGGCTAAAAGCTTTAGCAAGTGGATGCTCTCTTCCTGTGAAGAGGAAGATCATCTAGACCAACCTTCAGCATTTGTGAGAAAAAAGGACTCTTAGTATAACCCTGAGGTGTTAGTGTCAAGATTAATTGTTGTGTTTTTCCAAATGAAGGTAGAAAGGTATTGGCTAGTTCATCAGTGGAATACTAAAGAATGCACTGCATAAATCAATTACAGTAAAGGATTTATTTCTGGTGGGAATGGATGCTAGTAAGCACATGAGGGTTAGGTACAACAGGATTTCGAGAAATAAAAGTTGTTTATTGCTCAGAGGTCCTGGACAAGCTGAAAGAGAATAGCGCCCTGTGGGGACCTCCCATGTACAAAAGCCTTTCCATGTCCCCTCTTTCTTGTTTGCAGTCCTTCGCTGATTTCAAAAGGGCAGATTCAAACAGTTACTAATTAGGGAAGTGAGGGAATGCAGAAACAAAGGAACAGCAGCCTCAAATGGTCTTAAAGTAAACAGCAAGGTCTTGAATTCTTAACACATCATATAGACTCTAAGTAAAGAATAATGTGCCTTGACCATTGCTCTTGCTCTATCCTAGAAAGAAGTTAAGGGATCACAAGACCATGATTTACTAGTTGCTTTGTAGAAACTCTTAGATCAGGCACAAGCACCAATGACACATCAAGTCACAAGACAATGCCAGGAAGTCTGCAACTGATGTCTTATCAGGAAGCTGAAATCACAAAGACCTCCTCCTCTTTACCATTTTTGTCTTTAAAATCCTTGCTCCCTAGCCAGCCTGCAAGATGGGTTTGAAAAGAGTCTAGGTATCCCATCTTCCAGGTTTGCATATCCTTGACTAATAAACCTTTCTCTGAACCAAACTCCAGTGTTTTAGTTTGTTGGCCTCACTGTGCATTGGGTACACAAACTTGGGTTAAACAACAAAACTTCTACCCTCAGCTCTTAGGTGTTCTCTCCAGGAAAATAGGAGGGATTAGTACAAGGGAAAATGAGGCCTTGAGCCTTGTAATCTTGTATCAGGGGCTTTCTGCCCAGAAGGGCTTCTTTGTTTACAGGGTACTGATTAATTCTGGGGAGAGGATTTGAGGGGTCTATTTGAATCTTGATGGGAGATACACTGTGAAGTTTGCCAACATTAGTTGGAGATTTTGCCCATAAGGAGAGTGGTAGCTGATTCAAATGATTAGTGCTTCCAGAATCTGCTCTAGTACCATCAGAAATGGAGCAAATGAAAGATGTGGTAGTATCATTTAATTCAGCTGGTGGACTATTTTGATGACTATTGTCAAATTCTAGAATTATTTCTCCCTTTTGGGAGAAAGAAATCCCAGCATGATATTTCTCTAAGAAGTTTCAGCCTAATGAATGTATAGGGGCTGAGAAACTAAGGAGAAAATGGTAGGTATCTCTCAAAAGGTCTAAACAAAAGGCAATGGGTTCAGAGACAGAAACCTCTTGAGGTTCACTGGAGATTCCCCACTACCCTAGAGCTGTTTTAGTCCTCTAACGCAGGGGTTGCTTTATAGTAGTGGGGTTGAGCACTGAGAGTGTGGCTCTGGTGTCAATTAGGACTGGAAAAGACTCATCCCTCATCTGGAGAAATGTTTCTCTAAGCCAAATAAGAGGGAGGATTGGAAAGAGCTACCATAATTCTTTGGAGCCCCATCTTTGAGAATTGGGAAGACTTGGAAAAGCTGGTTAGAAGGCTGCAGGTCCCTGAACAGCTTAGATTTGTAACAATCTCTTTTCCAATGTCCTGACTCTTTGCACTAATAGCAGAAACTAAAAGGTTTTTAGTTTTGTTTACGAGCCTTTGTTTGCTGGAGTTGAAAATTAAGAACTTTGGTGATCTTCCTTCGAGGTGACTCATCTGGAGTGTGAGAATTGGTTTGCCTGGAGATTACATGGTTTCCCTTTCCATCCTCATCATTTTTACTAGAGTGAAAAGATCCTGGTTTAGCCCATTAATAAAGAGAGAGTTAAAAGCCATTCAGGCAGAATCAACATCTGACGGAACACCAGATTAAAAAAATAATAATAACATGAAATCAATTATAATATTCATGAACAGTTTCATCAGATTTTTGTGCATAAGACTGAATTTTGTTCCAATCAACAGCTTTTGGAAAAGCCCTAGGAATTGCTTGTTGAAGTCACCTAGACATATGAGTTGGCCAAAAAGTTTGTTCAGGTTTTCCCACATGATGGTACCAAAATCCCAAACGAACTTTTTGGCCAAGCCAATAATTTATATCTAAAAGGCTATGGTGGTAAAAGAAACTAAAGTGATGTTTAAAAAAATTGGGAAAGAAAATAACTATGTAGTTTTAGAAGAGAATATAAGACAACATTTCATGAATAGGTTAAGGCATAACTTCTTAAACATGATTCAAAAAGTAAACAAAATAAAATGAAAGATTGTTATGCTTGACAATATTAAGTTGCTTGTCCGTGCTTCACAAAGACCCCACAAACAGACAAAAGCCAAGCAATTGTCCACAATGAATAAACAGATATGTATTCAGAAAATAGAATAAATATGAGCACCTAAAAATAAAATCAACTAGAAAGAAAATTGGGCATAGATCATCAATTGTCTAATCAAAATAACAGGAACCCAAATGACTACTGAGCAGATGTAAATTTCCCCAATTTAACAGCAAGCATGCACATAAAAATAAACAGTAGAATACAACTGGTAATATTTTAAAAGTTGGACTAATAGGGAGAAGAGATGGAAATATCATAGAGATCACATTTCTGGTATATATCACCAATAATTCCAATTCTAGTTATGTATCCTAAAAACCATGGCACATGATCATGAAGGGGTATGGATGAGTCTACCCCTGGCAACATTATTTGTAAGACAGAAAAATTAGAAAAAAATTGTCACCCATGGGTAAATATTTTGAGCCATATTCCTAAAATGGAATTGCATATAGCAGTTAAAATAAACTAGACTACCTGTATTGACAAGTGTGAATCTCAAGGATATAATGATTAGTGAGTAATATGAACTGTATGGTACCATCTTTATAAAATAATAAAATAATAGTACATATTATACACACGTAGGAATATTATGTGTAATACTAATATATGTGTAAAATACACTTAATATGTGTAATATTAAGTAGTATGTGAGGATGTATAAATCCACAATAGTACTTTTTTTTGAAGCAAAGGAGCAGTACACACAGGGCATCTCTAACTCTATTAATGATATTTGTATTTATCAAAAAATAAATAAGGCAAAATGTTAAGGTTGATAAGCTAGGTGGTAGAATAGTAATAAAGATTTATCACTCTCTGTGATATATGAATATACCTCATAATAAAAATAGTAATAATAATGGGACTTCCTGGGTGGTCCAGTGGTAAAGAATCCGCCTTCCAATACAGGGGACATGGTTTGATCCCTGGTGGGGGACTAAGATCCCACATGCCATGGGGCAACTAAGCCCACAGGCCACAACTAGATAGAAGCCCACGTGCCACAACGAAGAGCCCGTGCTGCGACGAAAGACCCCGCACGCCTCAACAAAGACCCTGTGTGCTGCAACTAAGACCCGGCACAGACAAAAAATAAATTAAATAAATAAATTAAATTAATTAAATAAATAAATATTAAAAAATATTTTAAAAATAGTAATAATAAAAATCACAGTAACAGTGATTATTCCAGGAAGTCAGATCCTAAACTCCCTCCCCAGTACATTAAACCTGTGTAACCTTGACTTGTGTGTCTTGGGGTCTTCATAGGAGCCTCAGCCACACTTAGATGTCCCTCCACTCTGCTCAGTATGTGACAAAAATAACTGGTTTGACTCTACTAAAGAAAAGCTGAATATAATAATTCGTATGAATAAAATACCATATATGTTCAGTTGCTACACATTTTAAAATTGAATATGTTGTAGAAACAATTTTTTCACTTTTTTGTTTAAATTTGGAGCTAAAATACATTTCTGTAGAACTGAGAGAGCAGGTGGAGGCAGAGCAAATCAAGACGAGACCTGAGGCTCTTCAGGTCCTGCAGGTGGGCTTTCCCGTTGAGGTCACATGTCTCTGCAGTCCACAGCCATCTTCCCGGACCTGCAGTGTCAGAGAAAGGACAATGCTCTTTATTCCAGGGTGTATCATCCTACAGCACGCTTACTTGTACGTTAAATATCTTTTGGAGACAATGAGTTAAATACTCAACAGAAAATTAATTTTAGAAAAACACCTGAGTTTCTAAAATGTAAACAATTGAGCAGTGTATCATATAGTAGTACCTGAGCAGTACACGTCGGTATTAGGTAATCATGCTTAGAAAGCTCATGGATTATCTAAATGAGTAGATACATATAAGTATTGTACTGTCTTAATGTGAAACAATTTATAGGCATAACTTTTCAATTTGAACAGAATGATAATTTTTTTTCTTCCCTGCTAGAATTATAGTGAAAACTGTGGTAGCACTCTCCACAGTGGACATCACTGCTACATAATTAACCTTGGCCTTCATTAAGGTCCCTGTTCTGCTGGCAATATTTGTAACTAATGAAGCAAGCCATTTTCTTGCTGACATAATAATTTCATGGGTAGTATTACTACCCCAAATGGGAGGACATTAAAACTGACTTCTGGAGGCTTTATTTTTCTTCAAGTGAATCCATTACTGAGAGAATTTAATCCCTTACTGACTCTAGAATTACAAAGCAGAGTACTTATGTGATGGAATTATACTAAACTACTAATTATCTGTGGTACTTTTGAAATTTAAACAATTTCACTTTCCATAATTACTTTTTTCTCATTTTAGTTTCAATAACTAAATCCACTTGTTATAATGACATCACAAAGAAATATTTAGGTAAAAAAAGTGATTCTAAAGATTTAGCATTAGATTTAAATAAACAATTATTATAGTAATTTAATACTAATATTGTATGATCTGTTGTGCTTATTACCAATGGGAGATTCCCGATCTATATTATAAAGGCACACATTAATTTTCAAAGTGAATATGAATTTACTGAATTGAGTACTCCCATATTTTTACAGTTATTTTTTATTGGCATCAAGTTGAAAAATACATTTTAGAAAGTTATACTAAAGTGTTTTCCATCATCATTATATTTATATGCAAATGTGCTTTTAATTTATTCAAAATTAAGGGAGAATTATGGTCTTGCCACTTCTTGATAGACTATAGTACTCATGTTTTAGATAGAAAATTGTTTCCAATCTTGCCTTATGTGTTCCTACCATATGACATTTATATCCAAATTTCAGAGTTCTGAGGACTAATTCCACATTATTATGTAGTCATTCTATTGTGGAGGTCAAAATGATTTATTGTACACATTTTCAGTAAACAGTATATTTCTAGAAATCCCCTGTATCGATTACTGAAGTCCAGAAAACTTTTCATGACATATTCACTCCATTATTTAACAAAAAACAGATTTTACTTTTGTATTAACACTAAATAATTTGCTTCTTCACTAAATAAGGCAAAAAATCCTATATTTTAATAATTGTCACTTATGAAGTATTTACTGTGTCTCATTGCCTTTATATACATTATGTCTCTTATTTATTTAAAATAACTCATAGGTTAAGTATTATTAACTGTATTTTAAAAATGAGGGATCGAACATGAATAAAACTAAAATGAGTGGAGGCCACATAGGTGGCAAAGGGCTAGAGCTGTGAACAGCACCTGTGTTTACCTGGCTACTGTGTCCCTTCTCCTTCCTCTCCATCACGTTCAGCTCAGGACCCAGGGTCAGTCCTAACCAGAGTAGCAGAAAATGATACAAATGTCCTCTCTTCCCCAACACAGTTAAACAGACACAGTGTGTCTCTCACAGGAATTTCAAAGGCAATCTAGGATCTGAAGGAAGTTTGTGTGTGTGTGTGTGTGTGTGTGTGTGTGTGTGCTTGAACATCACTGAAAGAGTAGAAATACATGTGTGCAATAGTTTATAAGAAACATTTGGGACAGATCTATTTAAAAATCATATTGCAACTATCATACATATAATAAACCTCTATTGGGGATTGGTGGAAGGAGGGCTTTAATCAGACATTGATATTTCTGCAGAGGGGGTATGAATCTTCACACTAAGTAAGATAAATATTATGAATAGCTTCATCTAATTGTAAATAAGGTTAAACTTCCAAATAAGCTGTTTACAAACCTTCATATTGTCTTTTTTAAAACAATTCAGAATTGTGGATAAGAGAGGGAGTAACTGCTAAAAGTAAGGCTTTGGAAGGAGGGATTAAGAGCAGGGTGTTTATTGTTTGTTATGTGGCAGCATGGCCATAGCTGATTCACCATGTCTGTACATCCGTGATACACCCATGGCTCAGGGCATGGTTCAATTACTCCATTTGTGAGCAGATCTAAAATATTTTTGCGTATATGGTTACACCTAAATAAAACAATCAAACCAATAATTTTTCATCCTGGTGTCATAAATTAACATTTCCTTAAAATTGGTTTCATATTATAATTTATTATATACATGAATAGCTTATAATGGATGTTGCGCTATCACTGTTGACGGCAACTACTTGATGACAGCCTCTCCTTAACCGTTCTCTATGGAGACCTAGATTGAGATTACTCACAGATACCCAAAGTTGGCTTATGATTTATGGAATGTAATTAGATCACTGAGGTAGAATCTGAATTTTCTTCTGGTAAACTGCACTTTTGCTCTTCTTTTCTTAATCTTTTTGGCTTATTCTTTGAAACAGTCTTTTCTACAACTTGAATTATATTCCCATGATTTTTCTGTGTTGTTCTAAATCATTGATACATAAAGCAGTAGAAAAATTTGGTGAACACATATACATATAGGTCCCTTTTAGTCTAACATGTACTCTAGTCAAATATGTTAAAGTTGCTATAATAATATCTATGGTACCACAGGATGAGATTCAGAATTTTTTGACACTCAATCCATATTGAGAGCTTATAATCAGTAAATATTATTTCAATATCACAGGGATCATGTGGCATAATATAATTATCCCAGAGTACAATAATACTTTACTATAATAATAAATATACATAATATACAATATTATAATAATACTCTACTGAAAAAAGCTTCTCAGACTTAAGTTTCAGGTTGATGTTTGCAGGCTTTTCAATTAACTCACTTCCCATTTTAAGCACCCAACCATTTTTTTTTCTCATTATATTCACATTATCAAGAGAAAATTTTCACTTTGCTTAATTCTGTATATTTCAAAAATATTTTACACATGTACATACACAAGGTACCAGATAGGTTAATTGTATTCCCTCATAGAATTTTAAAAGAACTACTATAATCTACACATGGAGATAATTATCATTAATATTCTCCTTAATGTAGGTAATTGATAATAGTGATAATATTGATAATTTTCATGAATATACATTTAAAAATTCTATAGAACAGCAACAGAAAACACACCATAGGAAGCAAAAGACTGGGGACAGACACACAAAAACAGAAACACAATTATGAATCCAAGAACCAAACATCAATTCATTAACTGTGCTAAATTCTGTCACTCAATTAAGTAACTATAAATTTCTAAAATCCAGAGCCCATCAAGTCTCTTCATTTTACCTTTACCCTGACCTAAGAATCTCTAGCACTTAGCAGATTATAAAATGCTGGAGGAGGGGTGGCTGAGGAACTATATAAAGTGTAGATCGTATATTCCCATAGCTTCCTCTCTTGAGTTTTGTAGTAGGTCTAGCAGTGGATCCCTGACATCAGATACATCCATATTTACATCAATAAATTCCAAAGGCAGTAGATTGTCATTATCCCTCGTATTGAGGTTAAAATTGCAATTCTCTTTCCCTACAAAGTTGGCATTGTTGATACTTTGTCCCACACCTCAGGATGCATTGTTTTGAAGGGATAGGAATGAGCACATTGGTTGGTCAATGTTTTCAATACAGGCCACAATAAATTTAACAATCCAAGCTCTCTGGCTCACATAGGCATTTATCCTAATACCTGCTTCCATTTGCCACAATGTCCAATTAAGTTACTAAGCCCCAATCCCCAGTAAGTGATTGAGGATTGAGTATTCCTTAATTTACACACGCTTGTTCTATAAGTCAACATCATTTCAATATCAGACCCCGTAGAGAAAGAATGCCTCAAACCTCTTGTTTTTGGCTCTTCAGTTTGAGAGGACTATTTCCTTTCATATTTCTCCTTCATGATCATTTACCAACAAACACACCCACGGCTTGGTACGTTAACAGAAGAGATGACTAATGAAGTCTAAGTAGTCATAAAAGGAAAATTCCCATGAACTGAATAAACACAAGAATTACAAATGTGATGAATAGGAATAAGATGCTACAGAAATTGACATTGCCAAGC